>NC_132948.1:5532750-6147500 GCF_034638445.1 Ciconia boyciana
AGGGTCCATAGCTGGACCATGAAACAACTTTGCCAGCTGTGACTGGAGCATCCCCGTCTGCTGGCTCGCCTTCCGCGTGGCCCTGCCGGTGCGCCGCAGACCTTGTAAGGCCATCACCATTTCAGACCTCTGTCCTGTTCTGCCAATGCCACTCAGGCTGAGCTAGCCCCAGCCTGACGTCAGCCAAATTAGTCTGGAAATGGAGGCAGTGAATCTAGATGCTGCTGTGGTCTCTCTCAAGCCAATTCTGAGCAATGCCGACAGGATGAAGCAGGAATAATTCCCAGCTTTTTCCAGCTGGCAGCTGCTAAATGTCTGTGAGGAGGTTAGTGAAAGTCTGTACAATCCAGGAGCATTTGGAATTGGGAAGTGATGAAATGAAAGTTCACCAGATAACCATCAACTAGTGGTCATGCCCCCTTTTGGGTCACTTTGCCGCCGGGCCAGAGGCCTCGCTGGAGGCCCCGGTTTGTGGAGAGGTGCTGGCACCCTGGTGCTCTGCGGCCAGCTGTGCCCGAGCTGTTCAACCAACTGTGTAATTGAAAAGCTTTTTGATTTTTCCCTCCTTTCACAAACACTGTGCGTTTTGTTCTGCAGCATCAAAGCCCAGGAGCTCGGAGGAACAAGAGGAACAATGGGCGTCTGCAGGAGCCCAGGGAACAATGGCCATACCTGGCCCTGGGAAGAAAGCGAGTACGTGAAAGAACAGAGAGAGCTCCCAGTTTAACAACACAATTGGCCTGATCTGGAAATCTCTGCTCGGAGATAAGCACCTTGGCTTAGTCACCCAGAGAAACCAGACTTTGCAGGGCTTTTGCTGGAGACTAAGAGCTGTCTGAGGATAATATAGCTCAATAGTGTAATATTTACTGCAGCACTGGGGAACTGATGACATTTCTGAATGGTGAAGTAGGATGGGGCTGTGGAGGATGGTGTTTTCCCTACTAATGGGTGGATAATGTTTTTGGCTAAAAAGCTTTCCACAGTATTTAAAGCAGCAGGATCTTCCTTGTCACTTCTGCCCCCAAACAGGAAGCCTTTGCTGCTAAGAATAGTGCATGCAAGTGCCTGCTGTGCTCTTGGCCATCATGTGTTTCAAGGCGAAGTTTTGGGGAGTTAAAAGCTCTGAGCACCTTTTCTGAAGCCCTGTGGACCTCACAATTTACTTTCACAGGAAAGATTCCCACTGTCCTGCGTTTGACTGAAGTGACCAAGTGAGCAGTGAGATTCCGTGTGTGTTCATTCAGGGGAGGGAGAGAGACTTCTGCCAACTCAGAGTGATCCTGGGAGGAATCCATCTTCCTGATCCCGCAAATAAGCACCTCAAGTTAGATGATGTGACTCATTGCAGGTTGGAGTCTCGCTGAATAGTAAGTGGAGCAGTATTCCTCCCTGACTTCCCAATCTCCTCTTCAATGCTGTTCTGAGAAGAAAGGGGGGCACTTCTGAATATTGGAGGTGTTTGCTCAGAAATGCCCCAGAGAATGGGACTGTTGGGGGGTTTTTGGCTGTAAGATGTGCCACTCTTACAAGCAGTATCATTTCTCTGCTGTGTGACTGCAGTAGTCACTGCTGAGATCCTGCAGAGTGACAGGAAAGTACTACCCAGATCTCAGAAAATCAGAAATTAATTTCGAGAATTGGAGTCCTTGCAATGCGTCAAAGAAAATGATCTAAGCCAAATTTGAGTCTGAGAGTAGTATGGTGTTTTTTCAGCGAGTGAAAGGCAAGGACTGGGAAAAGAGCTTTGAATCTGCAGGTTCAGAATAAACTGTGTAAAGATGAGGTTATTCGGAGTGCAGATCCATAGTGTGTGGTCTGAGCCTGTTGCACTGAACTCCAAACCTGGGACTGTGGTTTTTGGGAGTGTCCAGCTGCAATCCAGAGAGGTGACTGCAACTTCTACAGAGCCCAGGGCAGTCTTTAAACCTGCTAGCTTGGACACTGGCGGCACTGGAGCTGCAATTGCTTAGGCTTTGTTTGCCAAGGATTTACCCAGAGCCCTAGGCAGCTCTGATTTTTTGCCTTACCTAGGGCAAGGAGATTAGGTAACAGCTCATAATGTCAGTGAAGAAAATCCATGTGCACGGGGTATCTTGCTGCCTCAGCTGTTGATGAGGTCATGGGGATGTCTTTTGGGCTGGTATTAGTCCAGGATATTACTTCTAAATAGGAGTTAAGCATATCTCAGTTGGATACTTTATGTTGCTGGAGAACTTGCAGCTGCATCATTTGGGCATTTGGCATCATCTGGGCTGTGAAACCTTGTGCCTGTGCTTTGGGGTTCCCAGGGATGTAAGGCTCTTGTGCAGTGTGGTGATTGCATCCAGGAAAAAAAAGTCCAGATAAAGAGAGAATTGAGCAGCCTGGATCAGTTCTACAAAGAATGCAAAACAAGCCTGGGCCATCTCAGGGTAAGCTGCACTCATGGTGCCTCTTGAACCCATGTCCTGTTATTGTTGGTGTGGAACGTGAGGGTCTGGGCCAATGAAAATAAGGAAGGCAGCTTGACAGACACAGATTTTATCTTTTGAGATTCGTCATGACCTTTCTAGTGTATAATAAATAAAGTTGACTCAGGAATTGGCAAGTGCCCTATAACATGCAGTCCCGGTGTTGGGACTCGGCAGAATGTTCTGCTTAGCAATGCACTCTGTTAGCTTTGTTTGCTAAGTTCCTATTTTGGAGGTGTGCTGAAGGGCTGAACAGTGGCAGATGCTGAAGCCTTCCGCAGGGCAGGTGCACTGGACCTGGCATCTCTGACCATGCTGATCCAGGCTGGATGAAGGTCATTTTGAATCCATGCCGATACAACCTTTTACCGCTGGGCCATAAAGAGAAATGTCTTGCAAAGTAAGAATGCGGCTTGCAGTGGTGTGAATCCTGGGGGAAGGAGGACTCCCATCCTTTCACATTACTGTATAACCTGTCAAGCATTTAAGTTGGCATTGAACGGTATTATTTCCTGTATTCATGTCTTTTGAGCAGCCCTGCCATGCATGCTGGATCCTGTGATATTAAACAATTCCATCATGCAGAGGATGTGTCCAATTTTGCAGGTGACAGGAATGGTAGCTCTGAGACTTGCCTGCTGCCGGGTGAACCCCTGCCATACCATCTCCTGTTAACCATGGTTGTGAGCAATCGCAGTCGGGTTTTCTGAGCTAGACCTGGTGGCAGGGGCTGTGATATACAGGGCCCCTTTGCAGACAATTGGGAATCATGTGCTGCTAAATTGAAGCTGTTCTGTGATGGTAACACATCAGATTGTGAAGTTATTCTGCAGAGCCAAAAGACACCGGGGAGAAGAGGGCTAATGTTTGCATTCCCAGTCCCAGAGAGGCTACAGGGGAGAGCTGCAGTTAATTCACAAAGATTATGGGTGATTCAAAGGCAGAGCCTCAAGAGGAGAGCACCCAGCGCTGGCACCGGGGTGCTGGGCTACATGAGCACTCAGCACCTTAAAGGACAACTGGTTCCTTCGCTTCTGAGGTGCCTGCCATTTGGGAGCGGTCCAGTATTCCAAGTGTTTCCTGCCTTTCTTTATATTCATGCCAAAAGCACTAACAGAATAGGGTGGAGACAAAAAATCTCAAACTCTCCTCAAGATCATCCTCTAATTCCAGAAGGATCAAAATGCTAAAGGTTGCATTAGAAAAACAGAAATAGTCTTTTCTCCCACCATTGGTAACTCAATGCCACAACTAAAGCGGAGAGTCAGCTGCTTGTTCTACAGCTGCGTCCTTTCTGAATTCATGAGAAATAGCATTTTGATTTCCTTCCAGAGGAAATATACAGTAATATCCCTAACTTGCACTGAGGCCTTCCAGTCTGCAGAACTAACCCATGTAACATTCATCTGCAACTAAATTAGATCCAAGATCCCCTATTCCTTATGGACTGAGCCAACACTTGGGAATCAAGGCTTTTAATCAGAAACCTTTATAGCTTGCTTTCTCTGAGCACTTGCTTCCCATGCAAGTTCCCTCCCATCCTAAGATCTGCATTTGCAGATGATCCCTCCTTTCCTTCCCTATGCCAGACCTGGGAACCACAAGAAGTTTATCCGAGGTGCAGGGGCTGTCTGTCCCTTTCTGTGGCTCAGCACTACCTGGGCTTTCAAAAGAACTGTAGCAACAATCTTCCTGTAGATTTTCACTGTGTGGCTGGAGGGAGGGATGTGCTCTCTGCGTGCTAACAGCAGTCTCTGATTCCTTCGCAGGAGGATCTTTGGATCAGCATTTGATCTGGAAGCACTGTGTGGGACATACAGTCCTCCCAGGGAGAGTTTAATGCTTTCTTCCCATCAAAAGCATGAGGCTGCATCCTGGGGTCAGGATGTCAGTGACATGTGGATGACACCGAACGCTGAAGCCTGCGTGTCAATCAGGTCTTGGAAGAGACTGCGCTCTGTCTGCTGCACAGACACGTTCGCTCTCTCTGAGGGAGGTCCTCGTGCACGTAGCCATGAATGTGGTGTTTTCCAGGTGGCTGTGTTCTCTCTACGCCGGATGAATCCCTGTGCTGTAAAACGCATGTCCCTGTTCTGCTTCCTAAAAAGATGCATCTGCTGATGTCAGCTTCCAGGTAAGACGCGCAGGAACCTGCTCTCTCCAGCATCTGTGGCCTTTGGCCTCTGCTGGTAGTCAGGCATCCTAAGGAAACTAGAAGTGACCTAAGGCTGTTTTTTTGCTAATCCTTGGTCAGTGTTGCAGATGGAGAAGTAATGGCAGTTTTCCAGCAGGTGAGACCCTCCAGGCCAGCTAGCCAGACAAGAAAAATAAACACAGGAAATAGCACCCATGCAATAAGATAACAGAGAAAGGAGAGGCTGGGAGAGCTTTCTGCTGTGTGTGTCGGGGGGGAAGCACAGGGCTTGGAGCTCTCTCTAACAGGAGCAAGCGGATGTCAAGCCTTAACATGACGGGAGTGGTTACTGCTTGGACAGAGAGGAAAGGAGAAAAAAGGAGGTTTCTGCTTTGGCCGGACAGAGTAGCAGTTGCTCTCCAGGGTACAGGGTCTGTGGAATGAAGATCTCAAGTCCAGATGTGGGGTGAGATAGTGCTTTGCTCAGGGCAGAGACTCTGATTATCTCTGCTCCACCTGGATGTTATCTTGTCTTTCTGTCTCAACAGCAGTTCTGAGGGTCTCTGTGTTGGTGGCAACTCTGCTCTGCCTCACCTGTGAAACCCGTTCCTCTTGGCCTCTGCTTTGTGTCCTGTCCCCCCAGATCCTGTGGGCTTATCAGAGCCTCCACATTGCTCAGAGTTTATTCCTGATGGTATGGCTGGGCACTATTGTGGTGAGGCATCTCATCTGCTAGCTCCATCTCTGGGCTCAGCAAGATGGAGAAGCCACCTGTGGTGCCCAAAATAGCCTCTGCCTGGGCAATCCAATCCAAATGGTGTTGATAGGGATGGGGGATTCCCATGCCTCATAAAGAGGCTTTTGTTGGGAGGATCTAAGCTGAGCTCCAGGCCTTGCCAGCTGTGGAGAGGAGCAGATGGATCTGCAGTATAAAAATAGATCGAAGCAGACTTGTTCTGCCTCTTTTCTTCACCAGCTCAAAGTACAGTCCCAGAGGTGCCTGGTCAGCTGAACCAGAGCAGAGAACTGGGTGCTTTGCAGCTGCCAGTCTGCCTGGAGCCCATTAGCTATTGTCAGAGACAGGAATTTATCTCTCTTCAGTCCCATTCGCCTTACAGCTGCCGTGTGGACAATCTTGTTTGCTCGCAGCTGTTGGCAGCATGTTACATCCCATTTCCCTGGGGCAACACAAGCAGGAGAATGGGGCATTTCTGTGAGACACCCGTGTTCCTAAACTCTGCTGCACCTTGCCTCGAGAAGCAGAGGTATTAGTCTGTGGCTGTGTCCTCTGGACAAGATCTCTGTTCAGCACCTAAGGAAATCTGCTGAAGACGTGCATGTCGTGGGCACAGTTTCAACTAGTTGATTGGTGGATTTTGTGGCATTCGAGACCTCTGTGTATTGCAAATGCAAAAGGAAATCTCACCTTTTCCCAACCCCAGCTACAGGGGGAACGGTTTGGAGTGCTATGACCTTTGTTGTTGCTCCAAGTGACTTGGCTGCTTGTTCCAATGCCGTAAGTTCATACTAAAGCTCTGAGGTTAAAACACCCCCCAAAGGCACCTGAGGCTCATTGTCCTTGGTCTCTCATGTAGATGAAAATGGGATATCCCCTGTGGATACCTCCTGGCCCAGTTGTTCATCCCAGCACTTTCTATCTAGGCCTAGAAATTTTTCAACTCTAAAATACGATGGTTTTGGTGCACAAAACCACTTGCGAGGCTGCATCAGTACTCTGAACAGAGCGGGCAGGATGCGGTCCCCTGCACTGTGCCTGCGGAGCACTGCCGGCCCATCAGTCCTGAGAGATGTGTTTGCATAAAACCCCCTTCTCAGTTGGCATCCCCACTCCATCCCCTCCTGCTAACTGAATAAGGATCACATAGACGTTTCCTGAATGGGCTTTTGTAAGGCACTAATTTGATACACTCAGGGCATCTTCCTGTAATGAATGTTCCTGAGGTAACTGCAGGTGAATTTGCATGGGTGGGTGGGGGGAACGGGGCAGGACTGCTGGCAGAGATAATACTGGGAGGCATAGAAGAAAACCCTTTTGTTCCCATAAATCCTGAGTTTGTTGTGTCTGCTACACTCCCTGTCTCCCCAGCTTCTGCCTCTGCTGTGTGTTGAAGGTGGCTGCACTGTTCCTCTCTTCCTCACTTTTTTGGGCTATTTTTTCCATTTAGTCTTGTGCATCTGTTCTGCTGCTTTTTCATTTTTGCTTTTTGTTTCTTTGCTGTTTTCTTCCCTTCTGCCCTATGTTCTTCTGCTTCCTGAAAAGCTGCATGCTGTGCTGTGTGAGGGAGAGGCACTGAGGCTGGCCATATCTCTCTGCCCCGGCATCCCAGGATGTACTAGCTGATTCCCTGCTATTGCTTTGAGGGAGCCACACAGGAGCAAGAAGGAAAGCGGGAGCAAAGAATAGCACCACTGGGAGAAAGCAGGTCAGAGACTGAGACGCTGGGTGAAGAGGCGGTGTGCAGGCAGGCAGGGCCCTTTTGATGAGAAATTTCCAAGAGGCCGCAGATGACGGCTGTGGAGATGACTGCTCTTTTGGTTGATTCTGCTCTCCTCTTCGTGCTTTGCACTTCTCAAGTGCCGCTGAGGTAGTCTCGCTTTTTGACTCAGACGCTGCCTTTTTCTTTGTACCAGAGGAGTCTTTGACACAGAAAGTCTTTACAGTTTGTAGGCACTTACGCCATGAACCTGAGATACTGCTGTTATGGCACTGATACGGTAGAGGGGCCCAGGGCGAGTGGTGCGGGAAGAGCCTGGGCTTCTTGCTCCTAAGGCTCGGGCTGCAATCACAGCAGTGGTACCTGCAGTCCTGGGCCTGGACTCTCCCAGCACTCTGCCTACATTCGCTGCCTTGGCAGATCTGCTTTCCAGTCCATGCCTACTCTTTCGGGATTTTTATTTTCATCCTCAGAGAAGTAAAAGCTTTGTAACCTTTGCCTTCCTGCCCTCTTCTTTCTTACCTTTCACCTAAGAATCACATCCTAAAGGGCCTGCTCAGCCACCAGCTTTAAAGCACTTGTTGGTCCTTGCCGACAGGTTCCCCATGCCGTGGCAGCCCCAGCATCCGCACGGTGCTATTTTCCCGCGTGTCCCAGGACTCCCACCAGCTGCCCTCTCCGTGCTCCCTTCCAGCAGCTCACTGGCACAGCTGTGTCCATCCCATCGGCACATCCAGTCTCAATAGATCCTTGATCCCAAAAGTCACCCTGACTGTCTGAGTGCTCAGGAGATGGCTTCGTCCTAGATTTCCAAGTGCTACCACAACTTAAATCTTCAGTACGTGCACTTTTCCTATACATATGCAGGTTGCTTTAGCCAAGGAAGCAGACAGCACTGTTGTTCAAGTGGAGGGAAGGCCTCCAGCCTCACTCCTTCTGTGATAGTTTCTCTTCGGGAATATTCTTGATCACGGACCCCTGTGCTCTCATTTGGTGCTGGGAGTCAGGAAATAGCGGTAGCACCGAGCCTTTCCACTTATTTACAGCATTTCCTTCTGCTTGCTGGGGAAGCAGAAAAGGGCTGTCTAAAGGGCTTGTTTTTTTTCTGAGCAAGTTGGATTTGCCGAGTAGAGGCAACTGCTGTGGCTCTAACTTGGGAAGCACATGGTGGGGAAAAGGTAACTTCTGGAGCCTGGGGACTTGGAGTTTTCCTCACAGATCCAGAAACCCTGGGTTGTCAGAACTGCAGACACCAAACCACCGGGGATGTGCCAGTAGACAGACTAGGAAGCATCTGCCTTGCATTTCAATAGCGTAAACTTGACATTTCACCCCGACTGTTTCTTTAGCTCCTTGACGTTTGGTATTTACAGAAATGTTTCAGCCACTAACTTAATGGGATTCAGCTGACAAAATGGCCGTCTCGTCTCTAGTGACTGTCACGAGAGGTCTCTGTGCTTCACAGGGGAGCTCAGTGTCACACCCACATTCAAGAGTTGGAGGCTGTCATGGTGCAGAGGTGGGAAGGAGCCTTCATGGCGATTTCCAGCAGCACAGCAGGAAAGGTGGGACCAAAACTGGTGGCTCCAGCAGTCCAGTTCAGACCTCACTTCCATCTCCGCATCCCCAGTGAAACTCTAGATAGAAACCAGGATCTGGACTAAACGCGTGTTTTGATCGCTGTGTTTTGTGCCTGATGCCCTTGGTGCAGGCTGTTAACGGCCAGGCTGTACAGCAGGGGAAACAACCTCCAAAACACAGCCCTTCTTAAGCCCCAGATTTGGGCACCTAACTTGGTGTAATAATTCAGCAGCATTTGTACTGCAAGTGCAGTGTGTGTATAGTTGTACCTCTCTTTTTTCTGATGACCACGAGGGTCATTTTTACTTTTATTTTTGGTTGTTAAACTCTGACAGGATGCTTGAGCTGGAGGACAGAGAGCACGGAGAGCTCCCTTTGCTGTCTGTGGGCTTTCAGGTTCCCAACTAATTCAGTCCCCACTTAGATTAAATGTTTTGCCAGGGTGGAGATGACATTGGAAGCTGTTCAGCCCATAGATGACTCTGTAAAGGGCCCATATCAAATACAACGATTGCTGTTAATGTGCAAGGCGCAGTGCTACCCTGTGAGTAGCTCTGCTGGCTTCTGTGGCACCGTGGTCACAGCCTGTGTGTGAACGTGAATTCAGGTTTGGACCCAGTGTAATATACCATTGAGAAGGGATGGACAATGCAGTGTTGGTATTCAGCAGAGGATGAACTAGACTGGGGGACACTCATGCAAGAGGTCTGCCCCGATTAGGTAACGCCTGCGCTGTGTCATCCTGCGGGAGCCCAGAGGAAATAAAATCCTGCTCAGTTTTGGGTAGAAAGCTCAGGTCTGTAAAGCAGCTTGTTCTGTTGACTTCTCCAGTCATTTACTTCAGGCAGGTTTCCCCACTCTTAAACAAGACAGTGATGGAGACTCAGTTGTCTTCACCAGGACACTGCTCCCCAAGATGACACTACTAGACTCAGCATCAAGACTAAGGCCCTTAGGGAGGTGCTAAGAAGTCAGGTGGGAATGGGGCAACCACAAAGGATTTTTAAGAGCAAAAGTGCCTCTAAATTAGTCTGAATGCTGGGCTTATTAAGCCTATTAGCCCAGGTCCTTATTTGTTCCGGTGTAGCCTGAAAACGTGACTAGCTGAACTGGACAGTGCCTTGCCAGAGTGCTTGCAGCAAGCTGGGTGGCAACTCTTCTCTTTGCCTTGGACAGCTCAGTATGGCCTCTCACCTCATGTTTATGAGGCCTCCTTTTTCTTTTGGAGGGTCTTCCCCTTTGCTTGCTTGCTTGCTTTCTGTCGTGTGTCGTCCCGTGTGTGTCCCCCCGCCGCTCTCTCTCTCTATGCAGACCACATTTTGGAATTGTGCTCAGGAAGACATTCCTGTGTTTCTCAGCTGTAACATAATCGATCCTTTGTTATGGTATTTCAGTTAGGTGCCCCTGAAGGGTGAGCAACTCTGGTCAGGAGCAACAAGACTTTCTCGCTCTGACTGTTCACTGGCCTGGCAACTCATAAAAGTGCTATTTTTCTTCACCTCAGTTAAACTGCTAACGTGTCCCAGCATGCACAAGACGCGGAGGCTCAATAAACCCAAAGGGCTCATTGTTAAACAAGGTAAGTCATCCTAAGAGGCCGGGCATTAGATGGTTTTCAATGCTTCCCTCTGTTGTTTGTCAAGGATCAGGCAGCGAGGTGATGTGGCAGAACAGTCCATAGCATGAATGGAAAACACTGTGTTCCTGTTCCCTGTAAAGGCCCAGGAATAGCCACCTCGGTGCTTCCTGTGTCTGGCTGATGCTGAACCATCAAAGAGACATTTTCTGTGGGTTAAATTGAGCTCTCTGCTTCTTAAATATTTCTTTTGCTGTTAAGTTTGGCCCTTGCTTTGCTAGCAGCTGTACACATTGAACAAGCTAAAAAAGAATACAGTGTAAAAAAGTTAGACATAGAAATAAGAGAAAGCAGTAACAGAAACAACAAGCACCAATTTGATCGTGTGTCTGAGTTCATCCAGACCATATGGAAGCTGTGAATTTTAAGCAGGCAGCTGAGAGACAAAATGGTAGTCATTTTAGAAGTTTTGTTTGAGTGTATGAAAGTAAGTGAGAACATACTTATAGGTCAAGCATACATGGGTGAGGGAAGCTGAATCCCTGGCAAATCAGAGGCAGGAGGAAAGAATGGGATGCGGAGGTCTAAACTGGGAAGGGTTATTACCTGGGACATGAATATTTTGTTTAATGCATAAGGAGATGGAAAGGGGAAGAAAGGCCACAGGCATACTAATTATTTGCAAATTGCACCGTCACCTTTCCCTCTGCCCAATTTTAGACATTGTTTGGTGCAGGCAGCAATACATGTGCATGCTACATCCATCCATCTTCATGATAGCTGGGTTAAATTGCACAATCATTATGAATACCATTTGCAGGCAACTCTTATTGCTGCTCCCAGCCTCTGTCCAATAATCTGTGGCTCCAGGGTCTGGGCGCTAACATTTTGAAACTGTGGTCAGTCGGAGAGTATTTTTATGCTGCTGCTCCTCTCACCTTTTTATTCCATCATTCTGCTAAATCACTGTGTTGTAAGTAAGCCTTCTTCTAGGACTGGTAAATCAAGATCTTGTGATTCAACATGACTAGAGAATGGTTCTTTGTACCTGTAAGAAGTGAGGAATCCTTCCACTAAGATTTTGCTTCTAGCCTTGGGGAGAACTTCCACACTGAAAACTACAGCTTTGTGTACACAAAACTTCCCAGGTAGTTTGGTAGTGGTTTCTAAAGAGGGCTTGCTTATGGTGGAAAATTACACTATATTAGAAGGAAGCTTTGAAGATCTGTAATAGTTAACAC
Organism: Ciconia boyciana; assembly: GCF_034638445.1. Taxonomy (NCBI): domain Eukaryota; kingdom Metazoa; phylum Chordata; class Aves; order Ciconiiformes; family Ciconiidae; genus Ciconia; species Ciconia boyciana. The sequence continues at coordinate 5,544,192 of NC_132948.1, forward strand.
GAAATTAAGCACATAATGTGAACAGAGAAGCATGGACCCATCAGATGTAGAATCATAGAATAGAATCATAGAGTCGTTTAGGTTGGAAAAGACCTTTAAGATCATCAAGTCCAACCGTTAACCCAGCACTGCCAAGTCCACCACTAAACCATGTCCCTAAGCACCACATCTACACAGCTTTTAAATACCCCCAGGGATGGTGACTCCACCACTTCCCTGGGCAGCCTGTTCCAGTGCTTGACAACCCTTTTGGTGAATAAATTTTTCCTAATATCCAATCTAAACCTCCCCTGGCATAACTTATGCCATTTCCTCTTGGAGGCCATTTCAACCTGGGAGAAGAGACCGACCCCCACCTCTCTACAACCTCCTTTCAGGCAGTTGTAGAGCGCGACAAGGTCTCCCCTCAGCCTCCTTTTCTCCAGGCTAAACAACCCCAGTTCCCTCAGCCGCTCCCCATCAGCCTTGTGCTCCAGACCCTTCCCCAGCTCCGTTGCCCTTCTCTGGACACGCTCCAGCCCCTCCATGTCTCTCTTGTAGTGAGGGGCCCAACACTGAACACAGCATTCGAGGTGCGGCCTCACCAGTGCCGAGTACAGGGGCACGATCACTGCCCTAGTCCTGCTGGCCACACTATTTTTGATACAAGCCAGGATGCCATTGGCTTTCTTGTCCACCTGGGCACACTGCTGGCTCATGTTCAGCCGGCTGTCAACCAAAACTTCCAGGTCCTTTTCCGCCAGGCAGCTTTCCAGCCACTCTTCCCCAAGCCTATAGCGTTGCATGGGGTTGCTGTGGCCCAAGTGCAGGACCTGGCACTGAGCCTTGTTGAACCTCATACAGTTGGCCTCGGCCCATCGATCCAGCCTGTCCAGGTCCCTCTGCAGAGCCTTCCTCCCCTCAATCAGATCAACGCTCCCGCACAACTTGGTGTCATCTGCGACCTTACTGAGGGTGCACTTGATCCCCTCGTCCAGATCATTGATAAAGATATTAAACAGAACTGGCCCCGATACTGAGCGCTGTGATAGTTAGTGTATCATATTTGTGCACACTGAATGCAAGGTCCAAGTGAATGCAATTCCTCAGGACCGCAGCCTAACTTGATGTTGTTTTGCAGTGCTGAGCAGCCCTTTGGTATAATTACTTCTTCCCTCCCAAAGCCTGAACATCTGGATTTATGGTGACAAAAGCAATCCAATGAGGAAGGAAATGAAAAATGGTACCCCTGTGTATTAGAAAAGAGGCTGGGTATGGTCTGAGTCACCGCACACGTAAGAGACACTCTGGCATCCCCCAGCTGTCCCATCCCACAGTAACAGTACCACTGCTGCTCTCCTCTGTTGGGAACCGCTGCTCACAGTGACTGCTTCTCAGCATAAACATCTTTAAAAGCCCCTCTGCCATCATCTGTAAATGGTGATCCACCAGCCACTCTCAATGGGAACTACTGATATTAACCCCTACCATTCTGCCCTAATATCAGTTTATTCATTGACTTCCTATGTTTTAGGTGCATGTCTGTTAATTTTCACCTACCACTGCCCACCTCTCTGGGGAAACATATAGCCTTTGTGTTACAGGATAATAAAAGAACTATTGCTGGAGGGGATGCAGCAGTAATAGAGATGAACACTGTCTTCCCGGGACAATTATGAATTTTGGTGCCTCTTGAAGGAGCCATATGGACCCTACTCACACATCTTCAACTCTGCTTGAAGTGCCTGATAATGCTCTGCTGAGTCAGGGTGAGGAGGGGAAGATGGATGGGTAGGATGATTTTTCTGATGAACACAGGAGGAGAAGGCTGTGCTAGAGGGACTTCCCAGGGCACAGCCTGGCTTGGTGGAGGCTTTTAAAAACTATTTTATTTTAGTCAGTTCCTGGAACTGAGCTGATGTTGGTGGTTGTCATTATGCCGGACCAGGAGGAACTGAACTGAGCATCAACATGTTTGTGAGTGACATGCTTGTGACTGCTTCCTATTGTGGAACAAAAGATGTAAAAGGTGAGTAAGCAGGTAGTACAACATGGATATGAAGTGTTTGCAGGCTCCCTTTTGCTCTGGAGACCGAATCAAGTAGAGTGTGTGGTGGGGGAAGATGTGCTGTAGCATTGCCTTTTGCCAAGTAGTGCCTTTTTTTCTGCTACCACTGATAAAGGGGAAAAAAAAACGCTCCTTTACTGTCACCAAGCGCTGTGAATAACCTATCTGATCAGTTAGAGGTCTGATTTGGTAAGGAGGCTCTGGGCTAGCGGTTTATGGGACAATGTGCTATCCCAGCTCTTTATCCCTGCATGCCCTAGTTATCCATCACACACCCCTGCCACACTCACTCATTCCCTGCTCTCCTCTTTCTTACGCCTGTGGGTGGACCATGTCTTGCAGATGATCCGTCCAGGGAGCATGTGTTATGTTTCCCTCCAGTTCATGTAACTTTGGGGATGTTTGTTCCCCCACCAGTTATTTATGAGATCCTGTGAAATGTAGGGCGTGAGGTAAGTGGATATCTCCAGGCATGCAAATGAAGGGGGCTATGTATTGTTTCCAAAAACATTTCTTTCTGCGGTGTAAAAAGGAGAAGGGTCCTTTGCTCAGGGTCTTTCTCACCCAGAGTTGCTTCTTGGAGAGAAGCAAGAGCTAGTGCTCATATTGTTGCCAGTGATTTTGTTAAGTATTCCCCCAGGAGGTCCTACATATCTTTGACGCAGGCTCATTTGTTTGTGTGTTGGCTGCCTCCATCCCCATCAGTGGTGCTTTCTCTCTCTCCTTGTCTCTCGTCTCCCAGTGCCTTCTATCCCTACCAACTTTAAATGGCATCTTTTGAATAATCTTTGCTGACCCAAGCTTAGTTGTAGTTGCTGCAGGGGTTGGGAAGGATCCACAAGCAAGGAATGTTCAGTCCTTGGGGTCATGGAAACCAGCCAGGAATTTCTGCTCTCCCATTCCCAGGGGCATGAGGAGCCTGCAGAGGAAAACCAAAGGTGACCATTTCCTCAGTTTAAATGTCGTTGACCTGAATTGGAGATGTTTTCCAAGACTTTTTAAGATCAAGAGAGCAGTTTTGGAAATATGACTGATAGCTTGATGGAGGAGAAGTGATCATTTCAAATTATAGAGTTCTATAATACAATATAGGAAATTGTCGTTTGAGAAAAGAAAGATTCAGGCACTGTTGTCATTTGAAAAAAGAAAGCATCAGGCACTGTCTCTTTCAAGCCTTCAGAGCTTTTTTCCCAGCCACTTGATACATGTGTGTGGCTTGTTCAGTGAGAGAGCTGGGTATTAAATGGCCAGGTATCATTTCTTGCATGTATGAACACAAAATACCAAGAGGGACTAAAAAGCTAGCTATATGCCATATGATCACTGAGGATACCGTGTTACTTGGAAGGAGAAAGGAGGTGACAGTGGGACTAAAGCTGTCTCTTTTCTGTAAGACTGATATTTTAACAGCTCTCATGGGAGGAAGGACATGTTCAACCTAATAGGATAATGGAATAATATGTTGAACATATCAGCTTTGACACAGACCAGCTGGTGGATGTAGACACAAATAACCTAAGGAAAACAAATTTGAAATGTTTCAGGAAATGGCTATATGCATGCTGTGCAGTGGGGGGGCAGGAGGGTGCCTTGTATGTAAAAGAAAAAAGATAAAAGCCCCTCTCTTTGGCTGTGGGAGGAGTGTCTCACTCATTCCTGGAAAGGACTACATTCCATCCTTAATGATAGTTGGGGCTATAAATTTAGTACTGTCTTCTCCTCTAGACCCACAGAACTGTGAGGTTGGACCAAAGGTCCAGTATGGAGTCTAGCTGGTAAACAGAAAAATCCCCAAAACCAAACAAACCCCCCTCCTACAGTTACTGTCAGAAATTTCCTCAGAAATTACTGGTACGGTAACTATTGCTCAGCAGGAAACTTATCTCCACCAGTAGGTCCTCCACTATCTCCTCCCTTCCTTCTTTCTGCTGCCTTTCTGTTTCTTGTCTTTTCATCTCTGTCCAACTAGTTTAAATTCCAGTCTCCGTAGACTGCTGTCCAGCAATTAAATGGTTAACACGGACTTTTTATTTCTGTCTTTTTTTTCCTTCATAAAGCCAGTCTTTGAGTTTTGGAGCCCAGCGAGATACCTGGGTGGAAGGTAATTACTCTTCTCAGAGCTTTGATTTCAGGCTCTCTGCAGACTTCAGCAGATGCTATTTCAGCTGCTCCATTCTATTCATGTGTGAATTATTTTCTTTAAAACTGTGAAAGATAGAAATGTACTTTTCTTTCTAAATTAAAGCTCAGATCCTGAACTGGAGCACATCAGGCAAACCACAGCCAGTTGGTGGATGAATGCATAACCATAGAGGTAACGTGATTCCTTCAGTGCCTCTCTCAGGTCAAGAGTTAGGTATTGTGTCTTCAGGCAACATGCAAGTCTCTTCTGTGCTTACAACCCAACTGGCCAGAATTCGGTGTGTTGCGTGACAACCGTAATAGGTGATTCCAGGTTCACTCTGCTGTGGCTAGGAACAAGAAGACATGAAAGACAGTCAGTGATGTAACCTGCTAACGAGCCTTTGAAAGATGACGAAGATACCCAAGATCTTGAAGAGGCCAATCAATCCTCCCCTTCTCCCCTCGGTCGCTGCGGATTCACTCTTGCCCTCTCTCTCTCTCTTTTAAGTCTTCAGCTCATGCCATTACAAGTCAGCAAGCATTTGCATGTGCTCAAGCAGGACAGTGGAACGTGTTACACTCTTCATAAACGCAGCTTCCTTCTTCCTCATTTGCCAACAGCATGTCAGCAGCAAGTATCACTTTCTTTTGCAAGAATGGCTTTTGGTAAAGGTACACTAATGAGATATACTCCATTGACGAGTTATTTCTGGCACAGACAGAGCTGGAAGGAAGTCAGCATTACACACACTCTTTGGCCTGGGAAGGTCTGAGAACCCTTTAAATACTTGGCTCAGAAATGGCTCTTTTCCTTTTATCTAGGAGATTTTTGCTTTCCTGTTAAGTTAATTAAACTTCTGTTTTGTCTTCCTCATGCCCTTTTGCCAGCATCTAGCCTTGTCATGAAGACACTAGTTCAATAACCATCATTTATAGTGTCAAGCTTAGGTTACTACTGTTTGTTTGCCAAGTGCAGCTGCAACCGTCTGCCCAATTTCACATGTTGCTGTGAGGCAGAGATATTGGCCTTCACTACACAACTGTGCTGTTGAGGCTTCACAATGTCCCTTCCATGAGCTGTCCTTAAAAGATGTCACGCTTTGTCGTCTTCCCACTTCTCTGAAAAAAAGGGCTTGTTTACAGTGGACAACTGATTTGGATTGCAGTGGAGTCTCCAGTTCAAGTGAAATATTACTTCTGGTTAGCAGCTTGTATGGATATTCTCACTTTGGAATAAGAGTATGTTACTCAGAAATAACTTCTAAAGCAGATCAAATTATTTTGAAGCAGAAGTTTCCAGGCTGGGTGTCAATGTAAGTCCCCATACATAAAACCCCTGAATGCCTGAAATCTTGAGAGACTGGGTTCCTGAGTGTCTGGGGGTATGCATCAACTCACTGGACAAATTCAACTGAAGGGTTGAAGCCCCCTTTCCCACTTCTGTAGCACAAAACTGTGCTCCCACTCCTGTTGCAGCAGCGTGATCCCACAGATTCTCCCTTTTTCCTTCCCTTCCCTGCCACCCAAATCACACTGCAGCCCTAGTTACTTCTGGTCTGTGGGAGCCGTGAGTTGAATAGCTTTGGTCAGAGATTAACAGGGAAGCATTTTAATATGTTCTGTCTTTGGGCCAGTCCATGCAATCTGCACTGGAGGTCCTTTTTGGACAGTGCCTGTATGTAGAGATCTAAGAGGTTTTCCATAATAATCCTAGTGGAAGGAAGGGTCTCATCCTTTCTGAGGGACAGGCCTTATTAGAATTTCTTGGTTCACAGCTTGAATGCCTTCCCAGAAATGCAAGATGTTGACTGTTAGTGGATCTTGTTATTCCTTTTGTGCTGCCAAGTGTGAAGCTAAAGATTAATGTAGCCCTTTATTGACTGCTGTGTGCAGGCTTTGACCTGCCTGAAGAATATTCAGTGCCTGTCCTAAAAGTTACCCATTAGGCATTCAGTTCAGTGGGCAGGCTGAAGAAACGAACCTCTTCAACCTCCTTGTTGAGTTGCTTTGAATAACATCAAACCCATACAATTGAGAGCCAGAGTGGTGTATTGAATTATTTAATACTATTACACTGTTTAATACTATTTAATACTATTTGTTACTGGCCAAGCTGCTAGCCAAAGCTGTCTCACCTATAAAATAATGGGGTTTGGGCCATCTAATAAGCTCACCTGAAGCAATTTACAGTTTTTTGCAGGAAATAATTTTTCAGTGATTTTTTTTTCTTTTTTTTTTCTTAAGGGCAGTGTAAGGCTCCTGTATTCTGCATTTGTTTTTAACTTGGATAGTTCTGAGGTAGCTTTTGGGGATTACTTTACACTCAAATCCTTTATAGAGGGCTAAATGACTGAAAATTGTCCTTTTCAGAATTTCAAATAAGTTCCCATTACTTTCTGTATCATATCCCTATCAACCCTATCAAATGCTTTTTCAAAGTTTATAGAATTCAGATAGACCCTCCACTCTGAGGGGAAATCCTTGAGGATTTTCAAGTTAGCCACATGATACATTCAAAACCATCTTTCTCAAAACCAGATGATTCAATCCTAAATTAGATGTCTGTTAATTCCATTCTCTAACAATATTCTTGCCAGGAATCTGGCGGTATAGAAACATCGTGTTCCAGACTCTGCCTCATCTCTCCAGCTCTTACGCTTTGAAATATCTAATTTCTGCAAGGATTGAAACAAGAGATCTTTCTCCTGCTATGAGGGGAGGGACATCTTCCTCTTCCCCGATTATACCTAAAATTCATTCATTTTGGTATAGACTACTACCCGCTTTGATGAAGGATTAGAACACTCTATTTATAGTAGGTGCTTAAAGACCGGGCTTCCTGAACCCGTGGAAAACAAATGCGCCAGATTTTATTCTTTTGTTCTTTTAATAAACTGTCCGTGAGATTCTTCCCCTCCCCTCCTTTCCTGCTGGTTTACTTGCATTCTTATATGTTCAGTGTTTTTCTCTCCTGTCTTTGTTCCAGTTTATCAGCAATTTACACACAGTTGTTTCCCAGACTCCATGATTTCAACAGCAAAAATAACACTGACCTTTTGAGCCCATGAGCAATCTTGTTGGTGGTAATTTAGCAGAAAGTTACAGTAATGAACAAGAATGCTGCTCTTAAATGTTAGATCATTAAATGTGTTTTATGAGTGTTTATTACTTCTTTAATGCACTTCCTGGGCACCAGGGAGATAGCCATATTCCAGGGAAAATGTTTTTAATTGACAAAAGTGGTCAATTTGTGAATCTCTTCTGGTTTAAAGATGTATTTTCAGGTGTGATTTAGTCAAAGCAAGCAAGGAGGATGTTTCTAGCTAGAAAGACAATAGCACTAACAACAGAAGGACCCTTCCAAAAGTACCTTAACTCTCTGAAAACTTTGAGCTGGGCTTTTCCTGTGGGAGGGAGAGAGGTGAGGAGGGAGGGAGGCGAGGAGGACGGGGAAGGTAACTGAAAACTTACATTTCACTCCCCAGACCTGGGGCTGGTTAGGGACTTCTTTGGTCCCAGGCATGCCTGAGAGCAGACAAAACGTATTGTCAACAATAAACTTCCTCAGTTTTCAGCCACTTCCCCTCACCCAGGCTTCAGAACAGCAGGAAGCCAAGAGCGGATGACATAAAGCCAACTATATGAGGTTTATAATTTGGCTCTTCTGCTCTATAGGTGATTGTACCTGTGGCTTTTGCAGAGTCCATGGGAAAGGCAGGGAATCTAAATGCAGACCAGAATTTTCCATCCATATCAAAATCCTCAACTTTGCTTTGGCTTAAGTTTACGGACATACCCATTTCTAAAACTGGTAAGAATACTTGTAAAGGTTTAAGTAGAATTAGGAAAAGAACTCTCTGTCTGTAACCAGTGTAAAGGCAAAAAAACCCCAAAAAACCCAAACCCCCCAAATCCCACCGAAGCTAAGTGTTATTAGCAAGAGGTCACAGTACAAAGAGTGACTTTAAAACAGAGAATGTTGCTTTTCCCTCATCACAGCACACTTAAAGCTCATTTGTCTCAATGTATAAACCAAAGCAGGACAGAAAGCAAGTTTACCGTCTTCCTTCTTTTAGCTATGTATTAAGTAGCATGAAGCCAGTGTTTTATCTTCCCCCTATATTTTAGACCTGTCTCCTCTCTTACAACTTTTATTATGCTAATTACCCTTCACTGCCTGTCTCTTACACTTGAAATGTTTTGAATGAGGTATGTTCCAAGATAATTGCTTTATATCTCCATATGAAGCAAGGGAATCTGTATTTGAGGTGAAGTAATGTAAAGATCTATTTCAGTGATCTATTTTGCAGTACAATTCAGTACTTTATTTTGTGGCCACTGGAAAAGGACAGTGTAGAAGGTCATTTTAAAGGGTGTTGCAGCATCTAGAAAGCAAGCTTAGTAAGAGCATTGATATAATGTGGCCTTGCAGGATGTGTCTGGGTCCACGTCCACCTAAATCCCTTGATAGGTGTTAATAACAAGCAGCATGACCCTGCGGGTGATCTGAGACAGTTATTGCATTAGGGACATGAGTTATTCATTTATTTAGCTGCTCTGGGGAACTCTGTGCGACCCATTTCAAGGAATGACAGCAGAAGAAAGTGTCTGGAAACATGATTCACATGACAGTGGCAGGGTTTGTAAGAAGCTGAGTGTTTCAGAGGGAGTATATGTACATACTGCTAACTTAGGAAGGAAAGACAGAAACGCTGCCTACAATCCTGCCTACTAGCTCTGATACGTGATGCTGTTCAGCCTTTGCTCCTATCTTGGGTTACAGTGGAAAGATTTTGTTTGTTTGTTTAAATCTTTTCTTGGGTCTTTCCCAATTTTAGCCTGAACTCTAGGTATTTGGCTCTTAAATTCAGCCTCCAGGGTGCTTCTGAGTAATGCTAGGGTGCTGTTGTGGGGTTTTACAGGAACTCTCGGGAACAGCCTTGCAGCACAGAGTGTGTGGACCAGTATTACCAGAACCCAGTTTTAGCTCTGAGGTGGTACCTGTGCAACACAGGGTTTCAACACAGAAGCACACAAGAACTGCTTTCTGTACAGATTACACTGTGTGGTCCTGACTTCTGTTTCTGACTTTCTGGACCACCCTGACTGAGGGCAATAGAGATGAAAAGCACGCACACTTCAGAACTGTTTTGTAGGAATTTCCCCTCATTTTAAAGAACTTTTGTTCAATAAAATACTTATTTTCCTCTAAACCAGCTATTACCGCCTGGGTTCATATCAAAAGGTTCAGCTATTTCCCAAAATAACTACTTGGTCCAGGTAATGCAGAACCAGGAAGAAGTTTAAATACAGAGGTTTGAAGAAGTCAAAACCAGAGCTGGGATCTGGATTCAAGCATCATACTTAACAGATAATTGCAATGACTGAGGTGGAACATTCAGACTTAAACCCAAGCTCTCTAATATGCTTTGTCTGGGATATGGAAGGCATCTTCCTTTATTAGGTTACTTTCCTGCTCCACATTAACATTTCATGCTTTGAAGGTTTATTGTGTTGGCTAGAGTTATACCTTTATATACGCGTAGTCCCTATGGAATAGCCTGATCTCCTTTCATCGTTATTAGTAATTCTAGGCTTGTCATTTCCTATTCACGCAGTCTGGACCTCACTGCGTTGTTGCAGGATGGTTGATATGGTGCACAGGAAATGTACTGTTTTTTCAGGTCTCGACCATTCGTGAGTATTCTTTTCAGGGGCTTCAGTTTTATTGCCATGAAGTCCATTTCCTACATGTAGTACAATTTACTAAATTACAAACAAACAAGGCACCAATAGAGAAGTCAGTGAAAGTTCACACTAAGAATAGAAGCTTGAAGAGAAAAGTTCATTTATGTGACCTTCTTCAGGAGCTGGATACAAAATAGACCTGCTGTTTTTCCCTTTAATTTGCAGTCCAGGCAGAAACGAACTTGAACAGTTCCCAGAGAAACTCAGGCCCTTCTGTTTGTTTCTACGAATCCTCCAGAAATGCTTTATCTGTTAGCTGACATCCTGAGTATGCCGATATGGGAATGAACTGACTTGCTCTCCTAATTTCCCTCTTGTATTGTCAGCTGATTTTTGCATTGATCTCCTGTTCTGCAATGTTTAAAGATCTGCCAGCCATGAACAGAACAAAACGTTACTGATACGTACCTTTAAAATTGGCCATTAAAGCACATTAGGATCATCAGATGAAAAATACCATGTAAGTATCAGTCACTGCTTATTATTGCCCTTTAGAAATATGTTTGGGAAAGGAAAATAATTCCTAAGAACATGTTTTTAGGCCGTTGGTCACGAACAGGGAGAAGCTACACTGATGAGTACGGGGCAAATACTTACGCAATATACTAGCTATCCAGACTTTTAAAAAGTTCCTTCCTTTCAGATGATGGCTTTTTTCTTCTCCTTCGTAGTCAGCATTTTTGTTTTATAGCATACTATCATCCCTACTTTTAGCTTATCTTGAAAAATCCCCCAAAGATTAAAGGATTTTCCCGACTGCTGTCTAAAGGAGTCAGTCCGCTCTTTAGGAGTTACTCCAAAGAGTTCCTGCTCCTAACAAAGCAGCAGAGCAGCGCGTCTGCCCTGGTGCACTTGGCGTACAGAGCATCACTGCAACTTCTTGGGTTAAAAAGGGTGGATTAGAGCGAAAGAATCACATATCTCAAAATGCCTTGATGAAACCAGACTATCCCTGGACACTTTCTGTTTATAGTTAAATATTAGACACTCTCTCCCTGACATTCTTTTTTTATTTAGCCTAAAAGGCTTAATATTTAACTCAAAATACCTAACAACTGCAGATGCTAAGTGCTGAATGTTGTTACATCCTCCAGAATACACATAAACCAGTGCTTAAACTTGGTGTGATATATTTAGACATGTGCAGCCATCCCTGGACTGGGTAACTGGTTTTCTCATTCAAATGAAGCGCTTACGTTCTGAATTTCAGTTGCATTTTGAAGCAAAAGGCACAGCCAATAGTTTGGTGGGAATAACTGGTTTAAACAGGGTGTCCATTTGGTACCTGCAGAAAGAAATATCCTTTATTGAGATGCACTTTTCTTTGTCCCAAATCAAGGTCTTAATTTGATCCTGACTGGCATTAACTTTGGTTTTGGGATGAATTCCTAATTATACTGGGCCTCAAATCCATGTTGAGGACAAACTTATTTTTTATTACTGGCCCCTGTTCCAAGTCTTATTGCAACTAAAATGCGTATCTGTGAAAACCATTGCCATTTTATGACTTCCCTATTTCTAAGACTTGTTGTTGAATGGTATCGTTGTAAAAAGCTCCTAAAGATGCTCCGCTTTTAGATGAGTTATTTCTGAGGCTGAGGACTTGGTCCAGAAGTGGCAAGTAGCCAGGAAGGGCCGCATCCATGCCTCTTTAACCCTTTGGGGCAGCTCAGGGTTAGCCACCAGAGCACAGGGCACACATCCCAGCCAGCCCTGCGGGGACCGGCCCTACTGCTGCCGCCTGCGCCCCCGGGGCTCTGCGCCCAAAGCCCTCCGCGTCCCGGCCGCCACGGCCCAGCGCCTTCGCGGCCCCGGGGCTGAGCCGCGCCCGCCAAAGCCCCTCTGAGGAGAAAGGGGCGTGGCCCGCCGGGGGCAAAGTCCGCGGAGGCGCGCGCGTGCCTAACGGTCAGCGCGCGCCCAGCCGTCTGCGCGCCTCGCCTCGTCCCCTGCCGCGCTGCGCCATGGCGGGAGGCCTGAAGTCGCTGGAGTCATGCTTGGAGCAGCACATCCCGCCCGAGGATCTCGCCGAGGTGAAGCGGATCCTCTACGGGGGCGAGGCAAGGTGCGCTGCTCGGACGGGCTCGCCTCCCTCTCCCCCGCGGGGGAGGTCGTGTCCCGTCCCGTCTCCCTCCTCTCCCTCGGTCTGGATGCCCAGCCCGGGAGTGAGGCGGAAGGAGTCAGCTTGAGGAAGGGTGCGTAAGGGCGCAGGGGGAGGCTGAAAGTAGGAAGAAGGGTAGGTCCTGTGGTGCTTGTGGTACTCCTGTGAGGTTAGGCTGTGGTGAGATAACTGGAGGTAATCCAAGTTGGGGAAGCAGGGCGGTAGAGAGGTCGTATGAGAAGGTGGCTGACTGGAATGAAAGACCTGAGTTTTGAGGGGGGCTGGGGAGGTCGTGGCTTCGGGCTGAGGGAGCTGGAAAAGTGGGGATCTAACATGAGGAAAAATATGTTGGAGGAACAGTGTTTATAATCTGGAGGTGGCAGATGAAAGTTTGTACGTATGTGCTCCTTGATTTCTGTAACAAGGTAATAGTGTCTGGAAGTCGTGGTTATAGAGGCGGGCGCTGGGAGTTTGCTGCCATGGAGAGCAGTGAGGTTTGCATGTGTCCTGGTGTTCAGAGCAGAAAAGGAGAACATCTCATCTTGAAATGTCTTTGTTTCCTGTTCAATCCAGAAAACTTAATTTGCCAGCTGCTGCTCTATCAGCAGCTCAGGAAAGAGATTTTGAGCTACAGGGCTATGGATTTGAAGCTGCTCCAGAGCAATTGAGAAGGCCACGTATTGTTCGAGTAGGACTGGTACAAAATAAAATTCCACTTCCCACAGACACAGCTGTGGCAGTCCAGGTACACAAACTGGGATCTGGGCCGTTTGTGTGTAACTCCTCTTCTGCTGGATTGAGAAATAACATGCTTCGGTTGTTGATGTTAGAAACTCCATCATGAAATGTCTGCTGATTGTCTGGCAATGTAGGACCCATCACTATCTTAATACAGCATACTGTAAGAAATTCTAATGAAACATTGTTTTATTGTTACTCAGAAACATCTGTTGTGTTGTGTTTACCTAGTGAATTGCCCAACCTGTTTGCGGTTTTTCCAAAGCTAAATATTTTGTCACTGATTTTGTACATGAAAATCCTTTGCCTTAAAATGAAACAGAGAATCATTTACCTGAAATCAAAAGAGATGGCAACCCATGGAAACCACAGGTGCAGTTCTTGTTTAATTGAGAAATGTTCCATTATAGGAAAATGCATTAGAGTAAACACAGATTAATAAAGCTGTGTTCATTACTTTTGTACAGCAGTAAAGCAATCTTACTACAAGGTGACCATCATCTCCTAATATCTTGGACACAAAAGCGATGAGGTGACATATATAGAAATAGCCTCCTAAAAGTAGCTTTAAAAAAGTGAAAGAAAATGCCACATTTATAAAATCTCCTGGAGTCATAGTTTGGCACAGTGACAGGACAGAACATTTCTGAGGTAATTTGTTTTGGAAAGATTACCTGTCACAGATGCAAGTAATTAGTTCAGTATATGGATCAAGTTTGTGGATTCTTTGTAGCATCTGTTAAAAAGACTACCAGTTATATTAATGATTTACCTTATAAATAACTAGTTAACTATTTCTGTAAATCAGTGTACAGTTGTTGAGTTCATAGGTCACTGTTGACTTGTCTTGCATCTTTCTTTTTTCTTTATTGACACCTGAAAGTATCAATGCAAAGTGCTGCACCTATGCTCATCTTTAAGTAGAATACTCAAGAAAAAAGTACTTTGAAACAATGTTTTTTGACTAATTAATAAATGCTTTGATTTTTTTTTTCTTGGTAATAATCTATTTAGTTCTTTGGACAGAGGGATTTAGAAAATAGTTTGGAGTTAACTTCTAGAGAGTGTCCAAGATCCATGTGTCTGAGCAGGATTTGGAGATAACCAAGGAAATGGACTGTCCTTGCCTCATATTTTAAGATTCTGAGTACTTGACTTTGAATTCATGTTTACTTAACATCGTTCTGTAGGTTGTTTACGATGAGCAGCAAAATAATAATTTTTGCTGATTCTGTTAAGATTTTTAGCTATTTGCAAGTCAGTCAGCAATGAGTTGCTATATATTTAAATGTTGTAACCATGGAATTAGAACTCCATTGGATTGCTTTCTCTATTTTTGGTGTCTAAAAGCTTTTAAAAATCTGTATCTAACTCTTTCTATTATCAGTGCTGAGGGATGATAACTTCTTGAGGTATTCCCCCTGAAAGCAATGGGACTAAGTATAGAACAAGATAAACTTAATGTGTACAAAGCTTGTAAAACCAGGCTATTAATATACAAGTGAGTTAGAACATACAGCTTTTTTATAGTGTGACACTTCTCTCAATCAGGTGGCTGCACTGCACAGACGAATTGAGGAGATTGTCGAAGTAGCTGCTATATGCGGGGTCAACATAGTTTGTTTCCAGGAGGCTTGGAGTGAGTATTTTCTGTGACTCCTTCTAGGTTGTCAGAGGTCAAGTTCCTTCTATTTTAACAAGTGTCCTGTACTAGAAGTATGTCTTGTAAGCAAACAGCAGAGACATTCCAAGATACAACAGTTGACTTTACTGATGTGCTTTCTAAAGGAGAAAACAAAGAGTCTTAGTTAGCAGAATTGTATGGAAGATGTACATGAATTCTGTTATATTGAAGACTGGTGTATGCTGCAACAATGATATTTGTAGGTGTGTTCCTTCTTCTTGTCATCCTTCATGATCCTTTCCTCGCTTTTTTTCTTCTAAAACTTTGGGTTTTTTCTAGACGGATATTAAAATTTTAAAAATCTAATTTTAATTAAAATGGAGTCTTTGAGGCTTAATAGAGGTGAAAACCAAAATGAAGGCCTGAGTTATGAAAACAGGTTATTCACAGAAAGTGTACACTAGTGACTGAGGTGTATTTTGTATTTTTACCTCCTTTAAGACTTTACTAAGTTAATTCTTTCTCTTCTACTTTGCTCTGTGTGGGGCAAAACTCCTTGCCCTTGCTAAAAATATTTTTAAATCGCTTTTGCCTTTAAACAAGGAAAACAGTTGAATCATTCTTAAGTGTTTAATTTTTTATCTGTATTCATGCAAACAGTGTGTATTTCTTGAGTGCCATGAACATTCTTGTAAGTTTTGTCTTGCATTGGTGTTTTCCAGCCATGCCCTTTGCTTTTTGTACAAGAGAGAAGCTTCCTTGGACTGAATTTGCTGAGTCAGCAGAGGATGGGCCAACAACAAAATTCTGTCAAGAGGTAAAAAAACAACCAAGCAAAACAAACCCCCACATCCAGCTTCCAACCCGAGCCCATAACTGCCGCTGATTAGCATGGATTTCTTCCTTATGTATCGGTCTTGTACCACTGAGAAAACTGAAATAATAAAAAATAAGTTTTCACCTTGCTTAACAAATATTATGACAGTGAGTGAAGTAGAAATGGACAACTGTGCTCAATATTTATTTTTTAAACTGCTTTGCATTGATAGACTGCCTCGTACCATGGAAGGCATATGAAACTGCCCATTTAACTATTCCTGAATTTTACAGAGGAAGAACGATTCTTCATACAAATATTTCCAATTTCCATTTAAAAGGTGTTTCTTGCCTGAACAGTTCAGCATTAAACAATGCTTGTATGAAGGTGTGAGGAGAAGAATAGCTAGCCTTTTCTGAACAGGGAACACTTTCACACCAATCTTTTGCATCTCCCTGTGAAATGACACAAAATGTAGGGGGCTTTTTATGGACCCAAGGAGGTTTGTTATTGTCTGGCTCTTATTTTTCCAGAGACTGTCGATTGCCAGGGTGGCAGAGTTCATTTTTGGTTTCTGACTTTTTTTTTTTAATAAGGGATTTCAGTTATTTTCTTTTACAAGTGATTGAAGCAACAAAAGACTGATTTAATGTCAAATTTGCCCAGATATGCACTGATCTATTAAGCTTTTGTAGACAGCATAGTATCTTTAGTCTGATCTAGGGCAAGTATGTGTTGCTTCTCACTATGGAATTAATGACAGTATGGACGTTTGGAGAAATAAAAGAAAGAGAAGTGATTTGAAGGCAAAGAGAATGTACTAGTAAACTGGCAGTCAGAAGTTGCTATGTTTTTCACTCACGCCTATGTTATTTAACATTTATAGTTAACATGTGACGCTGTTTTACATTTCCCTTTTTTTTTTTTTTAAATGTTTTCAGCTAGCCATGGTGTCTTTCATTCTGGTATACCACTCATGTGGTAGAGGTTGGCTTTGTAGTTTGACAATTGCTGTTAGGATGCTTTTTTTCTTGTTGGTACCTTGCATTTTTAGTTGAAGGATTCAGGTGGAAAGCTCTCTGTGATGTATCCATCTTTGATGAAGAAACTGCGGTGATGTGGACGTGCCAGCATGGGGTTTAGCATTAGCCCTCGGTAACAGTCAGAGTAATGTACCAGATGAAAATTTTTTTTTTAATCCTTCTTTATGAACAAAAAATGAAAATAATTACTGAGGCTTGTGTATAATAGAAGAATTGTCTTCATTTGTATAGCTGGCAAAGAAATACAATATGGTTGTGGTATCTCCAATCCTGGAGCGAGATGAAATACATGGGGGAACTCTGTGGAATGCTGCAGTGGTCATTTCTAATTCTGGAGCTGTCCTTGGCAAAAGTAGGAAAAATCACATTCCAAGGGTTGGAGATTTCAATGAGGTAAGATGCAGTATTGTGATTATCAAGCTAGTCTTACTTTGCAGCTCTTGTTTGTGTCAGCATGTGTTGTATCAGAGTCATATTGGCAGGAAATGTAATGTATTTCTAAAAAATGTGGTTCATTAAGTGTCAAATCAGTTTGTCTCAGGTGAAATTATAGTAAGTTAGTTTATCAAGCATAGAGAGTGATGACTCTTAAAGGACAAGTAACATTGAGTCTTTGTCGTGTAGTCTTCCTTGGCCTGATGGAAACTACAAAAGTATCGAGAATCTTCAAAACAAAATTCTGTAAGTCACAGCTTTTATGTTAATTGTGTGTGATTGGCTCAGATAGCTTTTGCATGTGCGCATGTTGAATTTATTTTAATTTGGAAGGCAATTGTTACATGATTCAGGTGTGAGCATTATTTGTGGTCTTGATCTCTGTTTCTCTGTGAGGTTGTCTTGGTAATGACAGTTCTTTTGCTCATGTTTCTTTGAGCAGAATCCCTTAATTCATTACGCTTCTGACTGAATAGCTGGTTTACGGAATCTTCTGTTTACTAATCACATTACTTCCACTGAAGCCCCCAGCAGTTTTCAGGCCATCCTCCAGAATCAGCTTCAGAAACTGGACTGGTAGTAAAGGCAATGTCAGAAGAAAACTGGTAGATCTGAAATGTGTTTATCCATCCATAGAATTATCACAAGCAGAAAGATCAGGATTAAAAATTAACCGAAGTCTAAAAATACATTGTCTTACCTAACTAAATCTCTCCTTGTCAGCTAGAGTGAGTAATTAACAGAGGCATTTCTTCTAAGCACTGGGGGCTATATACCTGCTGTTGCTTTTGTTCCCTGTCCAAATGCTCCAGTCACTCAACTGAGGCGTCAGAATCCAAACTGGTTTTTTATTAATTTTAGAAGTTTTTTTTGTGTCTTGAAACTTCATGTTCAAAGACTTCTGGAAGTTTTGACCTGGGCTTCCAGACCTGATCAGACTGGTTTGTGTTTCTTCAGAGGAGGCTGTTAATAGGTTTCTACGCAATGAATTTCTGGCACAGGCCTGTCAGTCACTGGTGTTGACTTCTATCTTTAACAATTATTTTGGTATTTAATATTATTTTATCGGATCTGTCTTTTAGCTAGCAAAACGGTAACTAACAAACCCATATAAAATACAAGGACTAATAAAAATGAATTTTGGTTACTTTCCGTATTCTTGATTTGTTCCTTGTGTAATCAAACAAAAAATAAATTCCTGTTGCTTGTGCTAAAATATGATGTCTTTCAGTTTTCCAGACAGTCTTTGTGGAGCACCAACAGATTCCAGGAAATTTCTTGTTTCCAGCTATGAAACTGTAATGAAAGACACCTAAAAAAAGAAAATATTTTTACTTTTCCATGTGAAGTATAAATAGAGTTTCATTAAGAGTTCTGCATAATTCCTAAAAGGAGTTAGTTCTTATAATCTGAAATGCCAAAATTTCCACCAAAAAAATCTATTTATATCTTGCAGGTATACTATAATGATTTGACACTTCTTGTTGTATCTACCTCATTATAGAAGCAAGTAGTGTTTACCCAAAACACCGCTGTCTTTTTAGCTAGTTTTGTTAGCAAAGCATTAAGTCCATTCTTCTGAGCTGAGCAATTCTGATAGAGGAACTTTAGAAACCACCAAGACCACAGGGAAGGATTATGTTCATGTTGTTTTCTTTACCAACAAAGTTAACCCCCAAGGAAGGGTTGAATTTGAAATTATTTTTTGTGGATTGTCTCTGTAGAGCAGATAGGGAAAGGAGCTTTGTTAAAATCATCCTTGTTGAATTGGTGAGAACTAAATGGAAAGGGGAAAGAGACTGGTCTGTAACCTATTCAGCCATGTGTGGGAGGGCATATAAATAAACAAAAATCAATCCTTCTTGAGACATCACAGTTTGTTGCTGTGGAGATGATTGTGACCTCTGGTGAGGAATAAAGAAATAAGAACTGATGAATTCCCTGAAGCAACAGCATTTTTGTTTTTCTTCTCCTATTGTAATAAAAGAAAACTGAGAATAGAAGAAAAAATGGAAACATATTCAGTCAGTGGAATTTTTTTGAAAAAGGATTGTGTGAGTGCCCAACACGTGGTGTGCTCGCTACAGACATGAAAGGAGATAAAATCCGTGCCCAAGGGACTGTGCAAATTCATGAGACCTGATGATAAATAAGTAACATGAGACGTCACATTTACTGGACATACTGAGCCTCTAGTCCTTCTTGGTTCCAAAAGGTGATCCCCCTGTATCTATCATGCTGGTCTCCTACACTTAGATGAGGCCCTAGTTTGTTCCCCAGCTGTAGCTGTGCTTGCTTTAGGCCTGATGTGGTTCTGCTTCCTTCAAGACCAATGGCAGTGGTTGTTACAAAGGACAAATAGTTTCAATACAAAGGGAATTGTTTTACAACACACCTTTCTTATATGATAAGAGACACGCCCCATTGGGTCAGGCTGGTAGATTATGTACCTTGCTTTTCTGTCTCTGAGATCATCACAAAAAGGTTCTATTAGGAATAAGTCTGGCCATTCTGCAACTTTTGTACTCCACAGTCATTGTATTAGGGATGTTGGGTGGCATGTTCCTGTCCATTTTGTTTCTTATCTGTGGTTCTTTTATCAGTGACTTTGTCTAATCCCTTCTGAACCTGGTGATAATACCTGCTTTCACAAAGAAGCATATTTCAGAAGCGTGCTGCCTGCTGCATGAAAAAAGTTACTTAGGTTGAAAACAGGTACAAGAGTGTAATTTCAGTCAATACCTACTACTGCTGCTGCTTTGGGATTTCTGTATTCATCTTATCCACTGCCTTTGTGATTTTGTAAATCTCATAACATCGCCATCAGCCTTCTGTCTGCAGTTTGAAGAGCCTTTTTAGTTGCTCCTCACAAGGGAGCTGCCCCATCCCCTTCAATTGTTTCAGTTGCCTTTGCTTATTCCGTCTCTAGTATATCCTTATTGAGATGCAGGCGCTAGAATTGCCCAGAGTACTCAAGCCATGGGCACACAGAATTCTTATAAACCATCAAAATGATGTTTTCTGTTACGTTCCAAGACCCTTCCTGTTGATGTCTGAGATTTTCTTGGGTTTTTGACTACCACTGAGCACTAAGCGGGCAACTGTCAATGACTCCCCGCATACCCTTTTCTTGTATCTGGGAAGAACTATTTCTGTACATTTCATGTAGAGTATCTCTGTGAATGTTTGTCTCTCTTAATAGCTGTTAGCAGTGCCCTGTCCTTCTCTTCACTAGTGCCTTTTCCAGGAACCAGTGCATTTCTAATTGTTTAGAAATGTTTGATGTGATAAGAGGAAAGTTCGCAGCATATGGTAAATGGGATCTTTTAAGCCAACAGTTGGCTCCAGTTTCTTTAAGGAGTGTTCTCTAGATTTATCCTGTGGTTTTCCTGGTGGTAGTTTCAAGGCTTCTGTTTGTTTAGAGCAATAGGCATATAGGAAATTTAAATAACCAATTTTAGCTATACACTGACATTTCCTTATAGCATTCATTACATAACAGGTGAATGTAAAGGAATTTGGTGTTCTTTAAACAGTGTTCATCATCTCTCTCTTTAATCAGAATCAGAGGATTGTGATGGCTTAGGAAAACTTATGTGGTGAAAGTACTAAGAGAGGTGCCTAAAGTTTGGCACCTTTGTGGATCTCTCTTAAGCTTCTGTAGAAGTTTCTAGCATTAATAGAAGTGTTTATGTCAAAGTCAGACACTGCTTAGGTGTAGTATGAGTGAAGGGGTACAGAAAGGGGCTTGAATTTGATCTCAGCAGCCTGAGCGCGCCACTTTTTGCTATATATCCATTACAGTGCAGCTACGTACTAAATGAAAGGTGTCCCCGCTCATGGTGTAATGACTTGAAGCTGGTAATCAGAAATTGGGAAGTGTCAAAGCAGTGTTGGAGGTATTTCTTCTCACTTTTTTAAGAAGTCTGCATTTGTGGTTTTTTTGTTTCTTTTGTTTGTAGTCTGCTTACTATATGGAAGGAAATACAGGACACCAAGTGTTTCAGACACAGTTTGGAACGATTGCTGTGAATATCTGCTATGGGCGCCATCACCCTCTGAACTGGCTCATGTTTAGTATGAATGGCGCAGAGATCATCTTTAACCCTTCAGCCACTATTGGAACGCTCAGGTAAAATACAAACTGATTTAGGCTGTTGCACGCTTTTTGGGTTAAGTGAACCTCTGAGCCCCTCACTGGCACTTTGGGGCACCTTGCTGAGGTCTTGGAACCTGAGGTATCACCTCCTTGTTTTGCCTTCACGAAGGAATCCGCATTCTTCTCCATCTGGAGTTTTGGGCTACCAGTCTGCTCATAGTCACTAATTATCTTCCAGAACTTTAGTTGTCCATCTGCAGGTCTTTTGTCTCTGAGACAGAGTTAACCAGCATCCAGCTGGTGTTCTGAAAACTAATGAGAGTTTATTTGGATTATCTATGTAATATTTTTGCTTTATGATAGGCAGTAGTAATTTACATTCAGGCTTAGCTTGCCAGCTTGCATTGTCCACTTAGGAGCCAATAAGTATGGTATCAAATTGCAGTTTTCAGAGCCAAGCTGAGAAACCCTTTTCTCAGAAACAATTTTTTTTTTTAACTGTTGGCAATTTTGTGACTATCAGGCCTCTTGAACCAGACTGAACCAGTGTAAACTGTTTCCCTTGAGATTAATCATCTGCAGATTGACATTAATTGCACCCTACTGACTTGACTTCCTAAAAGAAAAAAGAAAACCAGCTCAGTGAGCTAAGAAAATACACTTCTTAGCTAGCCCATAATGATTAATTTGTGGATTAGATCTTGAATATTCTTTGCCTCTACATTATCAGCATCAGTCACGTTTCAATATAATAACCTTTGACTGTGCCATGCTTCCAAAGCATCATCTGACACAGGCTGTGTATTGCTTGGGATACTATAATGTGATGCAAAATAACTGCATTTCTCTGGGGCCGATGGGGGGCCTTTCTTTAGGTAGAAACCTGATAGAAATGGTTTCAGTGGTTCTGTATACCACTATTCTTGACAAAGTCACCATGCCTTCCTTTCATTGTCATTGTATTCTGTTCTTTGCCGTACTACTCAATACTTTCAAATTCCAAATTAGACTGTAAATTGAGGTGTGGGATTCCGGAACGTGTCTACACATCAGCTTAACACATGATAGAACAACTGTGCTTTTTCTTTTTTTTTTTTTTTTTTCTCCTGATAACAGTAGGCTCTGAAAAGTAATTTAGTATTGTATAATTTTTACATACATATGACTGAGGAAGTGATGGTAGTTTATGCTTAATTATAAATATTAATATTTTTAACCCTTATCAGCATAAGTGGTTAGCTTTGTACAGGGCGGCAGGGAAAGTCTGGCTTTGCAGAGTGCTTTGGAACAAAAACATTCCTTTGTAAGTTAAAAAGCTGTATTTTGGGCTAGCTCAACTGTCTTTGAGTTTCCAGCTCCAAAGATAAGTTTTAGGAAGCTAACAGGAGCATATTTCATTGTTACTGATGATATTGTAATAGAAGTATAATATCCAGTAGCAAACAAAAAAAGACGACCTACTGATCTCTTACAATACTAAAAATTCTTTCTCATTTCTCTTCTCTCCCTTCAGCTGGGCTTGTGGTGTGGACTAATTGCAGAATGCTTTCATTTTTATTTCTTTAAACCTAGAGGAAGAGATTTTTTCCAGTGTCAGTTTTGTAAACCTTAATGTATGAAATGTTCAGGCAATATAGACTTGCTAACTGGGTATACAAGACGGCAGAAGAGTTAGAAGTGTAAGAGGAATATCTTTTTTAGCATTTTCCATTTCTTCAGGATTCACCCAATCCCCTCTCTTTACCTCTTTAATGTAAATCTGGAGTTTTGCTGTCTCTGTAACAAGGTCCAAGAATATTAATCCAATTCTTGTGGCTGACCAGCTAGAAAATTCTGAGGACATTGAGCATTCATAGTAGGGTAGAAATGGTGAAAAACAGATTAGAGGCATAAAATTTTCATACCCACAGCCAGTTCAGATGCAGAGAACCATGTATTTACAAACCTGGAGAGTAGAACTGTAAGTTAGATGCAGTATTCTGTCATTCAAACTGCCTCAAATAGTTTTTGGTATAAAAGATAATTTAGGTTGTGTAATGTTGGAAAATGTCCTTTGAAAAGAGTTGAATGAATACACAATGCTTTTGGGGCATTTATGTCACTACTAGAAGAATATTTGTGATGTTTGTCCACTTACAGCCCATTAACAGGAGAGCAAACAGAAATTACCCTGTTGTCATACAGCACTTCATTGGTACTCTGGGTGCTTCAGGCTCTCCTAATTATTGGCTTTCACTTGGTTGTTTTTAAGCATATAATTTTATTGCAAGAAGAGGACTCTTGAGGCCCATGTAAAAACTGTGTCTGGGGTTGGTCGCTTCTTGGCTATAGCCTTTTTTTCCTGTTTCTCTTCTTCTGTGAAATTGTAATTTGCTGGAGCTTTTCAATAAAATCCCTTTTTTTTTTTAGAAGAGCTGGCTGCCAGACTCAAAGCAATTGAGAAAAGAGGCAATAAACCAAGTCCTTTCAATCAGTCGAATGACCATCTCTTAAGATTCTTGAGTCTGACTGGGAGATTAATGAGTCAGATGCTTGCAACCTTGCCTTGGTACTCAGAAACTGGCAGGTACATGCTGTCACAGGAGTGTACAAATTGTATCACCTTTGTTTTGGAGCTCTTGGGTACTTCCAGACCTCCTATTAACTAATCTGATCCCTGTGTATCAAACAATTTAATAAGAAGATGACTATTTTGGTTTTAAACATCAGTCGGAATTGAAATCTCCTTTGGAAAAGAGGTAGAGGCTTGTAAAAGAGAAGGAATTTTTTATTCCTCAATTCTTGGGTTTTATGTAAATTTAGTGACTGGTTTAATAGATAATTACTGGGAAGTTATTGGGATGCTTTTGTTAAACATGCTTTCTTTTTCATTAACCCACCATGGGAAAATCACTTACTGGAAAGTGCTATGAAAACTGTGGTTGAAATAACAGAAGTAGGAGGTTTTGGTGGAAATTGATTTTTCTTTTCCTTTATTTTTTTTATTATTCCTGTAATTAGTTTTTTTTCATTCGCTGCTGCAAAAGCCTCTCCTGGACCATTTTGGGGAAAAAAGGAGGCAACTTGTATGAATCTCTTACAGCTTTGCTGCAGAATGATGTTTTGTATATTGAAAGTTAATGGAATGTGAAAGCACATGTATAAAGCCTTTGCACAATTTGGAGAGTAAAACATTTTACACTTTAATTACTTTGAAAATCTTGAGATGTGTTAATTGTTTCTCTTTTTTGTTTGCCATGACAAAGCCATATTTACCAGGTTATCAGATAGAATTGTTTATACCTATATTTGAGCAGAAAATAATTATAGTGCTTGGCTGTGTCTGTGGGGAGATTTTGATTGTAAGAGCAAGATCAGTCTTAGCAGCTAACTTTGTCGTCTTTGACAGAAAATGTACAGTGCGAGACAGTCATAATCTAAATTCAGCTCTGAAGTGGACAAGTAGTGAATACCTTCCTCCTCTTTTGTGTATTGCAGCGAATCACTGTGGCCAATTGAAGCAAGAAATGCTGCCATAGCTAATCACTGCTTTACATGTCCCATCAACAGGGTAGGAACGGTATGTATCTTCACTTTGTTATTTCATTTCATAATTTAGGTATTGTAGCATGAGCTAATTCAAGGTAATGAACTGAATAGCACTAGACTGCATAGATTCCTCTACTGTATAACTACTGTATTAGTGTTTATAATATGATTTGAAGATGGACAGTGATAAAGAAATTGAGAGCTGCCTTGTTGCTGGCAGCCTACTTTTTGGTTGCAGCTGCTTCCTGCTGTTGAATTGCTCTCTTTGTAATAGGCACCCACCCTTTTGCTAATTCTCCTAGTTTCTGTGGTGAAAACAGTATTCTTTTAGCCAAAACGACTGAAAATGAAATATATCCTCAAGTCAGTGGTACACAACTGGTTGCTGTTGTACAGATAATACCTCTTTCTGGACACTGAAATTCTATAATGAAAATTAATACTGCCCACAATAGATCATTCTTGCTTTCAGATTAGTCCAAATACCCTACATGTGTGTTCTTTTATAAGGTTCCCTGCAAAAATCCAGTCTTGTTCTTGCTGTTATGTGAATACATTTGCCTTCTTTTGTGATCTGCAAAGATGGGTTTGGTTAAATGTCTCTTCTTTAGACTTGTGAAACTGATATGAGACATGTTCCCCAAAGTGTATGAGCAACAGGCAGTGATACAAAAAGATCTTGTTTTCTAGCCTATCCGTCATAGAAACTAGGCCCCTTTGATGACTCCCTTCAGACAGTGCTGATAGTACGCCAGAAAAAATCTTAATAGATTTATATAAACTTCCATGCTAAATATGGTAGACTAGCAAGGATTTCTTCAATGACATGGAATTATACTGCCACCTACGGATCGCTCTTATTTCACAGGAATACTACAAAAATGCCTTTACTTCCGGAGATGGTGGAAAAGGTATGTTCAGAAATCACATTCAGTGGTTGCTAATAATTAACTAGAAAGTCTGAAGAAACAATAGCTCTCCTGCAGGTGTCTATCCCATGACAGCTATGGTAGCTAGCAACTGCCTTGCTTAAGACTGCTGTTTTGTAAGCTGGAGACAAGCAGCACTTCCTGTTAAAGGTGGTGGTACCACGGTGTATGGTCACCAGAAGTTCATACCTAATGTTTCCATATACTTTCAGAGGACTAAGAGTTTTGGAGTCAATGTAGTTGTAGGACTGGAAGACAGAAATCCCACAAATTAGCCTGTGTTATCAGTGCATGCATGATGATTTATTTGTATTTTTAAGATTATTAACAGTAATAGCCCTAACCTGAATCCCTGGCCAAGCCATTTTGCCCTGTTTCACAGATTTGCTGGAAGTTAAAGAAGAGAATGCTCAAGAATAGCATTCTCAAAGAAGAGCATGAGATTTGCTTGTATGTACTTCACTTTTATGTTGAAACACTATAATTTGTCCTGTGACAACCATGACAGCTTCTGGCTTAATCTGGAGTGGGCTTGAGCGGGTTCCTTTAGCTAGTTTTGGAGCTAAGTGTTTGTAGAAGCTGCGTCAAAAAGATCAGTGGTATCCATTGCTTAGTAGTACCACAGATCTAGCCGACTTTTGGCACAACTCAGAGTTGTGCAGTAGGAAGTAAGATTTTTTTTCCGTGCCTCAAATCCCAGTGTTTTCACTTCTGACTTTGTACTGAAAATTGAATGGGTGCATCTCTGTCAGCTGTTCCGGAAATGTAAGATTTGACAACTAGAATTCATTTAAATTCTACATTAAAGAAAACAAAGAAAGCAAAGCTAGTTCAGAGACTTAGTAATGGGAAAGCATAATAATGCATTATTTAAAAGGCAATGCAGTGAGTTTTTTCCTGTTAATTCAGTATATGTGAAAGCTGTACTGTGCATGAAAGTAACTACTGCTCAAACCTGCAGTTACCTTAGGATTGTGCTGTGTCTCTTCAGGATGATACCTTGCTTAAAGCACAGTGAGCAAGCAACCACAAGAAATTGAGCCAGGTTTTATGGGACACTGCATGTTAAGTTGTATACTTATTTGCAGATGGCATTACATGCTTTTTAAAAATTTCTTTAAGCACACCATGACTTGGGCCATTTTTACGGCTCAAGTTACGTAGCTGCACCAGATGGCAGTAGGACCCCAGGGCTCTCTCGCACTCAGGATGGACTTCTGGTGGTAGAGATGGATCTAAATCTTTGCAGGCAAGTCAGTGACAAATGGAATTTTAAGGTAAGCCTGCTTATAAAGAAACAAACTTACATGTGATATTAGAACAAACAAGCTTTCATAATGATCATATAATCTTACAATAGTTAAAAGGCAGACTTTTTTTTTTTTTAACAGTCCAGAGCTTAAATTGTTGAACTAATTTAACAGGATGTTCTGGAGGCCAAAGGCACAAATGGATTCAGAAAAGGAATAGCCAAATTCAGGGAAACTAGGCCAGTAGCTTATAAATTAAAACCTTAGCCTTTGGTCCTTAAGTGCCAGGTCCAGTGAGGATTGCCAGGAGCTCCAAGGACTGCTAGAGGAAGCGTGTGTGGTTTCCTTATGCGAGGTATGTAGGCATTTGTCACTGAGCTGAGATGGGCCTTTGATTTGACCTGGTATGGTAGTTCTTTATATTCTTACAGGCCTTACTTCTCAGTTTTGGTGAAATTTAGTGAAAACTCAAAACCACAGGCATCTTTAAGCTTCTGAGAACTTTCTGTGTGCAAACTTCTTATAGTGTTAACTCCCTGAATTTGTGGACATGTTGAAGCCGTGGAGAAAGAACTGTGTACATTCATCTCTGAAGCATCCTAACACATTTCTGAATTAATTTAAATCAGATTAAGATGACTGCAAGCCTCTCCACGTGGCTTTAGCAAACTCATTTATTACTATTTTTTTGCATTCTGAGATAAAGCTAATTTGGATCATCTGTCCTGAGGGTGTAATTTGATTTAATTTGTCCAGCAGCAGTGCTGGTTTAAAAAATTGCCACCTCAGCACTGCAGTTTGCTAACCCTTCAGTTGTGCCAGTACAAGCTATGTGGGGTGCTATATTGTATACTGGTTTAGTGGAGTGACCAGATTTTTATTTTTTTTTAAACAAACAAACCACACTCTAGTTTCTTCTTCTAATCTGATCGAGTTTACAGCAGCCCCCACAAATACTCTATTGGAACAACAAAGAAGGCAAGCAAAAGGAGAAAAGAGATGGCAACTTCTTAAATAGGCTTTGTTGATGAAGAAAACGTCTTGCTTACTTTTGTGGAGACAGGTCTTTCATTCTAGTCCTCAGTACTGCTAGAGACTAGAATTTTTTCCTATCCACTCTGAAGATCACCATGATGATTTGAATCCTAACAAAGTAGACTGGAACTCCTGGCTAGCAACCGTCACAATATATGTAGGTTCTTCAGTGATAATCTAGTATTTAAAATAAGTAATAATTTGCAAGGAGTGTCAATTTTTGCACATAATGTTACTGCAAGCAGACGTTTATTTCATAGAGCCTGGTTTATTTGGAACCACCTTGTGCATTACAATAAAGTGCAATATATAATGTGTTTTGATTTCAATTTGAAGTAAAAATAGAAATTTTCTGTGGATTTGAAATGCTGAATAAACTTCTTAATTAAAACATAGACATTTCTTAGCTGGAGCTGAATTTCTTTGGTAATGCTGCCAATCCATGTATAGGGACTAAAGACAAAAAGTAATTTCAGGTCGTCTGCTGGACAGAATTGCATTTGTTATTTTACAGATGCGTGTGGTAGGTACATGGTGGTTGACATAGTGGAATTAAATTGTGCTGAGAGATTCCCAGTTTTTTTAAGTCAGGTGGGCATTTAGTTTTGCTTTGCTACCAAAATCTGAGGCCCTTATTGTAGAGTAGGGATTTAGTGTGTCAGGAAACACATGGAGCATTGCTTATAACAGCTTAGTAGGGGTATCTGAACAAAAGCAATTGTATTGATTAGGAAAAACAAACAGTAAAAGCAAAACACTGACCGTTAGCTGTTTTGTATAGAATTGCTTGGGTTTTGTTGTGTTCAAGTCTTGTGCTTTCAGCACCTTAGTTATATGTTGATGGTGTGGATTGCTATTGTTCATCTTTTTGCACATAAGGCACAGCTGTGGCCTTTGTTTATATGACAGGCGATATCTGTTTCCTTTTCCTCTCATTTGTGGCCGAGACAGAGGTAGTTCTTGATATGAGGGGAATGAGGAAGTATGAAGTCATCGTTTATCCACTGCAGAAAACCCTTGATAGCAAGTAGGAACCTATTTAACCTGCTCTGGTAACTGCAATTTGCATTCACTGATGCCTGAAAGGGACATTAAGTACAATGTCTTTGCTAAACTTACAGCAGCAAAATAGTTAAACAAATTGTCCTCATTACGCTCTAGCAAGAAGAAAGTAGTTCGCCCCTCTCGGAGCTAATGTAGACCATGCGCTTCAGAAGAGGATAGTGCACTATGTGAAGTGCTATATTTCAGCCTCCTAGCTTACTGTATCACCCAAAGCAATGATAATATTTCGTATTATTAATGGATAAAGTAAGAGCAACCCAAATACCATCAGTGGCACATCTGCAGACTTATTGCTAGCAGCAGGGTTCATCAGTTGTCAAGGACGTAATATGAAGACATACTTACAGAGACACTCCTTTGCCTTCATTGACATAACTTACTTAAGAGAATATTGTTGATGCATAAGAAAGTAAGTCCACCTTTCACATTCAACTTTCAGCTATCCAGGATAACCAAAATAGCCTTAAGTAATTAGTCAGAAGACATGACTGTCAGTGAAGGAGAGCTGCAAAGCAGGAAGGTGTTTGTTTCAAAGCTCTACTTTTTAGAGTGGAAATGCACTTCTACTCTTTTTTGGGTAGAAGTATAGTTTTAGGCAACACAATGTGAGTGCCTTTATAAAGGTATATTAGTTTGTGCTAAGGCACTGGATGTCTTGCATTTTGAGTGAATTATGATTTTACTGTTTGGTGCAATTAAATATGTCCTCATTTAAAAAAATGGTGGATATAAATATTTTCTACTGAAGTACTTCCATAGCTCACTAAAAGAACTGAAGCTTTGATTTTTCTTTTCCAGATGACTGGTAGATATGAAATGTATGCAGACAAGCTCACTGAAGCAGTCCAGCCTTATTTTATACCCAATATAATCAAAGAGTAAGAGAGAGCATCTCATTACAATCAAATGTTACATAACAAATTAAAAGGTACCGTTGGATGATAGCTTTACTGTGGATCACAAGTTGTTATTTTAATGTTGTCATTTTAATTTCCTGTAACCAACTTTTAAATAATAGCATTCAAAACTGTGTTAAGTAAAATAATTGAAAAATGGCTTCTTGGGGTTGTTTTTTTTGTCATTTACACTGAGTCCAAACTTTTGTTCCTTACTAGAAATATGTCCAGTAGGAATACGTTGATATAAAATGATGATGAAATTTATTGAGTACTGTGTACTGTTATATAGTTTGATGGAGGTTATGAACTCAGAGGACATAATTTTTACATGAGCTTTGCATTGTGTGTCTATTTACTTCTGCTTTCCAGTTTTTACCCTCTACCCAAATGCATAATTTAAGGAGAAAGGAGGCATAAATTGTTTTAATCTGTTTTTTTGGGTTTTTTAAAATTATAAACTATTTGATGCACTTCTGTTAGAGCTAAGTAATGTCCTAGACATGTCCGAGTAGTTTGAAGATCTGTGGGTATGGTAAAGCAAGACCACTTCGGTTCTATTTCCCTTTACGTATTACAACCACAGTTGGACCAATGTCTTTGATGGGCTCCTTCAAGGTGCAAAAGTAGTGCTGCAGACAGATGCTTTTAGTATCTTCAGAAGTTCAGCGCTGTGTTGTGAGGCAAAAATAGAAACACTAGCTGAAGCATAGGCAAGGCTGGTGCAGTTGCATACTTTTCATTGTGAACAGAAAGCCACAGAGATGCTATTAGGGATCAGGATGGGTAATGAAAACTACTTCCCTGGAGCTGCACTCCAGTAGGATACTCAGTGATTGCAGAGTACACAAAACAGCTGTTGACTATAGATAATAACAATACATTTGCTATTCTCGGCTACTAGTGTATATTGAAATTTTGGTTTTTTTATTATTCAGGTGATGCAGTAGGTGTTCAGGAAGTGCAGAATGAGTACAATTTACAGCCTAGCAACTATGAATTTATAGCTGAAATAAATATTTGAACTCTTAATTTTTTTCCAAATTACAATTTCAGCTGTGCCATTTCCAGTTAAATATATAACATGTCCTACAAAGATTTTTCTACATTTTTCATAATAAGCTAGTTAATAAATGCACTTGCTACATTATGTTACAGGGTTATCTGTGACTTTAAACCTTTATTGAGAATGGCTTAATTACAAATAAAAATATATTTATGTATAAAATCCCTGCATGTAAAATACCCCTTCCTTTGCTATTGACATCATGAAGGAAACAAAGTGACAAAACATTGTCAGAATGAGTATTTTGATAGACAATCCTGTAATGGGAAACAAAGTTTCAGAAAATGCAGATGTTCTGAATGCTTGCGTAGGGAGCTGCTTTTTAATCTGAATTTGTGTCATATAAATACGCAGTCTTTTCACTTGGCTTTTGCATCTTCCTTGTGTTTTCATCTCTCATAGCTATCTTCCATTTGGCAGCTATAAGAGATCCTGTTGCAATGGTGGAGCTTTCCTTTTGTCTGTGTTAGCTTAAACAGCTTTGTTTCTTTATCTTTCAGTTTCACTGAAGTATTTAAACCCTGGGTACCAAACATTTAACAGTCAATATTGTTACACCTATCTGTGCACTTCAGAACACTTAGCATGCCCTTAAGTTCATGTTTTCTGTATAAGCTCAAGATTCACAGTTGGAGAACTGAACCAGTAAGAGGCTAAATGTCAATTACAAGCCTTTTGTAAGAATTGTTTTTATTTAGCTAACCAAGCCTGCTCTAAAATAAATCCTGTGGCAGTTTAATGGTATTGAATGAACTACCTACCTGAAAATGCATGGGTTAAGGAAGTACTCTATCAACCTGTAGTTTACATACCTGTTAATTAGTAACATAGCTAATACAATCTCTCTATATCAAACATCATGAATTTGGACTTGGACATAAAAATTCCCGGATCATTAGCCTTCTGGTGACTTACTTTGGAGGAGTCAGAAGGCATTATCTGTAATAGGGTTTTGTACCCTTTTTCTGGAATTCTGCTGGGCGCACTAAGGTACTGGTTCTACTGCTCAAAAATCACATCCTCATTTTTACTCATTTTGCAAGTTTAAGTGCCAGAAGGCATTCCAGCTTCACCGATGATAAGCAAAATTGGATACACAGAAAATTTCTTGTCACAGGCTTTTTGTTTGGAACTTTTTAAAGGCTACTGCATTTTAAATGTCTGTTACTCTTGTTAGCCAAGGGAGCACTCTTGATTCTACTAAGCATACTTATTGAACACTTTCCAGATACTTTTCAGTAAGTCAACAACTGATAAAAGAAAATGTCTTCTCTTAGAAAAATTTTTTACCGTGCTGAAAGTGGATTCCTATTTATTTCCACCGCTAAATAATAATGTCCTTTTACTGTTATTCCACACAGTTCCAGAATTTGAACAGTTCTTTTCCTAAAACCACGCCAAAGGTGGGGGATCTCTGTCTTAAGTGCAAAATAAAATTTTGCTAGCTTTACATCAGTATTAACATTGATTTTTCTACCCACATCAACATAAGCAGGACTGGAGATCGAGACTTGTAGGAAATTGTGATGGATTAATCTGAAATAGGTGGCTATTTCTTACACTTTACAGTGCTCCTCAGCAAAGTAATTAAACGCAGGTAATACATGAAAGGATTATGAATGGGCTGCTAACAATCTCACTTGATAATATCTCAATACAGCTGAATACAGTATACTTAATCCAGATACAGCTATAGTATAAGAGCTAGAAAATCTGAGTTCCTGCCTTTTTACTTGTAGCAGAGAGACATTTGTATTCCCTCTTTTCTTAATTGATTTCAGCTCTTCTTAGAAGGTCACTGAACTAACACCAACAGCAAAATTTGGCTCGAATTATGATTCAACATTTTAGTTATAATCCAGTATATGCTGTCAGATATTTACAATTTACACACAAAATGTAGACCATTAGTGGGGATGATCATTTTCTGTATTTGCTTAATAAGTTTAAAGTTTATATTTAAAATGGATTCTGTAGAAACTGGCACATGTGGGGGGCATAATGTCCAGAGGTTTTTGCAAAGAGCAGTAAAGACTTCTAGGTACCAATAAAATATCTGCACTTAAACTTTTGGGGCAATACAGAGCTCTGAGAGTCATCCTAGAAGATTTAGCCAAAAGACATTGAGTTTGTAGTACAAGGGAACAATACCAGTAACTACAATTCAAAATTTAATGCAGTGACGTAAATCCTAAATCTGTGTAAGGTGAATTTGGTACATGGGAAGTTTCCTTGAGTAAATGCTTTTCATTCCTACAATGCAGACAATACTGATGAACCAGCAAGGCATTTTTTGTTATTTAAAAGTGGTTTAAGTTAGTATTTTTTTTTCCTTCCATAATACCCTGCTGAACCTCAAATCCCTAGATTTAGAATGAAGATCAGCCCTTGATGCTTTAACAGAGAGCAAAACAGGTATTTTCTGTTTTGGTTTTTTTTCCTGGTTTTGTTTACCTAAACCTATGCGTGTATTACCAAGTGTTAAAATTCATAAATTGGATGCTTTTTTCTCATGTGTTTAATTTGAAAATAAACTCAAAGTGAACAGGCTCTGGGCCTGTATTTTAAAACTGTTGTTAACTGTGCAATGTTGAAAATGAGGAAAAAAAACCCCAAAAACTGAGACATACATTGCAAAATCAGATACATCATCAGGAAAAAAAAAAAAGTAAAGACAGCATTGCAATATAGTCCTATCAATGTCTATAAAGCCTCCCTTGTTTAAGATCCCCTGCAATTCAGGAGCAAGGTCTTTGCAGGGGGAGTCCTGAGACAAGCAGCCAGCCGCCATGCAGGCTGCACAGGAAAGGACCAGAAGTATCAGGTGTGGATGTCAGCTGTCTGTGTAGATGAACAGAATATCTTCATCAGTGCCGTAACTTGTCCTGGCTTCCTCAAAGTTACTGATGCTGGTGCAACATGTTCCTGTTAAGGAGGAACAAAATGTTACTGAGAATTCTGAGGAATTTGCCTGTGAAAGGCTCTTACACTGGGTCTAGCAGCCTCTACAAAGAAAAGTAACTAGTATACAGACTAGACCTATCAGCTTAGGTCATCAGGTCGATCTTTTCACCTCAAAGGCAGTGCTCACTGAAGTAATACTGTAAATAGGTACTAAATTGGCCATCCTGTTATATTCTGAACAACAGTTCAGTATCTCTCTCTAACCCATCTGAAAGCCAAACAAGTTTGCTAGAATGTGTATCTCAATGCCTCAAGTAAATCACAGCACAAAATGCAGCACTGATTTAATTAATGTGGCGAAACCCCTTCTGACAAATTGGTTAGTGATGCTTGAAATATATGCATGTTATCAGGGGAAGTCCAGCTGTGGCTCCGTATTACAGACATGTTAGTAATGCGGTGGCTGAGAATCCACCCAAAAGGAACAGGCTACTCACGGTCAGCATAGGCAGGGTTGTTGTAGTAAATACTCCCTGAGGCTTTGTTGTAGCCACATAACACAATGAAATGGCCCTGGTAGTCAGGATTCCTGCAGAAGCACTTCTGCCCAATGGGGAGGAAGCAGCAGTATTTGACAGGACTTGAGCAAAGATCACACAATAGCAGGACTGCATTCACGAGGACGATGGCTACATGACCTTGGGACAGGTGGTTTTGGATGTCTTGAACAGTTACTGTGCTGCAGAAAAAAAATCAGACATGCTTATTAAGAAGTTAAGGAAAGAGACTGGTTTACAATGAAGTGTGTGATGATGGACAGTACTTACAACATGCAGCTGGCATGGTTATTTTTATATTGCAGGTACAGCTTTTTGCTGTTAAACTCTGCAAGATTTGCTACAGACAAAGCCTGACAAAACATGTGTCATTCAAGGCCTTCTGATCTCATTGCTGCTTCTGCAGTGCTGAGCAACAGCTCTGGATTCTGCAGTAATATAAATGTAATCTCAGAATGTATCAGATGCCCCAGAGAAGAGTAGTAAAGGAGCTGGCAACTCATTCAGTAACTTGAGGCTTCTGTTGTGGGGAAAATCCTAAGTGTTCTCTCCTGCTCTTAGAAAAGCTTATCTCTGAAGCACCAAATCTTTATCAACTGAGTGGTTAAAGATTGTATAATCACTAACCAAATTAAGATGTGCCCCATTTGCCTCTGTCACACAGGAATATGTTTCTCCCAGTTGGAATTTTGGACTACCTGATGCTTTTGAGGCTTTATTTCTATAGTACCTCCTTACAGAGAATGAGTATTCACCAAACATAGCCTATAATCTCATCTGTTAAAAGCTGTCCTTCACTGAGGCACATGGTGTATTCCATATGCATTAGAAACTCATCCCTTGGATACATTCCAGATGTCCGGGCTGTGTGCACTACCTAACTGAACTCACATGCTTTTTAATCTTTTCCAGTGTCGCTTCTCCTTTTTGATGCCTCAGTGCTGCACAGGTAGATACACCCTCTGTCCCTGCCTTGATCAAGGCCACGATCTTAAGATTGCTAAAGCAAGATGGACTGACTGTCCTTTCTGTCCTGTCACAGCTCTGGCTAAACAGATGGTGCCATACAGACTCCGTGTATGTTAAAAAGGACACTTAGCGATTCTTGCTAAACAAAAGTTGCATTGCAGCATTCAAATGCTGCTGTGGCTGCCCTGTACCCTCTCTTCTTTTCTTACTCCTAATCATTTAACCCCACTTCAACAACAGAGATCCAAATCCAGCTTCACTACAAAAAGGGATGCAACTCAAGTCGAACATGGACGCTTAGTTATTTCCCATGTAGAATATCACTGTCGGTTGTGAAACAGTTCTGCAGTTTTTCCCCTTCTCCTGGCTTTGCAGTTCTTTCATAGAGGTTCCTTATTTCATCCTCACCTTGGGAAAAGCTCATATGCTAGCTTTTTCTTTGCGTGCCTGTCTAGGAAGAGAGCGCTATAATGTTTGCATAGCTCTGGGAACAATGGGTTATGTGCCCACGTAGCGCACTCCTTAATTCCAGCAACAGCCAATTAGAGTGCTATAGGCACACTCCCTACTGGGTAATTTTAATGGATAATCAAATTCAAAACATAAATAATAGTCAACTCCTGTCAGCGTTTTTGAATCTCTTATTCTGTGTCATAACTACTTCTCCTCAAACTTCATTATTAACTCTTGATGTCCACC
Organism: Ciconia boyciana; assembly: GCF_034638445.1. Lineage (NCBI taxonomy): Eukaryota > Metazoa > Chordata > Aves > Ciconiiformes > Ciconiidae > Ciconia > Ciconia boyciana. The sequence goes on from NC_132948.1 coordinate 5,579,863, forward strand.
TTTTTTTTTTTGAGACAGATATAGTAGAAAGACTCTGTAATTCACAAAAAAGGCTCAGGGCTTGATTTCAGTCTCTTTCACAAGTTTAGCTTGGTGACTCCAAGAAAAGCATGGGGCCCGCAGAATATCCAAAGAGAAAGGCAAGAAAACAATAAGCTTACCACTTCTCCACCAGCACCTTGCAGGCTTTGGCTTGTGCAAAGAGCTGATTCACACGATTCTCTTCTGTGTCAAAGTGCTTCCTGTAAAATGACTGTGGAGGTAACAGAAGTTATGAACTGGAATGATGTTTACCTTGGATAATCCACCACTTACAATCCCTGCTAGCAAGGGTCTGCACAAGTTGGAGATCTGGCTGTAGGGTAAGAGATCTGTCCCTTAGTTGACGGGTAACAAGATCAGGATTCCTGCTCTAAATTACAAGTTTAAATTCACTCCTGGTTGGTTACTGTTGTAATTTCCATCCAGTGGCTATTCAGCTGCCTACATGAAAGAAGCCTGTGTGGTTCGTACTGGGCAGGAGCTTGTATTAGAAAAGCCATCGCCACTATAGTCCCTCACTGGCCCCCTTGCTGGCAGTCTTGAAGAGGACAACGGACATGGGGGCTGAGTTCCCCTCTCACCTCTAGAGGTGGTTCTTCCAGGTCAGGGCTGAGGCACGGTGGTGGGGAAAGTGTGGAAGCTAGCACTGCTGCTGCCCAGGCTGTACCTGTTCTGTAGATAAATAGAGGGCTTCAGTCTCCAAGGCTGCCAAATAGGCTGGAACCTCTCATGAGCACTACGTGAAAACTTTTTAAAAAATTTGTATTATGGAATCAAAGATGTAAAATATGTGGGATCATATCTAGCCTCGCCTTTGGAACTGATTAGTGCCAGTTTTGTCAATAGGCAAACCTTGTTTACAGGAACTGTAGTTAATTGTCAGTAACACAGCAGAGCGTTTACAGTGTGACACACAGGGCTTTCAAAACTGTCTGCTGTCTCCCAGTAGATTAGAATACTAACCTGATTTTTGTAGCCCTTGTCCACTCCAAGCGTCTGGGTGCAAAATTTATGCTTAACACCGAAGTGCCGCATTAGGTAGGCCAGGTCAATAGTCCAGATACTCTTTGTTAACCGGAGTTCCTGGATGGCTTTCTGAAATTCATCATTGTCCAAATGATTCAGGTACCTATGGTATTAGGAAAGGCAGGGGAAGGGAAGCACAGATCTTAGGAGAAGCAAAACGTGTGCTGTAGCCCAAGCCTCCACATCACAGGACGTAAAAACTGAAACAATGGGCTTGGCTAAGAAATAACAAAAAAAAACCCAACCCACAAAGGAGCCACAAATTTAAGGGAAGGGACGGGAGTAGGGAATATTTATCTGGATTTATTGCTGACTTTTTAAAATTGGAAATGTATGGGTATCTTGACTGTTTTATAGTGCTAGAAGTGTACAGGTGGTGTACAATAGGCAAGCTGTACTGAGCAAGTATAGAACTCTGTCCTGAAGGGCTTACAGTCTAAATGTACAAGCATATTAGAGCAAACACAGAAGGAAGTGTTAAAGACTAAAACTTGCTTCACGCAATAGATGGATTTCAAAAGGAGGAACTGTAAAGGAAGTCGGTAAATATTCAAAGGAAGCTTGTCTTAGGCACTAATGGCACAAAAGGCAATAAAGGGGAGATGAAGTCAGGAGGATGCTTGGGACAGGTGAAGGGGTGGGGAGAGGCAGTTACAGAGAGTTCTGGGAGTTAGAAAACAAATGGAAGTAAATAAAAAGGACTGGAATTGAGGATGCAGGGCAAACAAGGTCAGATCAGCAGGGTGAGAAGATTAATCTTGGAAGCTGAGCTTTGGGCAGACTGGAGTGGCAAAGAGGTAAAGGGAATAAAGAGGCAGAGGTTACAGTAGTCAAGATGGGAAATTACCAGCACACGGACTAACGTCTTGGCAGAAGGGATGGAGAGAAATGAAAATCTTCTGCTTCATATCTACTAAGTGGACATCTAAATAGGTATTTCTCCTGCACCTAAGCTCATGTTCCTCTGTGGAAGGAAAGAGGAGTTCAGCAGGACAGCTACTAGTTCAAAAAAAGAAAAACCAAAACAAAACCAAAAAAAACCCCAAAGGGCAATACAGTGCATTGTTTTGAAGTTGAAACTACTCCTGGAACAAAAACACTCATCCTGCAGGCTGAGGGCTCAGCAGGACAGAGGTAGTATATCCTCATAGACTGGGATACACCTGCCCGTCGCTTGAAAACACAGAAGGGAATTGGGTGAATTGCTGTGCTAAGTATCAGTTCTGAATTACAACAACAGGAAAGAGGGATAACTTATTAGCTTATGCATGCCAACCTGCAAAGTTCTTAGAGCTGATCAGATATTTTGCATCTGTCAAAACAGTCAATTATTCAAAAGGGTCTTAAGTTCATCTTAGTTTATATTTTCCCTTGCTCCTGCTGGAGAGCTGTGCCAGGCCCAAGCAGCAGATTCTCCAAGGGTACCCAAGAATATGTGATCTCATAAGGCTAAGTTAAACTCACAGCTGCTTCAACACACCTCTTCTCCCTGGGCATTGCTTCCCGCCACCCTCTCCCACGGGATGGGATTTCCCACCCGTTCAAACCAAAACAGTCACTTACTGGAGCACCATCCTGGAGCAGGCTAGCCCACAGTCCCAGTGGTACAACTGCTGAATGACTGGCACTTTCAGCTGGATGCAGTCAACTGTAGTGAAAACACCCCAGTGTGAGTAAAACACGAAAGATGTCGATCCATACAAGAATGTTTTTTCTATACCTCAGCATTAAAAGCCAGCTTGTCCTCAGCACTATAGCGGTGGAAACCTAGAAACATTTTTTTACTTTATTTGATTGGCAGGTATTTTTTTCTTTCTTAGGGGAATGTGGGTTTGGTATTTCTGTACAGTTAAGCATTTGGTTTAATCTCGTACTCCTTTATTGTCCCATACCTGGATCACTCTGCCATATGGTCCACCCCCTTTTCCTTGGAAGTTTCATTTTATTCTTTTTGATGGGGTGAGATACCTGCCAGCCCCTCACTATGAAGCTGTATCCCCTCCTACATAATAGTAGGGTAAGGCACACGCATTCATCCTTTCTCTTGTGTCTGAATGTATTTCTGTGCCACAAAAGGAGTTAAACCAAACTGTGAGAAAACGGACACAACCAAGATCTCTGGGCATTGATCTCTTACAAGCCCCCCAGATTTGAGCCTTTTGTACAGATGTCTTTTTCCTCAGGGACTGTAATTATGTCAGTCATTTTAGGTTAACAAAGCTCGCAAATGGCACCAGTTGGCCTTTTGTATTAACTCCCTCAGTAACTCAACAAAGGGAGAGGGGGAAAAAGAACAATCTCTACCAACAAGTCCCAGACTACAAGTAACTCCATCCCTCTGCCTCAGTTTTTATTTGCATAGGGTTAGCAATGTGGTGGTTTCAGTTTCAGAAATGCCCTTACCACTCGGAGGACCTGAAGAGTTTGTGCCTGTTATTGCTACTTCAGCGTCAGTCAAAGTGAGTTAATCATAAAGGGCTTTTCTCAATAACCTTTCATCTAGAAAAGACCTTTGAAAAGTTTTGCTAACACAAGGTCAACTACATTTTTAAATGGGAATAAAAATGCATTTGACATCACGTGGACTGGTCTAGTTTTGATGTAATTTTATTTATAAAACTTTTTAGATAATGTTGTTTGTAATCTTAGACTATTTTGAACAAAGCCTACTGCAGGGACAAGCCAATACAGATATTCTGGGCTCTTTCCAAATATTTTTTCATAGTTGTGCCACTGTTTCATCATGACTTGGAAGACTGGCATATCCATTGGTATATTCAATCTTTTTAATTAATCTAGATTAAGGTGCTCTTAAGTAGCCTAAAGACAAAATGAAAACCCAATTCCCAGATTCTCCTCAAACCAGGATCTGTAAGTATTTTGTTGTCATTTTTTCTGGGCGTGTTACGATTCTGTCCCCTTTTTGTTAATACCCAGGGCGTCTGTCGAGTCCCAAGATTAACTGAAGAGGTACAGGTTTTCTACCCGAAGACTTCCAAGGGTAATAACTTTAATTTTCTCGGACGTTCAGCTTCCCGTCATCCTGTTGCCCAACACAGCCAGTGTCACTTCGTCAGTGACGACTGCCAGCTGCCCCGAGATAAGATACCAGCCAGCGTATGCTGTGGCTGTAACTAACGCGGAAAACACCTCTCCGGTTCGCCGGCTCTCGGCGCAGCGGACTTACAGACGGAGCCGGCAACTCCCCGTTGCTGCCGCCGGCGAGACCTGCAGCCTGGCAGCTCTGGGAGGGCGGCGGAGGCCGCCAGGGCCGCCGAAGGGGACGGCGAGAGCCGCCCAGCTCCCCGCCGCGGGCAGGGCCGTGCCCAGGGCTCCCTCCCCCGGCCCCAGTCGGCGCCCGGCCCGCTCCGCCAGCGCCGACCCCGCCGCGGAGACCCCGCAGCCCGGCCCCCGCCCCGCCGGAGGAGGGCTCCGCCCGGCACCCGGGCGCCCCGCGCTCCCCGGCGCGGCGAGCGGCGGCCGCCCGCAGAAGGCGGGCTGCGGGAGGCGGCCGGGGCCGGCCCCGCTGCCGCGGCGGGGCGCACTGACCTGGCGGCGGCTCCCCGGCCTCCCGGGGGCTCTTCATGGCGGCGGCGGGGCCTGCCGCCCGCTCACTGCCGGCCCCGCCGAGCCGGCCCGCGCGGCGGCGCGGCCCAGGGGCCCGGCATGCCTCGGCGCGGCGCTGGCTCCTCCCGGCCCCGGGGGCGGGGGCGGAGGCGGGGGCTGCGGGGGGCCGGGCCCCGAGGCGGCTGCCCCGCGCCGTCGCCGCGGTGTGGGCGGCGGCGAGCGGCTGTGTCGGCGGGCAGGGGCAGGGGCAGGGGCATGACGCGGCGGGCGGGGGGCGCGGGGCCGAGGGCCGGGGCGCGACCTGAGGCGGGCGGGGGAGCGCGCGGCGCGCCGGTAGCCAGCCCTGCCCCCGGGGCGGGGCACCGCCGGCGGGACGGGGCTGCCCCCGGCCGGCGGGACAAGACTGCGGCGGAACCGTGGTGCCAAGCGAGGCGGCCCGGCGGCCCCGAGCGCCCTGGCGGTGGCGGGGCGGGAAGGAGAGGGGCCGGGCTCCTCCCGCCGCCGCCGCCTTCCGGTTCCGGCGCGCGGTGCACGGCGGGAAGCTGGAGGAGGCCATTAGGGGGTGAGCGCGGGCCCGGGCTGAGGCGGTTGGCGGGCGGTGAGCGGCGGCAGAGCCGGCCCCCAGCGGGGTCCCGGGCGTCCCCCGGAGCGGCAGGGCCCTCCTCGCTCTCCGGGCGCTGTGGGGGAGCGTCCGAGCTGCGCCGCAATCCCCTGGGGCCTGTGGGCTCGTTCGGGCGCCCGGGCCTGAGGGGGCGAAGCCGCGGTGCGGCGGCCGCCGGCCTGCGCAGGCCTCGGGGCTTCTGCTCGGCCTCTCGGGGGTGGGCCTCCCCGCCGGGCCCGGGCCCTCTTCTGGCCCTGGGGCAGGGCTGAGGCTGCGGGCTTCAAGTGAAGGAGGGTCGCCAGGGCAGCGGTGTGTGCGTGTGGTGTGGGCTGGGCTCCGGCGTGGCAGAGCCTGTTGCTTGGGTGATGTGGGCTGCGAGCGTGGCTGTGCTACCCACAGGTGCAGCTTAGCTCGTAGGCGGTCGGGCTGGCTGTACCGTCATGGAATGCACCTGGGGCTATACAAGCAGTCCGTTATCTGGTACTTCCAAGTGGATTTCCTAGGTCAGAAGAGACCTGGAAAAGGCTTAATTTTGCTTATCTTTTAAGCCTTTTCTTCCCGTCGGCATCTTTCTAGAGAAGTTTTATTAATGTATCATCAAAGCATATGGTGTGTTTGGGCAAGAGAGAAAACCAGCGCTTTACACTGGGAAAGATCGTGGATTGTGTAGGTAAAACCCAGTCTACAACTGTCTTTGCAATTATGTCCTTTTTCTTGTCTCAGGTGTAGAGCTGCAGCGCTGCAAACATGTCGATTGGAGTGCCAATTAAAGTCCTGCACGAGGCTGAAGGCCATATCGTGACATGTGAGACCAATACAGGAGAAGTTTACCGAGGCAAACTTATTGAAGCTGAAGACAACATGAATTGTCAGGTATACCTGCTTCAGAAGGATGGAGGGAAGGCTATCTGATCTGTGCCTGGAAGGGCTGATAGCTGGCTTATTGGCAGCTTGATTAAAAGACCATCACTTTTAGTCTTAGGATAAAGAAGATTGTACTGCTGCATGTACATTGTCTTGCCGTAGTGAAATAGATTCAGGATTACTGAGCACTCCAAAGAGACCAGAGCTTATTCTTTCCAGTTTTAGAGTTGGATTGGGCATTCCTGTCAATAATATCAGGGTTCTTAAGATTCTGTTCTGTGAGTGGTGTTTCTGCTGGAGTTCTTTATTTAAAGCCACTAAGTGTAAGAACAAACAAATCTTGATTTAAGAAACTGAAGGTTTTTTTAATGCATGTTCCTTTGGTCAGCCAAGGAGGGCTTAATTTTGATTGAGTTTAGGCAAGTCATTGTTAAAATCAAAATCCTTCCTTAATAGTTAGGACTAGAACAGCTTTATTAAAACTGATTCAATATGAGAAAACAAAACTAACAAAGCTGATAAAACTAATTCGCGAACTGGGGAGAAAGCAAAAGTCCTGGGCCTGCTTGAATAGTAGGCAGGCATGGGAGTATGGTCCTGGATGCCTTGTGTCACAGCTCCAGTTGAGAAAGCAACTTGGAAGGTCTTTGGTACTTGAATCCTGGCTGTATATTCTGCAGGCAAGAGAAATAGGACTCCAGAACTGTGTTAGAGGCCTCTGAGCACTGACTGGTCTTTACTTTCCAGATGTCCAACATAACAGTGACATACAGAGATGGACGAGTGGCACAGCTTGAACAGGTGTACATCAGAGGTAGCAAGATACGGTTTCTCATTTTACCAGACATGTTGAAGAACGCGCCTATGCTAAAGAGCATGAAGAATAAAAACCAGGGTTCTGGAGCTGGGCGAGGAAAAGCAGCTATTCTCAAAGCTCAAGGTGCGTACAATTTGTTCATGGTCCTTCCCTCCCTCCCCATTTTGTTGTAGAAGAACTGGAAAATGGTCATCTCTATCACTGAGGAAACATAAGCTGTAAGAAGCTGAAAGATGACTGGTTCATACATTGTTTTTCTGTATATTTCATCTTAAGGTGGGAGTCAAGACTTAAACTGCCCAATTACCTGAATGTGTAATATTGATGCTACAATAATTTAGATATAGTGACTAGTCTTGTTAAACGGAGGCTTTATGTAAAACTTTGTCTTCTGTTTTCCAGTGGTTGTGGCCACTAGCTGTTTGGAATACTTGGGGAAGCATTCAGGTGTTCTTGTTAAGCTTTTGTAGAAAAACAAATTCAGATATTAAGATGGTACTTAAACTACTGGGCAGCTGTAATTATTAGCCATTCTGTAGTTCACTCTCATTTGTACCTTTCTCAGGGGAACAATCTAGTTATAACAAGATTGAGTAACAATCATGGGCCACAAAGTCCTTGGTTAACTTTAGCAAATGCAGTAAGGTTACGTGGAGTAGTAACATCTCCTGAAATGTACTGAGTTCTGTTGGAAAACCTTGGAAGAGTGTGGGGTTTTAAATCTCTTGGGCTATACAAATTTGTGTGTCAGCTTAGAAGGAACACAAAGTGTATGAACATTCACTGCATCTGCTCTAAGAAGCAAGACTCTGTAACCATTAGTTCTGGTTCTCACAGAAAACTTTTTGCTTTCTGAACTTCATATAGTGTCGTTTCCTTGCTTCTAAGCAAGAGACTTTGAGTGTTTTTTATGTTTTGCTTGTCAGTTGTTGAGATAAATATGCAGTTATGTCAAATTCATGTCATCTCTGTTTTGTTTCTTCAGTGGCTGCAAGAGGAAGAGGCCGTGGTATGGGCCGTGGCAACATCTTCCAGAAGCGAAGATAATTTTGGTCTTGACCAATGTGCTTTTTTTTTATTAGGGGGTATTAACTTGGCTACATGTGTATTGGTATCAGTTTTGTTTAATAAATGCTTCTGACAAAAACTTGTCTGCTCTTACGTGACAGGACTCCTCTTGGGCAAGTACACTGTAGGTTGATTTCAAACTTAAAATAGCTTTGTCTGGAAAATATCTAGATTTGACTACTCTTGTATTTGTGTGATGCATTGACTTTTAAAGATCATCATGTTGCCTTTTTCTTGTTTAGTCCTGTTGTCATTCATTCTCTGAAGAATTAGAAGGCATTTTTGATGAAGAATTTTTAAATAGTACGTTTTAAAGTCATATCAGCAGCTGCATTTATGGAAAATACAGCAAAACAGAGGCAGCTTCCAGTGAGAAGCAAAGCACTATGTTAATTTGCTTTATATGGACCTACAATAGATAGAGGTCCATCTTCAGATCTGTACATTGAGCTTGTATTCTTGCATTTCTTATTTTTGTCTTTGGATACAGGGAGAATTTTTCATTAGGAACACACAACTTTCATAGCCTGAGTCTATATTTGCAGTGAAAAATTCTGTTCTAACTCTCTTAGTAGTTTTTCCCTCTGCCTGGGAAAAGAAGACAGAATATAAAATAGGCATTTTCAAGGATAAATTTGAAGTGTTTTGTAAATTTGAAAGGTAGTGCAAGTGTATGGGGAAAGTCTTATTAATGGTTACCCATTACGTACAACTTAAGACAAATGCTAATATTCTGAACAAAACTTAGGATCAACTTCAGCTTTTGGTCTTAACATCTTTACACAGTCATATAGATCATCAGCTGATCTGCAGGAAGCCAAATGTAGTTGTAACTAGTTTATTTTGCTAAAAGTATAGTGTGGTTGTTCTTACTGACTTAAAGGGTTGAAATGTTTAAATGTAACACTTCTGTACCTAATCACATACTTACATACAATCAATTATCAGTCTGTACATGTACAAAATAGCTAGTCTTGCTTTTCTGCTCTGATGCTGTGAAGACTCTCCCTTGTGTGCAGACATGAAAGTTGAACTAATGTATTAATTTGTTGATTTGTCTGTAAATAAAGCTGTATTTGGTCTCACATCACTAGAAAAACCCTGCTACATCTTCTTCTGGGTAGAAATGATCCTAAATATTTGCATTAGAAACCTCCTTAAAACGTGTTTAAGATACACCTGAGCTTAACTATAAAAACATCGTAGTGTCATCTTATGCCTAGACTGAGGAACTTGTCCAAAAGACAAGACAGTTTTCACAAAGCCCTGCTTCAAAACATGGTATGTGAGTCATGTTCATATAGCAGTAATGCTTTCCTGAAGACAGTATTTCCAACTTGAAATGAGAAATTTGTGGCTTTAGCAATGGCATTAAACACCTCCTTGTGGAAATGTGTCATTTGTCAAATCAATTCACTCAGAAGAGCTTTGTGACTGATACCGATTGGTCAGGTCATTTCCCTGAGTGTATCTGTGTAAGATGCAGGCAAGTAAAACTGCACTGTTCTATATGCAAACTACAGCCTTTCTAATCCCTAGTAGTAAGAGCTGTTGGTACTGTTTGGAATTCTGTAATAGTCAATTTGGGTTTAGCTCTTACTGTAGGAGAGAAGGCATATTTTCACAGAATTTCTTCTCCATGCTGAAGTGAAGGCTTCTGAATTTCACAAGGCTAGTTTGAGAAAGACCATCTTAAAATCAACATGAAGCTGAAGGCCATTTTGAGTCTTTATGCTAGATGCCCACTGAGACTGATGCTTTTTAACATGCAAAGGAGAAAAGAATTCTATCCTGTTGCTGTACCATGAGCTTCATGGTAAGAACTGAACTGTCTGCTTGTATCCCATGCTTATGCCTGGGATCTCTGGAAATGGGTTGGTAGGTAAGAACAGATATTTCTGTTGACATCCACTGGCTTGGCTTGTTGCTATGTGATGGTATAAAAGATGTCCACATCCCTAGTAGGTAGTAGTGTGGCTATTTGAAATCGATGTCTCTTATTTGCAGTCTGTTAACTGGGTTTTAGTGCTTTTAATAAATCAAGCTTGTGATTGTGTTGCTAATCAAGTTGGATTTTTTGTACAATGTAGTTACAGTACTGTCAACAGGCAGAACAGGAATGGCAAGATACACGATTGCTTTATAACTTGAGTAAAGCGTCTGCTGCAAGACTTCATAGGATGCTTCTTCAGCAGATAGGACTGCCTTCTCTTCCAAAGCAAACACCTAATAGAAACCTGAGATTGATTAGTGCAACAATTACTTGCCGTAAATATAAACTAGTATAGGATGGAGTGTGTGTGTGTGTGTTGAAGATGGCAAGCTGTTCTGCTTCACGGGTGTCATCCTGGCCGTGGGTAATGTACAGTGAGTGACAAAGGAAGTTCCTGTTACCTTGTTCAGTAACGGGAGACACAAGAGGCGTACTCACAGTTTGAGCAAAGAGAAATTACTTTGCCTGAACTCCTTTGGGTCTGGCGTCTAACAGGGTCTCCCTGTAACCTCTCAGGGAAACTAACGGTGAGGATTGCCACATCTTTTTTTTGCCGGGATTATCTGGTACTTCCCAGTCCTCAAAGTTCTGCTTCCTTTTTCTGTAAAGCCTCCAAAAGAACTATTAACATGCGGAAAAGGAAGAAAGCCACAGACAGGGGACTTGACTAAAAGTATTTTTTGGAAGAGATGCAACATTTTGGCAAGGCTGCAAACCTGGTCCATTGGCTTTGCATCTCACTGTTTCCTTCTGACTGTTAAATAGCCTGTAGCCTTTTCTGAAGGTTAGATGCTAGCTTCTTTTGCAGAGAGCAGAGAGAAATGGCACCACATTTTGACCACAGACAGCTACTGGAATGGCAAGGGCTTTGAAACACCAAGGGGAACCCGAAAGAGTATAATGGTTAAATGCTATTTAAACAAATTAAAGCTGCCTGGCCGTAGCAGGTTTGTTGGGGATTGTTTCCCCTAATGACGATGGGCTTACCTTTTCTACTGTTTTTTAAAGCTCCTGTTCCTCCTTCCTGTGCAATGCCAAACTTCTGTTCTCTCCACTGAGATCTCTTCTCTTCTCTGAAACAGCTGATGTGGCATTCAGCAGCACTGAGGGCAGGGGGACAAATACGAGTTTCAGAAAGAAACAATACCCCCCCCCCGCCCCCGTAGGTCTGACTGATGGAACAAACTCTGCAATGTATCTGCTTTAAGAATTTTCTACCCCTTCTGATGTGTCTCACCCTCTGTATTTGTGACTGTCCACTGAGCACACAGCAATGAAACTGTTTTTTAAAACTTTTTTTCCAACCAGTGGTGCCTTAGCTTTTAAGCTTTATTTAAATCATGTAGCATCTCTAATCCACATCAGCTTTGACAAAGATACTGGATTTTGCATAAACGAAAGGCTTTGCACGGTGAATTCAGGTTGAGGCTGAGCCTAGGATGAACTGTTTACCCTCTTCGGAAAGATATTGTGAATTAGTGCTGAAAAGTTTGAAGTTTCACATTGGTAGGAATTTAAGCCCCGGCCAAGACAAACATATCACTTAGCAATTTCTGACTAGACTAACTGATGTGCTAGTTTGTTACAGGCTGCTTTGAAGATCCTACGTGCGATGTGTGTATTATCCTTACTTACAGCGTGATAAATCAAAATTTCCTTCTAACAACTGATGTCTCATCCACTAGATGGCTCTGTCGGTAAGAGAATGACATACAAGAAACCAGAACCCTCCGGAAGGAAAAAATGCAAGAAACGTGACTTCTGCTGTAAAATCCATAAACTCAGTGCTATTACAAACTCTAGCATGAAGATACTCAGCTTATTTTCTTTCCTCTTCAGTGTTCCCAGAGTGCTGGCTTCTTACGCACCCCGGTTATTCCGGCGGTTGCTTGATGCTGTGTGTTTCCCTGGTGCTTGGCTCGTTGGGCGTGTGCACTTAGGTGGGTCGTGCAGATTCCTCGAGTTCAGCAACTTAAGCCATCTGTTTCTCTGGGATGGAGGATACTATGGAGAGATACAGCTGTCTGTTTTTAACATCTGCCCTTATTTATCACCTTTTTCTTTTCATCACAGATTGTAGCGTTTCTTTCCGTTCTTTGCCATTGCTTTGTGGGGGGCTCATAAACCTCTTCCTGTTCCGTGGGTTCAGGGCTCACCATGGCTTCCTGCTGCTGGCAGAGAGAGACAAGCTTTGACATGAACTTGCCCCTTTCATGTCATTAGTGTAGATGCCTTTGAAGTACTTATGTGGGACAGAGAAGCTACACTGCAGCCATGCAAAATAATGCGTGGAGAAGTGCACGTAGAAATTCACCCAGTCTTCCTGAGTCAAAACCGAGGTTGTGCTCTGGTACAAAAACAGAGGAGAGACCCTGGTAACGGCAGAGAAGAGTTAAATGGTTGGAGAACGTATCACTTGAAAAACTTGCTTTGCACAGAACTGTAGGAGTTTTCCTCACTGACCAGGTGCTTTCATCCCATACCTGTGCAGTTCTGCTCTCCAGGTATGTCTAACTTATATTTGATCCTAAAGCTGTACTTTTCTGTAGTTCATTTTCCAAGGGTACTCTGCAAAATATCAGTCTGCGAGGTATTGTGTTATGACTGAGAGAGACTGAGGAAGGAAGCTGTGTAGATGAGATAAGCAGCAAGCTATGGTGTCTCTTCTCTGAGACATGCTACATGTAAAAGCCCTGTTCTCCAGGGTAACAGAACTTGGTTTATACCAACTCTTAAACTGCGGGAGAGGCAGCAGCCTCTTAATCTCTGCCAATAAAAGGCAGAAGTAAAGGGATGTAGCCCCTAGATCTCCCCTGCCCTCCAGAAAACCTCTTCTAGAAGGGCAGAATGGAGTGGAAAATGTGAATTTCTGGTGCTGGTGGTCAGGATAACTGTCCAGTGTGTATCTCGCTACTTAAGCTTCACAGTGAGCTTTCATTTAAAGTAGAGATGTCCTATTTCCTCTTGCCAGTAAAATATGAGCAAGGATGGAAGGCTGACATCCCAGTGGAGTAATGATTTGGTAAGGCAGCAAAGGGTAGAATTCTGAGGTCTACAAGAAAGTGTCAATGATTTGGTTGCTTATTTCTCAGCCACGGGTCAAAATGCAGGAAGGGTTCTCCCAGGGTTCTTTGATGTTTCCATTCTGACAGAGGCAAAAATTTAGATCTGGACTTGCACCTTATTGCAGCTAAGCTGATTTCAGGCAATAAGACCTGGTCTTCCTCCTCTCACATTAGATAAAGCTAACTTTATGGGAACCTCCTGCCTTCAATGTTTTTTTGGGAGGAAAAACGGATACACCATGTTTAAAGCATGGTCCAGAATAGCCTTGAAACAAATGCTGATATGGGCAGTGTCCTGCAGATTACTTTGCAAGTAAGATGATACTGTTCTCCACCTCCTCATCCCCCCAGGGACAGATCATGCCTGCGGAGAGAAGAGCTACGATACGACTACAGCACGCTGGTGCCTGCAGTAGCCAAAGCAGTGCTTGTCTGCAAGCACTGTCCCTGATCGAGTTGCATTTTAACTGGTTCAGATGTCCTCTTGTTGCCTGGTCCTGTAATAATAGCTCTTGATGGTGTCAAGAGTACTTTGGAGGTAATGAATAAGGAAGTGCCACCCTCCTCTGCTCATGCGAACTGTTCCTCAAGGACTAGGGTGTGGGATTATTTAACTCAGTGTGGAGGCTGGCATTAGTGTGCAGTATGACCAGTAGGCTCGGGGTGTTTTTACTCCACCCAATTCAGACATTTAATGAGAAAAGTATTTTGGTTTTGTGTGTGAATTGGTTGTTCCTAGCAGACAGGCTATTATTCCTGGCACATGACCAGTCATTGCATAAGCAAGTATTGTGCAGCCCTCTGCTGCTCAGCAGAGACTATCGGAGTCTATGAAAAGTGGAGATTTTCCAGTATCATTAATTCAGGGGAGAATGTTGAAGCTCTGGCAAAGAAACAGTTTGTATCCAGAAGATGTGTAGTTATGCTGGGAGAAATGAAAAGAATGGCAGAAAAACACTATTGTTCTTTTGTTTAGTGAACTGCTTGCAGCGAACATTTAATTTGTTCTTCATTTTCCCCTGCCCGGGGACTTAAAATCTGTTGTCTGGTTGGGGGTTTGCCCTATTTCCAGCTCAGTGGGGAGATGCTAGTCCATCTACTCCAGAGCAAACCACTGCTTGTTGTGAGGCAAAGCTTCTCACATTTTGTCTCACATTGCCTAAAATGTCAACAGGGAGTGGGACAGAGCACGCAGCGGGAATATCAACAGCACTGGGCTGGTGATGCAAAGGGAAGGCAATGGGAATGCCTGAATTTGCAGGGAGACGGTGTGTTATATGGAACCGTCCCTTTAGCTTGTTCATGGCTCTGTGCTGTAAAGTGTCTGACTGCTGCTTTCATTTGCTTTCCTTTACAAAACTGTTACAGGCTATAAAGACGTTTTCACCTCGCATTTCACAAAGGGAGATGGAGACCGAGCCACGAAGAGGTTCAGAGCAGGATTTGAAGGCAGATTTGGGCTCACAACTCCTGCTGAAACCAATGAGCTAGGCACCTAAGTACTTTTCATTACTTATCCTTAAGTGACTGGCATAACAGTGTCCCTGGATCATGGACAAAGTCTCCAGAGGCCCAGCGAGTGCTCTAGCTGCTGGATCATCCCAGAAGTGATGGTCTCTGAGCATTACCTCCTGCATCAGTCTCCTGTTGAACAGTAAGCCACTTCGTGGCGGCTTATTGGAGTGGATACTTCTTAGGATATACAGGCTGCTTTGCTGGAAGTCCCTCAGGGGCATCTGCAAAAGTGCAGTTTTGTTGTTTCTGTTACAGCTGGTTTGTACCCTCCTTTCTGATTTCTCTCTCTCCTGCAACAAACGTCAATCCTCCTTCTTAGGCAATTCCAGTAAGGCCTGCTGAATCTGTGCTATTTATTTTCATCCTCCTTCCTTAATTCCTCCCTTAATTTCATCCTTAAAGGACACAAACTCATGTTCCCTTCTGGAGGATAAGAGAATGTCACCTGTAAGTTTCTAGCAGCTGCAGGTGCTATCCTGCTGTGAATTCCTGTGCTTCTGGCAAACATGTTTACTCACTATAGGTAAAAGTGAAAAACATCTTTAAGGAGAAGCGCCTTCAGGGAAAGACATGAGGCTGTGAATCAGAGAAGAGGTTACAGTCTCTGCCTCTGTTCTGGAGGTTTATAGGTAAGTTGCTTGACAAGATGGTCATACTACTTTCCTTGCAAGGGTATGGGAAAGAGAAATCACTGATCAAATGATCTTGGTTACTGTGGTAAGAACACCTTGCAAATCACTCTGCCCAGGTGCAACCATGGCTGCTGATTAGAGGATGAGGCTTATTTATAATCCTCCTTTCAGGAGACCTGGTTCTGTTTTCAGGGTAGAAGCCTCTCCGCCCCGCTTGGCAGAAGAGAACAGACCTCTGCAACGCAAACATGCATTGGCTTTGTATTCCAATGTTGAATGTGTCGAGTGCAATTTATGCCTAGAAACAACAAAGAAGATACTTGTCTAAAAGTAGGAGCTGTCAAGGTTGTTGCGTTTGGGCTTTTTGGGGAGAGGGAGTGAGGTTTTGGGGAGGTTGGCAGTATTTAGCCCACATTAGAGACACAAGTCAGGCCACAACTGTTGTGAACCCACAGCCTCGAAGAGGTATTGGAGTACTGCAGCTGACGGCCCTCAGCAGCCACGCTGTGAAGCTGAAAATGTGATAATGCATAGACCGATGTGATGGCATTTTAGGTTGCTTATTGATACCTTTACAGTCTTCTGAAATCTCAAGTAAACTGCAGGGTGAATAGGGTTTTTTTTCCCCTGACATAATATCCAGCTGAGAAACAGAACTGAAGTGTGGAGATTTTTACTCTCCTATAACAAAAAAGATGTTGCTGTTTCTTGCTTCACAATTGAATGAGCTCCTTTCTGCATAAGTCTCTTGTCTCTGGAACAGCTCCACAGCAAGCCTTTTTTTGCAAAGCTCAGTCGTTAGCCAATATTGTTCCTCTTTGAAGAATACTATATAAAACTGCACATCAGAGACATCTTCAGACCCAGAGAGGAGTGCGTCATTTTGCCTGCAGTCTTGTTCACCTCTTGCTTTTGAGAGCAGTTTGGGTACAGCAGTAGGGAGTGCCATGGTTTGGGAAAAGGAGTGAATGCACATAGAGGAAATGTTGCTTCTTCCTTTCCTCTGGGTATGTGTTAGGATGTGCTGTCATTGCTTTGTCTTTTCACTGCAACTTTTTTTCCAGTTAATGAGCCAAATTTAACATGGAGAAAGTGAATGAGGCTCTAGGGAACTCATTAGAGGTTTTTCATGTCAGAATTTGACTCCAATGAAGTCTAATCCTCAACCTACGCAGAGATTTATACCGTGGGACGTGCTGAAGCTTCTGGCTAGAGACTGTTGGGAGGGTCCAAGCAGCAGCCCTCACTTTACCTCTGCAGGCCCATTTGAGCCTTGCTTTTAGCGTGTGTTTCAACTATCTCTTTTTGGAACATGATCCTGTCCTTCGGCTGAAACTGATGCTATGGGACACACTGATCCCCCAGTCTAAGGGTTACACCGGGGATAATTCTAGCAGCAGCCCTAGCTTTATTTTGATACTCCGATCCCCAATCCTACCTTATACCTTGGCTGTCTATCTCTGAACCCCAGCCCCAGTGATGGCTCCAGTTGTTTTACCTAGTGGGGGTCTCGCTGGACAGGCGCAGGGCACCCACCCAGCCACCCCCTCGCTGCCCCCTCCTCAACAGGGCAGGGCAGGGAGAGAAAATAAGACAGAAATGCTCGTGAGTCAAGATAAAGACAGGGAGACCACCTACCAATTACTGTCACGGACAAAACAGGCTTGACTTGGGGAGATTGCCAGTTAAAATAGGTTTCTTGCCAGTTAAAATAGGTTTGGATAGTGAGAAACAAAGACAAATTAAAACAACACCTTCCCACCCTCACCTTCTTCCCAGGCTGTTTCACTCCATCCCCGACTCCTCTACCTCCCCTTCCCGGCGGTGCAGGGGCATGGGGAACGGGGGGAGGAGGTAGAGGAGTCCATAACAGGTTGTGTCTGCTGCTCCTTCCTCCTCACGCTGTTCCCCTGCTCCAGCGTGGGGCCTTCCCACGGTCGCAGTTCCTTCGGGGCTGTCCCCCTGCTCCACCGTGGTCACCCCACGGGCTGCAGGGCACTCTGCTCTGGTGCCTGGAGCACCTCTTCTTCCTCCTCCTGCTCCTCCACTGGCCTTGGCATTGCAGAGCTGTTTCCCACACTTTTTTTCCTCACCCCCTCACTGCTGTGTGGCGTTTTGCCCTTTCTTAAATACGCTTTCCCAGAGGTGCCACCAGCTTCAGAGCTGGGCTCGGCAGCCCAGACCTCTCCTCACAGAAGCCCCTGCAGCCCCACTGCCAGCCCCTGGGCACGGGCACCCAGTGCAGTGCGAGCTGGACGTACCTCAGAAAGATGTTCTGGTGGATGCATCCTGCTGTCCCGGCTTGTAGGAGACGAGTGACCGCCCAGCTCCAGAGCACCTGCCCCAGGATGGCAAAATGCCTTCTCTCCTATGGGACAGCTGAGGTTAGTGGTTAGGGATGGCCTTTTGCTGGCTTGGCTTAATTTCTGCTTAGTGAGCGACAGCAGGAACAGCAGGTAGGAGCCAGGCATTGCCTGCCTTCCTCCTGCTTTAAAGAGGGTCCTTCTGCGTGTTACCACAAGGCAGTCTCTATTATGGTCTTCTGAAAACAGCCAAAGTCTGGAAAGTCAGCGAGCACCGCTGATTTAGAGGCAACTCAGTGAGCTAATGATATTGCTAAGGGACAGAAACAGCACAGGCATCAGCAATGCAAAAACTGAGGGGATGCTGCCGCCTTTTCTGCTCCTGACCTTTCAGTTCAGAAGGTGTCAAAAGAGCTGGCCACTCCTGTTGTCCTCGAGCTGTTAGCCGTGGGGAGGCAGGAGGCTTGGGGGCTGCCAGTGACAGGCTTGCACAGGCGCAGGGCAGTCCTCTCTGAAATACTCATATTCGTACTGGAGCTGAGGGATGGGCCAGTGCAGGGCTGAGACCCAGGCAAGGGGACCTTACAGCTGGAGACCCTCTGGGCTGGTGCCTTTGAGTATCTGGTTGCATGTCAAAGCTGTTCCTTTGGTGTCCTCCATTTCACTCTCTTTCAATTGCAGTTTCTGAAAAACTAAAACCCCCCAAAACTGCTGCTAAAATGAGCAGTTTGGTTCTGACTTATTCAGTTATTTGGTTGCAGCAGAGTTCAGACAAAGGTGCACACGTCAAACTGTTGGCTCTGCAAACCAAAAGATTTCAGGGGATCAAGAGCAAAGCTCTGCTCAGAAGTCTGACATGGAGACCCAAAGGCAGCTGCTGCTGCTAGTCTGGGAAAGTGCCTTTTTCCAGTTTCCTGTGCCGTGTTTGTGCTTGATGAGACCCCATGTGTTTCTGGGGAGTTATACAGGTTGAATAAGGCCCATGTAGTTGTTCGATAGCTTTCCAAATGCTTCCCATCACTGTATCCCACCTGGGGCAGATTGCCTCAAAAATGGACTGGGAGGAATAATCTTCCCAGAAGTGGAGGGACTGGCTGATCAGTAAGCCGCAAAGTATCTCTCCTCCATCCTGGTGACACGCCCTGCATGCAAACTGAACAAACCTGATGCTGTAGAAAGAAATATCAGTGTTTTTGTGGTTCACTTGCTTTCGACGCAGTTTGGATGCAGCAGGGGGAGTGCTGGGCTTTGGGGAAAGGAGTAAATGCATGTGGAAAAAAAGCTGACTTTCCTCTCCACTCTTCTCCTGGGGAGGAGTTTCTGTGCGGTTATTGTGTTTTGTGGCTATTCTGGTTTTGAATCGGCATCACTGAACTGGAATACTATCAAGTCGGAGAGAAGAGATGCATAATCGAGTACTTAGTGTCTCAAAGTAGATCAAGATGCGGTCATGGCTTCCTGGGGCGCTGGCCTCAGCTAAGAGTGTTCCGGTCTATTTTGTTTTGTGAACTACCTCTTGGCAGCCTTAAGCCAGCTATTGCATCTATTTCAAGAGCACTTGTTTAATGCCAGCAAACTGCAAAACAGATTCTCTTGTCCATTGATAATCGTCCCCAGCTGCTCGGAGTTGGGGTGGCTGGGCTTTCTGCCAGCTGCCCTTGGAGGCTGTTGTACCTGCTGCGCCATCAAGGCAGCGTAGTGATAAGAGTTCGTATTGAGACACGCCGTTGCCTCTTCTGAGCTGCGAAACACACGTGATCTGGTGGTGGACAGAGTGGTCTCTAAAGGCAAAAGTTTAATCCTCTCTTGTTTGCTTTCTTAAGAGGAAACATTTTCTATTTTGGCATCTTTCTCAGCAGCTGTCCACTAAGGAGCCTGTCAGCCCGCCCCAAACAGTGCAAACCCCTTTATCTTCCAAGTGCCTGTGATGAGGAATGAGCTACGAGTTGAAAAAAGAGCCTTGGCAGTGCAGAAGAGAAGGGCCGTGACAGGTTTTGAAGTGTGTGAAATAAAAATAGATCAGACAAGCCTGTGCTTCCAGCTGCTTTTTGCATCCTTCCCTCAACAAAATGATTACCCGTTATTTAGACAGAGTCACGGGAATGAGGGAGGCGTGCGGCGGCCCTGTGCTAAGCATATTGCTCCCTGGAGCATGCCGAGATGGTTACCCTGGGCTTTGTGGTCAGAGGCTGAGGTAAAGTAAAGGGTGGAGGAGTGAGGAAGGTGGTGTTCAGTTAGGTGGGGAGGGAACAAGTGCACTTCTGTTTGAGTAACTGAAAAGGTCTGGCCTGTTCCTTCTTCCCTCTGCTATCTGGCACCGACGGCTTCGTTACCTGTGGTGCTGCTCAGCGTCCCCACGTGTGTGCCGGGCGTTGCGGGCCGGCTCTGCCAGAGGTCTCCGCTGCCTGCCCGACCCCAGGCAGAGCCCAGCTGGCCGTGCTCACCAGCACTTTCAGTGAGGTGCTGCAGGCGGCCCCGGGAGCGTGCAAGAGGGTGTGCAGCGCCAGGCGGGAAGCTGCCTGCTCCGAGGGGTGCTGGCTCCTAATTGAGGGATTGATGGAGACGGGAGTTCGCCGTCTCATGCCCTGCCACTGCGTGATTGTAGATCTGAAAAGGGACCAAGCAAGCCTGGGAGGAGAAGGGCTTTCTGGGAGGTATTTTATAAAGCCTGGGAAAAATAAGATGGTGGGGAGGTGTGGCATGGCTTTGCACCCGATGACCTCTCCTTCCAGAAGACTGCTTCTGAAAGGTGTGCTTAAATGTTCCACTTTGAGATCCACTGTGAGACTGATCGCCTGGTGGGAGGTCAGGGCTGGGAAGGGGCTGCGATAGTGCCCTGCGCAGCTGCAGCTCCCTCTCTGCTACCTGACACAGGTCCCATTGCAGGCTGCCCACCTGCGTCCTGCACGGGGAGAGGGAGGGAGGGAGGCTGGGAAACCACGACGATGGAGATAGATAGCCTGGTGTATGAGTCTTGACACTGAGGTGTGTGTGCTGCTTCACGTAGCTGAGGTCACAGCCCTGCACCAGCAAGTACGGTCCTGAGGAGAGTATTCAGGACGAAAGGGATCCATCTCTCCTGCTGGGTTATCTAGCAGGAGACAGGGGCTCACTGCAGGGCAGGCATCCCCTGATTTAGGAGCACGACAAAGCTGGTCCCTCTGGGTATCAGTGAGGAGACCTGAATTAGCAGCTCATCCCTTTAATCCCCTTTAAGAGCCCCGAGCTTTCCTGTTCAGTGCAAGGAAAGGCTCATTTGGGTTGTGTCATCCTCTCCGGTTTGTGAACTCAGCTTTTATGAAAATAGCTTCTTCTGAATTTGGGGCTGCCAGGCCTGCTCCGTGAGCATGCATGTCATCTGTAGGGGGGCACCGGGGCACTTTGCAGCTCTGGAGCTGGATGCACACCGCTGCGTTCCCGCCGAGCCCTTCACCCGGCAGCGCAGTCAGGGCTGGCAGGGAACAGCTGGGTGTGCTGTGGGAGTTCCTCCACAGCTAAGCTGCAGCCCGTCGGAGTTCATCCAAGAGCAGTGGCAGTTTCCTAGGCCAGGACCTCATAATTTGCATTTGCATGTATTTATTCACAACCGGTTCTCCATGGGGAGGTTTCTATGGCAAAGCAACCAAGTGTGTATGGAGGAATAAGCACGGATCCCACAGCTGCTCAGCTGAACCAGCCTGTTTCAAGCCGTGCTTTATCTCCAGCTCCTGGAGCTGCCAACTGGCAGCCAGGCATCGCCGGTGATTAGCACAGAATTCCCTTGTAAGGGCTGAATGTCTCATCTCCATCCTGCTGATTAGCACGGCTCAGACCAAACCCACAACTTTCAGCAGGGCTGGAAACAGGCTGCACAGATCCTCCCTCCGGCTGGGCCAGGGACTCTGCAGGGAAGAGCTGCATCAGTGGTGGGCTGCACGCTGGGGGTCTTGCCTCATTCCAGGGGGGTGCCACTGCTGTGGAAAAGCTGTGAAGATGCCTTGACGCAGAGCCTGACAGAAGCAGTGCTCGGAGCCAAAGACCGAATGCTCACCACCCCTGCTCCCTCTTTCTAGATATGCCACTGACTCACCAGGTGGCTCCAAGCCTTCATTTAAATGCTTCATGCCCGAGTTTTCTTCTTGGCACAGAGTGCTGCTCTGCTTAGCCTGTAAGAGTTTAAGCTGATCTTGCTGACATTTGAAATGCTTTTCATTTTTGCTGAAAGGTATTTTGGAAGGAAAAGAAGAAAAAGAAAAAATTAATACCATCTCTTCCACAGCAGGGGAGGAAACAGATACCACAGTGAGAAGGGAAAAATGAGTGTGAGAAGAGAGGCAGGCGATGCCCCTGGAAGCAGCACAGCCCTTCCCCCAGGAATGGCAATGGCCGCTTGAGCAGCTCTGTTTCACCTTTTGCAAAACAATCTCATCCTCCCAAATGCAGTCTTTGCCATAGAAATTCCTCCACTTCTCCAGATTCACTAGAAGGGCTAAAAAGTGGGTTTGGGTGACAGTTGTGCAGGGGAGCACGTGCTGCCTTCCCACCTTGGGTTGTGCTGGGGCCTGGCTGCATTTTCACTCCCTGTTCCCCACCTTCCTGGCCAAACATCATACTCTGGCTGTCTCAGGGCCTTTTCTCTTCCACCTCCACTGGGATGGGGCAGCTAGCACCTGACCCTACCTATATTTGCTTTACCTTCTTATATCTTCGGCTCTTTTTGGTCAGCAGGACGGAGACTTTACAACGCTTCTGTTTGCAAGTTAACAAGATGAGGGTTACGAGGTCCTGCTCAGTGGCTGGGGTGTGAACAGGACTGGGTCCACCATTTGCAGTGTCAGGTTGTAATAGTCAGCACAGTGTCTCTAAACCCAGCTTTGTTCCTCAGGGGACTGTATTTATTTGGGGCTTTTGGCGGTTGATCAGAGACACCGATACCTTCCAATGCCCTCACACTGTTGGTCCAAAGGGGATAAATCACTTGATAAATATCACCGATTTGCTTCATGCAACGTCTTGTAAAATCAGCAAGGGGCATGGAAGGTGTATCTCCTTCACGTGGATTTGTGTGGCTTGGCATATGAGAGTTGCTTATATGTGTTGAGACTCCCAGAGAGAATCAGCAGAGGAAGGCAAAGTTACCATTGTTAATTTAGGAGGGCCAGGATTTATGTGGGTTTTTTTAATACGTCCGATTTCTTTAACTTTTAACTCTTTCACAAACATACCTGCTCTCTGAATTCCTTTGGGGACAGATAATTGAGAGGACTTGACTCACCAGCTAAAGTCTGGTCAGTTTATTTGTATCAGCACCTTGCAACACGAAGGGCGGCAGCTTACCACAAATGAACATCCCCGTTTCACTTTCCTTAGAGGAATGAACCACCCTCAGTAGTGTGAATGGTTCCTGCTGGCCCTCTCCCACACTGCTCCGGCACTGCATGAGGAGCGCTCCTGGTCCATATTCTTGCAGCGTCTGGGCTGCTGGCTCGATTTGTGAACAACCCAGATACTCAGACTCCGTAGTGCTTCACACTCACGTCCAAGAGAACTGTTTATTGTGTTTACATAGAGCATGAGCAATGTGGAAAACACTAGAAATATTGCATCAGTGGTTTGGTTTTTGGACAGCATTGGAAATGGTGATGCAGCTGCTCACGTCATGTCTGTATTACGAGGTATGCGATATGCCATGAGGAGCCAAAGCTTTGCGCTTTAGTTTGGGGAGTGCCCACCTCTGGCACGTTCACTGCTTGCTCCTCTAGTGCCACAGTTATGCGCTTAGCTGTCTGCTTTTCCTCAATTTCACTTGGAACTTGTAATTTTAGTACAAAAGCACAGTTTTTGAAACCAATCCTGCTAATCCACAAGACTGTTCCCCCTCCCTCTCCTCCCATCCCATCCCAACTCATCCCATCCCCCATGCTCCCACCAACACATACCTCCTTCCCCTCCCTCTCACCCCGGTCACACAGCAAATATCCTGATGCTGCAGTTCCAAGCCATGTGTCCGCCCCAGCCTATGCAATCCAATGGTCTCTGACCAAGTCCCTTTGTTCAGACGTTAATACAAAACACACAATAGGAAAAAAACAAAACAAAAGGAGCCAGACACAAGAGGGAGACACACTGCCGGGCTCCAGCTCTGGCCTCTGAGCCCTTCCACTAAGCTCCACAGCAGCTAGGCTCTTGGGGCACCTCCTGTCACACTCAAGGCTGCAGGTCCCAAGGTTTCCAAGGTGCATAGGAACAGGAAGAAAGGAAGTAAACTACAAGCCTGTTTCTGTTTTAGGTTGCCCCCCAACCCTTTCCCTCAACCCAATGGCTGCTGGAGGATATTCTTGACTCCGACAGGTCTTTTCCCGTCTTCCAGTGAGACCCTGCCTGGGCACCAGGTTCACTGTAAGTCACTGGTTCCTCTCTGGAACGTGGGCGATGGGTTTGGCAGTGAGGGGAGGGAGTGGAGCACGTCGTGGGGGGACGACAGGCTTTTGTCTCACAGCAAGTGGGGGGGAGATGTCAGGGAAGGCGAGAGGAAAGAGCCAAAGGAAGCCGGTATAGCTGGCCCTCTGCTTGATGCTTGTACTCAAGACTTCTCCTTGGGGTGGCTTCAGTGTGCCAGTGCCAGCCTGTTGTCCAGTCACCTCTCGCAGCCCTGCTGAGAGAAAGCATGTGGCGGGGTGCTTCCTGCTGCTTCATCCTCTGGCTGGCTGCCCTCATGCCCGCTGGAGATCTCCGAGTCGCAGTCGAGCGCTTCATAGATGGTAGGCAGCGTGGTCTGCTGGCTGAGGCGCTTGCGCAGGCCCACGAGCAATGGCTGCGGCATGGAGGAGACGTCCACATTGTTGCCGAGGTCAACCCAGGCCAGGCAAGGGAACTTGTTCATGTCCTTCATGGTGTCAGTCAGCTCCTTCATGGTCGCCCGCGTCAGTCGGTTGCCATTGAGGGAAAGGTGAGTGAGCTTGGGTAGTGCCCAGAGGAAGGGCAGCAGCAGGCGCACCATGTCGTCATTCAGCTCGGTGAAGCTCAGGTCCACGGAGGTGAGGTGGTCGCCGTTGTTCTGCAGGTAGTAGGCCATGCGGTGGACATCCCGCATGGTCAGGGGGATCCCTGACAAATCCATGCAGTCCTGGCTCACCTTCTTCTGCAGGCTGGTCTTCAGGCTAATGATGGAAAGGGGTAGAGAGAAAGATCGTTAAGGGGACCACTCTCATCCGTCTCTCACCCAAGTGACAGATCACTTGGGACAGGGGAGAACTCATTAAGAACCTGGGCTCGAACGTTAAGCAAAGGGTTAATGGAGCTCATCTGGGAAACAAGCACCAGGTTTGCACCACGCCTCTGGGCAGACTGCGTCCTGGGGCTTTCCAGGATATTCTCAGCACTTACACATAAACTTTGCCAGAACTGGCTAAACGTAGGATGCTAAAGTGTCTTCCACTAGCATATTTCAAAGGGTTTGTCTGTATGCGCATGTACAGACGCTCATGCATGGAAAGCAAAAATAACCAAGGCAAGGAATCTTTCCCAGTGCACTGGTTTGCACTGTGTGGGGGCTGTTTGTGTGCCACCTCTCCAGGTAAATGCCAAGGCCTGTTGCAAACAGACTGTGCTGCAGGGCTACTGCAGAGGACAGCAGTGTTAAAAGGCTGAGAAATGGGTATTTTATCAGGAAAACAATCTATAGGCAAACTGCACTCCAGGAGTGGATTCACTGCATGTCCCTTTAAAAGCCTTCCCAAGCAGCACTTAGTCAGTAAGCAGCACCAGTGGCTGCCTGTTTGGGTCTCTGTGGTCAGCAGATCATCTGGGATCTGCTGCAGCTGTGAGGAGGCGGGGAGGGCATAAGGGTGCTAAAAGAAATCTAGAGAGATGGTTTCAGCCATTTCTTTTGCCGTCTGCCGGGCAAGTGGAGTGAGGAGGAGGTAGGCAAGCTGTACGGCAGGCAAAGCCGTGCTGTGGGGCTGTTGGGTGCGCAAAGGGAGTGGGATGTGGAGTTTTATGATGGGCTGTGGGTTTGTGAGAGTGCTGTGAGAAGTGGGAGCTGTGGGCTATAGGAGCTGGTGGGGATATGTTGCAAGACTGAGTAGAAATGTGTGTTGGTGTAACATATGAGAACCTAATCCCTTAGTGTAAGTGATATTAGTCTTGCTGTCCTTTCAGACACATCTAGCTTTAAGGCCATGGGAGCCCTAGTAGGATGCCCACTAGTGTCATTAATCATGTGTGCAGTGGGACTGTAAGTGCCTTGTTGAGCTTGGGAGGAGCAGGGTGGGTTAAGAATTAACCACCAATTTGAAGGTCCCCACTCTTCCTATCTGGCTCTCTGTAGCGTCCTGCACACCTGTGGCACAGCCAGTCCCTGAGAGCAATGGGTACATGGGGACATGCAATTTCCTTGGAGGAGGCTGCAGCACCGCAGGAGCTCCCGTGGCAGGTGAGAATGTCCCTACAAGCCTTAGCATTGCCAGGCCCTTCTGCAGCTGTGGAGAGGATGTGACGCTGCCTCTACAGCTTTGCTTTACATATGCAGTTCATGCATCCTGAAAATTTTGGTCCTTAATAATCCCCTATGAGCATGTGATAATACAAGTGAGTAAATGTGCATCAGTGCAGGCAACAGCCCTTCATGGACACATTCAGCACCGGCAAACCCGTAGCCGTGCTTCCCTGTAGGAGCATGAGGTGGAAGGACCTCATGGCCTGCCCTGTCAATTCTCAAGCCCGCAAATTCCTGCTCTAGGTTTAGCAGCGCTTTGTTCAGGCTACTTCTGTGTGTGTGTCCTTGTGCTTCCTGTGGGAATTCACTGTGCAAGGCTGAGGTGGTATCTGCAAGCGTGCATTTGAGCCAATAAGCTCTCATGGTAGAGAGGTAATAACAGCATGGAATAACTTATATTCAGACCTAAGGGTTTAAAAGAGCCTTATGTATTACTTACTAAATGTTTACACTTTACATGACCCAGACTACTCCTCAGTGGATCACAGGAGGGGCAAGGGGGGCAGCACTCGTCTGTGCTGTCAAACAGCAGAGACTGATGTACTGGTGAATTATAATTGGTCTGAAAGCACACACGTGAGTTCCCCAAAGGGCCTTCTCTTGAAGATTCTCCGCAATATCGGGGCCCCAGAGACAGGATTGTGAAGAATTAATCAACCACATTGCTCGTAGCAGCGGTGCAGGTCTCTGCTGCAGTCTGGATGGCACTGGGCTGGCCTCTCTTTCCCTGGTAGTCCAAGGGATGCTCGCTAGCAGCCCAGCCTGCCTGGGAGCTGTATTTCTTCAACTCTCATGGAAAAACAATGTGTGCTTTTTGTTTTTTTGCACAGTTTGTCACCGACTGCTGGCAGTGGTGTAGCACAATCTACCATAAAAGAGGGTTCGACTTGTATAAAATCTATCAGGGACTGGCCTCAAAGCTGGGAGAGTCTCAGGTCTGCCCTGGCACGACGTTATCCCTTTAGCTGTGCTAGATGTTTTATCCGGGTGTTTGATATGGAGCACTTGTTCTAGCAAAACTGAGCATCAAATGCACAGTGGAGGTCTGCATTCATATTGGTCAGATTAAGCAGGGAGAAATTAATCTTGAGTGTAAACCTGGCTGAATAGGGGAAATAGCCCCTTATATAGAGTAGGGGCTGGTGCAAGAGATGAGACGGAAGCCTCCTCTGGCCTGTATCGGTTTAGAACAAGACTATGTTGGGGGTGTGGGGGAATACAAGATAAACAAGCATAGAAGCAGGCCTGTAATTACTTCAGTGCCTGTTTTTTGCAAACGCAGCCTGTGGCTCCTGGAAATTCTCTTCCTTGGTGCCGTCAGCCCATGGCAGATCCTGGGGGGGCAGAAAGGAGACACAAACGTGGGAACACCCCCCGGCCCCAAGCCTCGTACTGCGCAAAGCCTCCTCTGACCTTCCCCTTGCAAAGCTACAAGGAACAAGCCTTCGAGCGCCCAGTTTGGGATGGGAACCGGCTGGAGCGGGGACCGCTGGAGGGCACGGCTGAGCCGGCACCGCTCCCGGCCGCGCCCCGGCCGTCGGGGCCGCTTTCGCTGCCGCGGCTGCGGGGGCAGCTCTGGCTTCCCGGGGGCGGGTCTGGGCGGCCCCGGGGGTCCCCTTGTGAGGGGCTGGGCTCGGCGTGCGGGCGGTGATAAGCGAGGGGAAATGCCAGAAGGGCAGAAGCGAGACGCCGGTCTGTCTCTGCCCGTGAAGGCTCCCCGCCTGCTGGCTGCTGTGCAGGCGCTGCAGCAGTAAGTCACGGATCGTGCTCCGACCAGAGCGGGTACCTTCTGCCGCCCGCCCAGCAGCAAGCCGATACCCCAAGGAGGCTTTAATCAAGCAGACAAATTATCTTCCCGTAATTGATTCTCCAGACTGGACTGCTCCTGGCGGAATGTGCTTAAAGCCTCCTGCCCTGTGCCAGGGCTCTCCCTCCCTCCTTCGCCGCCTTGTTTTTCTTTCCTTTCCTGTGTTTTTTGCTGCTTCCTTTTGCCCTCATTGCGGTACCTGCCAGGGTGACTCTGGGCCTCCTGCCCCAGCACTGTGGGCTCCTCCCGTGTTTAAGTTGTTCTCTTGCCTGTAAAAATGCCTCTTGTAGGGCTGTCTGTAGAAGCCTTGCCCCGGTGGATGTAGCCCCTAATGCTGCAGCTCTCTGGGAAGTGCTGAAGCGTGAGACCTGACGCCTCACGCGTGCTTTGAACCCTGGCAGCTCTCCTCCTCGCCTCCTTGGTGTTCCTGTGCAGCTAAATACCATCTCTGCAGCAGGGCACGGAATAGCTGACTACTCCTTCTCCTCTATTGCTTTAGAGGTAAATATATCTGCTGTCAGAAAAGGGGCAGGGAGACGTGGGTAGATGCTTTACTCTGAATTATCTGATACTTGGTTTACCGGTTTTTTTTTTTTTGGAGCTCTGCTAAGCTCTATTTCTCTTGGGGCAGGGGGAGGCACGATACACAGGACCCCAAGCTCTCAGACACTTGTGCAGCAGCTGAGAAAATGCCAGGTTTATTTCCAGGGAAATGGGTCATCTATTATCCCCTAATTTCTGCAAGTAAAATAGGTTTAAAGATTGCTTCAGCTGCAGAAGCTTTTTTTTGTGTGTGCGAGACAAAGCAGCTACTTAGCGACATGGTTCTTGATGCCCATGGGACTTGTGGGCAGAGGACTGCAAAGCACTGGAGGCTGGATTAACCTAATGCTACCGCAACTGGTGCTGTGTGCGGATTTATAATTGTGGGGATTTGCATCTAACGAGGATCTGGACCCTGGACGCAGGGAAGCAGACTGTGTTTGTATTATCTGCAGCCAGCTTAGAGAGGAAACAAACCCCCACTCCCTCAGATGCTGGAGAAATGGCTGCAAGCGAGAAATCCTGTGAAACATTAAGCAAGGGCAATCAGCAGCCTGTCCCCTGCTGCCTGCCTGGAGCCAGATGCAGCACCCAGTGAGGAACGGTGCCTGCCCGCCCTCCTGTGTATAAGGGATCAGCGCCCTGCTCGCAGCCCTAGTCCAGCCCCCCTGAGGGAAGGAGAGGTCTTCTAGGTACATCTCCTTGTTTCTCGCGTGAAACAGGTTGTTCCTTGCATCGTTC
Organism: Ciconia boyciana; assembly: GCF_034638445.1. Lineage (NCBI taxonomy): Eukaryota > Metazoa > Chordata > Aves > Ciconiiformes > Ciconiidae > Ciconia > Ciconia boyciana. The sequence continues at coordinate 5,608,923 of NC_132948.1, forward strand.
CCAACTCCCTCCTTGGGGTCTGGCCTTTCTCCCACGTATCCCTTCCCTAGGTGCCAACTCTACTCTTCAGCGGGCATTAGCCAGCAGTCCCCAGGCTGCCCCGTGAGCCTGGGCATGTGAGATCCACGCAGGATCAGCCCAGGCAGCGCAGGGGTCTGAGGGACCTGCAGGTGTGGGAAGAAGGATCCCTATCTCTCAATCAGAAATGTGGGCTGGGAAAGGGATGAAACCATCTTGTGCCTCCCTTGGCCTTTTTTCTGGGATAAAAATCTTCCTCTCCCCACATCAGGCTCAGTCACTGTTCCTGCCTCCTGGGAACTCAGCTAATGTAAGCAAATTCAGAGCTGTCTTGAGATGAAACAATTAGGAGATCTGAAATGAATTGCTAGTTGTTTGTCTCTAGGACCTGGCCCAAGGCACCTAACCCTTAGGCCCTCTTCCAGGTCCTTCTTTAAGTCCATGAAGCCGAGGGCTCAGCACATTTTTTTTATTAGCACTGAAGCCCTTCAACTTCTTGCTCATCAGCTAAATTCTTTGGCTGCAGGGAAGGGGTGTAATGGCTCCTGATTGTTGCTCTGGTGGGACTTGCAGCAGCTGCAGCGGTGCTTGATCTCTTGTTAGCTTTGTGGGGTTTGGAGGAGCTTGTTCAGCCCAAGAAGGTTCAGGTTCCTGAAGTCCCAGCCTCATTTCCTTGTCTCCATCACATGGAGAGAGGCTGGGAGGAGATGATAAGCATCAGACAGGATTTCAGTAATGAAGGATGCCCGCTAGTCCCTGCCTGTCTCTCTGGGGAATTACCAGCTTTCTCCGCCTCCCCCCTCTTATTTTTACATTTAACTTGCCTCCAAATGTAAAATTTTCCTGATGCCAGAGACTCCCATCACTGTGCATCCCCTCCTTCGTTAACAGGCACTGCCAGTAGTGGCTAATTAGCCGTGAATCGGGTATCTCTTGGCTGCTCTTCCTTGCATAGGTCCTAGTGACAGGCATGTCTGGATGGCTTCTGCTCTTTGAGCAGTGATTTAGGGGATGGACTCTGGGCTTTTTAATTGCCTACTTAGCATAATCTGCTTGCTTTGCTTCCCTGTGGCACAGGGTGCTGCTGTGCAGGGCTGGCTTCAGCTGCCTCTAGTGAGACATGAAAGAGGAAAGAGAAGTCTCAAAAGCACTGACCTAGACTAACCCAGCCCAAGCTGTTCTGAGGCTGGGCCCAGCGCCTCTGCGAAGATGGAGGCAGTGCACAAGCAGGCCACTTCCATAAGAAGTCCCTCAGTTGCATCTTCATCCTTGCACCTGAGTTCTTTTGATCAACTGTGGGGAGATCCTTCACCGTGGAGAGAAGGGAGCGCAAGGGTAGAATCACAGAATAGTTTGGGTTGGAAGGGACTGTTAAAGGTCATCTAGTCCAAGCCCCCTGCAAGAGCAGGGACTTCTTCAACTCGATCAGGTTGCTCAGAGCCCCATCCAACCTGACCTTGAATGTTTCCAGGGATGGGGCATCTACCACATCTCTGGGCAACCTGTGCCAGTGTCTCACCACCCTCATTGCAAAAATTTATTCCTTATATCTAGTCTAAATCTACCCTCTTTTAGTTTAAAACCGTTATTCCTTGTCCTATTGCAACAGGCCCTGCTAAAAAGTTTGTCCCCATCTTTCTTAAAAACCCCCTTTAAGTAGTGAAAGGCTGCAATAAGGGCTCCCCGGAGCCTTCTCTTCTCCAGGCTGAACAACCCCAACTCTCTCAGCCTGTCCTCATAGGAGAGGTGTTCCATCCCTCTGGTCATTTATGTGCCCTCCTCTGGATCTGCTCCAACAGGTCCGTGTCTTTCCTGTGCTGAGGGCCCCAGAGCTGGATGCAGTACTGCAGGTGAGGTCTCACCAGAGCAGAGCAAAGGGGCAGAACCGCGTCCCTCGACCTCCCGGCCACGCTTCTTTTGATGCAGCCCAGGATACGGTTGGCTTTCTGGGCTGCAAGCGCACATTGCCAGCTCACGTCCAGCTTTTCATCCACCAGCACCCCCAAGTCCTTCTCCGCAGGGCTGCTCTCGATCCCTTCATCCCCCAGCCTGTATTGATACCAGGGGTTGCCCTGACCCAGTTGCAGGACCCTGCACTTGGCCCTGTTGAACCTCATGAGGTTCACACGGGCCCGCTTCTTGAGCCTGTCCAGGTCCCTCTGGATGGCATCCCGTCCCTGAGAAGGACGGTCCCTTTCTTCTACCACCCTCCCTCTGCAGCTGGAGTAGGACATGGATACCTGTAGGTGATGATGCAGCTGAGTGCCTCTCCTCCTCCTGGCTCTGCTGTCACCTTCACTCTGTCCCTGAAGGTGTGTTCAAGAGAGCTGTGAACCCTTGGCCTTCCTCCTTCTGCCGCTTGATCCATCCAAGACCTCTGGTTGTTTCCCCTCCTTATCTAGGTCCATCCTAGCAAAGCAGGGAATAATGCTACCTCCTCACTGTAAATGTCACGTATCAGCCTATGTTCTTGTCAGGTCTTCAACTGTGTAAGAGTTACGAAGGCACAAGGTCTCTGCTGATTCCTTTTAACTACCATCTGCCACCCAGCCTCCATTACTTCACTCATTGTCTATCTCTGTCAAAGTGTCCTGCTTCTCCTGCCTGCTTCTATTGGACTTTTTCCTTCTGATCTTTGACAGGGTAGTGTCAAGCTGCTGGATGGCCCTTTCTACCACCAACAGCCTTTGCAGAGGCACCTGCCTCTTGGTGCTGCTGGGAACCCTGATGATGGGTACTGTTTGGGTCTCTCTGCACTGTAAGATGAGGGGAGGGGACAGTTCCTGCCTCCCTCCACAACTTATTCACCAGCTCGTGTCTGTCCAGCTGACATCTCTGTGAGCAGCAGCTTCTTGAAAACATTGTGTGGGGCAGTTCCTGTACTCCCATATGACTATTGCCATGTGGCTTTAGTTAACCAACTGGTATTCTCTAACTTGGCTTCCTATCTCTAAAGCAGGAATGATGGTGCCTATTCACCCTGTTGCATAAGGGTGACGTGAAGCTCTAGTTAATATTCACCTCATGCCATGTGAAGGCTAGGATCTAATCTGCCAGAGCTGTCATCTGCAGCCCTGAGTGATGTTTTCAAGGGGAAAAAAAAAAACCAAAACCCAAAGATCCAAAGCCCTTCAGAGCTGTTTCCTTGCAGTCTTCTAGACACGGGTGCTTTCATTGCATTTTAAAAGTGCATCTAATGCCGCAATGTCTGAGCAATGCACATCAATATCTGAGGAACAGAGCAATGAGCCCAGAAGGGATGCTCTGTTCTCCACCCAGCTTTGGATTAGCCAAGATGTTTCAAAATGAAATTCGCTCAGATGAGCAAAGTAAAACTGTGCTGAGACTTGTGGAAAGGAAAGCCTAGATGCAGACACTTTGGGAGTTATTTACTGCATGCACACAGCTGCCTTTGCTCTTCCAGAACCAGTCACTGTGAAAAATCTGGGGTTTTTTTCTGTGTCAGGAACACGCTGCTTGTAAAGATCACTCTGTGTTTATTGCCTGCGTGTTTTGTGGATTCAGGTTTGACCCTTTGCACTCAAGAAAGGAAGTAGTTACACTGAAGTAGCCAGCTCTGGGGACGATGCAAGTGGAAGAGACATAAGGTTCCCTGACGTGGCTTTGCCAAGACAGCTCAGTTGTAATCCACAGCTGCTTGACTGCAGTACTAGGCGGTGGTCTAGCTCTCCAGACAAACGCTGCCTCTACCCTTCTCCCTCTCCGCTCTGAATTGCAGTCCAGTGTGGCTTTGCCCTCAGAAAGTAATACACCCCTGGATTCAGGGATGCAGATGGTGATACTTGCACTAGAACATGTAGTTCTCCTGCAATGCTGAATTAAGGAATCCTCAAGATTTCTGAAAACAAGAATTAATAACATCCAAAAATTCTGCATCTGTCAAAATACCACAGAAGTGGTGTTGATAGCCTAAAAAGCCTATGTCTGCGGAGAAGAGCATTTCTTAATCCATTACTCTTTACACTATAAATGTCAATTTAATGAGAAAGTGAAGCTGGAGTTATACAACACTCCAGGATGTATTCTGCTCATTAAGTGCGAGTGAGCTATACAAATGTAAAATGGTGCTAAAACTGAATTCCCGCTAGGACATAAGGGACAGCCAATTGTGCAGTGAAGTCGTGCTGGTCCCTGCTGTAGAAATCTTATCCTCCAGCTTTTGAGTTTTTAGTTTTAAAACCCCCAGAAAATCCCCCAAGAACTCAACTGTTTGGTTAGGCGGCCGACCCAAGCCGGGTCAGCTGCAAGGTGGGGTGCAGGCTGTTGGCTGGAAGCTGCAGACCTGAGAGAGGATTCTGCAGGAAAGGAGAATTGAACCCTTTGCTTTCAGTGTGGCAAACCTGTCTGAGTATCAGCTGGGCAGCTGAAATAGTCTCTTTGGGTGGCTGCACAGCTGATGCTGCTAACCCTTCCTTGTACAAGGCAGACAGCCACTGTCAAGAACGCACTAGCATGGGTGCAGAGGGCAAACTGCCTCCCAGCATCGCCTTTGACAGTTTAATCAAGCAGAGAGAACAGACGCAGCCTGGGCTGGATCTCTCCTCCTTGCTTCAGCTGCTGTTGCGTTGAGTCCGCTGTGCTGCAATAAGCTTTTTCCTTCCATGTTTCTGTATGGCCTCTGCTTCTGGCCCGGGGCATTCAGCCGATAATAGCACGTGGGCTGACTTCTCTCCCAGACTCAGGGCCAGGTGCCATATTACAGTCACTTTTGTCGGTAGCTCTTTAGAGGAATGGCTAACAGGATAAAGAGCAGCCCACTGTGTCCTGCACAAGGCACGTTGCACCTTTGCTGCAGGCGTAGCCCTGGGTTGACTACATCAGTGTTTAAGGTGGTAGTGGAAGCAGGTGGGACCTCTGGCTTTAGTGGGGAGCAGGTTTGTGGTTAAGGAGGTCTAGAGGAACGTGTCTGTGTGTATCTGGAGGCTCTCCCATTTGATGCTTTGCTGACCTAGTCTCTTTGTGAATATTTAGTATCTGGTTGGGCTCTATAGCATGAATAGCATAAGATTATTCCTGCCTGGTGGAAGTATGATTGGCTCTTAATAGAACTTACAGTTCCCAATGTCCTGGCATTGCTGTGTATCAAAACAGGAGTGCTTGAAGAAATGTATCTTATCCTTTCTGCTTTATGAGTTCATGGGTGGCTTGGGTTTGTACTTGCTGGATGTTTTGGGTCCCACTGAGAGTAGATGGGGACGTAAATACAGTTAGTTTCTGACCTGCTGGTTTGCTGTTTGGCGGTGGGGAAGAACACCCGATGCGCGATCCAGCTCCAGTATTGCAGGTCCTTTCCGTCTCCCATACCACATCTCCATAACAGCCCAAATGTAATTAAAACCTGGCAGATGTTCTAAGCTCTCTGTATGGCTGGGCTTGTTAATTATCTCCTGGGCCCATCTGACATACTGCCAGAAAGCAGAAATCTCATTTCAAAAGAGAACAAGGGGGTCCTGCATCAGCTCTGTGAAAGCCAGAAGCCAAAGCCCAGGAGACCGCAAAAGCGAGAGAAGAATTCAGTTCCTGAATGTGGTCTCCACGCACCGATTCCTCCCTGCTGTCCCAAATCCCCACTAGATTTTAGAAGTGCCTTCAAAGTACTGCTGCTAGACCCGTGCTTTTTACGGGACCTTGAGGGCAGGAAGGGTGCAAGCCAAGGGCATGGGGTCAGAGACAGAGATTATAGTAAAATACTCTCACTAGCAGACAGAGGGAAGTGGAGAATTCGGACCAGGTAAAACCAGCCTGGTTGGACAAAATTAGGCCCCGATATCTCCAAATGAAGCAGCTATTTCTTGCCTTCCTGCTACTGGCCACATCCATTTTCTTGCAGCGGCCTCGGACGCCAGCTCTGCAGGCGCCTTTGGCCACAAACTGCAAACCAGTTCCTCTCCAGTCTTAAAAGAGGAAGCTCTGCTGTTTAATATTTAATCAAAATTATTTTGTACCTTATGTAACACCTTGCAGCTGGCCCTGGCTGCCAGGCAAAGCCACTCATTTTAGACCTATATTTCCCTCCTTCGCACGCTGCCTTGCTGCCCTCTCCCTGCTTGTGCTCACAGATGCTCTGTACCCGGCCGATACTTTGGGCCCGGCCCCTCTGTGTGGGATTGGGGCTGACGGGGCCCAGAGCTCTTCCTCTGGCCACAGACCTGCTCTCTGTGTTGTTAGTACGTGATGTTTGCAGCAGGCAGTCCTCTGCTCTCCCCAGGCTGTGCAATCGGAGGGAACACCTCCAGTTTGACTCTCCAGCTGGAGAAGGTTTGTTCTGCCTGCAAACAGGAGTGGGGGGGCAGAGGGTTGAGTTGGGTGGTGGCAGGGAGGGATCTCTCCCTTGGAAAACCAGAATGAGGCCAGGTTTCAGTAAAAGGGAGCTTGGAAAGGAATGGAGACAGCCACCCTCTCTAGAGCTCTCCCTGTTTCCAGCACTTCTTATCTTTAAGCCTCTCTTCTCTCCCTTGGGAGGGGACGGGGATGAGGTCAGACCCGCTCCCTGCATCCCGCATCTCCAGCGCTCTGCGGGACCCCATAGGGAAAATGCCATCTAACTGCGTGGGTCTGCAAAAGGACTTGCTCAGCTCTGGTCCCTCGCTCTTGTTCTGTGCTGTGGTTCCCACCTGCAAACTGGCACAAACAGCCCTGCCCTGTGGGGTGCTGGCGACGAGAGCACTGGAAGTCACAGAGGGCTCAGATTCAGTGGCAAAGTGGGGCTACAGGTATGAGGCAGATGGCCTGGAAAGCATGGTATTAGGGATTTTACTCCTTAAGATGCACTGGGGATCTGCCTCGGAGTCAGTCGAAAGGTATGATGGAAATGTCAGTTCCCATGGGGGATTTTAAGTTGCTGGCACATGCATCAAAGACTCTGAAAGTCTCGGGACAGCCCGAGGCCCTTCTCAGAGTGCTGCCAATTTTGCTGTTCTTTTTACCCAATCCTGCATTTATTCCTGTGAAGCTCATGGGGCTGACATGAGCTCCTCTTTTCTTAGTCACTTCTCTGTGTTGTCTTCAGCACTGGTGATCTGTGTCACAGGAACAGGCTTTACTCGAAGAAAATGAGGAGAGAAGGGGTGGATTTAAAAGAAGTAGGGATTGCTCTTTATCTGGTTAGAAAAGCCAGCAAGTGTCAAGGAGAGAACAAGCGTGGGTGTCTGAATATGTTTGTAGTAGTGGAAAGCAGCTGCCACCCGGTAGCTGTCTGTGGCCAGCGTGCCTGGAGTCGGGTTCCCTGTGTGCGAGGCTCTGCATCGTCTCTGGTCCCTCTCCTGGTCCTGGCAGAGAAGCGGGAGGTAAGGAAGGACAGTCACCTCTCTGCCAGCCACCCCAAGCGGTTCCCGCTGAATGGGGCAGTCAGCTTGTGGTAGTGCCTCATAACGGGAGACCTTCCCCGCAGGCAGGGACGTTGTACTGGGATAGGCAAGGACAAAGCGGGATGCAGAGCCGGGGGCTGGCTCAGCTCTGCATGGGTGTGTGTGTCTGCAAGGTGCCAGCTTTAGCCGTCCTCCTGGGGCCAAACACCCCGCGAGCCCTGCCGGGAAGGTTCTCTGCGCTGTGCAAGCACCGTTTCAGTGGGAACGATTTCAACGCACTTGGGAGAGGTTGAGGAACTGTAGGCCTGCGTAAAAAGGAGTAAAGAGCAAACCAGATGAGGGCGAGGGGTGTTGGCACTGACCCTGCGCTGTTTGGCTGAGGTTTTCTAAGAGACTGAGCAGAGGCTGCCACGCAGGTTTTCAGCCCTGCCTTTCTCCGAGAAGGGCAGTAGTGCCAGACTGGGATGGTGCTTGGCTGCAGCACAGCTTCTCCTGGCAGATCCCCCTCCGTGCCCGTCCGCGCTGGCCCTGCCAGGCTGCTTACCACACTTGGGACTTCCTCCGGGGCATGCCGTGACGGTGCCATTTCGAGTGGGGAGTTAGGTGGTAAATCAGCTGCCTGCAGATCCTGTCCGAGGATTTCCAGGGGTCATATTCCTGAAGGCAAAGGGACAGCTTAGCCTCTGCGTGCACCACAGCAGAACCGGAGACAAGGGGGAGGACAGAGGAAGATGGGAAAGGAACAGAGGTGGTAGTGGAGCAGGGGAATGTATAAAGGGGAGGAGGTGAAGAGGAGAGGGAACGAGGATGAAAGAGGAATGGTGAGAAGGCCCGAGATGCCTCTGTGCCACATGCCATCTCCTGGGGTGGAGGAGGAGCAGTAGGAGCTCCGCACTGCCGGGAAGGACCCCAGCCCAGCCAGCGTGTTCCTGCCCAGAGTGGGGCTGCAATTTCACACCCTGCCAAGGAGCAGGCGGAGCTCAGAAGAGGGGGTTATTTTCTAGAGCTGTGGCAGGGGGTCCTGCTCTAGGCCAGGCAAGACCCAGGAAGGCAGGGGTGGCTGAGAATGTGAGAAGGGCTCTGTGCAGGGACCCCCTATGCCCTTTTCTTCAAAAGATCTCCGCTTTCAAAAAAGCCCAATGCGGTGACAGCATGGGTGTCAGCTCCTCACTGCTGTATTCTCAGCAGCACCCGTCCCCAGCTGGGCAGACAGGCTGCCAACTCGTTGTGTGGACTACGCCAAATTTCTACCAATTACCTTGTTGCCATGCCTCCCAAACTCTAAATGCATACTGTCTTTGGACTGACCGTGTGTTCCCCTCATGTGGCAAGTTCAGCAGTCAGCACCCCTGCCCCATCTCCCAGGTGCTTTTTGCTGGGGGAGATGTGCCCCGGGACATCCCTGCTCCTCCTGCACCAGCACCCTGACTCTGTTCCCTCCTGTGCTCCAGCTGGGACATGCCGGGACAGGGAACCAGCGAGTTCCCCGTACTCTGTCTTACTTCCTTGCAGTCCGTTCTGCTCCTGGAGGTTTGAGTTTGGGAGCTTTCCAGTGCCAGCAGTTTCCTCCAGCCCCTGCAGTAACTCATCAGGAAAAGATGGCACCAAGATGGTTGCTACTGTCCCGGGTTTATTTTTGCACATGTTCTCTATCACCGTGACTTTGAACAGCACTTCTCTTCCTCTGGTGAAGCAGAATGGCAAATGGCAGCTGCTGAAGGCTGGGATTTCTGACGCCTCTATCGTATTTTCCAAATGCTGACAGACACCTCCATTCCCATTCCTCAGCCCTCCAGCTGTGGTGCAACATGTGCATTTCGGGATTTGATAGGTAAACATATAGTAAAGCTGTTGGGGAATATGCTAATTTATTCTTTATTGCAAGCGGTTAAAGTGCCGTACGGTGGGCCAACAGCTGCACTGTGACTTTCCTAAGCAGTCACTGAATCAGCTGAGCTCCCCAGGGATGCGCTGCCAGCATGTGGCCGTTCTGCTGTGCCAAGTGGAGGGGGATCCCGGCCTCGGTGCTCAGCCGAGCACCCCCCGATCCCTGTCCCAGCTCCCCTAGGAACCCCACAGGGACTGCCCCATGCCCTTGGGTTTAGGTGCCTTGTTCTAGACTATTATTGCACTGGCAAGGCTGCAACTGGCACCCTGTTGTCACCTACAACAGCAAACCTTTCCAAGTGGGTGCACATGCACACCAGGCTTCAGCACAGAAGCTGGCACAATGCTCTGCAAGCATTTGTTGGCTCACAACTGAGAATTACCCTCCTGTTCCTTCCCCTGTCCTCACTGATTTAATTTCCCCTGACAGACTGGGAATTGCACTCGGCCTGCTTGCCTGTAATGCAGTTACACCCACCAGACGCTCAGCCAGGGTCGGAGAGGGGATGTGGTCTGCCGATGTTTGTGCTGGGAAGGGTGCTGAGTCTCTCCAACCCCCTTAATTAAACTCCCGTTGGCTTTGAGGGGCAGCTCAGGTGCTCAACATCTCCCTTAGGAATGGGGAAAATCTTATGTATATGATGATACATGTGTCAGCGCAGATAAGCACGTGCATCTATAAGACATGAAAATAGAGGAGGGGTGGTATATGCAGGTATATAGAAATTGTAGGTGGTTATTTGCTAGGCACCTGGGTACTGGAGCAGGGTAACGTCCCCTCGTGCTGCCTCCCCTGAAGGGCACTGCACAGCGCGAGGCTGGAGATGGTCTGGTCGAACAGCTGGAGATGAGGCCAAGGGAAGTGTGGTTAAGAGGTACCACTCCTGCAACCCACCCTCTTCCTTTTTAGATGCTTATAATATTTGCACACAAATTACACTTGAAAAGAAGATTTTTCAGGCTGCATTGCAGCCCAATGATGATGATTGAACTTTGGCTAAATGTAGTTTGGCTATTGAGACCTGACTGGTTAATTGTTATCAGAGAGCCTCAGGAGATGGCAGAACAAGGTTAGAAATGCCACTAATCTACACCAGGCACTTAATGTATTCCCTAGGGCACTGCTGTTTGCTCTGAGCTGCGTGTACTTAATATATCTCTTTGAATAAAGAAATTCACTCTATTGCTCTCCTTATAAAGCAAACGCAACACTTGCCAAGCCTGATGGGCAAATGGATGTATTGCAAATACAAGTGTTTGTGGTGGCAAAGGGTAACAGAAGTAGATGCTGATGTTGCAGTGGGACTGTGATATCTGCGATGTTTGTCTGCGCTCAGCCTTGCCTTTCTTTGCTCTCTTCATTCTCTGAACAAAAGTGCCAGAGTGCTGCAGGGATACTGTGCACGTAACACGTTTGCTCCTTGAACCCTGAGTTGCAATATATTCTTACGGCACCATTCTTTACTCGGAGATCTGGGAGGTTATACGGGGGATGTCATGCTGGGTTAGGGTAGTTGCATATGGCAAAGGGCCCGGGAAGAGAGAGGTTCTTGTCCTCCTCCTGCAGAGGAGCAGAGATCTCTGTTCCCCTCTGCAGCCCCATAAGCCCCCCATAAGATAGCTGCTTTGAGCCTCTGGGGCATACCAGCGAATGTAGCACCACCATCCACCCCGTATATTTTTATCTGGCCTGTACCCTGTCATCAAGTTTATTACTGGCACAAAAAGTAAATTCCTGATTTTTGTGTGCATAACCACCCCCTCCTTCAGTTGCATTCATGTTCTGAGGTGGTTTTAACTGATTTCTACAGAAATATGCACAACAATCTATAAGCTACCACTCCAAGGGCATACGCTGGCTGGTTCTGATAACTGCAGAGCACCACCCAGCACCAGCCACCCATCAGGGCTCTCTTTGCATCAGTGCTATATCGCAAAACGTCCACTGAGCTGAGGGAAGGGCTCACCTTTTTGGGACACTGCAGATCTCTAGCGAGGCTCATCAGCAAGTCATGGGAGATGGGATCCACCAAGTTGAGGAAAGTTGCGTTTTTGTAGAGCACTTCATTGAGGAATGTTCCTTCCAGTCCCAGGTCCTACAAGAAAAACCTGGTCAGTCAGATACGCAGGCTCCCTTGGAGCTTTCACCATGAGGTGTTTTGAAACCAGAAAGTAAATCCCGTGAGGTGCCAGCTGGTTGCTCAATACAGGAAACTATCCAACGAAGGTGAAGCAGCTGTGTCTGACCCAGCATTACTGTGACGGGGGATGTGGACAGCCAGAGAGCTGAATGAGGTGCGGTGCTGAGTTGAGCTAGTCAGCCTAGGGACTGACCGCCTTGTTTCCACTTACCGCAGGGAGGTGAGAGCAATATCATTTCCAGGCTGGCTGGAGCCCAGAGAGAATTAGCTCCAGAGAAACTTACAGTTTTGTCAGCTTCTATGTGTGAATGTGCTGAAGAAGCCAAGCAGGAAGGCTGGCTCTAAACCTGCTTCTCCAATCTCAGCTTTTCTGGAAGAATCAAACCTTTCTCAGATACTTAGATACTGCCATACGCCCTGGTGGTGGCTGGCTGACTAAAAGTCCTGCCCATCAGCATGAGTTTAGCTGTGCTTTGAATTTCTCGGGAAGTGCTAAGCACTGGCAGTTTTGTCTTTTGGGTGTAATGGTAAATTTATAGGTAGCTCTACACAACAGGCATGGGGAGTCCTCTTCCCATCTTCCACAGTGTGAGCTAGGGGAACATCTGTGGTCCATGGGACTTACCTGCATGGACCAGGCTATGGGGCACCTCTGGACATGCTGGAAGAAACCTCAGCATCCTTGGGAACAAAAAGCCTCCCCCGGGGTCAGATGGGTGATACTGCAAAGAACTAAGCTGCTTCTTGCTAAGAGGAAAGCTAAGATCTAAGATATGACACAGTTATTACAATCAGGAGGTACCACAGAGCTGGGGAGGGAGGGAAAGCATCTGAGAAAGAGAGATCACATACTCACATGAAAATACCCTGAGGGCAGAAAAAAATACCCCAGGAGTAGAAATGCAGAACAATAAAGCTCCCTAATGGGGATAGTGCTGGGTTTGATTCAGTTGACAGGGAGGGCTCAGCTGAGGGAGGAAACAAGTCCTATGCCTATTCTGTACGCTGCTGCCAGCAGAAATGAATAAGCAAATGGGTGCCCCATATGTTCGTGCTGCTCCACTGAATGTCTACTTCAGGCACCACCCAGTGAAAGATGCACTGAGAGCTCAAAAAAAAAAAAAAAAAAAAAAAAGCTGGGTGTACACACATAGATCACCAGCAGGGATGGAGCCATAGCTGGCAGAGGTGTGGGATCTTAACCCTAAGCAGCAATCAAAGCCAGCGCTGTATCCGCTCTCTCCTGCTCTGGATATGCTTGGATCGAGCAGAGAGCGCAATACCAAAGAGACCCTGGCTACAGATCTGATGGAGAAGGGGAGAATAAATCAAATGCTTTACAGCCCCGTCACTGTGTGCACGCAGATGATGCCCATAAGCAACCAAGGAACCCAAGCAGTGGATCGCTCCTGAAGGACAGACAGCCACGCACAGCTGGATGTGAGCCAGGAGCGTACCAAGGCATCACGCCAATGTCTCTCTTAACTGTAAGGCTTCAGGGAAATGGAGCCTCCTACGCCAAGTGTAATAGGCACAGATGAAGAAAGCTACCGAGAGGATGGCATAGCTGGGCATGCAGCAGTGGATGTCAGAGCAGTAATTAAACTCCTCCAATTGGAGCTATACCATTAAGATGAATCTGCATTCCCATTATAAATCCTGCCTGCAAGGGTTTTATAAATAATATAGCTGTAAATATTCACTTCACGTTGATAGTCCATAAATTCTTAGCCCAGAGGCATCTTCTGGTTCATCTTCCTTGTTTCCCTCTCTCCCTCTCATTTCCTGGAAAATTTTGTACCACCTAAAGGGTGGCTGCAGACAGCAGAATATTGTAAGTCTTGCCAGTTCAGTTGGCTTAGTGCTGTTATCTTAAAAATGATGCTTGGCCATTGTCTCAGCACAGGGAAATCAGATTGTACCAGACGTTTTGCTGGTGTAAGTCTAATGTCTCCCCTGGCTTCAGCTGAGCAATGCCCACTCAGACCAGCAGGAAAGCTGGCCCGTCTTTTGCAGGTGGGTGTTTCTGAGACCAGCAGGGTGACGTGCAATGGTACGGTGCAAGTGTACATGAGCGTACACCTGTGGTTTGCAGTTGTTCTCTGTGCAGTCTTCTAAAACGCTAGCATCTTGCATATTGTTTAGGGGATCGGCTTCTGGCTGGCTTGCTTGCTTTACTTTAATACAGTCTCCTAACATCCTAGGAGCAGTCCACAGCCCTTTGGGGTCTGCAGACCACAGGTCAAAAAACCCTGGCAGATACAATTACATCTGCAGGGCTGGATGAGGTCTGTGTCTGGGAGCAGCAGGCTGCCTTCCAGCGGGAGGCACGCATCGGGAGCCCGTGTCCTCCGGTCTGGCTGAGCACGTCTGCTTGTTTGGGGAGGCTGTGATTCTGGTCTCGCTATTGCTGTGCCTTCTCTGGGGTGTTTGCACCCTGGCCCGAGGCACAGTGATGAGGTATGGTGTTAAACATCCTCACTGTCCACTAGAGTGAACAAGGTATCTCTCTTTTTACAGGTAACAAACAGACCCTCACCTGGGACACATTAATCCGTGACTCCTGAGAGCGTGTTACTGCCAAGGTAAGCCAGTTTGCGTAAGGAAGGACACACCGGGGACCAAGCTAAGGGCTGAATTCAGTTGAGGAGTGAGGGAAATTTGTAAATGAGAATAAAGGCTGATCGTAGTACTCTTTGAAGCTGACACTGGACATGTGAGGAGGACTGGTTCTGATTACATGATCCCAGCCTGGCTGACTGTTGTGTTCAGTTGTTGAAGGGTGCAGTACACGTTAGTGGTGTAGCCCTCTGTCTCTGAAATCTCTGAGCACACAACGAACCGGAGGCTTTGGGGTGGTGTTGGATGGGTTCCCGTCTTACTTGGCGGAGGAAGGCTGTGTTGTGACTGCAGGATGCATGTCCCACTGCTCCGTCATGAGCAGATGAACAGAGGGTCACTGTTTCGACATGGACAGGCAAAGATGGGGACCAGGAATAACAAGGGGAACTGGAAGGGCAGTGGACAAAATGTGAGTGTTCAGGACACGGTAATTCCCAGCACAGATGTGGGGAAGCCAACTGTTTAACTGATCCTGAAAGGAGCTGGCAGGCTGCATTGAAAGGAGAGCTTAGAAATGAACCTCCATTCCAGATGGCCCTGTGACTTAGCATTCAAACCCTGGCTGTTCACAGATGGACCTTCTGGAGATCTCCAAGGTCTGTGGGGGATTTCAGTGCTTCAGTCTCAAGGAGAGGTGCTGAGCACTATAGAAAATGACATTCTGTAGTTCTGGCCTCTGGCACACCCTACAAAAGTCTGTTCATGTTACATCGCCATGTTCATGAAGTGAGAGGTTGCCTCTTTTTCTTCACAAGCTTCTTGTAATAGTGCCTTTCCAAAAATGTCTTTGAAATCTTATTCAACCTTTGTCTGCCATACCGGTGCACACATACAGGCTTTCTGCTGAGGGTTTATCTATCCATACGCGTGGCAAGAAGGGTGTTTGTGGTGCTGCTAACAATCCTCATGTGGACACTAAGGCAGCAGACAGGAAAAGTAGAAATGTAATTTTTTGGTCCTGTAAATTCTTAGCCATGAGTGTGCAACTTGCTGGTAGCATGGGGCATTGACCACCGCTGTTGGATGTGTTGTAAAACCCAGGACGTGCAGAGCAGAGACAGGGCTGTTAATGCAGCTCCCTGCAGCTGGCGGCATGGCTGTACAAGCATCCCAGCAGGCCAGTCCCTGCTCCCACGTACTCACGCCCAAAGGTTACTCGCCACTATGGCGAGAAACTCAGCATATTCCCAAGATGAAGTAGGTCATTATCTAATGAAGCAACAGGATAAGCTAAGAACTGACAGTGTTTTATGTCCAAATCAGAGGGAGGATTTGTCCCCTGAGCTACTGATTGCAGAGTTGCCTGCAGTCTGGGGGAGCTGAGTTTGCCTGGAAAGTGACGGTAGCACTGAGCGATGGAGGAGATGGCTCTGTTCCAGCAGCAGGGCTCTGTCCTCAGCATCAGTTAGGCACCACGCTGTCTGCACACTGGCTTTTCTGTTCCTGAATGGCGGCAGCCAGAAACGAGCTCCCGCTGATACACGGACCCCTTTACGTCTCCTCTCAGCCTAGGCTGTCCCAGGGGTCCTCTCCAAAACCATTTCGGGTGCTCCCAAAGACACATCTTGGCCAGCCTGGCGGGGCAGGTGTATTGGGATGTGGTGGCAGTGGGATAGCAGAGGCTTTTCTCCGGGGGGGCATCGATCCCGAGCGCGCCCGGGGGCTGGCACGGAGGGGCGTGGATGGGGACAGCCGAGCCTTGGACACCCCTTTTCCTGCGTGCAGCACAGCACGGCCTTCCTCTCTGCCTGCCCCTGGGCAGCCGGGCCAGGTGCCCCTCGCCCGGGCGGGGACACGGGGAGGTGGCAGGGAGCCAGGGCGGGAGTCGCCTCCCCGCAGCCGCTCCTGCCTGCCGCGGCGGGGACCGAGCCGGGCGGCTCCCGCACCGCCGGGGCGCGGAGCGGCAGCACAAAGAGCCCGGCCCGGCCCCGGGGGGCTGCGCGCCCGCCCCGCCGAGCAGCGGGGGCCGTAAACCCCGGCTCCCCGCCCCGTGCGTACCCCGGGGCGAGGCGGCAGAGCCCGGCCCGGCCCGGCCCGCACCGCCCGCAGCCCTTTGTTGCCCGCCCTGCCCGCACCGCCCGCGGGCGGCGGCCCCGGGGCGCGGCTCGCCCGCGGCATTTACCTTCCGAAGCAGCCGGAGGATGTGCACGGCGTGCTCCCGCTTGTGCTCCCGGATGGTGGCCTGGATCTCCCGCAGCCAGCCCACCCGCCGCACGTAGGGCGCCGGCGAGGCTTTCCGCAGCACCCCGGGCAGCTTCTGCGGGTGGAGGAGCAGGGAGGAGAGGTGGAAGTCGCCCCGGCCGCCCTCCAGCCTGCCGGCGCAGGGCTCCTCGGTGCTCTCCTCCTCCAGGCTGCTCTGCCGGCTCATCCGGGAGCCCATGGCCGCGCTCCGGCCGCGATGCCGCCGCGCTCCGGACCGGGCGGGCGCCGGGCTGTGGGCCGGGGGAGGTGCCGGGGGAGGCGGGGGGTCCGGGCCGCCCCGCCCGGCCGGCCCCGCCCCGGCTCCCCGTGCTCCCCGGCTGGTGATCCCCGGCGGAGCAACGCCCCAGGGGTGCTTTGTTTGCCCGGGTCCCTGCCCCAGCACCCGCCGCCCCGGCGGCTGGGCAGCCCCCGCTGCCTCTTCTCCCGGAGCCGCCTCCCGGGTTTGCTCCGCCGGGAGATGCCCGGTGGAGAAGACAAAGAGAGAAGCGGATGCTGCCGGGACCGCTCCTTGCATCCAGGCATTTCGGGGAGCTTTTTTTTTTCCTGGGCAAACTCTCTGAACACTGCGAAAGGTTGTCAAGATTATCAGGGGTTCAAAACACGCCATCTGGCTGGGACTGCTTCCGTGGGCTGTGTTTTCTATCAGTCTGCTGGTGGACCCAGAGGAGGGGTTTTTACGAATCTAGAAAGTGGCAGGAATTCTGCCCACCACCCGTCGTCTGCAAGTGATAGTACGATGCTGGCACCGTTCCTTACCTGCTGTGGGCAGAAGTGTTTTCCTCGTGTGCATCCCTCCCTCCCCCAGCAGTGCACAGCGAGCTTAGCACATGCTTTTCCTCAGACAGAATCGCTGCCATCCAACTGCATAGTAAGAAACAAAGCCTGGATCCCATCTCCAGCCACTGAGATTTTGCAGGCAGCTAAGTCATGCTCCCAGTATAACCAGTGGCTCAGCCTGACCGTCCCACTTTCTGGAGCTGGAGCCATGGGCTCACTTCTGTTCAGGACTATTGCCACACTGAGCCCAGGTGCCCGTGATGGACCACAAGCCCTGTACATGGAGCAGGAGTGTCTGGTAGCTGTAATGCGAGGGCATACAGCTATAGGAACAGCCTGGGGTTCCCACTGCCTTGTGCATCCATTAGACAAGTATCATCTGATGCACCTGCGGAAGCATCTGTTCTTGTGGCCACTGGGTCCTCCCTTCGGGGGAACGGGGATGGCCATGGCTCTTTTCTGTACAGAGCCCACAAGGTTCATTTTCCTTCTCAGCATTCCTCGGAGCCGTGAATGGGGATGGAGATGTGGGTGTTCTGCATCATCGCAGCCTCTTTCAAATACTCTACAGGTGACCTGAGTCTGGCTTGAATAGACAGGGACAAAATGGGGCTGGACTCGAAAGCAGCCTGGCCAACACATCAGTTTTGTCACGGTGTTTATGCAGGTCTCTAACCATGATAGGCCAAATTCTGACAGCTCTTCTCAGAGTTTTACTCAGTGTTTGATCAGACAAAAGCCCTGACTGTCCATCTCCCTGTTATTCTCCTCCCTGCTCTAGCTAAGCACCTGCAAGAGAGAAATTAGCATCGACAGATTCTGAGATACTGCTGAGCCTGACTCAGGCTAATCCTATTTGGAGGGAGTAGATGCTGAGTAAGGACTTCAGGATCTGGTCAGAGCACTTTGAGAGAGGCTGGGTCAAGAGAAAATCACTGTATGGGGTGCAGCGTTATGGCTGCAGGAGTGTTACTGGGAGCAAAGGGAAGGACAAAAACTGCCTGGCTGGAGCAACGGGTTAAGGTGTCAACGGAGGGTTGTGCAGTGGCCTTTCCCCGCTGTCTGGCAACTGGACAGGCTGCCTTAGATCTGTGCTTCTGCCTGCTCTGTTCTGTGAGTGCTGCTGAAAGGAGAAGCAGCAATAGCTGGGTTCGTAACCAAAGGATCACTTTAATAGCTGAATGGCTTTGTGTGGCTGAATTGTTTTACACCTTATCTCCGAGAGTCAGGAGAAGGAAACATAATCTGCAGTTTACGCTTAGGCAGGGATGAGACCGCGTGCATTGTTCCGAGGCGGTGGGAGAACCAGGGCAAGCAAGCAGCTCAGAGGATGGCACTGTTACCAGGGTACCTTCTCCTCTGCCTGTGGCTTGAAAATATGCCACCACAGATCAAATCCTCTTAACAAACAAACAAACAGTTGCCGGAGCAGTTCAGCTGTCTCTTGTCTGTGTGCTTTAAAACTGGAAACACTACAACAGCATGAATAATAGGAGCTAATGAGAAACACACCAATGCTCCGCTTGGTTTTACTGAAGGAGAACGGCTGGCTGGCAGCTCTTTGTAGACGAAGAGATAATCCTGTCCTATCAGTGTGTGCACTTTCAAAGGGCACGTGACAGCGAGTGGGTGTATTTCTATAGCTAAGGTGGCCAACAAGGTTTGCTGCGTGTAGGGGGAAGAGGTGGGAGTTTGCTTGGGAAGAGTAGACTCTGTCAGAGACTGCATCCTCTGGTCCTATGCAGCCCTAGGAGAGACTGCATAGCCAGTACGTGCGGATGCAAGACCTGGGGGATACCAATCTACAGGAATATCCTCACCTTCCCTTTCATCTTTGCTGCAGTGGCAAGGGCACCTGAAAGCTCTACAGGGAGGCAGATCAGCTCATGAGCTTGTTGGGTAGGACAGAGTGGGGACTGCGGGGCCTCTCACAGTGACCAAAAGCTGTGGCTTTGGGGCTTGGAAAGAGGATTCCTCCACTCCATCCCAGTGGATATTAGCACCTCTCAGAAGGATATGAACTTACTTCTAACCTGAACACAGGTGTATATGGTGCTGCCAACTGCAACTAGCTGGGTGCAGCATGGCTGGGTTAGTTTTCCCAAAAATCTCTCCTAAGATGAGAAATGGGAAAAACAGAAAGCAAACAGAGACCCTCTCACTATTCACTCAAATTGCGTGCTGTAAGCACATGTCCTTGTTGTCATCCCAGCGTCCAGTAATGGGAACGTTCCCAGCTCCTGGTCTTTAAGGGCAAGTAGGGAGAGCTCAGGTCAGTGCCAGGAACAGAAGAGCGACTGCACTGGATCAGACTGCAGGTTTCTTTCCCCCAGGATCCTGAATTAGCCGTGGTTAATAGAGGATGCCTAGCGAGGAGCATAAGAACAGGGGGATGCAGGTTGGTGTGTTCCTGCATACCCTCCTCACCACCAGCCATCTGTAGTTCAGGAATTTCCTGAGGTGGGGATCTCTGCATTTAATAGTCCTTTATGGGTTTTTCCTAAACCTTTTTTGAGCCTGAGCAAATTTTGGGCATCCATAGCATCTTATGGCAGTGAGTTCCACTGTTCAACTGTGCATTGTGTGAATAAATATTTACTTTGTTCTGAATATGTCACTGTTTTCATTTGATGCTTTGTAGCTTAAATATTGGAAGAGGCAGCAGGCAGTCATTCCCTATGCATTTTCTCTAAGCCGCTCTCGAATGATAAACCTCTGCTATGTCCCCTCTCAGGTTACTGTCTCCCAGGCTGAAGAGTCTTGGTCTCATACAGAAGCCATTTCAGACCTTAGATCATCCTTAACTAGCTCACTGCCCTTGTACAGAAGCCATTTCAGACCTTAGATCATCCTTAACTAGCTCACTGCCCTCGTACAGAAGCCATTTCAGACCTTAGATCATCCTTAACTAGCTCACTGCCCTCGTACAGAAGCCATTTCAGACCTTAGATCATCCTTAACTAGCTCACTGCCCTCGTACAGAAGCCATTTCAGACCTTAGATCATCCTTAACTAGCTCACTGCCCTCGTACAGAAGCCATTTCAGACCTTAGATCATCCTTAACTAGCTCACTGCCCCTCCTCTAGTCCCGCTGTAGCCTCTAGCAAACTGGCACAACAGCCATGGGGATGCAGGTGCAGCCTGGAGCTACCTGATAGCACAGGGAGGTTTGCGGTTTTGCTCTTTGTCTCTTAGCGCTCACTTTGCTTTTTTAATTGCTTTTGAGCCTTGGGCTGGTGCTTTCATTGAACACTCCTGGCTTGCTCTTGCCGTCATCCTGGCTTGCTCTTGCACAGCATACTTAGCCCCCCGTGAGTCGGTTTGCCCATCAGGAGACTGGGCAAGCGAGAGTACTTGCTCACTGCTTATGATTGCTCACCCCTTACGAATTCACACTGGCACCGTGGTCAGAGGTTGCCGAGGCCTCTCGGTTTTGTATCGTCTCATCCCTATAGGGTCTGTGGCATATGCAACGCTAGGCTGGGAGATCAGGCTCCCGTGCTGCGGCTGGGAAGGTTGTGGCTTCCTCCCTGACACAACTGGAGGGTTGCCTTGAGTTTGCACTGTATAATGTGCCTCTGCCCTGTTTGGGTAGCACTCAGCACCGTAGCAGAGACTGCAGAGCTGGATCGCTGCAACCAGAGCTCGTGCCACAGCCCTTTTCCTTGAAATACCCCGTGGTGCTCAGGGTGTGACTGCAATTCCAATTGCCCCTGCCTGGGAGGACGCAGGCGTGCGCACGCACGCACTCACGCACCCGCCCGCTCGCTGAGGCTGTTCTGATTTGTATGCCGGTCAAGCTTGATTCGAATGACAATCCTAATTATGCTTGCCTTGTGTATGATGAAGGTTACATTTTTGACTGTTGTTGGTGGGCTGGAAATGTAATTGATTAATTTAGCGTTTAAGAAGGGAAGGAGGATTAAGGCGATGGTGAGGCTGTGCTGCCAGACACTGCATTGACTGCCTCATGCTTTCACAGCTTCAGCTTTTGTTTGCCTGCAAACCAGCTTGTCTGAGCTCCCAAGTTGTTATTTCTTGGGGCTCTGAGCTTGTTGGCAGATCCCTCAAAGCCAAGCCTCCTGCAGGGAAGGGAGCTGTATCCCTGGAGAGACACATGCAAAGAGCTAGTCCAGGCTCCATATTTAATTCTGTTATATCCAGGGGAAAATGCACTTGCTGTTTGGCCATGATCTGTCCAAGGGGAAATGTACGTGGGCAGCTTCATAGCCCAAACACCCGTAAACTCTTGACTGAACAAAGCAGTACAGACCTGGAGAAGATCCACCTGTCCATGACAGCACAGTTTCAGGGAAGAAATCCTCTTAATGGTTGTACAGAGCACATGGAGGTGGGGAGATAAAAGATGAATGTGGTGTCGGTTGGACTGTGGTCTTAGGGAGTTCTCGCAGCATCAGTGCTGCAGTAGCAACTGCATGCAGACAGGCACGGCTGAGACTCTGCACTCGATGGAGAAATGGTAGCAATATCCCATGTAATATTAATTAGGTCTTAAGCCTTTTGCTTCTTGCAGCTGAGGCTCTCTTTGCAGCCCATGAGGTCCCTTGGTGGTGTTCTGGGCCTGAGGCATGCATCTGTGCAGTGACGGGTTTTACAAGCGACAGTTCTGCTAAGTAATTATGGACACTGGTCCGCTAATGATTGGGCAGATTAATCAAGTTCTAGCAGGGCCCATAAAAGCAGATTTGTTGGCCTGTATATTGCCTGCATAGAGAATCTTAACAACTTGTGATCTTGTGGTCACAGTTAAATTGGACAACATTGCTGCAGGCACAGGGAAGGTCACCAGTGACGCATGGCATTCTTTTGACTTCTTAGCACAGGAGAATACTGAGCTTCCACTACTTTCCTGATGAATTAATTAGGTATCTGAGGTACATGGAGGATTTCTGTTACCTCCATTCTGGGAGCACGCTGCACCCATTTCATTTAGATGAATTTTACCTTGATTAAATTAAGCCGGACTGTGAAGCTGGATGCTGTGAGGTTTGGACACACAGTCTTGTGCTGAACTGCTGCAGCGGCTGTAGTGCCTGGCAGAGAGGCAGAGCAAGCAGCTCTGAGAGCACCGCCAGAGACACCCGTCACGGCTCTGGAAGCACTGGGGCCAGCCAGGCTCTGCACAAAGGCCTTACCCTTCCTGCCCTGTCCCACTCAGGACGGGTATCACACACCTCCAGCGTGGGCTGTCTCTTCCAGCCCTGCGCAGGCTTTCAGAGGGAGGTGGTGGGAAGCCTCGACTCTTCTCACGTTCTGCTCCAGGCTTGCACTTCCCTGCTCTTTCCCTCCACCTTCTCCACTTCTCCGTTGCTGCCTGGCCCTGCGTGTGCTTTCCAGGCACCTTTTCTGTCCTCCCCAGCTCTCTGCTTTCCCCGGCAGACCCACAAGAAGCCCTGCGGAAAGGGAAGGGAAAGTCACTGGGACCAGCAGGAGGCCTTTTGAGGCAACAACACAAGGTCCCCTTATAACGCCTCGTGCTTTCGATCAGCCTGTGAAGTGGGGCAGTAAAGTAGAAAAAAAAGCAGAGCAAATGCAGTTAATGAAGCAAATGCCGGGAAGTGGCACCTCCGGGGGCAGTCCGTGGTCCCAGGGGGCTGCTTTGCTGTGCAGCCACCTGCCTTTGGGGCACAGCGGTGGCCGCTTGCCTGCTGATGCTTTCATGAGGCTGATGGGAGGTGTAGGGGAAGGCCCTGGGACCTCCCCAGGCATTTCCGTACATTAGACCATTTGAGATGCTGATCTAAGACAGGAGAAACAGTGGAGGAAAGCCCTGCAAGGCCTTAAAATGCGCCTTGCCATGGGGCTCTCGCATTTCCAGCCTTTAAGAGGCAGAAACTTCTGATCTTATAGTATGTCCCTCTGGGATCCCTTTTTTTGTGTGTCTCATAAAAATATTTCTAAAGAGCTTTTAGAAAACCTGGCTTAGAAGGGACCACCACAGGTTAAGGCTATGAGCTGGAGTTACACTTTCATAAAAGAATTAAACCTTCTTAAGCCCATACAAGAGAGGCTGCAGGCAGCGCCTGGTGCTGCTAAGCTTCTTTTGGAGTTTGAAACCGCTAAGTGCACAGATTATATTGGCTCTAAGCAACTTAGCAGCAGTGCTAAACCGCTGAGAGCAACCACAGGCCTCCAGGGGAGGCTCTGGAGGCCGGACAGCCAGACTGCGGAGGTCTGATCCGAGCAGGCACACTGCGTGAAAATGCTGGCGGCTGGTTTGAGTGGTGTCTGCGTGGGAAGCTTGATGCTCTCACTGTCACTGGCTCTGGCAGAGTGAAGCGAGTCCAGCCATCAGGATGACACATAAGAGGTCCTCCTGCTAAGGAGGATGACACCACTGACTAAGACATTCATGTTCTCCAAGGACCTCAGCACTTTTTAAAAAACTTTTTAAAACTTGTTTATAGTTCATGGCAGGACTGGAAAAGTGACCAGCTGTTTGTTTCTTTCCAGCTTGACTAGTTTTTCTCCATCTATATCCAAAGATAAAAAGACATGTCTCAGCTAAAAAAACCAAGTACTTAAAGAGTAGTAGAAGGCTACAAGAAGCAGGGCTTGAAGTGGCAATTGGAGCATAAAAGCCTTCTCTGAAGCATTTCCTCCTCTGCCCAGGAAGCTTTCAGAGCCAGGTTGTTACACGCCAGTGATCAAGCATTTAGACTTAGATGGGTGAGCAGAAGCAGGTCTCTAAGTCTGTCGGTGAAAGCCCAGTGTTGAAGGGGCTTCCCTGGCTGTTCTGTACCACTCAGCCAGGCTCTGGACACTGGGCTGGAGCTGTCCCCTGGAGCTAGCGTGAGTCTCCCTCCCGCTTGTGCCCTGGTCACCAGCGTCACCTACTCCAGCCTTTGGAAAATAAGAGCCACTGAGCCAAACTGACCTACTGCCCCGTTTACACCACTGATGAATTTGGATCTTACACTGCTGGCATCTGATTTATGTTTTGTCTCTCACCTAAGACACCCTGAGGGATTCACCCTGTGGGGTTTGAACTTGGGTGATCCCTAGACCCACTTCAGTCTGCAGGGCAGTGCCACGAGCAGACGGACAGGAAAGGGTAGCGCTGCGCGCCTCGATCTTTGCCAGGAGGCTGCAGCGTAGCCGGCCCACTCTGCTCCCTTCAGCAAACAGGCTTTCCCAAGAGTCTTGTCTGTGTCATTAACACCTGCATCCCTGAGCTGCTCAGGACAAAAGCTCTTGTGGGCTTTGCCAGGTTCCGGTTTGGTTTGGATAACACCCATGTGTACCACCTCTGCCTTGTGCACAAAGCTTGCAGCTCGCCTTGGTGCCATCCTTCACACGCTGTCCCTCGTGCAGTGCTACGGATGGAGCCTTTCCAGACGGGCTGTCAGAGCCTATGATCTTCACCAGATGCATTGAGCGTGTTAACCTTTGAAGTAAAGTGAATTTCTGATGTCAGAACAGCAAAGGCCAATGTACAACCTTCCACCTTCCCCTACTTTTTTTCTCACCATAAAAAATGCTTTGGCCTTTTCTGTGCTTGCCACAGCAGTTTTGCATGGCTTAGCCCATGTTTGCCTCATCGCGTCAGTCCACACAGTTCACTTACAAGGAATTTCATCTACACCCTAAAGAAATTGAGGAAGATGAGGTTGGGAAGGCTCCGGGGCACAGGTCCTGCCTCAGCGACTGTAGGCAGCAGTGCCGAAAAGGAAGAAAACCAGAGGGAAATGTGAGCTGCTTTAGAGGAGCTTACCTTGTGAAAGATGCTTGTAAGAGCAGTGACCAAGTGCCTCCCTCCTTTGCATCACCATCCCCCAGGGCAAAGGAAAGGTGCCAGGGTGCCGTTCCCCGGACCCACCCTGAACCCAGAGGGACCGCTGATGGGGTACCCAGCCCTTGGCGTCTCTCCCCACACTCCCTGCTGGTATTTATTATCCTGCAGGCTGATGGCCAAGGTGCAGCCTCACAGTGCAACAGGACAGTTGATCCCCGGGAGGATTTCCCCCCTCTTTTTGATGCAGTTTGAGCCAAATACAGGGCTGCTCCGTGAACAGGGTGTTTGCGTGCCCGAAGCAGTGAGCCTGTGCTTGGCGAGGAATAGCAGGTCACGTCCAGGAGGCAGGGGCACGGTTGCAGGCCACGGCCCTCGCAGGGCCGTCCAGCTTCGGTGCAGCACAGGCGGCCCTTTGGCTGGACAGGACGGGATGCTGAGGGGATGCAGCAGGGCGCACCCCATGGAGGGGGTACCCCCGTGGGACGCTGCTGCTGGCAGCGCATCCCCCACGGCAGCCACCTCCTTTGGACGACTGGCAGACCCCCTTGTCCGAAACGCCGCGGATCGCCGGCTGGCTACCTTCGAATTTCCTCCCGTCTGTGCCATCTAGTGCCCAGCGCAAGAACTGGGACTGACCCAGCCTCTCACCCACAGGGGAACAGCCCGGCCGCTCTGGAGAAGAGGCTCTCCCCTCCCTGGGCCAGGCGCCAAGCCCCGGGCCAGGCAGGGATGTGCTGGGAGGACCCCTGAGATGCCGCACCGCCTGCGTGGAAGGTCCCGCTTAGCTCCAGGTAGGATCGCAGCGCGCAGGTGTGTCTGGGGCGGATGGAGCGGGGAGAGCCGCTGTTGGGAGGCTGGAGGTGAGCTGCGGCTGGTGATGCTACACCGCCAGAGACCCCAGGTAGGGAGAGAGAGGCTCGAAGCTCTGGGGAATCTTGCCCTTGCTTTTCGGGCGTTGCGGTCCCGTGGCACGCTCTGGTGCTGCACGCGTGTTTTAAGGGGTGAAAATACTGACCTCTGTCAGAACTGGGATTCTGTTTGGGCAGATTTCAGTGCTGTTCCAAGGGGAGCTACGGTTAGCTTTACTCAAGTGAACGTCCTAGACCGTAAAACACTGTGCTTTTCAATATAAGCATAGGTGGTTGTGCATCATCTTTGTGTTACACCATTTCTTAGGTAAGTTCCTTGTACGAAGTTGTTATTTTTTCAAAAAGCCTCTATAGCTGTAGCTTGATTTGTCAGCTTTGATTTTTAACTCTGCCTCTGTCCTCTTTATCCTTTCCAAAGGAATGCTTTTCCTCTTTACAGACCCAGTTTTGTTTACAAGCTCTAAATAAGAGGGGATGAATCGGGAGCTAAAAAATTCTTGCTTCCTTCTTGCTGTGTATTTTTCACAAATCTGTATAAGATACTTAATGGTGGTGAAAAGAGCTGCTAGCTCAAACCCATCAGTATATATCTATCCTTCATATTGCTTTATCACAGCCAGGCATTACCTATTTCTCTATATTGAATTTCATCTGCTCTTATTTGCCCTGTTTCACAGATGTTTTCAGGTTTTCCACAAGCTCTTTGTAATTTTCCTGACGTCCTTTGCTAGCTCCGTATGTTATCTTCTGTCAATTCATTACTGGGCCACAAGTAAATATATTGAACATGCTGCCTCTAGCATCCACAGGGCACCCCACTCTGCTTTTTCCACATGAAGTTTTGGTCATTCGCTCTTAGCTTTTAACTTGTATTGGATTAAAAATTATTATGTGATATCTGCTTCCCAGAACTTCTTATTAGCGACTTCAGGGAGTTAGTAGTAAAATCGTTCAAGGAGCAGATGAACGTATTCTTGTTCTCAGGATCACATCCAGGAGTCTGTGAGCTCTGCTCCTCTTTGCTTGTGAACTATATCTGCTGGTTTGCTCCCCATGAAGCTCTGCAGCTTTGCCTCTCCAGGATATATTGCACAGGCATGTCATGCTGTTTCTGAAATGTAACTTTTCCTACTAATTTAATTTTTTTCTTGGTGCTTAAGTAAGCCTGATCGCTTAGGAAGTCTCAGTAGCCTTTTCAAAGGTGAAAAGGCAGAATTGCCCCTTAGCACCTGATAGGTAGCTGGCTGTAGTGACAGCTCAGCTGTTTTGGAGCTGGTATGCTCAGAGCTCTCCTGGGGCTGCTATTGACCTTGGCATATTATTGCTTTTGAAGGGACTGATCTTTGAAACCAGGGCTCCAGGAAGTCATTTAAGGATGTGTTTGCATCCTGCTAAACACTGAAATGTGAGGATTTCAGTGGGAAGGAAATGCATCTTGAAACAGATGCAGCATTTGTCTGCTTTCCCTAATTAGCTCTCCATCTTCCTGGAGGTGGTATTCTCCAAAGCATCCCTCGGCAGGAGGCCGGTGCTGGTGTCAAGCCCCCACTTGCCCGAAGCTGAAGCGGTCCCAGCTGTGCTGCGGGAGCTCTGCTTCTGCGGGCCTGGGCTCAGGGCAGGCGTTGCGCTGTGCTGCCCGCACAGCTCTTTGCACACCTGCAGTTGCTCTTCTCCTGAGACCGAGCAGGGCAGAGGCAGGGTTGGTTCTCCAGCAAGCTCCCGGCTTCTCACAGGTCTGTAAGCTCCTTTATTGCTGTCTCTCAGTTCTTTGGGACTCATAGTCTCTAGGGCTTCACACCTTCCCCTATGTAATTCACTCCCAATCTGTTGGGGTGCCACAGTCTACACAGGCTTTGAAATGTTTGTGTGAGATGGGTGCCAGCAAGAGTCCTTTCTGCGGTTTGTCCCCAGAGCCCCTTAATTAACAGGGAAGCCCAAAATCTCTGTTTTACATGCAAGGAAATGGAGTCTCAGACAAGCAACATGATTTATTGCAATCATTTAGCAGCAGAAACAGGAGTAAACCCCCTTTCACTCCCCAAGTCTCTGCACCGTAACCCCAAGGCTATGTGTTTCCCTTCACCCAGCCCCTGCCCATGCAGCAGAGCCAATGCGGGTGCCCAGCTGTAACCCGGGGAGGCTGGGTGCAGGGGACTCGTTCCTCTGTGCTGAGGAGGTGCTTGGCCTTACCTGCATCATCTTCCATTGTGGCTCGGCAGCGGCTGTGCCTGGGTATCACAGGGGTCGAGGCCTGGGCAGGGCTGAGCTCATCGCGGCGGCTGAGCCTGGCTCTGGCCGGCCCGTCTGGTTAGAGCGGTGCAGGGAAGGGGTTGTGCGACAGCTGAGCTCCTAGCTCCCCAAACGTGTGTCCCAGCTTTAATTACAGTGACAATGCTGCCTGGGTGTAATTAGCAGTTGGGAAACTCTGAGTGTGATTTTAGTAAGCTGAGAGTAATGTAATTTGTCTTTTCTATAAGAGATGCTTTGCAAACAAAAACTGTAATTAAAAAGCACACACACAGGGCAAACAGCGACTGTGCGGTGCATGCATTACTGCTGTATGTGCAGCACGTCTGGCACGTGGCCTGACCTGGCACAGGGGTCCCCCTTTGGGCCAGTCTTCATGACGGGGTTCCCGGGAGACCAACATGGAAAAACTGCAGGATTTGGCTCAGTTGTGGGTTTTACAAAAGGCTCTTCCCATTCTTCACAGCTCCCCTTTGATGTAATCTGGTTCCTTGATAAGGATGAGTCTCCTGGGTGTCTTTCTCCCCATTGCTTTTCATTCCTGTCACCATTGTGTTTCTGCGCTCTCCCCCGCAAGCCCAAATTAGCTCAAGGCTGGTGGGATCTCTGTGGCAGAGGCCAGCGAGGCAGCCGGGGCGGCGGGGGCGAAGGCAGGAAGCCCTTTCAGGAGCAGCCAGTGTTTCTGGTAGCCTCAGATCTGAACAGCTGGACCGAGCCCTGGACTCTGCCTCTCTTCCCTGCACCTTCCTGCTCTCTTTAAAAAAAAAAAAAAAAGTCATCTCTTATCTAGCTTTCTGTCTCTGCACAGGCTGCCCTGCCCCGCTGGAGTTCAAAGTAGACTTCTGGCCGCGGGAGCTCTCATGGGGGAGCAGCCCCGTTGAGTGCCCGAGGTCTGTTTTCCCCAAGGCCCCATTACGCACCAGGCTGACCTCACCAGCAAATCATCCCTGTTCCCCAGTGCTGTGAGGCAACTGTGCAGGGGACATGGGGGGGAAACGGAGGCACAACAGCTATCAGAAAATGGTTATACCATCTCCCCAGGCATCAGAGGGCTGGAGCTGGGGATGTCCGCCCGACATCTAGGCGAGGGAGGAGAGTGGGAATATCGCCTCAGCCTGTGGGAAGCCCCGTTGCCTCCGTCTGCAGGGGAAGGTGAGGGACTTTCCCTGGGGATGCCACTTGCCCCCCTGCAAATGTCCATTCGTGCCTGGTGGCACTGGCTGCCGCAGCTCTCGTAATTTAGGGGGTGCCTGTGTTTGTAGTACACCTCCTCTCGACCTGTGGGAGACACCCTGATCTTCGAGAGTGCAGAGACAGAGAAATGCCTGTGATTTCCCATCCGTTGCCATTTCTCCCTGCCTGGGAGCAGTGGTCATGGGTCCCAGGTTGATAAGGGGGGTTTAAAAGCAGCTTGCTCACTCATATCCCTTTGTGCTGTGCCAAGCAGGTGTGACTGGCCCGCTGCCTGCTCTGCCAGCTAATTGCAGGCCTAGCACACTGGGAAAATGAACAAAGCCTTCCCCAGAGATCAGGTTGAAATGTAAAGGGATCTGCGGTTCCCACTGGCAGTGGAAATGGCAGCAGGTGTGGGCTCAGCAGATGGGAAAACATCCAGCATTTGCCCCATCCCAACACAGAGAGGCTGTGGAAAAAACGCAGAGCAGCCCATCCGTGCGGGACGGAGGGGAGAGCTGATGAGGCCGAGCTCATGTGCAAGCTTGGTCGCTGTGCAGTGCTGCGTGCCCAGCCTCTGCGGCATGCATGCTGCTCCCAAAGCCACGGCAAGCGAGTCTTTCCAGGAGCCATGCTGGTACAGCCTCTGCCTCTCTGCCGCCAACCCAGCTGGCCCATTCACAATTTCCGAGATAGGTTGCAAGTGCTTTGAGGCGGAGGCTTGTGATTCTGATATCTCAAAAGCGATGGCCATCTCTGGTGCCCTTTGCAGCACCAAAATAAACAAGCCTAAAGAAGGCTGGGCAGGGGGTGCAGATAAACCAGACAGGGACTCTTTTCTCCTATCTAGGGCTTTGGGACCTGTACTTGAGATGTGAATCTTGTTCTGCTGATAGCAGGTTGCCTCTCTCAGGACAGGAGACCTATTGGTGTTGGAGCAGTTATCCCTTCCACAGTCCGGTATTATGCTCTGCCCAGAGGAGGAGATGCTGTGAGCATCAAACCTGCTAGGTTTCTGCACTCATGCAGAGGCCATTCAAGACAGGCTCCTGTCTCTGTGGTCTTCTTTTGTATGAACTTGGTGACCACCATCCTGAGAAAGCACAGAATCATCCAGTGATTTCAGTGTATACCCTTGGGCTGGTGGAAGATGAACATACTTGACTGTTTTGCTGAAGCATGGGCTGTGACAGGAGCCTGCCCCATTGTACAAGTGTCCATCCCACATATGGGCTATGGCTCAAGGATGTTTTCACCAAGATTAAATCTGCACTGTGCATTTCCCTCTTAAGGTCAAAACTGTTGGGTTGCAAATGGCCACACAGAGATGAACTGTATTACCCAAGTCTTAACTGGACTAACTGTGAGCCTGAAGCACCAGGGGAGTACTCGGAGCTGCAGAGAGTGACATCTTTAGAAAGGAAAATCCATTTATTTCCCAAGGCTGTCATTCTGGGGAGCAAACAGAGAGTGTGAGGTGCTGAGAGCCGTTGGAATAAAAGAGATGGTAAGTCCAGATTATCACTTACAGCATGAGCTGTCTGGCACGGTATGAGACCTTCCTGTGTAGTGCTATATGAATTACCTGTACTGCTGCTGAGCACCTGCCTCACCTGCCCACAGCAGGGAGAAGGGTCCTGGTGTAAATCAGAGCTCCCCAGCCCATGAAACTCTTGTTTCTGGGTGTTCATCCCAGAGATGGGTTTGCCCTCTGGAGACTGGTGGAGGTGTAGCCAGAAAGTACATAGCCCCTGCACACTCAGTGCAAATTAGCACTTTATCTAAAGCCTTCTCAGGGACTCAGTGAAAATTCTTCCCGCGCAGCACCTGAACAGCCATCAGTGGCTCTTCGCTCCTGCAGCACTCTTGGAGATGGGTTGATTCCCACCACCGTGTCAGCTGAGTGGCCCTGCTGTGGGCAGTGGTGGAGGCAGGCACCAACAGGCCTGGGGATGAGGGCTGACAAGTGGGGATACCAGATCTGGGGATGGCTGCACTGCTTCGTGCCTCTGCTGCTTTGCCCCATCCCTCTCTGAGAGGTTGCACCCCTGACCCTGCTATGGGGCAGGAGCTGCTAAGTGGTCAAATTGAAAACTTGCCGGACTAAGGTAACTCAGGACTGATTCTGGCTTACCAGGATGTGCTGAATTTTATGCTGAGAGGTTTCATTTGTTGCTCCGAGAGCAGTAGAGCTGATCCTGCAGCAGAAACTGCTGAGAAAGGGGCAAGAAGTTGTGAGGCTTCCTGAGAAATGCGGCTCTCCTGAAGCGAAGTTTGGGTGGGCTGCATACACAGAGCTCCGTGGGGCTGAGCCTCAGGTCAGTGTTCGTTCATGTCCAGGAATAACTTCTGAGCCTCACGTCTCTGAGTCCCACTGATTCTTAGACAGAACGGAAAAAAATATTTGTGGAGGTCTGTGTAGTGGACCTCGGCTCTTCCCGGGAAAAGTCCTTTTTCCTCTAGTTTTAGGGCCCTCTTGCTTTGGTTAGACTTTAATAGCAATTAGTCACCCAACAACTTTCTATAATAATCTGCACATTTTCCATTAAGTGGCAAATACTTTGAACTTCTCCCCAGCTCCTCTGCTGCAATCTAATCTGCTGTCATTTTTCACAAGGAGACGGAGCTCCTGTTTACAGTGGGGGAGAGACATGAGAAACAGCGAAAACAACAGCCCACGGAGCTCCAGGCGCTGTGCAGTCAGATCACTGTCGGCCTCTGCACTTGTCACTTCCAACTGCGTCTGGATTTAGTGTGTGTACCGGACACGTGACAGGGAAGAGAGGTGATGACTGGCAACATGCTAAAGGAATCTGGGGAGAAGATTCCTTTTTCCAGCCTGGGCGCTGACCTGCCCTGAAGCCCTGGGCAAGATTGTCTCTGTTGCCCTGTCTCTGAAGTGGGGATATGAAAGCTTTTTTCATGTCGGCCTGTAAGGCTCCCTGGCCCTGATAGTAGCTTAAAAATGCTGTTAAGTAGTAAAAATTTTTGTGATGATGATGATAAGAATTTGGCAATCTGGACAGGTTATGGAGTTTGGGGATCTTCCTGTAGATGTGGTGAATACTGTTACTTGGTAGGCAGCTTTACACAGTCTCCCCTGCGTCTCTCCCTCTGTTACCATGAGTATCACTGGACAAATAGGGGAAGCGACCTAGTACAACTCCGTTCTTCCTCTTTGTGCTTACAATTTGGTTAGAGCCCACTCTGCCACCCACCTAGTGTGCTTAGGCTGTCTCCAAACTATCCTGTAAAAGACATGCTGCACCTTGAGCAAACAGGGAGCTTTCCTTGGGATGGATGGGTCTGCTGCAGTTGTGGTCATGCTGAAAAGTGCCTGCCAGGGGTGCAGATTTCTTCTTTGGATAAGGATATCAGAACAATTCAATGTTAATTGTTTCTGGTTTGATCCCAACAGCTCCAAAGCCAGGCCCCCTCCAAAGCAACAGAACAAGAGGGAGTAGTTTACTGAGATCATGTTTATGTAATTTGCAGAGGAGTGCAAATATAGTGAGCAAATCTTACATATGTAAGAGAAAGCTAGTTTGTCCTAGATCTAAAAAAATCTCTTATACAGCCTTCCTAGCAGTTAGAGGGGATCTAACTCAGATATGTACCTGCTTTTGAGTCCCTTGACACTATCAAAGCAGGCCCGTTCCTTAGGGTAAATGAGATTCGGACCATGATTTGGTGTACGGGAACGCTCCTTACAGTGTTTTAAATAGCTCCCTTACTTCGGCTGACACAGTGTTACATGAAGAGGACGGGGTAGATCTCTGGCTGAAAAATAACCTGGGAAGGGGAAAAAGTAAGATCGTTCTCCAGTCCAGTTCACTATGCATTGCACAAGCAGGTCTGCTTGCGAGAGTCATTCCCACATCTCCCTTCCCCACACAAACCAAAGAGCTAGCTATGGAGGTTCCTGCCGGTGCGGGATTTCGATTCTGTGAGCTGGTGGCATTTATTTGGCTGCTGTTGCATGATCCTGCAGATCATGGTCCTATTGCTAGTAGGTGACAGTAACTCTATGAACTCCACTTTGTGAAAGCCTGGGATGGCTCCTGCCTTTTCCAGTTGTCTCAGCTGAGAAGACACGCACATCTTCTGTTAGACTTGGCATCTTCTTTATACAGCTATTCCAGAGTTACTTGACCAATAATTTATAAGCTCTGAATCAGTCAAACCTTGTCCTAATGAATGGCATGGCTTTTCATGGTCAATCAAGGCCTTCAGTGAAAGATCAACAAAACTGTAATGAAGGAAATTGAAAATGAATTATTTTCCTTTTGGAGAGCAACAGTACATCCTTGAGAGATTTCCTCTCCATTCATAGGCTACAAGACTTCCTCTGGTGGAGAAGGGCAGGATGTGCCTCTCAAGAACTTCCCAGGTCAGTGTCCAGGACACCACCTTTTACAGGATGCACGTTCCTTCTCCTCCACAGATCTCCCAGCCCCTATGGCCATGGAGCTGGGCAGTGATCCAGCATCAGCTGACTTTGAAGAATGCAGGAGTGGGATTTTCCCTAACAGGATGGGTATGGGGGCAACAGTCCTCTAATGCATAGGGTGTCCTTGCTGTCAGGGCTTGTGCCACAGGCAAAACCAGCAACTGTCAGAGTATTGTTCAATGCATGAAGAAAAGGAAAGAAACAACTTTGCCAGTATGGATTCACTCCTGGGACAACCCAACATCCAAGTATTGTCTCCATTCAAGTCTGATCTTTCCTTGCTCTCCACCCTCTATGCCGTTCCCTTTACCATGAGAAAGTATGGCACAGAAAGTGTCTGACCGCTCTGTTCTCAGCTTGCCCTGTGAGCCAGCAATTCTTCAGGGACAGGGAGGGGGAAGGGTGGCATGTCTTTACTGCTCAAAGATTGGACGTCATTACATCACCCTCCCTTTCTGACCGCTCCCATATATAAAGTCTTGCTGCCACTCAGCTCTGTGTGACCGATCTTGATTTTGAAATCCCTGCTTCTTGGAAACCTTGAGGAATAAGGGGCAAGAGAGCAAGGCAGAAGCGCCTTCTTTTGGTGTTGCTAGCAGAAGGTGAACTGCACCCAGGGAGAACAGAGCTTTTAAAGTAGTGAGTAAACAGCGTGATTTTGTCTTATCGGCTCCATATTTTGGTTGGATTGTGGTGTGGAATAGAGGAGTCGTTTCTTTCCCTTTATTACGTACTTTTCCAACTCTTTAATCATACTTTATTAAAGTGTACCTTTGTTTCACAAGCCTTCAGGCTCAGGTTTGAAGAGCAAGTGTTTCTCTTTTATAGGGATTGCCAGGTCTCAATCTACTGTGTTGACTTTGGATTCTCTCAATTAATGAAGGCCAGGTCACAGACAGCAGGGTCTCTGTCCAGGCAATCTGAACAGCCGATTCACCCTTTAGGGGAAGCTACTTAACACTGTGGCTTGATAGGGTCAGCAGTACATGAACTGATGGTTCCAAGAGGAACTGGGTTTTCTGACAGAGGCTGAGGTCAGAGAAAGGAGCTGGAAGTCTAGTGATGTGGGATCTCAATCAGGTCACTGGGCAAAGCTATTTCACCTCTGCATGGCCCATCCAACCCTTTGAAGGTACCCTATCTACCACCCAACTTGATGTTGGTCTTCACTCCTTATTGGGTTGAAAAGGTCTGTGGAAAGGTTGGTATGTAGGGTCATAAGACTGAGTCACAATTTGACCCTTGTTTTGCATGTAGTATGAATGACACGGCATGCTGATAAGAGAAGCGCTGCTTTAGCAATCTGACAGAGGAAAGACTCTCAAAACTACCAGAGGTCAGAGCTATACCAACACTGGAAGGCAGATTTCATGGGGTCCTGAAGATGAGAAATTCTCACTTAAGTCTATGTCCTGCTGGCAAGTAGTCCTCTTCAGAGAAAGCTGGGTCTAAGGAGTGGGCTGAAATCCATAGATCTTGCATACCTCTTCTTTCCATATCATTCGGTGCTTCTAAGTAGAAACTTGGAAAATGCAGACCCTGTTGGGATGGGAGGTCAAGCACTGGCAGGTTTCTTACCTGGCAGCAAGGGGGAAGGCCAGGAGGCAGGTGCAGAGCCAGAAAAGCTGCAGGGACAATGGGATGATGCTGGGGGTGTCTTCCAGAACAGAGTGGAAGGGCAATGCTGTGGGAGACAACAGAGCTCCTGATGCAGAGCAGGGAGAGCGCTCAGCAGAGCATATGTCAGGGGATTAGTCGTGTATGGGGAAACTGGCCTGTGAAGGAGAAAAAAAATGCCCTGAAACAAACCAAGCAGGCCACATTTAATTCTTTGTAAAGAAATTTCTGTTGCAAGGAACTATCAAGGGCAACTGTATTTGTGTGAGAAGACACATGAACGACCAGAACAGCACCCAGGAGACTGTGTGCTCATTACCAGAACAAAAAGAATGGCCCTCTCCTACATGTGCTTGGAAAACAAAGACCTGCTCCTGCTCTTGGCTGTTTCTTATGCTGTGGTATCTCCATCTCATGCTGATTACTAAAGCTGAATCCACCAGCTCTGGTTACCTCTCTAGTGGAAGAGGTACAACATCCCCCATGGAAAATCCACTCAGTCCCCATACAGCTGTTTTGTTTGTGCTGAAGCCTTTCTAACACATCAGAGGTGGGCTCTCTGGGACCAAGGCTCTTCTCTCTATTCCAGCACAAGGTCCCAGTCCTGGGCTGCATTTCCTGATCCGGCTGTCCGCAGCAAGCAGGAGACAGACCATGGCTACTACAGGAGAGGCAAAGTTATTCAAACCAGCTCCGTGGCAATTAAGACACTCATCTATCCGTAGAGTCTTGATTTAGCAAAAGCAGGTGAATTTAAGCAAGTAGCTACAAATTTTTTTCTGTTGGAAACTGAGTTCTTTTCCAAGTTTTGCTGAAGTCTGTGGAAACCCCTTCATTGAATGCAGTCTCGTTCATTTATTATTTTGGAATCTAGGGTTGTTGGTTGGTTGGGTTTTTTCCCCTGTCCAGTGCTCTACAGTCTATAAAATAAATAGTTACCTGGTATGGCAATAACATTAAATAAACTCTTCTGCAGAACACCAAGAAAGTCCAAACTTCATCTGTGATCTGAGAGCTTCAATGTGCATGTGAAGGATAGGTCCATCTGCAGCAGTCAGCCTAAACTGAAGAAAGCCTCTAGCCTTGAGGGTGGGCATCGTTTGTTTTTTCCCCTTTAGTCTCCTCCTTTCCTACTCTTTAGTCTTTTTTGTCCTCCTATCTGCCTCCTTCACTCCTCCTTCCTCTGTTTTTCCCTTCCACCAGTTTAGGTTTTCTTCTTTTCCCCATGTTATTCCCTTTTCTTTCCCCCTCTCTTCCTTCAGTAGCCCTCTCCCATCTTTTATTCCAGGATGGTGAGGTTGCGGGGAAGCTGTGTGGGACTGTGTTGCTGATTGCTGGCTGCTGTGGGGAAAGGCAGGTCTGTTAGCTGCAAGAACACCATCCCTTTGGTGGCCTGGCAGAAAGGCTTTGCAAAGATGAAAGGGCTTCATAAAGCTGATAAATAAATGGTACAGATTGGTACAGGTTTTGGAAACTGTGGAGCTTGACATAAAATTTATGAGTAAAGACTGAGTCTAGGTAGCAGAAAGATAATGAATTGAGGAAAAGTGGTAAGACAGACCTTGAACAGATGGCAGTCACCCTTTTCTGGAAGGGAGGAGTGGAAGGTTTGCATTTATTGTCAGATCGGACTTGAAATGAGATAAGGTTTAACGAATTTGTCCTGTTTAACGAATTTGTTACTGTCATTATGCTCACTTTGGCATACTGAGTTGTTACAGAAAGTCATTTGAACAGCAAATAGGAAATAAGGGTTAACATCCTTTACAGAAAATCAGGAAAATGCTCTTACAAAACAGAGTACCACTAGTAAGCTGTTCCTTCTTTCATGCATATAAACTCTTTATCCGGCAGACCAAGATGACACAAGACATAGAAATATCCTTTCAAGGAAAGCTCAGGAAATAGCTTTTTGCACTGACCCTTCTTATAACCTAAGCTATATAATCTACATATCAGTACACCAGTCATAATCCATTTGAGTATCTTATACCACTGCCTAATCATCATCTCCTTTAGATTCATCTCTCTTCTACATCTGGAATATTATTAGGATTATAATCACTTTACAAGAATCAGAATCCATTGGGATCATAACAATTTTATTAGTATGCAGCAGCATGAATCCTTGATGTAAGAAAAGTTCAACCTCAAAAGGCTTTATCAAAACTTTCCCCCTTTAAACACATCCCAGTGACTTTGTAGAAGGTAAATCGCTGTTCCTTCTGCACAGCAATCACAACGACTCCGACCATCAAGGAGCCTTGCCAGCTGTCACACCACAACACTGTCCCAGTAACACTACTTCAGCTACCTGTGTGGGTAGAAGAATAGAACCAGAACTGGGCCATGTGACTGGCAAGAAAGGTATTGTCTCCCCATTTACCAGTTATCTTTCATTTCGCTTACCTTCGCCCCAGGGAGGAGTGTGCATGGATGTTTATAGGAAACCAGATAAACTTCATAAAATGAGAGCACGTGGGCTCCTCCTCTTTGAGCAGGTGTGTTAGAGTGGATGCAACTCTCACTGGAGGGGAAGGAGGTGCTTTGGCTGTGGACAAACATCTCCTTATTTAGTTTCATCTCTGAAAGTCAACTGTTGCGTCCCTGCTCTTAGTTTGACCTATTGCATGCTAGGCAACTTTTCCAGTTCCTAAAGTACCTTTTCTCTTAAGAGTCTTCCCTAGTAACTTGTTTTCTGGGGCTTTTTCAGGAGTGATCTCCTTTTTGCATTGATGTTTCTTATGTGGTGTTTAGCTTAAATTAGGACTGCCTGCTACCCATGCAGCAGGTACCTAACTTCCACTGGTTGCCCTAAACATGGAAGAGTGGAGCAAGGGGTCAGAAAGGAAACTGTTATTTAGTGGGAAGAAGCTTTACATGCTTATTAACATCTCTATGTTATTGGGCACTCGATACTATTTGATGCTTATGTTCAGGTAGTACTGGATTACAACATTGCTCTGTTAGAGGGGAAAGACTTCCTCGTGGAAAAAATAGCTCACCTGCAAAATAAGGATATCTTGTAACAGCTTCTATTCCAATAATGCATTAGTTAAAACATCAGGAAATTGAGACCTTGGATTGCATGTTCTGCCGTAAAGAGGAGGAGTCTGAACAGTAGATGTGGTTGTGTGATCTGTGTTGTGTCAGTAGTTGCTTGTGTTGCTTCATGAAATTCCTATGGAAAAAATCAATAGGGGGTGGGGGAAGAAACAAAAACTACCAAGAAGTGCCTTCAGGTTGCCTGATGCTTTTCAGTATCTGCAAGTTCTGTTACAAGAGCTGTGAAGGCATTGCTTCGTACACTGACAGCTGCACTCCTTTAGAAGAAGGGACAAATGGAGATTTCACTCTGTTGCTCATGTTTCAATGTAATAGTGCATGGTAATTTTTGGAGAATGTTAAAGATGACCATACCATGAACATCACAAATGGAAAGAGGTGGCAGGCCCTGCAGGAGGTACTTTTTTCTTTTTTTGAAATGGGTTGAGATGTTGAGATTAACAAGGCAGCAAGGCACCTGCATTAACCATGGTATTTCTGTTTGAGGTGTGGCTTTGCTGCTTGAAACATGCA
Organism: Ciconia boyciana; assembly: GCF_034638445.1. Classification (NCBI taxonomy): domain Eukaryota; kingdom Metazoa; phylum Chordata; class Aves; order Ciconiiformes; family Ciconiidae; genus Ciconia; species Ciconia boyciana. Next base: position 5,647,590 of record NC_132948.1, read on the forward strand.
AGGCTGAGTTATAACAGGACAATCTGTTACATTAATGCCTGGACAGAGATACTTAACAGTTCCCAAAGGCTATGTACAACTGAAATGAAGTAGTTGTGCATAGCACAACCTGTACATAGCAAGCTATTCACCTCTCAGAACCAGAAACACTAACTTCAGGTTTCATAACTTTCTCTGACCCCATCCTCAACTCTACTTGTGCATAAGTGAAAGAGTAACTTGCTGAGGAGCATCCAACTTGTTCCAGCTCTGTGCTGGTAAGAACATACTGCAGATGAGACTGCATTGCCCTTGAAGAAGGACACCGGAATTTGCTTAATTTTGGTGGCTCAGTGTAATAAAACTTGCCTTTCAGCAGTGGGGGCGAAGAGTAACAGTTGGATAACTATGATTTAGAACAGGGGTTTCTTACAGCTAGCAGCCTTTCCCTGTCACCTTGCACCCTCTAAGACAAATGTGGTGACAGGGAGACACTCTTCTGACCTAGACCTACTTCAGGGACATAGTTTTATAGTTCTAAAGTTGCTATTAAGCATAAAACCTGGTACCATCACACCTATGGGGTTAGCAAATTAAGAAAAGGGTCCAGTTCAGTAGATTATATCTTTAATTCCCCTATAAAATATTCAGCATTTAATATTAAAGGTGTGACAGACTGAAAGTGTAGTTCAGTTTATTTGGGGCAAAGAGCAGATATCTTTCCACACTGTCTGCTTTTTCAGAGGATAGTTGTTTTGGAACAGCTCCTGTCACAATCTTTTCTGTGGAGCCTCATGGGTCTCACATCAATAAATCAGATACAGTGAGAGCGGTATGTATTACTAACTGAATATGGCCTGGAATCTGAATGTGTACTTTAGACTGGCCAGTAGAAACAGCAGATACATCAAATCCTTCTGAGCCTGCAGAATATTTTCTGTGTCAGTACCTACTTTCCAAAAAGCTTCCATTTTTGCTCAAGATCTCTTGGACAATAGCAATATAATTGAAGGGACCTGCCCTCTTGATACAATGTCTTGAAAGGGATATTTGAAAGTCCTTTCTGAAAGATGGGCACATGCTAAATCCCTTCCAAATATCTCAAGGCTGGAATGCTCATGTTTTATAATACTGATTTTACCAAATGTAAATGTTAAAAAGAATTCCATTTTGTTGCTAGTATAGAAAAGAAGATGTATTTTTAAGCAGAGGAAATATGGCTCATGTTCCCAAAAACTTTTACTCTTGGAGCTAGGCCAAACTTTGTTAATGAGTCATTGTAGTATAGCTACCATCCTTCTGAAGTAAGCAAAGGTTGGAGTAGGGCAGAGGGACTGGACAGGTTTGGAATTGAGACATTAACCACTTGACTGGTCCTGGTAGATCAAAAGATAGCATCTAGCAATGCTGACTGGCATCCAGGCAGACTTTGCTTCATCCTGCATTTGCAGGATGGCTAAAAATCTGGCTAAAAATCAGGCTTAGGACATGTGGGCTTGAATCCTTGCTGTGCCCAGGTTCCAGGTAGGCTGTGATTTGCCTGTGCTGCGTTCTGGATGGGCATTCAGCTCTTGTGTTCACAGCTGAGTCTAAGGTTTCTAGCAAGCCATGGACAGCAGCAGTGGCATAAGCTTTAGTAGCTGAGTCCTTAGAGTCCAAAGACAGTTCATGCAGCTCATCACCTTGAATCTGGGTTGCTACTGGGCTTTATGCTACACTGTTCAACAGCAGGTGAGCTGCAGCCTTTGAGTTGCAACTGCTGCTAGACTTGGCACAAGCAGACGTGTAGGGTTGTTGCTTAAAAGCTTTAGTGAGGTTTAGTGATGGAGGGCAGGTTTTTTCATCCCAACCTTCCTGCTCTGCAATCCTCCCTGCCAGAGGGTGCTGCTATGGGAGCAGGGGTGTCAGAACAGGCATTGCATCTTCTCATTGCAGCTGAAGTATTAATCCAAACTAAAACCAATGACAATTTAAGGCAGTGTGTAGCCATGACTGCTGAAGAACAGATATGTGAGCTGATCAGGTGCCCTTGCATTGCAGGCAGTTACTCACACTTGGCAGAGAGGTTATTCCCACCAAATGTAATCACAGCTGAATCTGTCAGGGTGTCTGGGTTTAAGCTGCAAGGTACAGACACACTTAAAATCCAGTCTCTTTTTGAACCGCAAGGGTGCCAGCTGGTTAGGCAAGAGGGGTATGAGGGTATGTAACCATGTGGAGATGGGAGCACTTCTACTTAAGATGACCACATATTTGCTCAGTTGCTTAATCAGAACTTAAGAGCTAGCGATGAGGTGTGTGAAAACTCACATTTGCACCATGTAGTAACTGAATCCAAGAACACAGAACGATTCTGCTGGTGATACACAACCTTTGTGGATGCTAAAATATGCAATTTAAAAGGTGTGGGTTCTTGACTCTTCACCTAGTCAATGATTACTTATGCATTCCTCTGGTACTGTGAATTCAAACATAATGAGTTTCAATGGGTTAATTGCTGTGAGCAGAGCAGTACAAATATCAAATAGTATGGTATGCTTCAGAGCACTTTTAAGGGAAGTAGTTACTGCTAATGCTACAAGGATGTATTGTCTCTAGAAAGGGGTTCACTGCTTAAAAAGGATATTCAAAGGATATCAGTACACAGAGATTTGTGCAAAAGGACAGGACGGACTTGCAAATACTCTCAAGAGGTAAGGGGGAATTAGAAATTACCTTCCTTAAGCCATTCCCCTCGGCCTAGAAGTGCTGTGTGGGATTTCTTATTCAACAGGATATGGGACAATGTGACCTTTTTTAATATATCAGATGAAAACTTGCCAAAAGAGAATGATAGGACCTGACTAACCAGTCTGAATAAGCTCAGGTCTAATAAACAACTTCTAGTTTAATGGCAGAAGAGCATCTGAAAACATCTTTTGCAACAGTTGGGAGAATAGAACTATTTTAATGAAACGTTTTGATTTTAAATTGGGAGTGAATGAAACAGTGATGTTCTGAACGAGTTTATAAAACTTTATTTTAATAACTTGCATCTTTGAGACTGAGTTTGGCACTTCTGGATTTCTGGGAGGTCCCCAACTAGAAAACACCGTGAAAAACATGTCAAATGGGGTGTTTTGCACTTATTCAACCTTTCTGCCTTTTTTCACTTCATGGTTTATGCTGAAGTGTCTTAAAATAAAAAATGTTGGATTTGCCACTAAAATATCTGCAGGAAAACATGAAAGTTCTTTGGGGAAAAAAAGTTGGTTCAAGAGGAAATTATTGTCTCTTTCTCAGTGAACTCGGAGTTTACTCTCCATTGGACAGAATACTATATACCATTAGGCTTCAGAAAACCTAATGGCTCTGGAGGAGCTGCAAATCTTGATAATCTTGATTACAATAGCTTTTTTCTGAACAGCATACCTGAAAACCAGCTGGAACAGCCTGCTTTACTCAGGGGCTTTTCGCTCAGTTCTGTTCAGTGTGGATTATGTCTGGCTTGGCATCACAGCAATAAGTAGGGACCACTGATCTGCGCTGAGGCCTTTCTCCTTAAAATTGATCTGTATGCACGAACCCTCAATGCCAGGCTAAAAAAAGAACGTGCTAAAGGTTTTTAACCTGCATCTGAGGGGACGGTGGCAGCAAGTCACACAGGGCACAGGCCAGCTGGACAGGAACTGACATGGAGGTGCTAGCTATGAGGAAGGCTTTTTACTGAGTTGAATGGAGTTACTGTGTTTCTCCAGGGACTGCTCTGTCCCCCTGCTCCGGGCAGGACCAGTACTTAGATCTGAATTTGGAAGCCTCTTTGGGCTTGGCTGAATTCTGCTTTAGTTCCCTTATCACTGGTGGAGATGAAGACTGCATAGGACTTCAACTTCAATATCTCATGATGGACAAGTACAAGAACTTCATAGTTTTAAGTTCCAGCCTAAAACCAGAACATAACTGCTGTCTCATTGTGTGGCCTAGAATTGACTAGACTTAAAATATCTGCTAATTTTTAATTCCAGATACTTCAATATTTGAGTCAGTTTTCTACAGAAATCTGTGTAAGACTTTAATTGGGAATTATTTCCTTAGATACAAGAGGTGGTTGTTAATAACTTGTTTAAAGTGTCTAGAAGGCATCGTGTGGGCGAGGTAGGAATAGTTATGGAAAAAATGCCTGCTAGTCACCATGAAGATCAGTACCTGATAGGAGATTCTGTCTGCCTGTGTCATTGGTAGCAGAACCAGAGTCCTGATCAGAGGCATCCTGGTGACTGCTACTACAAGTCATAGTAAAAGGCCTAAGGGGAAAAGATATTTAGCAAGTGAACTTGTAGATCAGAATCTCAAATTGCTTAAGTTCATGTCTTACTGCAATAACTGCAGGGCAAGGCTGCAAGGCTTATATAGGACCAGACCTTTGTGTCTGAGTACAGGACAGAAGGCACAGGGAAACAAACCCTTTTCTTTTGGGACTGTTCTCAAAAGGAGAGGGCTCAGGAAGTTTATGTCTCTCCTACCAAATCCATAGAAGAGCAGGCGTGAACATACTGCTAACAAAGTTACAAAGTTTTCTGCCATTTGGGCTAACAGAAACCTGTTAGTGGGTAGAAATATTGCATTTGAGCCGTTCCAGTTCAGTCCAAGAGTAACGGTATATACATGTACAGCCTGCACCAGCTCACCCACCGCTACTTTGGGACTATTTGTGGTGAGACACAAAGACCCCATTACAATTGGAGAGCCCTAACCTGGTAGGCAGGAAGCAGGTTTGATGTTACAACTATGTTTGTAATCTTTACACGGTCCTTGTTGTGTAAGGTGTTTGTCCCCTGGCCTTTGGGTAATTATGGCATACGTTAGCCTGCCAGAACCTAAGAACTGTAAATTGTGTAATGAAGGGAGTGGTTGATGGGGAATGGGCAACCTAAGCTTTTGATGTGGCATGTGAGAAGGCATACCATGCCCTAGAAGGCATAACAACCAGTTTTAGTAGGAAAGGGGAAAAGACCGTACTTAGTTAGCCAGAGTCATATAAATCTTATAGAACTGCTAGAAAACAGGTATATAAGCAAAGTACAAAATGGATAACTCGGAACAGCAAACAAATCTTGGAAACTTTTCTCCCTTTGGAAGTAGAAGGAACAGCTGAAGTCACCAGAAATAGCCATGGACAGTCCCAGTGTACTTTCTGTATTGGTTTTGTCCTAATTTTCTTCAGTGCAAGCTTTCTTGGAGCTAATAACCCCAGCTAATTAGCTGCTCAGGGGCCGATGACCCTGGATATTCCTGCAGATGAAAGCAAAAGTCACTGGCCGCTGTGCTCCCTGACAACTGAGGGAATACATGGTTAGCACAGTTATATCTGAGGATTTAAACTGTCTTCTGGCTAAGCGGGTGTGCACACAGACTCCTAGTGCAAGGGCTTCCCACAGATGAAGGAATAATTTGCTTTTTTCATTACACTACCTCTCAGTGAGCTCCCAGTGAGAAAGGAAAGCAAGGAGATAATGGCATGGGGAACCAGCACCAACTTGGTGGTTGACAAGGACCCCCCACCAGCCATTAGCACAAGGATGGATAGAACTCCTTCTTCACCTCCGAATATGGCCTGCCCCCCTGGCAGGATGCTGGGAACAGCCCTTGGGAATAAGTAGCCTGTCCTCTCAAACAGTACTTACACCTGTAGCAAGACAGGATGCCCGAGTGATTGATTCTGCATACCCGATCCTGAAGTATGGTGTCAGCACAAGTAGCTGTCTGACAGTCTTATAGACACTTTAGAGATGGCTCCACCTGCGTGATCAGTTGCAGGCACCTTCGTTGGGTTGTCACATAATGCTGGATCAGTAACGGAACATTAGTGTGAATAGCCCTTGGGCCTCTGTTGTCAACCTGGTTCCACTCTTTCAAGGCCTCTGTTGGCTTATACTCCTGGAGGTCCTGTGGCAATCTTGTGGCTGTTCTCTTCAGATACTTTCTCACTCAAAAGTCACTGACAGTTCACTATACACAACCGTGGAGTGTGAAAACATTATTTCAACTGCTTGTTATTAATTATTTAAATATGGCAATGTTATTGATATGGATTAGACTTTGAGTTTTATCAGAAGAGCATAGCCTATGTCCTGTGACAAGATTCAAGATGTTCAATCTATCCTTGCATAACGTGTGCTGCCTGGGGAAAGTAAGGACGGACATCTCAAAGCTAATGGCCAAGTATTGGCTACTGGGCTGGGGGTGGGAGTACGAGGAACCCTTAAGAGTGCGTGCTGAGGTATGCAGCTGTTGCAAGATGGGTTTAAAGCAGAAGCCTGTTTGGTTAAAGTTTGTGGTTAACGTTTTAGGTGGTGTCAGTGGATGCTTTCTTCGCTACTTCATTCAAGAACAAGGCAGTGCCTGACCATACCTGGACTCCTTTGTCATCCTGTGGTATCCTACTGTTCTCTCTCCCCTGCTTTCTGGCTGGTACATCTCTTTCTTCTCTTTCAGTTCTCCTGGCGCTTTCCCTGACCATGGCACGTTCCTCATCTCTACAGTGCGCCCCAGCCCCCTCGGCAAAGATGTCAGACCCTGTATCCCTTGCCTGACACTAGCTAGCCTGTTGCACTGGGGTTCTTTTAATTCAAAAACAGTGTCATGTTTAAATAATATTGTGAATGTTGTGACACATCTGATTACACCTCAATGGGGTTGCTCATACAAGCATAACTCTGCTACTTGCTGGCCCTCCCCCTCTCCTGATAGAAATTAAGACAGACTATTAGGCTGCATTTTAAATTCCATGGCTGGGACTGGCTGTTGGACATTTATAACAGTGAGAAATCACCATATTGCTTTTAATGGTCTTATAGCCACTCTCTCCTGGAGACCTATTGCTACTGCCAAGCAGTGCTGTGTGACTGAAGTGCTAGCCAAGTTTCCAACAGCTGGATTTGGCAGAGATCTGGAGGTTAAAGCCAGCCTCAGCAGACAATAGTTGGGAAGCTAGCTCAGGTAGCGGCCCGCAGCTGCTGCTCCACTCCCAACAATAAATCACAGTGGGGACTCGATTTCAGAGCCAAGGCTCACAAAGACCATTGGTGCAAAAACCCAGCTGTTCCTGCAGTGCACCTACCCAGGGCACAGGGTGAGTACGGAGAGGTGGGTTAGAGAATGAGATATCTACAGGCTCCTCATCCATCTCCTGATTGCTGCACAGCAAACAAAATGCCTGTTCGGCGCTCTGCTGTGCCACAGTTAGGAAGGCAGTAAGGACTGTGCAAGAGATACTTTCCTCTAGGGTCAGCCCTGAAATATGTTAAGGAGCTTATGGGAGTTGAGCTGGCAGTTAAGGTGGAGAGGGTTATTCTCAGCTGAGTTTGCTCTCTATACTGTTGCAGAAGAGAAAGCTGCAGATCTTTAGCTTGTACATCTGCTTCTTCCTTAGCAGGATCAATCTGACAGATTGCACAGATGTACTTTTACTAAGAGCATTCACTTATTCTGGCCCCGCTTGGGTCCCAGAGGCCCAGCCCAGAGGGCAATGTGGTACCACAGTGCAGTGCAGGAGCAGTGCCCAGCAATCCGTGTTTCTTCTTCATGGCAGTCTGTGTGCTTGTTCCTGCCCCAGGGGCAGGTGCGTGTCTTATCCTCGCCCTGGGGGCTGGTGGCAGGCGGGGAGCTGTTCCTCAGGCGTATGAAGTGGGCTGGAGGGCCCTTTTCAAGGTCTGTGCACTCACTGGGCTGCTGGGCACTCAGCGTGGAGCTCTTATGGGTCTAGGAGATGCTTACAAGTGTCATCCGAATCCAGAGAGGAGGTGAAAGATGAGAGCAGAGGTACCATCTGAGGTTTCCCTTTCTCCTCTTCTGCTTGCAGAATAACTTGCCTGACAAGGCAGTAGATCTTTACAGGAGCCCAGCAGTGAGGCAAGCAGTCGTGGAGGAGAACTGCACAGCCCCAGCCAGGAGCCTATGGGTTAACACACCAGCCACGGGGCTTGAGTCACCCCAGGCTTGCAGGACAGCCCAGCATAGAGCAGCCTTCAGATGAAACAAAGTACCTTCTGCCTAGCTGGGGCACAGATAAAAGATCCCATGGCATTTCTTGTGAAGCCTGGAGGAGACTGCCAGTGCTGAAGCTGAACTCTCTCTGCCAACAAACAAAACTGTCTTTAAACTCTGAGGCTGTGTGTGAGCTATTGTTGGGGACATAATGGCTTCTCTGTTTCCCTGCACAGTCATTGCTCTGCAAACAACGCCACTGGTCTCTTTTAAAAGTAGTTGAGTGTAAATCAAGTTCTAGAACCTGGAAAGAGGTTTCATCCATTTACCTTTTACTGCTCTCGGTTGACATTTGTTTACAGAACAGCACATACAGTAGATTTACACGCTGGTTTGAGCTGCTTTACTTGGAGATGGACATCTTTAGTGCTCAGACTGAGACTCACAGATACAGGGCTTGGATAGCAAATGTATTATCTCCTAATTTAAATAACAGGAGTGGGGGTGAGGTTGAGGGGGCAGTGCTTGCTAATCTCCTCCCTCTGAGAAAAGTTTTGCTTTGGCTGGCCTGGCCTGTTTCCTCTAGTTAGCTCTGTGCTGGCACACTCACTGCTCCCTAATCCTCCGTGTGCTGCTGCTGCAGGGCACCAAGCGCTGCTCTGACTGCTGGAGCTTGCTCTACTTTGGGCTGTGGAACATCCACAGAGTGTGAGGTTGGTGGATCCACTCTTCACCCACAATGCCATGGATTGGCTTGTCTCTGAGGATGGCAGATGCTTCGGTAAGGTAAAGGGCATCTTGGCTATTGCACAAGTACAGTAGTCACGGTGAAAACCCAAAGCTGCACTACATAGGGGGAAGTTGGTCCCTGAAGGCAATGTGAGGAATTTAGGTCTTTTTTGCTGGAACAGTCCTGTAATGGGAAAGGAAATGGGTCAAAGAGTAGCTGTTCAAGCTGTATTTCATGAACTGTCAGTCCCAACAAGGTGGCAGCGACTCTCCATCCCCTCAGTAGCTCTCGACTCATCCCGGTGCCTATCTGGAATATGGGTGTCAGAGAGCTCCTTGGTGTCCTATGCTCGCTCACAGATGAACAGCAACCCTGTGCACCCCACGAGCAGCTGTGTGCAGGACTGGGAAACATGGAGACATGAGCACTGGCCATCGCCCTCTAGAAGCGGCAGGCTCATTGGAAAGGTGCTCTGGCCAAGGGCCCTGAAGAGGAGGGGCTGCTGTGCTCACACTGAGGTGTGACAAACAACTTTGGCCAAGGTTGCTTGCCTAATGATTAAGATGTGTTTTGCACTGGTCATTCACAACCTTCTGGACAGAAACTCCTTCACAGACATGGTATTTCAAAGAGATTATAGGAAGTTAAATTTTTAAAAAATTTTTCCTCTGAAGGTGATGTGAGTCATGACTGACACCAGTTATGTTCTGCTCCTTGGATTTCCCTTCTCACCTATGAACTTGCTGCTTTTTTGGTGTATGAGGTTACCTACCTGCTATAAGACAGGTTCTTACCCAAGTGATAGTTGCTCATTTGGGGCCTTTTCATTGCTGGTACTGTAATACTTTAGAGATGTTACCAAAAGGCTTGCAGGAGTCCCTGAAGTGCTCACTGAAGTAGATCACTCTGCAAATAGGATGATAGTAATGGGTGTAAAGGGGAAGCTGCTAGAACTGCTGTTCTGCACAGAGGTGGCAGGGGCATAGAGAAATGGTACCAGCAGTGTCCATGGAAAAGGTCTTGATATGAATCTGAGTGAGGAAATATTTGGGAGACCCTTTCTGTGAGAGGTTCAGGGGAGGAGGAAGCTGTTCACTGCCCACAACTCAGAACTCAGGGAAACCAGCTAAAAAGCAAGGGGTGGAAAGATGGGGAGAAGTCATACATACAGACTCACCATGTGGCTATGAAGCAGGGAGGAAGAGGTCAACACAGATGGCTGCTCACCTGGCAAAGCCAGCCTGCCTCCAGGGTGTGGGCAGGATGCAGTCCTTGACTCCATCACATTACAAAGGAGGCAAAGGGCCTGCCAGTGTGTGTTGGAGGGGGGAATCTGGTAAAAAGTCTCTGGCTCATATTGCTGACTTGATTTGGGAACTAGATCAAATCCAGTCTGACACTGGGCCCCTGTCCTTGCAAGCAGAGCAGTAACTTAAATGCCTGCCGAGCATCTAAAATCCTCAGAGTGTAAAGTAACAAAGAGCAATCCGTTGTCCTATTGCCACTGAAAGTTAACAGCAGCAGGACATCTTGAACATCCCCTTCCCTCTTGATAATTCTAGTTCACTTCAAAACAGGACATCACCCTGATGTAACTGTCGAGGCCAGAATTGGGCTCACACCTCCCCTGGCCACTCCTTCCCAAACTGCCCTGCCATGTGCAGAGCTGTTGGCTGCCGGAGGGTAGAGAGGGAAATAGAGGATATGAAAGAAGGTAGATGAAAAGACTGCTCTTGTGCCTGATCATCTGCTCCCTAGTTCCCATGTGCCACAGAAGCAGCAAGGTTGACGATCCTGTTTCTTCCCACAGGAAGATGAAGAAGCGCTATGTGGTGGCTGGAGGCCTGGCTGTAGTCCTGCTCATCTTGTTCCTGGGACTCTTCTTTGGGCTGCGCTCTGACTCAGGGGACACACACACTTATAAGAGGGCGGCTGTGGCTACAGACGCAGGGCAGTGCTCAATAATTGGAAGGTACCCGCTGATTGTGCTGTGACTCGTTACTTCTGACAGCTCTTGCACAAGACAAAACTGTTGTTTCCCCGATGTCCAGGTGCAAGCCTGGCAGTTGCCCAGCACAGAAAATCTCTAATCTCCCAGTAGAAAGAGGAGGCCATAATAAAACCCGGGCTTTTACCGTGCCTGACCAATGTTACTGCAGTTGCTCAAAGACAACATAGCAAGCAAAGATTGCCTAGAACAATGGGAATGAGAGATGCTTTTCAAGCTCCTTTTAAAAATCATTTATCAAGCTGTCCTCCAATTCTAGATGCAAGTGATGCAGATTTCAGGCTCCTCAGGGAGCTGTCATTTCTCATGTGTCATGAATGTATCTGGGATGCCTGTCCCCAAACGTACTTTGACACATCTCGGTGTTTTCAAGCTAGTTTGGATGTGTCTCTAATGAGGGCTGATCTGGTCTGCACCTAGACCATTAGGATGTATTCTCTAAGGTGACAGAAGCTCAAAACTTCCTATTCCTGAGGAATCTATAGACTGGGTGTGGACAAACGTGCATTAGAGAATCTGTCATAGCTGCTCTGATGAGATGACTCCACTGCTCACAGGTAGCTGAGACACTGTAACATGTCACCATACGATGCCTTCTCTTCTGCTGCACAGGGACATCCTTCAGCAAGGCGGATCAGCAGTGGATGCTGCGATTGCAGCTCTACTTTGTGTAGGACTCATGAATGCTCACAGCATGGGCATTGGAGGGGGCCTCTTCTTTACCATCTACAGCAGCACAGGTAAGGGACAGGGCCATACACATCTGGGACAGTTTGAGAACTGTTTATCTAAAGCAAGTGATTTATCCTACCTGAGTGAGGGTAAATGACTGACTCTCACAGTCTCTGGGGGAACATGCTGTCCTCAAAATAATTGCCAAGAAACTGGCTCACATTGATCAGACTTCTTCAGCAGAGACCATGCCTGTGTGTTGAGTCCAGAGCTAAACATCATCTTCCTTGCTCTGTCGTTAAAAGGAAAAGTGGAAATCATTAATGCAAGAGAGGTGGCTCCAAAAAAAGCATCGGAGGACATGTTTGGGAACAACACAGAGCTCTCTCTGAAAGGTATGGCAAAGGCTGTTTCACTGCTTTGGGGGGACCACATAGCTCCAACATTAGCTGCTACTGACATGTCTGAATTAAGAACATTTCTTATGGTTAGGTTCTTGCATATCTACAGGATTTCTCACCTAGAAACATCCTCTGCTTTACACAATCTGCAAATTCCATCCTGACAAGGAAGCCAAAAATCATGTCCGTCAAACTAGTCGGTCACCTCAGCACTTTCTGCTTTTCACTTCCTGAAAATCCAGGTGAATCCAAAGCCCTGAGTATGACCTGTTCCATATCTGCCATCTTTCATTTCCACCTCTTTGAATAAATCTTTGTGGATCAACTGAGTTCTTGTCAGTTCAAGTGTCCTCCCTAAATACCTTTTGTGGTGGCTTCAACTAATGGTTCAGAAGAAGAAGTAATTTCCTTTCAGGGAATTATATTCTAATCAAAAATAGAAAGAAATATTAACTAGTTCTCTTCATGGTCACTCCTGTAACCAAGGAGGAACAGCACCTTGGAGGCAGTTTGAAAAGTGTGTTGAACTTCTGGGAGATGCCAATAAAAACAGGATTGAAGCAAATTGCTGCATCACTGTGCAATGTAGTAATCAATCTATTGCAATTGCAGTTACAATGCTGCAACAAAGTTTGTGGCTTAAGTATGTACACAGTCTGTGTCCTCTTACTGTAGTGTGTTCTCCTCTGAAGGATTGGAATCTGCAGCTTCTGTGTTCTGAGCAGCTTTTCTCTGGTACAGAGCCTACTGAGGGGAAATGACCCAGAAACTTGAGTTACCAGCAAGAGGATAGAGGTGTTTCAACAGTCCAGAATATGTAGGCATAATAATTCAGACAGATGTCAGATGTTAATATGTTGGACAGAATAATTCTGTCAGCGTCTTATGCCTAAGCTGAGCTGGTCATAGTATACATAATCCCTGCGTAAAAACAGGGCTGACAGAGAAGCCTGCTCTACCTCTTACTCCGTTAATCACTTTCTTTTCTTGCTGTGGAAGACTAATACATTCCTTATCTACTCCAGGAGGACTGTCCATCGCTGTTCCAGGAGAAATCCGTGGGTATGAACTGGCTCACAAGCGTCATGGCAAACTTGCATGGAAAGACCTGTTTCTGCCCAGCATCAAGTTGGCAAGAGAAGGATTCCCTATTGGGAAAGGCCTTGCAGAAGCCATCAAATCAAGAAAGGAGGCAATTGAAAGCAATCCCTCACTGTGGTGGGTAGAGCAGTCTCACTGTGGTGGGTAGAGCAGTTGCTGTTCTGTGCAGAGAAATTTGGGGTAGCTGCATCCTAGCTGAAAAGTCTCTGTGTTTGTGTAATGTAGCGTCTGTGAGGAGTGTGCCTCCCCTCCAGTGACTGTACTCACTGTACCTGCTGATGTTATTCCAGCTACCTGAAGGTGCTAAATCATGTGGCCAATTTTAGGAATGTTCAGTCCTGACCTTTAAAGGGCGATAAATTCTGCTCTTAAAGTCCATTTGTCTGAGCAAAGGTGGAATTGGAGTACATGCTGGGATAAATCTGTCAGATGGCAATGTATTTTCTGAATCCCCAGCTTTTCCTCATGCTGTAAGTGCACTAAGCTAATCTTACCTGCATTTGGGGCAATTGCAGAGTCTCCTTGAACATCTCATCTGCTGTCAGGCAGTGGGAATTTGGGTCATCTCTTACTCTGCAGTCAGCCTTCCTTGAGCAATGCCTCTGACCATCCACTTCTGGCAATGACTATGAACATGAAGGGTTTTAAATGCTCTTCCACTTCCTTGTACAGTCAAACCCTTGGTGTCTATTGCCAGCCCTACTGGAGATCATGCTTAATCGTCTCTTTTCCTTAAAATCTCTGCCAGCTGCAGGTTGGTTTCCAATTCAATTGGGATGTACAGCCTGGGCCTATCTCCTGTATTTCCATCTGGCAGGTCCACAGCAGCACATTCATGATCCATGATGAGGGAGCTAGAGAGGAACCTGTCTACCTCAAAGTGCTCTGACAAACAGGGATCAAAACGCATTCTCCTGGACTCTCTGGAAGCTTTGAGCCTCATAGCTTTGTAGTCCGTGCTCTGAACAGAACTGCTTGAGTTCAAGGACTATGGCCCCTCCTGGGCATCTTGAGGCAGTGGTTGGCCCCTTGGGCAGGTAGGGAGGGTGGCCTGCCTTGGTGAAAAAGATCGGCACTCCCTCCTGCAGGCTTCACTGAGCAAATTCTGAGCAATGTGGAATCCCAGGTCAGAAACCACTGTTCACTTTTATGTCCCAGTGCAAGATATCAGGACCCCTGGGGCATGGCTCAGGCAGTTTCTCTTCTCTCCAAGAAGCCTCTAGCATGAACACTCAAATACTGTGTCAGCTGGTACAGGTACACATAGTTTTGAACTTGTCTCTCAGACCTGATCTTCTCAATCTCCTTTCTCTGTTAGCGAAGTGTTCTGCAGAGGAGGGAAAATTCTGCGTGAGGGCGATATCATCAAGATGCCTAAACTAGCCAACACATACGAGACTATAGCCAGTGAAGGAGCAGATGCCTTTTACACAGGAAGCCTGGCAAAACAGATCATCGATGACATCCGCAGTGTAGGTGAGAAACAGGACATCTGTCCAAAACAGCATGAGTGACCTGACTGCTGCGGCTCAGCATCCAGGGAGGAGCCAGTGACCTGCAGAAGCCTTGGAAGCGGGTCAAGCCTGCTGCCTGAAATGCCGCCTCTGAGATCTGTGGCAACAGCACACCCAAGAGAAGCTGTTAGCACTTTAATGGATGCATTTGAAACTCAGTCAGAAATGGATAGTATATATTGTGCGTTTCTGTACCATATAGTCTAGCAAGTCTATGCGTTTCTGGATATAGCTTAGTAGATACGTGCTGTTAACAGAGCCTGAATCCAACAAGTTTCTACCTAAAACATTACATGCGTGGTCCTGTAAACTCTGAGCTTGTTTAATCTCTCGGTGCCACTAGATGGTGGTAGTATCCTATCCTTACTAGCTAGCATTGGCTAGCTTCAGTCAACCTCCTGTAAGTCATTTAGTGGCTTTATTTGTGATGGTTAATTACTGTCTTCCCCCTTCTGATAAGAAAGGCAATGGAACATACAAATTATTCTGCTTGTGGGGTAGCACAAAGCATCTGCACCCAAAAGCTGCATCCTCCTCCTGTAAACAGGACTCTTAATGACGTTTTGACTGCTGGTGTCCTTTGTAAAAAAAGATGGATCACCAGATTTTTGGCTGCTGTAAATCAGCCCAACTTCAAGCTTAGGCTATGTGAGCCTCAGCTGGATTTATTAAGGAATAAATTCATCTCTTGTGCACCCATCTTTGCTTTCTTTACCTTGCAACTTTTTGGATTTGTCTGTGTTCCCTCTTGTCCTTGCTGTGATACATGGTGATGGAGTATTACCTCCTCTTCCCACCAGAGATCACATAAACCCACATCTATAGTTTCCTTCTCTTTTCCAGGAGGCATTGTCACATTGGATGACCTGCGGGACTACAATGCAACAGTGATCGAAGACCCCATACAGATCGCACTTGGGGAGTTTACCCTCTACACGCCTAGTGCCCCCCTAAGTGGCCCAGTGCTAGCCCTCATTTTCAACATACTGAAAGGTGAGAGTGCCACTGAGCAGTGCCTTACAGGCAGCGGGAGCTGAGAGAGCTCCAAAGACAACGCCTTTTTCGTTTTGGGAGCTGGGCCTCCCTTGATAGCCCTCCAGCAGGTGGGAAGTCTGAGACCCCAGGAGGGATCAGAGATGCGGAAACATTCCTCTTCTGCTGTAAACTCAGGGATGTTGCCTTCCTACTTGAAATACAGGTGCGAGAGGAAAAATATGGTCCTGATTGGGGCACTTGCCTGGTAGGTACCAGGCATGGGTGGAAACTAACTTGCACTTGAGGCTTCTTTGGAAAACATTCATGCAAGTACAAATCTTGCTGATGACTCCCACAGTGCTCAAAACAACCAGAGCTGCTGTGTTCTCCATGCGGAGATTAGGACAGTCCAGTGACTGCATCTCTGTAGAGACTGGGCTTCAAGATTATACCATTTGACCCAGGTTTATTAGCAGTCCATTGACCTTGTACTTTCCTTTGTGTTCACAATAATTTGTCTTCTGTTGCCAGGATATAATTTCTCTGCTGACAGCATCAAAACCATGGAGGAGAAAGGTCTGACTTACCACCGCATTGTGGAGGCCTTTCGCTTTGCCTACGCCAAGAGGACTTTACTGGGAGATCCAAAATTTGTCAACATTAGAGAGGTACCTGGCAAAAGCCTTTTCTTTTTGCAACACCTTGCAACACCAAGGTTGACTGGAACATGGCTTAAAGTTTTTGGGTGACTAAACTTTGTCAGGGATGCTCTGTGCCACCTGCTATTGACAGGCACTGAAACATCTCTGAATCAAAATGTGAAGTCCTATGTGACTCATGGCTGAGCTGTGAGGGATATAAATGGAGGAAACCTTCCTGCTGTAAGGAAAAGCAAAATCCTCAATTCACCAGGAGCATTTGAGTATATTTAGGGCTAACCCTCCCTGTTTTCATAGTCTTGGAAGCCTTTATCACTAGATGACATTCCCAGCATCCTTGTGGCTCTCTAACCACAGTCCTGCCCATAGTAAATGGACCAATGGATGGGAAGGTGAGGCAGGAACCCTGCTTTTCCCAGCTTCATACTTTGTGCTTTTACTTCTGTGACTCTCCAAAAGCAGCAGGATCTGAGCCCAGCCCAACTTGATGGACACAAATTTGCAACTTACAGAGCAATGATCAGAGCTTGCCTTGGTCTAGTCCTCTCAACCCGATCCCTCTCCTCTCATCTCTGAAGCAAGTGTAACACTGCTTGCCTACACCTCACAGCAGTGTTGAGGACAGCTCTCCATAGATCTACAATAATGGATGCTGATTAACTTCCTACACAAAGGGGTGCATTGTAACAGCTGCTTCTGTGACTGCTTAAAATGTTCTTTGGTACAATGCCCATCTTTCAAGAAGGAGGAAAGCCCCTGCTGGAAAACTATAGCCTCACTGCTGGGATTTGCCACTCTTCTGTGGTCTGAAGTATTGGATATCAGCCTCATAACTACATGTCTCTTAAACTTAATCTCCTGAGTAACTGCATTGGATTTCTCTGACAGGCGATCAGAAACATGACGTCCGAGTACTTTGCGGATAGTCTCCGGAGGAAAATCACTGACAACACCTCCCATCCAGTTGACTACTATGACCCAGTATATTACACTGGAGATAATGCCGGTACATCCCACCTCTCCATTGTGGCTGATGATGGCAGCGCTGTGTCCGCCACCAGCACCATCAACCAATAGTATGAGCTCAGACATTACTTCCACATAGGCCTTTGCCATCTTCCTAGTGGTGGTTCTGTGGTTGGTATAAAACATCACTGAACTGTCATCTCTCTAGCGGGGTAGTGATGGGTAGCACTGTTGACAGGCACTTCTCCTGCTGAGCTTGCAGGTCAGTTCTTAACACTGAGGCCTGTGTGGTTGGGTCAGAGGACAAGATGTGTCCTCTCCCATGTTGGGTTCACCCACCAAGAAAACATTCACTGCATCTGGATCTTCTCATAAGCAGTGGTATCGCTGCCGCCTCTGATTTCCCAGGCATCTGGAAGGAATTTGAGCTAATACAGCTGGCCTGGAAGTGCAGTGTTTGGCTTTGAGTGCTGTCAGGAAGAGCTGTGTTCTGCATGTATGGCCTGAAGCTGGGGGGTGAAGGTTCTTTTTGTCCATAGAAAATGTCTCCAGCTTGACACATCTAAGCAAAACCCCAATCATTCCCAAATGTGCCAGCCTTTGAGCTATGTTGCCTCTGAATGGAGCACAGTACTGCCCGGCTGGAAGGGGAATTAGTTGTACTTAGCTGCTGTGCTGTTTTTCCCCTTGGGGTCCTTGCAGGGGAGCTATACAGCAGGCCTCTGGGCTGCCTTTCCTCCTTGTGTAGCTGTGTACTCACGGTATAAACTGCTTCCTTCCCCCAAGGGGTGACAGAATGACCTTTACAACAGGAGGGAGTGGACTCCAATCACTCCCAGGTTTCACCTTGCAGTAATTCACCTGAAGCTCTTCCTGGATTTGCTCTGGTTTTGACATGTCTGCACCAACTTGTTTTGTCTAGCTTTGGCTCTGATGTACGATCCAACGTGAGTGGAATCATATTTAATGATGAGATGGACGACTTCAGCTCACCTCACATAATCAATGGATTTGGGATCCCTCCTTCTCCAGCAAATTTCATAGCACCAGGTAGCTGTAAACTGCCTTCCTGGCTCAGTCTTTTGGCTATATCTCGCATACTAATGCTGTGGTGTCTGCAAGGTAGGCTGCAGCATGTCTGTGGTCGGGCACAGATCTGGGGCTTTCTGCAGAGGAGAGGGATGAAAGCGAGTCGCCTGGAATCCCTGTCAAAAACACACAGCCAGCCGCCCCTGGTGTACCCTGAAGGAGGAGAGGCTGTCTGAAGGAAAACTCTTGTGGATGCCTCCTTCTAACAACCAGAAATCCTTTCCCAGGGAGCTCAGTGCATGTCGAATGAAATTACTTAGGGCCGCGAAAGATTTCTTTGAACTGATTTAAGAGGGAGGCAGCAGCAGGAGCTGACTGCAAAGTGTTGGATGGCACTGTCCAGCCTTCTCCCTATGCTGCCCTGCGAGCTGTAGGGCAGCTTTGGATAGATCCAGTTCACATCCCTAACCCAAGCACCTTGCCTATTCGATCCAGTTCACATACCTAACCCAAGCCCCCTCCACCACTGCCTCCTGCAGACCCATTTCATTGCTGCTAAAGCAGGCTGGGATTCTGCTACCCTCCTGGACCCCATGCTTTGGAGAGGGACAGGGAAGTGAAAGGACAGGAAGGGAAGTCCCATGGTGTACGGGAGGCAGCTGCATCGCAGACAACCCCAGCTGGGACAGGACTGTGGAGGAAAGCACCTTCAGCCTCTGCGTGAAGGACCAGGGTTAAGCTTTGCATTACAGGAGCAAGAAGGAGGTGGGTACAGGGGATAGTGGGATCCCCAAGGGCTGAACAAGACACGTGAGCTGAGTCAGGAAGGTGGCTACTGAGGCTCTGGGTTTAGACATGGAGCAGGAGCTGGCAGTTTGTAAGCTGCAGGTGGAAAGCTGAGCCTCTGTTGCATCTGTGTCCCCAACAGGTAAACAGCCGATGTCCTCTATGTGCCCCTCCATCTTGGTGGATAAAATGAAAAAGGTCAGGATGGTGGTTGGTGCTTCTGGAGGAACAAAAATAACTACAGCAACGGCACTGGTATGTGATGATATGGGCAAACTGGGGACAAGGCTGAGGCAAAACAAGGTGGGGGAGAGGCAGTGTTTGGGCTAAGGGGCTCAAGTCTCCACCTGGGACGTGAACATGGCTGTGGCGGCTTCCTGCTGTGTGGGCCAGGGGCCTGAAAGGGAAGTTCCTGGCTGGCCTTCTGAGGGCCAGAGCTCCAACACCAGCTCCTGCCAGAGCTACAAAGAGTCTCTTAAATTACTTCCTTCAGTGACTCCAGGTCTTTTCCTTTGGCAAGTTGTTCTTAGCACTTGTGGAAGATTTGTGACTTCAGTTTAGCTTTGACTTCTGTTCTCTGGATCTCCATGAACTAGCCTCTTTATCTAGTTTAGAGCCATTCCAATCCAACATCCTAAACTTTGGATGAAAGTCACAGAGAGAAGCTAAATAAGAACTTAGGCCAGGCATGGCATCAGGCCATCTGACAGGCAGGCTCTCTGTGGGCTGCTGTGGCAGCCACTCAAATGCCCAGCTAGACCAAAAGTGATTGCAGGAGAAAGCTGTCTCCTGTGCCACCACACACAGCAGTTCAAAGCACCAGGCTGGATCTTGCTTTCTGGCTGAGGTAGAGAAGTCTCCATAAAAACCACTGCAAGCAGCTTTCTAAGCTCTTGATCCTGAGGCTATTTTCACTTGCCAGCAGCTCCAACCTGCAATTTAAGCATGTAGAGATGAGCCAGGTTTAAGGAAACCTGTTGCATGGTAGCAGAAAGCTGTAGCTTTTTGTTTGCTGAGGTGATTGCTGTGTGTCTAAGCCAGCACTGGCTTAATCATAGCAGCATAAATCCAGCTACAATAGCTTGAGTATCTGATCCTTTTACTATGTTAATTTTAGTAAGTAATGGTCTCTCTGTTTGGGAATCCTCCTGAGCGTATAGAGCTGACTTGCTGCAATGTACCTGTGTTTTGCTTAGCCAAGAGAGGGACTGCTGAAAGCAGCAGGAACCAGAAATCATGCTTTTTATGTGCTCTGGTGAACATCCTTCAGACATCTCTGCCTATCTTGCTACAAGGGTCAGGCCTCTTTGAAGATAAGTAACTAACGTTAAGGCTTTTTGCTTCTCATAGACGATCATCAATTCCATCTGGTTTGGTTATGATGTGAAGAAAGCAGTGGAAGAGCCCAGAATTCACGATCAGCTGTTTCCCAATATCACGGAGCTTGAGCAGAAAATAGAGGAGGTTTGTCTAGCTAGAGTCTGGGGTGTGCGTGAACTCCTTGTATGGTGCTGGGTTCCTAGTGTTGGGAAGGCATGGACTTGTGGAAAATCATGAAGCTTTGCCAAACGTTCCTAGGTGAGCAGTATCAAAGCTGGCACAGGTCAAGTCCTGGGTCACAATAAGCTGTTCAAAGTGTACCTTTAGTCTCAGTTGCATGGGTTTGAAGCCTAGTGCATTCAAGCATGACCTACCTCTGAAACTGAGGGTATATATCTTCTTGTAATGTTGTTTGGCTCAGAGAACTTGCAAAATAGCAAACCACATCAGGGCCTGAACCATTCAGCAGTCTAAATCCACTGACCCTCAGGAAACTCTTGTCCTGTTGTGCAATCTCCTGACGAATCCAGAAGCACTGGCACAGAGCTCGTGAGGGAGAATGCACAGAGGGACCTGAGAACAAGCTTGAAAATATTTTCACAGTAAAGGTCTCCATGCAGCACTGTCAGTCTGAGAGCTGATGGCAAGATCTGCCTCGCTCTGCATACCACTCGCCTGAGCTGGCAGCTTCGTTCATCCTGAAGAATTACACGTCCCAGAGGCCTGAGACAGATGCAGTCTTTGTACATATCTCATCCCATGTCTCTATATTAGGGAAAACACTCCTACATAAGGCAGTTTTCTTCATCAAACTATGCAGAAGATCCTCCTTTAATAAGCTTCTTATTAAGGTAACAGCTGAGAAATCTGCCTGCACTGGGGAGGATGCCCTGCTCTCTACAAGTCCTGTGATTTCCCCCATTCCCAAACAGGATCCATCAGTTCTGGCTGTTGCTATGTATCTGAGGCAGAATGCTCTGTGACCAGGAGTAGTATTGGTAGCCCACACTGAGCACCACAAATGCCACATCTTCTCAATTCCACCTCTTCAAAAGCAGGGCATCCCAGAAAGCAAAGGGAAGAGGAGGAACAGCATATGTAGATTTAGACCTACCTAATACAGGTGCTGAACACTTGGGTAGTCGTGGAGGATGCAGGTCACAGACTACGGCACGTGTGCAGTTTCTCTCTCCTGTTGTCCTCATTCACTTCTGCATTCCAGGGTATAGAAGAACAACTAAAGAAGAGAAAACACAATACCACGCAGGTGAGAAGCATTGGGGTTGTGCAGGCCATTCTCAGAACAGATGAAGGATGGGCTGCAGCCTCCGACTCCCGGAAAGGTGGCTTCCCTGCAGGCTACTGATGTGGCTCGGCTCCTTTTTTTAGTGGTCTAGTGACACTGAGGTGTGTTTGGAGGTAAGATCCTTTAGGTCTGCAACTCAGGGACTTCTCGCAGGAAAGAGAACAAATTTACCTGTGGTTCTGTTGACAGAGCTGGGACAGTTCTCTACAGCCATGACCGAAGTGCCTCATGCCACAGCAGTCTGCTAAGACAAGCATGTCTACCAGGACATGCAGTACTTACTTGAAGAGTCTGTTCTGCCTTGAAGAGTTTGTTCCCTGCCTCCTCTCCATCCCATGAAGACAGATTGGGTACCCAGAGTTTCTGAAGAAGGTCCAGCTCACCCAAGCTGCAGGAAGTGTTTCCCTTGCACAGCATCAGCTACCGGGAATGTCCCTGTCATCGCTAGAGAAGAGATTTGTTTCCTGTTGAGTAGATGGGAGTTACAGGACGCTGGGGACTGGGTTTTCTAAGTTACAAACTAATAGAGCTGTGCCATAGCAGGAAGCCTAGCTCTAGACTGGGATAATCCTTCACAAACTCACCAATCTTTCTTTTAACAAAAGATGTTTCTGCTTTTCACTTCAGTTGATTATTGGAGATGAGTGGGTAAATGGGGAAATGGCTTCAAACTTTTTTATATTTCTGTTGAGAAGGTCTAAAGGGAAGATGCTACCTGTAAAACTCTGAGCACAACTAAAATAAATAAATATGGAGTCACACATTTTTCTCGCCTGCACAGTTGCTACTGTGGAAAGGGATGGTGAGAGTCTGCGGGAAAGAAGCTCTCCTGAGATTTTTCTCTTTTCTTCACTCCTTTGATGAAGCTATGAGTAAAGAAAAATAGTTAAATATCCAAAACAAGCTTGTTTTTCTCCAGTTTGCTTTTTACCACATCATACTGCAGGCCTGAAATAGCAGAGTCTGAGGAAATGAAACCTCTAAAAAAGGGCACACTGCAGCTCCTCTTGTTTGAAGGTAAGTTACCATTAACCAAACAATTAATGACCTCTCAGAAATCCCTGTCTGAGATGGAACAGCTAAGAGTGTCTGTACCTATGCATGAGGGGGTTTTGGTGTTCACCTACCAGCATGGACTAATACATGAGACTAGATAACTGAGCCTAAGATCAAAACTGAATGTTCCAGGATGTTGTCAAGCTCTAGGGATGTTTATGCAATCCTTGAAACACAAGTAACAGGAACTGAACTCATCTATTTGGCTTGTTGAAACTTCCTATCAGTTTCTAAGGACCTTAAAATACAGAATGCATTGAAGAGAAAATGAAAGTATGAGATTTTAGAAATCAGGCACCCTCTCTTTCCCAGTAGTTTCTGGAGTTGAGGAGAGTCTAGTTTCAAGGAATAAAGTGATAGCTAGATTATGCTTAAATCAAAGATTCACAACTTTGGCATATGTGTTTGCTTATATCACTCCCACTAAAATGAGGGGCTTTTACCAAAAGTTGCCTGGGATGCGCTCTGTGCTCCTTTTTCCTGAGCTGTTACTGATGATGATGTGTTAGGTGTAGCTAAGGCAGTGATTGTAAATAACATAGAGTCATTGTGTTCCCTTAAGAATGAGATGGGTTTGGGGCCAAACTTGTATCCTTTTATTGCTGAACTGAGATTTGACTTTTCTGCTTCTTGTAGTTCCACAATAGATGCCACTCAGTGGCAGGCTGCTGTTTAAATCCAGTTTGCAGGGCATTTTAGGAAGCTTTGATACAAGTTTGTGTATGGAACAGCATCAGCTGCTATTTGTTGGAAATACCTGACCCTTTGGGCTTAGGACGAGCTGAGCTCTTTCCTGGCCAAGTGCGATCTGAGAAATAAACAAAATTATTGCACAGCAAAATAAGCTTATTGAAACCTTACAGTCACTATAGTTAGTCTGAATTACAACAGGCAAAGCTTGCAGTGTGAAACTGGAGAGTAACTGTTTTCTGGGAAATGACTGTTGGACAAACATGCTTTCTGAAACAAGTTTGAGTAACTGCTGCCAGGCTGGTTCTAACAGTTCGTGATAGTCTTACTTATGTTCCTGAATTTCTTCTAGCTGGTCAGAAAACTCCCCTATTATTTATAACCTATGTTACAAAACTTCCCTTCTGGAAAGCTCAGATTTTGCCATGGCAAAAAACGGTGGCTTCAACTTCTGTTGAAAACTATTCTTATAAATGCATTTGAATTCTTGACTCTCTGCAGGAATGGGTTGGTTTGTTTGTTTGTTTTAGCAGTATCACTACAGAGGACTGATTTGTTAAAACTAAGCTGGGCTAAGGCTTGCACTTACATCCTACATTTTTAAAAAACACTAGGGATACTTCTGCATGCTGTAATTATCTACATCTCATTTGGACATATCTGTACCTAGGGCATGCACTTCTGCCCCCTGCTTTGATACCACATTCCACTACTCACACTACATTGAGGCTGTCTGCGTATCAATAGGCAAATGTCAGTCAATGGTTCATACTGTAAGACCTCCTGATTGTACACTGCAGGCCATGCTGCTTGTCTGAATGTTTCAGCTACAAGAAAAGACTTCTTCCTGCTTGTGTCCCACCCCTTTGAATGCAACCACCTCCCCCCTCTGCTTCTGAGCAGAGACATAATGTCTTAGTGTAAGCTGTCTGACACGATGCAGGGTCTGGAGAACAGGACATGTTGCTGTGACCGATTCCAGCTGATTTGAAAGGGAGCTTTACGGTTAAAAGGCAATCTAGATCATGAACTGGGGGGTTCATCTCTTTTCCCCTGTTCTTCAGCCTAATGTTACCACAGTTTTCTCTTGGCAACCGTCCAGCCTCTGGAAGGGCTACAGAAAAGTGCCAAAACCAAGCTGTGAGAGACAAGTGGCATATGCAGACTTCTGCACAGTTCTTCAGTTTCTCCAGTGGCATACTGAGTCTCCAGAATGAACAACTGTTACTGCTGGAAACACTTGCATGAAAGTCCTTTCTCAAGCAACTGCTTGTGTGTTAGGCTAGGCAACAGTTTTAGAAGAGAAATTCCCAGACAGGTTTAAAAACACTTTATTAAAAATATAATTTAAAGACTTCATTAGAAAATAGAGCAGCCTCTGTACAGTGATGCTTTAAAAGTCTGTGTAAGCTAAGTACATAAATAATGTTTTCCTGTTGGCATGAGCATGAATGGGGAGAGACCAAACTGGGAGGCTCTTGACCCAAGCAAATTTCAGCAGCTGGGAGGAGGTGGCAGGGCAAGAGCAGAGGTGCTAAGGGAGGTACAATCCCTCAGCTTCGCCAGAGGTTTTGCTAGTGAGGACTACAGGACTGGAAGTCTCTGCCGCAGCGAGAGATCTGCACTCTCATTCCTTTCTGTCTTGCAAATTAAAGCTGTGATGGGTTTTAAAACTGCTTAATTGGCTCAGTTTCAATGTTAGTAGCAGAGTAGTTAAATTGCAGTGAGTGCTGGACTACAGACTACAGATAATATTCCCATGTCTTCGTGGTGGGAAGTAGCTGTGATACTACTGCACTGGAAAGGTGATAGGCTGGATTACTGAGGTGTGCTTTACCCTAAGGTATGTCAGAAGTGAAGGTAATTGGAGGCTTAGTTACTTGGTGACTTGGTTTTTCTGCTAGCGAAACCTGATGGAGTACGGCCCAAGGCACTGCTGAAGCCTGCCCTGAAGCCTAATAGGGAAGTAAGAACTGCTCTCCCTGTCTCCAGCCAGTGCCATTCTCAGTTGCCTTTTGTAAACTCTAAGCTCAGTTGGGCTAGCTAGAAATAACTACAGATCTTGCTCAAGCCAGCATCTGGTCTAACTAGTCCATCTGGTCCTGAAATGTGGGCTGCAGATGGTGTCTGGTGCCCGTAAGTGCTTCCCCTGTGACAACTCTGCAGTTGGGGTGTTATTTCTGACACTAGAAGCAATGCACCCAGGAACTGGTAGCTGAGGTAAGGGAGTAAATGAAAGTAGAAAACTTCAGCAAATTATGAAGATTGAATACGACTACCAAAAATCCCAATGTAACCCCTTCCAAATGGCCATAAATACTGCCCCACCTCAAACTTTAGACCTATTCCCTTTCTCTATTCACATTCATCAGTACTGTGATGCTGTCTAACAGGGTGCTGTGCCACTTCTACGGCTTGAGTAAGCAGCTCTGATGGAGAAACCAGTAGTCCTTCCTGAACTAGGGGCTTTAACATAAATTCCACCTGGAGGAGGAAGTGGGGAGGGGAGCAGTGCACAGAGCTGGCTCTATACATAAGTAACTTGTCTTCCAGATGTGTGATTAAGTGCTTGCGGTTATGATCTGGTAACTTAGGAATACTTTTTCATTAGGCTCTGATACAGCTGCGGTCATACTATAGTCCTTAGTGTACAATTTCTGAAGGAAAACACACCTGGGTCTAGTCAGCTTCACTCAGACCATCATTAAAATGTAAGTGAAGGCTGAGATTTCAACAAGTCGATGGCTTTATCGGGCAGGCTTCATGGGCAAGAATGTAGACTTAAAACCTATCTGGCCTTGTTTGCAAGGGTGTGTGTGGATGGCCTCCTTTTGGTTTGTTTTTTTAATAGCGTGTGTTCAAATACTTGTTATGGTGTTTACAGAGGGATTTTATTTTTTTGTGTACTAGGTGTACCACAGGCTGTGTGTGAGGTAAGAACTAACATGCGAAGGGGAGGGCTCTGCTAGTGCCTTACTCTAGTTTGGCTTCACTTTCAGAAACACACACACAATACTGTCTGTGCCCATAGGGAAGTATAGCTCATGAGTGTTCAGAAAATGGAGTTGTTGGGGATCATGGGAACTTGCCCCTGGGTATTTGAGAAGAGCTTTGGGGATTTTGAGTTGGTTTTGTTTTTTTTTTCTTAAATGTTTGATTCTCTTGGCCATTTTGAGCAGGGCAAGGTTATGGAGTAACTGCAAAAGACCTTTTGCGTCCAGGTGCATGAGTTCAGGTCTCTCCTCCAGAAGTTTTCTCTCTGCAATAGTTCTTAAGTTGTCCTACAATTTCCTCCTTGTGTGATCTTAAGGGAACACTAGAGACCAGTTGTGGTAAACAGGGAGTTGGAGCATGTCCTTAGGCTATGGGAGAAAAGTATTCTGCTAATGTCTGATAGTGCTGCATCACTTCTCAGCAGTCCTGGTGTTTGCCTGAGCTCATGGCTACAAGTGAAGTCTTCTGATCATGTATCCTTTGCGTTTTGAAGAAAGTCATAAAGCTTCCAAAACCAACAGCTCTTCCTCTGCAATCCTCACCTGCTTTCCCAAATGACTTATCTTCTGCAGGCATTGAGGAGGGAGAACTGTGGCACAGATTGGGACTCCTCTCGCCACAGGGAGAGGTGCCCCCAGGGAGGTATGCAGAAGCCTGTCCATCCCAGAAGCAGGGAATTCACATCACCCCATGGGAGGCTTATTCTCGAAGCCACCAGCGTGCAGGGTTGAAGGAAACTTCGGCGCAGTTACTCTGAGCTTGTGGAGTCCTTTGCATCCCCAAGGCAGACAGTAGTAGGGCAGCAGACTTGTGCTATGATGTGCCAATTTCATGTGCCACCTTTGGGAAAAGTAGGGTTTCTTTGGATGGGAAAACCAAGAAGGGAGAGTGTGGAGTTTTGCTCTCTTCCCCTTCCAAACGCACCCTCTAAGTCTGGATGCTTAAGATTTTAAAATCCTGACCATATATACACTTATTGCAATCCTCATAACCAACATAGTTACTTATTTCACATCGCTGAGCCCCAGTAATAATAAGCTTTCTCCAGCAGGAATGGAAGATACAGCTGGGTCATTTCACAGTGTTCCCAGTGGGTGTTCGCCCAGTTTTCCTTTACCACTTTGTATTCTCTTATACTGAATAGCCGATGTGCTCAAGAAATGTTTTTCCATATATCACATAAGTAATGGAGGGCGTAGCTCTAAACAAAGCTGGCTGACTTCTCCTTGTATTGCCTGAGGGTGACTTGCAGTCTAGTGGAATTAGGTGCAATCACAAGTTTTGCCCATACCCTAGCAGGCATCCTGATGGGAACAGGCAATATTGGCATGTCCAAGCCAAAGCATTTTCTGAATCTAGTTATCTCCTGTGGTTTTGTGAGTTGTGATGGCATTTCATGCTAATATCCAGCTGACTTCCCCAGCTTCCTTTTATCAGAGTAAGCAGAGATGCATTTTCCTTCCTTGGAAATTCCCTGCACAACATTCATTGCAATTTTAGCTTTCTGTTCTTTATGTCCTCTTCCCAGCAGGCCACTCCTAACCTCCTGTAGTGGGGAGAGAAGAGGAAATGGAGTGAATGGGGCAGGGGCCTGAGGTCCTAGCGTTGCCAGGTGTGAAAATGAAGGATGTATATGTGGGGTCAGGTTGAGAAAGTGATATTTAAGCAAGAAGGAGGTTAGCTAGAAGCAAAATACAGAATATTCAGGAGAGTTACAGAAGCAATCTCCTTCTCACCAAACGGAGAAGACAAGAAGATCCAAGCAAGGCCGCTCACCTCACTGAAATGTTCCTCAAACAGGATATTGTCACGGTCAGTATGCATGATGGGAGCTGAAATGGCATGTTCCAAGTCGTAGCCAAACCACAGCTTGTTTATAATTGCCTGCAATGAAACAAATCCACACTGACTGACAGGAGATGGACTGTAAGAGAGGCTGCACTGAGTCAGATCAGAAGTCCTACTAGCCTAGTCTCCTGTCTTCATGGTGACCAATACCAGATGCTCCGGGCAAGTATAAGAACAGGGTGAGCACATAATGATACTTCCCAGAATGGTGAATGGTGTCCTTGAATTCAATAGCTACTGATGGATCTTATCTTTCTATTGACAGTTTTTCTTTCTGTTTTCAGACCAGGTCCTAGCATGGACTCCTTCCCATGCTTCTCTCCAGTTGAAGAAAGATGAAGAAAAAAAGTCCTCTTTTTCCTCTTGTGGCCTTATCTGGTTTTATTTCTTGATTGCTGAACAAGATGTTTGTTAGACTTCATGCCTCGGCAAGCTCTTTTTCGTTAAGATTTGTTACTCTCTGTATATGTGTGGTGGTGGTTTTCTGTTTTTCTTGTTCTTTCCACCACATAACTTACCAGTTTATTTTTGGGGCCCCAAGGTTTTGGGCAATACCTCTCTTCCTAATATCTTCTTTAACTTGCTATTTGATTATTCTAACTTCTTCCATTTCAAAAAAGAATTGAGAGAGGCAGCTGGCACTTGCCATAGAAATGCCAGAGGCAAGAAGGTGAGGATAGACTGAGTGTGCAGCAGGCCCTCTTCACTGCTGCCTTCCACATAGCTGTACTAGCAGCAGCAAAGTAATTCCTTTTGTTCAGGACAGTGTATGCTCCCCTTGCTCAGTGGAAGGTGTTACTGTGCAGTACCTGTTCACTCACCATAGCAGTAGCACTGATAATCCAGGCCCCGCCTGCTCCTCCAATCACCAGCATGTCTCCTGTCTTGGAGATGAGAATGGAAGGCACCATTGCTGAGGGAGGCTTCTCTCCTAGAGCAGAGGCAGAGAGTATTACTCCTCCCATGTAGCTGTCAAGGGGGTTGGAGGGACACATAAGTTTATCTACCTCACCCTTCTTGCATTCCCCATGGAAAACCAAGCTGCTGCTCATTCCTCAAGAAGCTCAAGTCTTCCAGAAAACTAGCTGCTTTGTGCTGAGACCCCATCTCACAAGAAACTGGACCTTTATGGCACAGGCTAAATAAGAAGCATCTCTTGGTGCAGGACATCCTACAAGCATTCAGGACTTGCTGCAGCTCATTCAACCTAGCTGAGGAACCATTAGTGGCAAAACTGCCATTGCAGTACTGATGTCCTCTCTCATGGCAGACCCAAGGGAGATTGCATCAGGGATAGCTTATTTCACAAAGCAATGTCTCTGCATCAACACTGCTCTGTTACAGAACTTACAGCATTACTGATTTGATTGTGCATGCAACTATATACTTTTTCATAGATGAGCCTAAAAAGTCAGCAAGCTTGTCTTAGTACTAGTTTCTTCACTTCTTCCCTCCCCATCAAGCAATGATCAGCTTCAGCTTTTTTTTTTTTTTTTAAATCTCTGATTTCCCCAGCCAGCAACCAAAACTCCCATGTTTCCATGCAAGGGCAAATGTGAGTAGACAAGACACAGTACAGGGCTTTATCCTCTCTTAGTCTGAAACAAACTTGCTCTCATCCAGACCTAGGAAAGGAAAGAGTACCTGCAGTTTACAGACAGTCCCTGCCCAGTATGTGGCCTGCATATCCATCTCCTGGCCTTGTGTTCTATTTTGAGGATGAGAATGCTCACCTGGTTTAATACTTCTGTTTGCTATGCAGAAATCAGCGAGTTCGTTATTTAAAATGATCCCGGTTTGGTTAGAATACACAAAGGAGCCAAACCTGCAGGGG
Organism: Ciconia boyciana; assembly: GCF_034638445.1. Classification (NCBI taxonomy): domain Eukaryota; kingdom Metazoa; phylum Chordata; class Aves; order Ciconiiformes; family Ciconiidae; genus Ciconia; species Ciconia boyciana. Next base: position 5,677,423 of record NC_132948.1, read on the forward strand.
AAAGAAGTAGCCTTTCAGTGATCAGTGCTCTCTGTTGTGGATGACATTAACTGAACGTGGCACCCTGTGGGTTACCACTGTCTTCTCCCAGCCTGCAACCGCCCCAGCCAGGGTGTCCAAAAGGTGTTTGTGCTGCTGTGCTGGAGCGAGAGATAAGCTCCCTGTTAGTAGTGGAAGTGGGGATTTGCCCAACTCACAGAAACTCAGCAGAGCTCAGCAAGTTGTTACATCTTCGTGAACTGTGATGTTCCTTTGGGCTGATGCTCAAAGACCTTTGCTGTCACATGCAAAAGGCATTCATGAGTAAGAGACTGCCTAAATCTGTGAAGCCCAAGGGGTTTGCATTTCTGGTAAACAGCCCTTGCAGGTACCCTGTGAGCCTGATACATGGCCTATGTGACTCAATTACCAGCCCCTTGGCTACTCACGGGTAGTTGATGGTGCTGGTGGCGGACACGGCACTGCCATCTGCAGCGAGCACAGAGATGTGGCTTGTGCCCTTACTTTTGTATCTGTCATTGTAGATGGACTCCAACAAGTTGTAATGGTTGAGTGGATGGTCACCACGGTCATCTATTCGGCTTCTGGCAAGCTCAGCAATCTTGTCAGATAGCATGGTGCGCACAGTCACCTGCAATCACAGCAAGGAAACTGCGCTTGTGTCACCAAAGCACAAGCATGTCTTTCTTTAGACACAAGGAAGCCTGGGGGATTCAGCCCCAATACTCAGAGCTTGGGGACCTGTATTGGCAGCATTCAGCCCCAGCCTGAATCCCCAGGCCACTTGCATCACAGCAAGTAAAACAAGCTCAGTATTGAGACACCTCAGCATTGGCATGGGCGTGTGCACGTCCATTATCAGGCAAGTGAGCGCCAGCCTACAGCTGAACAGAAACTGCAGTCAAAGTAAATGGCCTAATCCTGCCTCTGCCCTGGCCAACTGAGCGGCATTGCTCTTGACTAGCAGTTCTAAGTATTTTTGTTCCTTCTGTGGCTGCAAAGCTGGAGGGTGTCAGAGCATCGCTTGGTACTGCAGCATTGTGCTGGCAGGCAGGATAGTCTGGGCAATAGGTAGCCTGCTTGAGGGCTTAGCACATAGGTTAAAATGAGTTGGTGACAATGCAGATTTAAAAAAAAAAAACAGGAAAGGGACTTCCCTGCTCCCTCTCTGTCAAGCAGCAGTGTAGAAGAAGCTGCCAGTGCTGTGGGTGTCTGCGGCTGCCCTTGTGCACCATGCCAGCTCACCTGAGCTTCAGAGAAGGCTGGGTCACTCATATGGGGTTTCAGCATATTGCCAAACTTTAGGGCCTCTGCGATGCGATGGTAGGCTTCTACCTTCTCCTTGGGTGTTGCCAGTGACGCTTCATGGAGTTTATACCCTGCGGAGCAGGATGAAATAATTTTGTTAATAGACCCAAGGCAATTTTTTTTCAAGAATTGTAAAACAAAAGTTGAAAGGAAGCTCCTTTTCCCATCCCAGTTATTATCAAGTTTCCCCTATGCTTTAGCAGCATGTGGGCACAGAAACAACCAAGTACTAATTTCTACTGTGACTTCAATTCCTCTTGAAGCCTTGGGAAAGTCAGGTATCCTTTGGCCTTTGCAGCAGCTATGGTGATGCTGACCCATTGTAAGAATGAGCCAGTTCATCATCCTGCTGCATACCATGGTCACACTGCTGCTTTGGGGCCCATTCTGGCTCGTCAACTTCATTTCTCCCCATTACTTTTCTACTGCTCTAGAGCAACACTCTTTGCAAACCTCTTGCTGCCCCTTTTCCCTTAGGAATTTACCTTCCAATATCTTGAGGATGAACATGAGCACAGCACCTCCCATGGGTGGTCCAGGAGAAAACATTGTGGTGTGATTGTTCAGGGTAATGTTCAGAGCTGAGGACACCTCTGCTTTGTATGCCTGAAGGTCCTCCAGTGAGATACCAGACCCTTTAACAGAAAACCAGATGGGTAGCTGGCATTAGCACATTAATTTCTACTAGGTGCTATGGGCTGGCTACATCGGAGCCTTGGTAAAGCTTGTAAAGAGCCATCCCTGTATACTCCAAATTTCTTCCACCCAAGCACAGCAATGTCTTCATGTGTCCTCATCTACTGCCAAACCCGAGGACATCACAAAGGCTAAGGGAGTTGGACAGGCCAGTGCATGAGCGCTATGGGTGAATGCCAGAGCCGTAGGTGCCTCTCAGCCCTGCTTCTGGGCCTGAGTTATAAGAACTGGGGAAAGGTGGCCCCTTCCCATGCCAGGTACCACCCAAAGTGCAAGCAAATGGCACATGTTGGCATTCCCCTGGTACTGACTCACTGTTAGCCAATTGCTGGGAAAAGGCCTGTCTATTAGTATTAGCTATAGCTGTTACCTACCAGCCTTCCTAATGTCCTCCACCAGGGCCTTTCCTATCTGTCCCTCATAAAATGCTGTAGCTCCATTTTCCGCTACAGCTCTCAGTGTTTGCTGCAGCGCTGGCCACCTGAAGGTCTCTCCATGCTTCAAAAACCTTTGACCGTCACATATCAGTGGGCTGTTAAAGAAAAACATCCATCAGTTTACAGCATGTGCTTATTCTGTCCACAGGGCCAATCTCTTTTTCCTTCCCAAAGCTGATTTGGTTTATGCATGTTGTATCCTTTCTAAGCCAGTGCTACACTGCAGTCTACATGGAGAAAAGTTCTCAGCCGATTGCTACCCATAGCACCAGCCACTCTTTCCCCAGACAAAGTTTCTTCCACGGGACCTAACACTTTGACCCTGGCTCAGGTCAGCGGGGCTTCTCCAAACAAGTGTCTGCTGTAGGGCCCTGCTGTCAGGGGAGGATTTCCACACAGATGGAGGCAGGCCACATACAGCCAGCTCCTCCTCATGAGCACATGTGCTTAGCAGACAGTTTTGCTGTGCCAAGCCACTCTAAATAAAAAAAAAAAAAGTTGCTGACAGAAAAAAAAAATTTAAAAAAACACTTCTGTTATTCCCTCCCTCTCCATAGCAAGTATTTACTGAGCAGAAGCTGCAGCAGCAGCCTGCGCTCCATGTCAGCATGTCAGAGGAAGGGTCTGAAGCTGAGGGAACAGTGGTCCTCACATTGCAATTTAATTCATGGGTCTTACCACAGCCCTTTTCGTGGGCTGGAGAAGGCTGGATGATTGATAATTTTGTCCATAACCGGGGAAACGACAAGTGGCTCAGAAAGGAGCTTGATGGTTGGTTCAAATAGGGCTTTCCATGGTAAGCGGCCATATCGCTTATGGGCTTCTTCATACCCACGAAGTTCTCCTGGTACAGCAATCCAGCGGGAACCTGAAGAGCAGAACGGCAGTGTCACACCCAGTAAGTCATTGGCCTGTGGGTTCCACCTCTCTGAAAGCACTTCAATGGAAGTATGGATTTGTACAGGCAGGACTAAGGCTTCTAAAAGCAGGCTTGGGGTTTTTTTCATTCCTTTTTCTGTTCATATATTTCTTCCATTACCTAATAGAGGGGGTGTAGAGAAGCTGGAGCCAGACTCAGAGGCGCCTGGTGAAAGCACAAGAGGCAACAGGCACATGTTGCAGCAAGGGAGATGGCAGCTGGACATAAGAGAAAGCAGTCATGCAGAGCCTGGTCAAACACTAGAACAAGTGAAGCTGTGAAACTCTCCATCCTCGGAGAAGTTAAAAAATGTGACAGGACAAGGGCCCGAGCAGCCTGAGCTAACTCTGACATCACTCTGCTTTGAGCAGGAGTTGGAGCAGAGACCTCCAACTGTCCCCTCCAACCATAGTTGTTCCTGATTCATTTTCAGGCTCTTCTTCCAAGGATAAGAACATCTCCAGGAAGTAGGACATGCCCCAAAAGAAAATGTGCTAGGGAAGGAGAATGAATGCAGCAACAAATGTGGAGAGATCCAAGATGTGCTGCTAAAGTGAGAGTGCCTGTTGCCAAACGAGTAACAGCAAATGGACGTGGAGCCTCCTCGGATGGGAGTGAGGTGGTAGCTGAGCTAAGCTGGAGCCCAGCAACTCAACTCCTGATGCTGCCACGTTGCTTCCCCAGTGTAAGGATGTGGGCAAGTGCACTGGACTGATTTCTTTCATTTCCAGAAAGTTTGAGCGGCTATTGACTTTATTTTTCTCTGTAAGAACTGCTGGGAAATGAGTGCTTTGGTAAATCTGGTCTTGAAATGCAGACTTCCTATGGAGAGAAATTATGTAGTGATTTCTCCTCATGCTCTGCTCCCCACCCCCTCACTGGTCAGGTTGCCAATGTTACCACGAAACAGGAATTTTGTGGACCTAGTATTTTTTCTTACTTTTGCAAAAATCCATCCAGGAAGAGCACAAGCAATTAAATAGAACTTCAGCTAAATTCAGCAAGGTCCTCAGTTCCCCCACCCTGAGCTTTGTGCACTGCATGCCAGGAGGGCACACAGCCCTCATGGCCCAGTCTGTGTCCTTACCAATGGGGAGACCAGCAGCACAGCCAGACAACAAATCGTGCGGAAACACTCGTGGTACTGTCTCGCGGGCATTGATCACCTCGACTGTTCCTAGAAAGGAGAAGGGGGAAATGCGTAACATTGTCTTCGTGAAGCAGGTGAACGTCACACTTCAGCCAGCTGTGAGCACCGCACAGGCTGCTAGCCCAGGGCCCGCGGCGCTGTGCTGAACTGCCCTGAAGCCTTTTGCCAAATATGTCAGGCACACTTTCAGGGTCAGGCTGCAGTCGGCACACACTGTCGTTTGCTCCGTGCTTTTATTTAGAGCAAACCAAGCAGTGCCTACCTAGAGGCAATGAAGGTACAAGGCCAAGGCCAAGGCCTGTCTCCAGCCAGTTAAGGTTCCCCCCTAAGGCTCTTGGGCCTGGGACATGGGCTGGGACATGCTGTTTCACATCTGATTTGCAGGTTCCTGCACCTCCTCTACAGGTGGGACATGTCAGAGACACAACATGAGCCTCGTGCTCCTTGGTGGGCCATTTTTCAAGTGATGGTGAGGCATGTCCATCAATGTTTGTAAGCAGAATGGTGATGCTGAAAGACCCTCCATGTATCAGGAAGCTTGAAAGGAAAAACAAAACAAAAAAGACCACTTGCATACACTCGTATTTCAGGTCTAGCCTATTATTTCGCCTCCTTCTCTGCCTTGTATTTATCTTTTCCTGTCACAGTCCCCAGAGCCAGCTGTGCTGCAGGACCCCACAGTGCTGCCTAGTGTACCAAGCACCTGAGCCGTGCATGGCCACGTTCCCCTCTGTGCAGCAGGATAATTCAGGTAGCAGAAGAGGACCGATGATAGGAGACAAAGTTACATGGCTCTGCCAAAAGGGAAAAAAGAAAAATATAGGTGTTTTGCCAAATTATGCTATTGCATAAGAGATACCCAAGCATTTCCAGACTTGTGACCTTGTGAGACTACTTGGCAGGGGTTTTAAAACTACAATATTGTTATTGCGTTCATTGTTGATTTTATTTAGATCTATAAGCTCTGGGGGCTTTTGGGAGCCAAGGCAGTTAAAAAAAAAACATTAAAAACATAAAAGCAAGAACACAACACTAGGAGCTAAGCCAAACACAGAAGGGCTTCCCAGCAGGCCCTGAACCTTGCTAGATTTAGATTTGTGAAGGGAAGATGCATCTCCTGGGACAGGAAGTCTCACCACTGCTTTGGGGAGTCCTACCCACGCCAGCGAGGGCAGCGTGCGATGCTGCCCCCGTGTCGGCAGGCACTGCCTGAGCTGCTGATGCAGGATGAGCCCCTGAAGTCCCAGCCCAAGGGCTCGGCTGAGCCAACAACAGCCCCATATTACTGCGCTCCTTGCCAGCACACACGCCTCTGCTCCCAGCTGCCTCCGTGGCAGCCCAGCAGCAGCTCAGACAGCACCGCTCACACCTTGCTGCACTGTCAGCTATGTGACTTTGAAATATAATTTGGGATTGCTTTGGAGGGGAAAGGAGAGGCAAAGTCAGTTCATTTTAAATCCAAAGCTCCTTCCTCCCACCCCCACATGTGAAAAGATGCATTCCCTGTAACGGATGCTTTGGGTTAAGGGCAGAAGCATGGTTTCTAATCAGAGGATGCAGCTTTTATATTCAAAAAATTGCTCTGAGAGAACATGAAGGATTCTGACTTCTCCATGGCAGCTGGGTGTCTGCAGGGAGACAGGGCACCATGGAGAGGCTAGGGCTGGCCCATACCTGTGCTGGCATTATAGATGGTAAATATGACCCCACCACCCAGGCCCGAACTCTGAGGGTTCATCACCGAGGTGCAGATCAAGCCAGCAATGGCAGCATCCACAGCTGTGCCTCCACTTTTCAGGATGTCCCTGTGGTGGAAAGGGAGGAAAAAAGACAATGTTAAAATCCAGGGATGACAGAATGGAGGAACCACATGAAAATGTCTCCCTGGGGCACTTGCAAGGCAGCCCCAGCTTGACGAGAGCAGCTAGCAGTTGGAGAAAGCTATTAGCAGCACTGTGGGGTGTGAGAGCACAGAAAGGCGCCTTCCTTTGTGGGAGCGAGAAAGAAAAATTAGTGGGAAAGACGAGAGAGTCTGCAGGAGGAAAGAGCAGCCAGGGGCCAGACCTGTGCGTGTCTGGTCTTCCTCTGGGCAAAGAGTGATGGGACAGAGAGAACTGCAGCTGCTCACAAATGCTGTTGACAAAAAGGGACAGCAAGGAGCTCCCAAGTGTGGAGGAGGATGCTCTTGGCAGAGGAGAGAGCTTTCCACATGCTGCGAACAAAACAACTGCTTTCTAGTGGCCCACCTACCATTCCCAATAAAAAGGCATATGCTGATCAACAGGACAGGGACACTGAAGCAAGAATGATGGGTCCATGTGAAGCAAACTCCTGAGACTTAACACGTCAATTAGCACAAGATTCAGGCTTTACTTCATTGCTCCTACAATGTGCCTTCCTGGGCTTATGTGATATTAGCGCAAAAATCCCACTTCCTCCCTGTATCTCCAAAGGCAAAAAAATCAATCAAACAAACAAAAATATCAAACAGGAAAAAAAACCCCTCAACTGTTTCTACCTAGGCACAGCCACACCAAAGAATACACTGGCATTAAGACAGCTTCATGCTATTGACAGCAATGAGAAACGTGTCTCAACAAAGGCTTCCTTCAAGCACAGCTGTAAAAAAAAATCTTTTCCTTGCAGTGGAAACACGGTGGGGTGGGGTTTCTTTGCACAGCATTCCAGTAGCCAGCACTGGTATTTGCTAGGAAGGTTTCTGACTGGGTTGGGGTATTGCTTAGATAAGGCAAAGCCAGAAAGGAAAGTGGAATAGTTCACTAATTGGAGAGCAACTGCTGCCAGAGGCTGCGATAAGAACACAGAGCACATATAGGCACTGCTGTTTATTTTACATCTGTTGATGTGGCTGGGACCTGCTGGGGCTGGGAACAGGATGCTGCCAGCAGGCACAGTGATTGTGGCTTTCCTTTGTTTCTGTAACTGCCTTTGGAACCACTGCCTGTAAGGAAATGGCATGTGGACAAGTGGGGAGAAAAGAAACGGTAGGGAACCACCGGGCTTTCTGTTTGGGGTCTGCATGGCTTTTAGCATCCTAGCAGCAAGCTGCTCCCTGGCTGTAGCTCTGAAAATGGAGACTGAGGCTCAGGCTCGCCCATTCATCTCCTTGCAGCAGGGTTAAGACTCTCACCACACAGATGTCCCTGGGTGGTGTTTTTCTGAAACTGAAGCTTTTTAATTGCTAACAATAGAAGGGAAGGACATGAGGGCTTCATAAGAAACTGAGTTAGCCCTGTAGAAGGCCCAGGAAGCATGTTAGAAAGTTGGGGAAGGAGGGGAGAAGGACCACTACACTGGCCTGGGACAGTGCTCCTCAGAGCCCCGGGATTATGGGCTATGAGGCAGAACATGTACAAAGCCTGGTGCCAGGGAGAACCATGGTTCTGAGATAATCTGCAGTGAAAAACAATTTTAAAAAGAAACTTTGAGACTGTATGGTATTCATTTCAGTGCAATGCATTAAGACCTTAACATGGAAAATCACACACATTTCTGTCATTTTCCCAAAGCCCGAAAAGCACCAGAGCCTCACCCAGCTTCCCAGCCACATTCACAGTTGTGTAAGTGGTTGCACATCTTGCACTACCTTTTGTCCAGGGACCCTCCTGCCACTCTCCTTCTGAAGCCAGTGCCATACATCCCTCACCATGTCCCCAAAAACACTTGTGCCTGGAGGAGCACTCTCTGACGAAGATCCTTGTCCCTTCTTGTGTCATCTGGTGATGGTCATCTACCTGCTCCAAAACATGAGCTGTTCCCCCCGCCACTGATCTGCACCAAGCCAGCATGCTCTGCACTGGAACTGCATTACCTTAGCATGCTCTAAAGGGTGACCACAGTTAATCAATTTATTAATTTAATATTTGTACACCTAGACGGCCTGTTTCTGGATGATGCTAAGATCTTTCGGTGTTCCCAAGTACTTGTTTATAAAAGCAACATTTGGGCTAAATACCCTTTAACTACCACGAATGTAGTACCATATGCACAAAGCATACAAACCTGAGAGTTTCTTAGCATGACCTTATCCATGCTCCCTCCCTCCAACACTCCCAGTTAGACGTAGAGCCAGGATAACACAAGCCATGTAAACTCCAGTTTGCAGCTGTGCCCTTGGCTCCCACTGAGATCAGGGAGGACAAATGAGGTCTCAGTCTCAGCAGAAAAGGTGTATCATCTGACTGCTAAAGAGAGCAGCAAACTTCTCCAGGGAGCTGAGACCTGGACTGTTACTGCCATTGGCAAAAGGGACACAGATTTCCTGAGAGCATCAAGGAACAAGCAGGAGGAAGACAGTCACTGGCCAGTGGAGAGGACTTCAGCAGCGCTGCCAGGATGGACACATCCTGCCTGGCATGGCCCAGGCAGGTCAAGTGCTTATTTATGGGCCCTGATTACTCCAGCCTGCTAGTCCACCCCATAGTTTTCAGATGGGTCATGCCCAAGACACTGACATTGTGCACGCCTCAGGAAGCCAGGAAAGCCAGAGACAGTCTTTATTGTTCCTGCTCTGTGCCTAGCACACTGATGCCCTGATTCCTGTCTGCAACTCTTTGGTGTTAATGCAATATGGAGAAAAAGAAAAAAAAAACACCAGCAGCCAACACAGGGACACCTTTTCACAGAAAAGCAAAGCATGTTTTGGTTTGTCCTTGGTCACTAGCCCTCATTAATACGAAGAAGTATAACGCAAAACAAATTTGCAACATAAACAAGATGACAAGAAAAACAGAATTTCCAGCTAATCCAAAAGTGCTTTCCATTCCTGTCTACTGTGTCTATATTGGTGGCAACTGTCACCTCTGGTGGCAAATACCACATCTAACAACACATAGACAAACCTGTTTCTTGCTCAAGGGAAAGAGGGCTTTCCAGTTGCCTGCTGCCTTTCAGTGAGCACCATGGGATGGAGAGCTAAGGCTTCACATCCACTAGCACAGCGTGCAGCATTGGAGACCATCTCAGTATGGGATGGGCTGTGTGATGCTGGGCATGATCCTTTGCCTGCTGCTTCTTTGGGGGACAGTGGTTAGGGGGAAGGGGAGCTGAGATTTCTCCCCAAAACTAGGCATTATCTTGGCTCTTCCCAGCGTGGCAGGAACACTCCCAGCCCCAAGTCTCACAAACACATCTTGGAGGGCTCACACACCACACTGATGTTGCTTCCCTGGCTCTGTGGGGGGGGTGCATGTGCCAGCCAAGTTTTTCACTTGAACCCCAGCACAAGAGGTGTCCCATGACACAGGACAGGCACAGTGGTAGCTAAGGAAAAGCAAGCCTTACAGTCAGGCTTTTAGCTCAAGCTCAGAAACAACTGAACCCAGCAAGGGTAAAACCAAATCCTGATCAGGGTTATTAATGAGATTTCTTTTGAGCTGCTTTGCTCAAAGGAGGCCTGATACATATCCCCCATCGTCAGCGCAGGGTCCAGGGCCCACAGCCATTCTATGCTATCTGCAGACTGGCCCCCATCTCGACAACTTTTTCCCCCAGCCTCTCTGGGGACTGAAACACGACAAAAAACAGTCTCTGAGCTGGCTCTTGGTATATCACACTCAGCTCCCCATGCCTGGCTTACCTGCTTTCAACCAGAGCCCTGCCACTTCCTTGGAAGTGATGCCTAGGGAATTTAGAGCCATTATGTCTTTCTCATCTAGCTAGACTGGCAGAGTACACCCTGTCCCATTAGGTTGCTCCCTTTATATGGATCACTGCTACAACTAGCTTAATTATAATGCAAAACCCTGGAGAGACACATGACCACCCCCTCCCCCCCCAAAGTGTACCTTATCAGGTCTCTCTAGGGACATCTTAGTGCTACAGCTGACAAGATCTGATAACAACATGTTTTGTCCTATATCCTTCCTGCCACTTAGTTGCAGCTTTAGGGTTTGGCCATTAATGGAGTTTCCTTAAAGTCAGGAGCAGAAGAGGATCTTAACAATCACGTCCCACTCCAGCAGCAGCAAAACAGGGATTCACCTTCCCAGGGAGGGTGAACGATGGCACTTTGCTCACACAATCCTCACAGCAAAGATGGGCTGTGCTAGACTGCAGACCAAGTCTGCCATTCTGTGCTAGCTAGCAGGATCCCTGAAGCCATTTAAAATACACTGGAAATGCTAAGGTATTAAATTATATTGATTTTTTTTTTCTGCTAAAGAAAGCTGGGGGGTGGGAGGAGACCACACGTTATATAGGAGCTGCCTGCTTAAGATTTATGAAGAGCAAAAGCAACAGCTGTTTCTGTAAAAAAGAGTCAGTTGCCCAATTTAAAACTGTTAAAATACAAGAAGAAGGGAGGGCAAATCCTTTGGGATATAAACATTCTTCAGAAATGCTGCTGGGCCATCACTGAAAAGGATTTTTGCAGCAGATTCTCTGCCTAGAACTGAGCTTCCCAGGACCACAGACATTTTCTGACTGTTAAATTCTCACCCTCCCCACCACCCTGTCCCCTAGGCGGGTGTTCATTTCAGAACAAGCCAGTTCCCAGGGTTTACGCTAGGCTACACTGGAGAAGTGGGATCAGAGATGGCTGCTGGGCCAGGTCAGGTCAGCTCGCCTCGCTGCAGCAAGGCTGATGGAAAAAGCCTCTTCCATTGCCAGGAGGGAACAAGTGGCTCAGAGCTGGAGGTGGAGGTGGGTTTGGGTACCGCTCACTGCCAGGGCAATCACCTCCTGTCACCTCACGGCTTCCTGACATGAGGACAAATTACTGAGGTGGACTTTGGTACCAAATCCACATCCTTGGGTTAAAAACAGCTCTGACTCTCCTTTTAGCCTCCCATCCCTCTTCATCAAAGTGTTTTGCTTCATTCAGGGACAAGTTTTCTTCCAGCACAGGACCCCTGTCTGGACCAGACAGCTGCACAATGTTGCTTTCAGTCCCCAATCTCCAGTAGTAAACCCATTTACAGCAAAAGACCTGACCTCGTTCACCACTGAGATCTGGGCACTGATGGCTGAAAGCAAGTCTAGCACAGGACCTGCCAGCAAGGCTGATGACATGCTGGAGGCTTGCTGAGGTAGGTCACTTTCTGCAGGGAGCCAAAGAGTTGCATGAAGATTTCAGAAAGTCCAACCTTACATAGCCCTGGAATATACAAACACCTCCTCCAGAGCTGGAAAACCCACGCCTGAGCACAGCTGAGCACAACTGAAGAAAAAGAGCAGCAAACAGGGGCTGTGAGTCTGTCCCCCGTCTCCTGCTTGTACTAACAAATTACAGAGCTACACGGTTTCTTCGCTGACCTTTCCTTCACAGCTGAACTATCAGTGAGGGAAACACAAGGGCCCTGAGGTTTTTTTCCACAACCCACTTGTTAAAAGACAAGATTGCTCTTCAGGCAAGAGGATCAGTTATTCTCAATAAGTTCAATTAAAAGTTCTATTAGGAGCACACAAAGACTGTCTTAAACAGCGGCATCTTAAACCGACACAGTATCATGTAATGCCCCAGGAATTTCATTACTGCTAATGGCAACTCACAGAGCATGTGGTTTGGGTTTCTTCTTTTTTTTTTAAAAGGAAACAAGATTTTTTAATTAAAGAAAAAAATTTATAAGTAGGTCAGAGATTAGGTGCTGCTTTTAGCTTCCAAGACTTCAGGTGCCAGACAGTGCGATTGGTTTCATGCCCACCCTGCGCTGGAGGTTCTCCGAGCATCCCCTGCATGGGTTCCTGGGAGCTCGGGGGGAATTGCAGGATGAAAGGGGTGGCTGTGGGGGGGCAGCCCAGGGTCCCAGCAGAGAGCGGGTCAGTGGGGGAGAGCAGGGACAAACAGGCACTCTTGAACGTCTCTGTGGTGTGCCTTTAGGGACTGGTTGCAATGACTCCTGCTCTCACCCGCGGGGCAGGCAGGCAGTCTGACACATTCAATTACAACATGTGGTTTTCATTTGATTGTAGCTCTGCCATACCCAAGCCACCAAGCCTAATTTTTTTCCCATGGTGCTGTGGAGGTCGCTCTTTTCCTTTTAGTATGTTTCCACTAAAAGCATTCAGCAAGTACCAAAAAATTAGACTGAGGAAATTTGTTGTTTTGCCTTATTTTACTTGTTTTAAACTCCTCTAGGAAATTTGTTAGGAGGCTCTGCTGTGTGCAAGTACAAAGCCAAAGATGTAGTCTGCCTCCAGTTCAAACAATTCACTCTAATTTGGCCAAGTTGTTTGCTTTGGGGGAAAAAAAACCAAAACCAATCATTAAAAATGTTGATCATATTGAGCATATATTTTTTTTAAATTTATTTTCTTATATACAAAAATGCATATGTGTGTGGTCATCAATGAATGAACCAGTTTTGGCAGATTAATTCTCCTGTGATTTCTAAGCAATGATAGTGGAAATAAACCTGTTCCAACCCTGAGCTGCAGAGGCTAAGCACAGCTTCCTTGAAAAAATTGCATCTAGTAACAGCCATGGCTTTGGGGCACGGAAAAACCAAGGAAATTATTGTCCTTAGTACTCTGTGCTCCCCAGGCTGGACCATGAGCAAGGAAAGTGGCCATGTCCTGCCTCAAACACAGAGGAGATGGGAGAGGAGTGAGGTGGCTGAGCTGTGGAGGCAGGATCAGGGCAGAAGAAGGCCCATAAGGCTGAGCAATTTGGGAGCGGGGCAGGTGGTGGTGTTGTGTTGGTCGGATGAGAAGAACAGAAGTAGCGACTGCACAGGCTCAAACACCAGCACAGGGAGATGGGTACATGGGGGAAGGAGCAGACACAGAGCTGGGGGTGAGGCAGCAATTAGGCAGAAGAGAGGCAGTGGCAGCACGGGTAGCAAAGGGCCCAGGAGGGACTTGGGAGCAGCAGTACAGGTCCCAGCTCTTGTGCCATTAGGAATCTCGCCATTCATGATTACTTGCCTAACTCAACTCGTTACAATATTCCAAGTCCAAACAGCCAGTGTAAAAATATGCAAATGTTTGCATAACTGCAGAAAAAGAGTTAAGACCTAAATACAGTACTTAGTAAGAAAAAGAAAAACCCAAGAATAATTATTTCTTCTTGTTTCCTCTCTCCTAAGTCTCATGATTTTGGGAGTTTAATTATTTTTGAACAGCAAAAGTCAACAGCATTGCTGTAATCTCAAAAAAACTCAGTTGACTGGCTGGGCAGTGTCTGGGAAGGAGTTGGGGTTGTGCATCAAGGGATGCTTGGCTTTCCCCAACTCTCACTTTGCTGCTGAAGCTAAGTGGCAAATGAACTGGCAGCTCGCAGGTGGGAACATCAGGGCCTAATGGCTAAGACTACTCTGAGAAATTGGATTTTATTGCTGTGGCTGTGACAAAATTCCTATTTGATGCTAAAATCTTGTTCAGCAAAGATTATGCAGGAGGCCACTGTGTGCTCCTGAGCTCCTGGTGCTCCCATCAAGACCATCGGTCAGGCTTGAGGAAGTGCTCACCCTGCACAGTGTGCTGGTTTTGGTTGGGATGGAGTTAATTTTCTTTATAGTAGCTAGTATGGGGCTATGTTTGGATTTGTGTTGAAAACAGTGTTGATAATACAGGGATGTTTTCGTTACTGATGAGCAGTGCTTACACAGAGTCAAGGCCTTTTTTGCTTCTCACACCATCGAAGGGTTCAAGATAACAACAGGTTTGATTGGAATGTGCTAAATCGAATTCATAGCTGTTATTGCTGTTTAGCTATTAATTGACAGGCTCCTGTGCTTGCCATGGGACTTGCTTGCCTTACTGTATATTAGAGTCTAGTGCTCGTTAGTGGCTGCTTTTTGCTTTTGCTGCTTGCTGTGCTGCTGTACTGCTTATCATCTTACTCTGCTGTGCCTGGGAACATGTTGATAACAGCAATGGCCATGTGCCTGGGCTGGCAGACGGCCAGGGCATCGCTGCTGCTTCTGTGCTGCTGTACTGGACAGGCTGGAACTGCAGTGTGAACTCAAGTCAAAGGGACTGTGACCTGTGGATGAGTCCACGCAGGAGCAGGATACCCCAAAGCATCTGTGTCCATGGATAAGCCCATGCCAGAGCAGGTATATCTTGCAACATCTGTGGCCATGGTTATGTCTGTGCCACAGCAGGTATACCTCTGAAGGGATTGTGGCCCAAGGATAAGTACACGCTGGAGAAGGTACACCTCAAAGCACCTGTGGCTGTGCATGAGGTCATGCTGGAACACCTCAAAGCGTGTGGCCATGGATAAGCCCATGACAGAGCAGCTATGCCCCTGGAGGGGTAAGGCCCTGTTGGAGCAGGTTTACTTCTGAAGGGACTGTGGCTGTGGGTAAGGCCATGCTGGAGCAGGTATATCTCTGAAGGCATTGTGGCCCATGGAGAAGGCCACGCTGGAGCAGGTGCACCTCAAAGCGACGGTGGCTGTGGATAAGTCTATGCGGCAGCAGGTATACCCTGGAGAGACTGTGGCTCATAGAGAACGCTCCACTTGGAGCAGGTACACCCCTAAGGGCCCACAGTCTGTGGATAAGTCCAAGCCAGAGCAGGGGCAAGGGGAGGAGTTCATTGCAATGTTAAACCCTATGGTCTGGTCCAAAGGGACCAGGGGTGGAGATTTTAATGGAAATACCTTTAAATTGTTGTAACCCGGGATTTGAGTTGCATGTAATGGGAATTACTATAGCAGGAACCACCTGAACCAATGGAGGAGAGGCCTTACAAGAAGCAGTGCAAGTGCAGCAGTGACCCGACCTGAGCTGGCTTTGGTGCCCAGTAACTCCACGCAACACACCACCTCTGCTGTCCTGAGTGACCACCATAACAGATGGAGCCCTGAACTCAGTGGACGTTTTGTGGACATCTGTAGACATTTCATCAGCATTTTTATGGACATTTCACAGGGGTGGTCCATAGACTAAGGGAATGCTATCTATCTGTGTATTACATCAAAGGATGGGAAGGGGAGTGGTGGTTAATGAGGATGTATTGGATAGTGTGGGACCTGAGCATGACGTAAAAGGTATGGAATAAGGGGTGAAGAATGTCCTGGTTTTGGCTGGGATAGAGTTAATTTTCTTCACAGTAGCTACTATGGGGCTATGTTTTGGATTTGTGCTGAAAACAGTGTTGATGATAACACAAGGATGTTTTCGTTACTGCTGAGCAGTGCCTACACAGTGTCAAGGCCTTTTCTGCTCCTCACCCCACCCCACCAGTGAGTAGGCTGGGGGGGCACAAGAAGTTGGGAGGGAACACGGCTGGGACAGCTGACCCCAACTGACCAAAGGGCTATTCCATACCATATGGCGTCATGCTCAGCATATAAAGCTGGGGGAAGAAGAAGGAAGGGGGGGACATTCGGAATGATGGCATTTGTCTTCCCAAGTCACTGTTACATGTGATGGAGCCCTGCTTTCCTGGAGATGGCTGAACACCTGCCTGCTGATGGGAAGGAGTGAATGAATTCCTTGTTTTGCTTTGTTTGCGTGAGTGGCTTTTGCTTTCCCTATTAAACTGTCTTTATCTCAACCCACGAGTTTTCTCACTTTTACTCTTCTGATTCTCTCCCCCCTCCCACCCGGGCGGGGTGAGCGAGCAGCTGGGTGTTGCTTGGTTGCCGGCTGGGGTTAAACCATGACACACGGTCACACAGGAGGTCAGTAAGAGATGTACCCCAAGCAGCGCAGGTTGCTCCGAAAGGCAGAGACCCTGATCAAAGCGACTCTGCTGTGGCACCCACACAATATAATTGCCATGCTAGACTTCCTTATTTGTATCAATGAGATAACATCATTTTCTCACTTCCCAGACTGCTATGAGAATTAATTTAGTTGTGAATATCACATGCTAATAGCTAAGATCTAAAATGTTACATAGAGATATAACAGCACAGATATGTTTGGGGGAAAATGAACAAGATCACATGCAGTGCAGAGCATGCAGTAAGCTTCTCCCAAAGAAAAAATTGTTCCTTCCTTACAAGCTACCACTGTGAGCCAGTGGGGACAAAGAGAGAAATAGGACAATGACAAAGAAAAGGGCAAATGTTATACAAAGCTTCTGATCACAAGCTCTGTTGCAGATTAACATTTTTATAAACAGTTTTATTGTGAGCTATTGCAAGAACATGAGCAGATAGCTCAAGCTGGGAGAACAACAGAGGAGTTTGGTTCTTTCCAAGTATAAGAACAGCATGAAATGAGCACAAAGGTTTCCAAGAATGGCTGGAGGCGAAGGATACTGGGAAAAGCAGCAGACAGCATGCAGCAGTAGGGGAGTAGAGCTAACCACCAGGCAGAGGGTGCGCGGTGTAGAGTCAAGGTGAAGGAGGAGAATAGTCTTGGCTGGGGAGATCCAGGGGGCTTGGCAGGGCTGGAGGAGAGAGCTGATACCTTTGGAGCAGCAGGACATGATGAGCAGCTGCCCCAGACTGGGGAAAAGGGGTAAAAATGTGTGATGGGAAGTTGGAGCAAGGGCAGAATTTTGTGGGGATCATTGGCAAACTATTTGCAGGAAATCTAAGGGGGTCTGTCAGACTGGAGGGACACCATAGACCTTGTCAGCAAGTGCGCTGGAGGCGCAGCTACAGCAATGGTTGAGACTATGGAAGCAGTTGGAGCTTCTTCTGAAGAGAAGGGAAGGAAACAGATGGCAGCCCAGCAGCAGTAGCCAGCTAGCCAAAGCTTTTCATTGTCAATTTGATCACAGATTTCTGTGGCTCTCACTTCAGTGCCTTCCACCTGATTCTACACTACTTCAAGTTAAAAATTACAATAGCTGCAAAACAAGTGCTCTGGTTTTCCCAGCAGATTCTTTGGGTAATCCAATAATGTATTTTCCTCTATTTCTATTAATGCTGATTTAAAAGATATGTCTTCTACCTTCTGAAGAACTAACCTGTGGCTTAGCATTAAAAAAAAACCAACCCATCTCATTCCTTGACATATATACAGCCATAGTACATTTTCTCCAACTACTCACAAATGCTGTGTCAGCACTTCATTGCAAGAACCACACGTGTGACATGGCAAGCATGGTGTAATGGCACGACATCTTATCTCACTCCTCCAGCCACAAGGTAGAGCACACAGCTCCAGCACCCATTGCTGGAGCATCCAGCATCACATGTAGCTTGTGAAGTTCCATCCTTCTACTTTCACGTATGCAAGCATTTAAGAATTGAAGTAACAGTAATAGTAAAATAATAACATAAGAGTCAAAATGTTTGAGAGAGAAGTTGTTACACAAACTGAAGTGTTACAACCTGGGCAGCTAGAGAATTTTTTAAACCTACATCTTTCCTTCCAAGTGATGTAAGTATGTCTTTTGTACTTATACTTTCTTGGCTGAATTTCAATTAAATCTGCTCTTGCTTTACAGTACAGAGTGTCTTTCTTCATAGCAGACACACCTGCTGCAGGCTTCAGTCCAGAAACAGACACCCTCAAGGCTGGGATGCCCAGTCCCCCTTACCCTCTCAGCCTGCCTGCTTTCCTTGCCACTGCTGAAGCCCAGCTGCAGCTCTCTGCTAGCTCCTCTCACTTCTTCCTTAATTTATTTCTAAGCCACTTACCTGACAGACTTACCACAATGGAGTAAGCAGTTAATTTCCTGTTTCCTCACTTAGAAACAACTTTACATTTGTATACTATAAATATTTGTACCTTCCAAAAGGCCAAGGATTTGCAGAGCTGCAAATTTTCGTGACATTGGATAATTAAAATAAGCATCAACTGCAGAGGCAGGGCGTCATCTGCTCTCTGAGCTGCTCTACTGCTGATGGAGAGCACCCAGAGAGCAGCATTGCTGCTCAGACCCAGAAGCAGGGATGGGGCAGAAACACAGCTCACTCCTGTAGTTAGTACGTGTACCTGTCTGTCAGTCCGAGTCCACGACATACGCGACATGTAACCTGAAAAACCGAGAGGTGCGTGCACATACCGGCCGATGACAGAGCAGGTCTCGGTGTCAGCAGCCACGGCACCATGCAGGTAGCGCTGAGGACCGCACTTGGGTTGAGTCAGGATGACCACGAGCGCAACAACCACCGCCAGCACCCCTAGGGTCAGCAGCACCAGACAACAGATCTTCCCCGTAGACATGTCTATTCCTACACCGCCGGAGGCAGCTGGGAGGCTTTTATTCCCTTTGCGAAGGCGCCTGCTTTGCTCACGGTGGAAGTAGAGGATCCCGGCAGTTTTGGGAGGTCTCACTGAAGTGGCCTCTGCCCCCTGTGACTGAGGATTACATTATTTTTAAGATTAAAAGCTGCTAAAAAGGAAACAGTGAACTCCTTCCTGCTCTCTTTTGTGTGAGAGGCTTTTCACTCTCTTTTATAAAGTAAACTTTTTCTGGCATATCCACCATATGACTTTTTTTTTTTTTTTAAAGTCTCTGATGAAAACATTTAACGCATTCACTGCTGGAGCACTTCAAAGTGAAATCTCTACACTGTTTATTGGCTTCACACAGCCTCCCTGTCTTCACATTCTTGCCACATAGAGCAAATTACCAAACAAGGCAGCCTACATGGTGAATCACTGGGAAAACTACAATGTCAATCCTACATTCCCAACTTGGGGTATTTTCTTTCTGTAAGACTAGTCAAAGAAGTAAAAGCTAAATACAAAATACAAAGCTGGAACCTTCATATTTACTCTTACTTTACCTTATAGTTTATTATAATCTTGCTTATTTACTGTTTTCATCATTAAATCTTGCTGGTGTCCACACCATACATCTTCTGTAAAAGAGCATAACAGAATACTTTGAATAAAACAGTATGCCTCTGCACTTCTGCAAAACATTAGAGCTAAAAGCTCTGGGGTCCAGCCTGTATCCGTCAGCAGCCACAGCACCCAGGAAGTGAACGGCTGCTAAATAAGACCTGACCTGATTCCTAACAGAGCAGTGATCAGCAGCATGAATTGGTACGCAGTGCAACTGGCCCCAGCTAGCTCTTTAAGAGCCTCTTAATTACACAGTTCCCCTTGCACTTAAAAAGTTAAAGATACAGTTCCACACCTGCCTGCTGTCTTTCTAAAAGATGTTATCTGTGATCCTTTTCCAGCTAGATTTGGGAGAAAGGGAATTCACCTGTGCAGATTTGCACCTGTATTTCGGTACAGACTTTGAACTTGCACCCACTAAACTTTATCTCATAGCTAAGTAATACTATTTCATGTATCATAACTCAAGAAATGGATTTGATAGACTAGACTGTCTTTTTTGTAGCTGTATCTTCCCGTAAGGTTATCTTGGGGAAGTGAGAATAGTCCAAGAAAAATATATGGTTTTGTCCAAGATAAAACCATGGTCCCTGGGGGATATTTTCTTGGTCTCTACATCTCTATCTGACTTGATTAATATACTTGGCATGTGTAACAAGCCTCCACAGCTCTAATGTGACTCTTCATTTCACCCCATTGCAAAACATTGCTGATCTTGTAAAATTTCTCAATCCCTACATGACTTTCATGTTTCATTTTTAACAAATGATTCTATAACACTTAAAGAACCATCATTCTGGTGGTTTTTGGGAAAGCTCTTCCCTGTAAATTCACAGCAGGGCTGGAAAACCTGACCACGCAGTACCAATAGACCTAAGGCTCAAGTGGATTTTGCCCATTTGCTTTCATCAAATGCCATGGAGAATTCAACTGCAGTCTCCAAATTTCCATCAAATTTGCTTTTCAACACAGCACATCAAACATCTGTAACAGGAAAATTACCCTTGTGCTGCCAAGGAGGAGACCTGAAAGAGGCAAGAAAGGTAAGAGAGAGTGTCATCTCCCAGACCATGTCTGGGAAGGCCAAGACATGGTTATGATCTATTCCAACTAACACATGCCTTCTGTAGGCAAACCCATTTGTCTTTTAAATACATAAATGAAGTCTGAGCCTCCTTCTCTCTTTCGATGTGTAACCTTTACAGCCTTGCTGGTGCAACACTCAACTTTGACCTGATGACTGCTATCAGTCATGTTTGAGGAAAAGCAAGCTAGTTGCTGGTTGAAAGCCAGCCCTCATAACCACCCTCAGGATCCTGGAAGTGAGGAGACAATCCCAAAGAGCATCAGCATCTACGTGAGCTGTATGCGTGCTTTTTGTTCAGCAGAATAAAGTTGGAGATGCAAATCAAGGAGCCACCTTCTGAGAAGATGGAGACCTCTATGCTGAAGCAGGATGCATGACAGTCTGGGGCCAGACTAAAGAAAACAAGGTTTCTGCCTTGTCTGCAACAAAAGAGTAGGTTTGTGGCATGAACAGCATTTCAAGCATTGTGTTTTCTCCATGCCTCCTTTTCTTCAGTGCTGCTTTCCATTGATTGAGGGGAAGAAAAGAACATCATTGGACAGAAAGCCAGACATTTCTACTCAGCAAAGAAAAGCTGACTAAGATATTGGCCCTCAATTTATTACTCTTCATCTCATCTTTCAAAAATATAAACTAAAAGAACCCTAAACACACACCAGACTCATAAAGCATTCTCATGCTAGGGTCCTAAACATCCTCCTTTGCCTTCTACACTGCCTCTTTACACTGTCCAAATTACATTGCAACATACCCAAGAGGATGCCTCTTTCTGCTGGTGTTTGCTTGCAGACCACTCTACAGTCACCAAGCTCTTATTGTAAGACATAAGAAGTGCATTTTGCATTTCCCAACTCTAAATTAAGTTTAAACCATTGGACAAGAGTCTAGGAAAGTTTCCAAGAGCATGCAACCAAAAGCCAAACTGGATATATTTCATACACCACTCGTCTCCTCCTCCAGTCACATTTATTTATAACCCAGGAATATCAGTTGTCTCTATAGGATAATCAAATTACAAAAACATAGGTAACATGCTGGGAAGTTATTGTTCAAATCTTGTGAGACAGGGCTGTGAGTTCCACAGATGTCGGTGTTCATGATCCATTTGTCTCAGTACAGTTTTTCAGAAACTGAGAAACACTAACCTTGCACATTGTTTCCCTTTGCACACAAACAAGTTTTCTTTATTGAGGACCATAGGTTTGCTCCCACAAAAATCAAGTTTGTATAATTTTCAGACATCTGGAAAAACAGATACTCAGAAACCGGAAATTCTGGTACTGAATAACTTCTTATTCATGTCTGTCCTTCCTCTGTTATTTCTCAGAATTCATGATGGAAGTTAAGCCCGTAAACTCCTCTGATTCAGGAAAACCAAACTCTGCTTCTTTTGTTATTGAAATCAGAAAAGGGAAATATGCTCTGAAATTACTCATGGACTTAATGTTCCACTGAGATTAACATTTAAGTACCTTCTGAATTAAGGCTTTTTAGTTTTCATGTTAATTTCAAAGCATGACAGGGAGCAACTCTCCTGGTTCTAGCTGAGAAACTTGGCAGTACTCTATCTCAAGTCTTGAAAACACAGTTCTCGCTGCAGCTGTAATGGTTAAACAGATTCCTCCTACAAGCCCTGAAAGGGTTTGAGGGTGATCACAAGCAGTCCAGGTGTTAGGAGTGCAGCAGCAGGGCAGTGATGGCTGACTGGGAGGGGGCAAGCCTACATCCTGAACAGGACAGTCACAAGACACACACCATTTCTCACATCACTGAAATCAAAAAAAGGACCCAGCAGATTCTCAAGGACTCCCATCTCTTTGTTACATTTTCCTAGGTTAAAGGCAGAGCTGCTGCCTCCTTCTTCTTTTCCTGCTGGTTACAAATTAATGTCTGAAAGAAATGCTCTGTCAAACCTAAATGTAAACATCCCCTATTCTACAGTTCAATCAACATATTGAAAGTCAGTGATTTGCACGGCTCTACTTAGTGGGACACATGGCACAGACCACTGCCCAAGGGAAACTTTTCTCCATTAACTTTATTCGATGAGTATATCCAGGCACAGTTAACTGCACAGCATCAGCATTTTATTCTTTCTATAACAGTGCAGCTGTATTCAAGATTAGATTAACAGTGAAACCTTCTGATTCAGTCTTTAACTCCTGAGTGCTCTTCTGGAGCAAATTCAGCAGTTTTCTTAAAGACTAAACCTCATTAGTCCAATTACTATAGCAGCTGAAATTATGGACACTAGAAAACAAAAGGGAGCCTTGTGCACATTCAAAGACACTAACAGTAAACTCTGTCTGAACTCTGTATTGACTAAATTAGGCCAAAGTAATATGGTAGGGACCCCAAAGGATATCTGTGGAGCGTTTTAACTCTCACGAAAGTACTAAACTCACTGAAAGTACTAAATATGACATATAGTTAAATGCACATGTACCTATATGTAACAACCTATACAGCTGCCATCATATGCTTTATAAGATCTCAGTGAGCCACAATCAGTGGAATAATGGTTCACTGCCACGCTCAGTTCAAGAGCTGCCCTGAGTGGGGTTTGCTCACCGGGTTCTGTGCAGCCTGGAGGTCCCTCGGTCTGCACAGAGCACAGCACAAAGCAGCACGAGCCACTCTGAATGTACAAGGGAAGCAGATCAGCTGAAGAAGCTGATGCATGATTTTGCCAGGGATCTTTACAGAGTAAAGAAAGCAACATGCCCAAATCCTGAACACTTTAATGCCAAAAGCCCTAGAAGGATGTTCAGGAAAAGGTGTGCTGGTTGAAATACAGTTGGCAAGTCAAAAAGGAAAACAATGAGGACAAAAATGCACTCTCAGCAAATCTCTGGCTAAGACTAAACTAAGGAGAGTGGCTGACAGGACGAGCAGCAGAGCATCATCCACAGGGACCTTGATGAACCTTAACAGAAACCTCACGAAGTTTGGTAAAGAGCAGCGCAAAGGTCTGCACCCGGGCAGAATAACACCATGCTCAGCACAGGCTCTCTTGTGAAGGGCCTGGGCTTGCAGCAGGAGCCAGGCTGACCATGCATCACAACATGCTCATGCTGCAAACCTGGCTGTCAGATACTGGACTCCTCCAGCAGTGTGGTCAGCAGATCAAGGGAAGTTATTCTCCTCTTTTTCAGGCAGCACCTGAAATACTGCTATCTGCCGTGAGAGCTGAGCCCTGGGAGCTCAGGAGGAGTTGAACAAAAGGAGCCTGTTAAAAGTCAAATTCCTGGTGAGAGGAGGTGCAACAAGCACAGAGGGGAAATACAGAGGGACCTCCCTGCCTGGGCAGTGGTGAATCCTTAGGTCAGCTTGAGCTGTCCTCTTTAACCCCACCCACACCAGGGGAGGTTGAAAGACCTGGGCTGGGAGCTGGGCTAGGCTTCGTGGTGGAGAGGAATACATGTAAATGACTATTTAAATGCTAGCAAAACCTGCAAGCTTGCCTGTGTGTCCTCTCCCAAGCCCTCTACCTGCTTCTCCAGCCCCTATCACCCTGGTTCCTAACTCCACCTCCACAAAGCACGGACTCATCCCCACCAAACATCCCCCCATCTCCCACCCCCTGCCATCCCCACACACTCTGGGTCCCTGGTCCATGCTCCTGCCTCACACAGTCAGCCGACACATGCTAACACCATGCAGGAGATAGATGGAAAACGCTCCATAGGCTGCACATACTGAGCCCCAAGCAACTGTGATGCTACGTCTGCATTAGGCTGTTTGTGCAGCTGGTACAACTTTTTCTTGTTTCTTTTTTCTTTTTTTTTAAGTTCTTGATGTTAGTTAAGGGTATACAGAAACAATAGGGACTTTTGTCTTAAGAGACCATCTGAAAACAGCCTCATCATCTCAGAAAGAGGAGCAAGGAGGGGAAATATTTTTTAAAAATCCCCTAAATGAGAACTGAAAAGAAAATGAGACCAGGCTTTTCTGGGATTCCCAGGTAAATGACAGAGCTGTACTGCTGCGCACAGTGAGCCTTTCAAAATGCTTTCAAAGCACATTGAAATCTTTGAGTCAGGAATCAAGACCAGGACTGGCATCTGGATTTCATCTCCTCTCCAAAATGAACAGGAATGCTCAACCAGAGTACAGAGCCGAACAGATCCCACTTCCCTCTGGAGACAGCAGGCCCCTTCTCTGCCTATCCCTGCAGCTCTTTCTGAGAAATGAGAGCATACACACAGCATCCCCACTGGAGTTTTGCAGTTTCCTACCATCTCGTTGGAATCCAGTGACATCCACCAGCATCAGAGCTAGTGCTGAAAGGGGGAGGGAGGGAGAACATGTGCAGCTGGTGCAGAAAGGGTAGGAAGGCACCAGGACGTGCCTCTGGGAAGCCACAAGCTGCTGGAGAGACTCACTCCCCCTCTCATGAGTCCCAGCTTAAACACAGCCTAAGTACTCGGCACAGCTGCCCTCTCTCCCTGCTGCACTTCCAGCTCGTCAGGAAGGATAAGTCCTGGAAATACAAGCCAGATGTGCGAGTGCTGCAAGTCAATAAGGATCTCACGAGAACCAGCACATAAGCAAACACAGTGCAAGCTGAGTTTCTCTGCAAGGGAAGGGAGGAAGAGCAGGTTCTTAACTGCCCTTATGATCCTCATGTACTTCACAAGCAAAGCAACGGAGAGGCTGAAGGAGAAAGAGCAGCTCCATAAACAGCCCTTGCCATGTCCTGGTGCAAAAAAAAGAGGGTTATTGCTGATTGTGCAACTGCAGAAGTAGGCTCCTAGATCTGTCTTGGTCCCAGGTATAACAGCATTGCTTCCTAATGACTTTCCTTCCTTCTGAATGGCCCTGGGAGCTCGTGTGAAACCACCCTTTTCTTGTGCAAGAATACAAGAAAGTGTTTGCTTTCTTCACCAGGAAGTGAAGGAGCAGCATGCAGGAGGGGAGAAATTCAGTCTTCTGGAGTTTGTTTTCTGTCCTTTTCTTTTTTCCTGCTTATCTTTCTCTGCTATTTTGCTTTGGAAATTCCCCAGTGTTCAAATCCTTTCAAGAAATGGTGTTTCCAAGCTCTTGCACAATTCCCTTTGGAGCTGTTGTATTATTTATCCTTAACCACTTTCCCACATGGTGATCGCTGGAAATGGCTCCTTTCTTCCTTCAAAATTTTACACTCTTTCCTCTAGGGACACGCTGATATTATAGTCCCAAAATTTACTCAGCTGGAACGTGGGGTAGAAATTGCAAAAATTCAACTGTTGCTCATTCATGAGAATGACCAATGGGAATGGAAAAGAACCCTGCTTCCCTGCATTCAGAATTGGAATATTAATCTTTGTCAGTGCTAAATATGTAGTGTAAGAATATCTAGGCTGAGCTGGATGAGTGCTACATATTCTAATTTCAATAGAGAATAAGCTGTTTTCAGAATTTCATGCATATCCAGAACACTGTATATTTAATTTTAAGACCTTTCTTTGCACAATAGCTGATTAGGTTTCTTGCCATATTGGCACAGGACATTTTCAGCTTATCAAATTGGAAAATGCAAATAAGTTATTGTCAGCAATAAATTCTAGACAGTTACAATTTTCATAAGCAAGTCTTTTTTTTTTTTCCCCTCCCTTTTTTAATATCCAAAATCTGGATTGGCTACTCAGACCAGCACTTAGGCTGGTGAATGCTGTATGGGATGCTACGCATAGTACTACAGGACTGCCAAAACAATGTTGGAACAGGCCCAAAAATATCTGAACTGACAAATATGTATTGAGTATTCTTTCAGAGACAGCAAAAACCTATACACCCGTTAACTACAGGTAGTACAAATAGATAAAGCAGAGAAATGGAAAACAGAAAATATTTAGAGCAGTAAAATAATACAGCTAGGTGCCTGCCCCCTCCTGCAAATCCTGTGAGAGAGCTCTTGGGAAGTGGGACAGTGCAACAGCAAACATTAAAAACCACAGTCCTGAGCAAGGCTCCTGCTGGGTAAAGAAATCAAAGTTCCCAACAATGACATAGTCCCTTTCGAAATCATGTGGCAGTAGCTGTATCAGCACAGTACATTTAATCTCTTTGCTTTCATTTACTTCTGTTTTATTCACCACAAGCCTTCTCTGGATTCAAACCCTAAGCTAGTAATGCATAGACTTCCACAGAAGTCGTCAAAAGAAAGGTAGTGGTATAAGCAAAAAAGTTGACTCAAGAAAGCCTTGAGATGTTCTTGTTCTTTTTTTTTTTTCCCATAAAAAGCAGAGCTACTGGCCTCCATATCAAAGGGCAGATGGAAGCAGTAGTATTTAACAAAGAGAAACAGACCAGTTTCTACATGGTGCACCAGGATCAGTGTAGAAAGGACATAAAGTAAATAATGCATGCAGAAACATCTGGTTTTTGTCTGCTACAGATTAAAGGACTTCCAGCAGTGAATGGTCAGGGTGTCCTATTTTAATGAAAATTAAATTAATTCGAAAGTTTTTGGAGCACAGAAAGAGGATCTCAGGGTGCATCCCCAGACCTTCATGCTAGCAGCCAGAATGGTGCTGAAACAAAAAGGAAATGGACCTTCAGCCTCACACATTATCCTCTCTGGAAATCAAGGAAGCAAAATGCAACTCTGTGTGCCACAGCCATGGGGTTAATTGTAACTTGGCTTCCTTTCTGGCCCTCTTCTCCTTCCCCGTCTGCACCAGCAGCTTTCGCAATACTTCCGCTTTTAGTACTTAGTTCAGGCAGAGTCACTACACCAGTAGTGACCAACCTTTCTGTCACTTCAGGCCCAAGGATGAATTACAGAGGATTGAGATCCACAACTCTACCATCAGGTGACTGCAGGTGTTCCCATCACATAGACAGCATCTATCCTCCTCCGTGCTGCTTTCTTTCCTGAGATCCACATCATGTACACACATCCTTCCCAGCTGGCAATCCCTGGTGCAGCCTCTTGAGTGCTGCATAGCCATAAAGCATTCAGTCCCCAAACCATGTGGAGTCCATAATGGGTTACAGAGAACTTCTGGGTTGCCCAAAAGCATGGGCAGCGCCTTATTATTAAAATGTCATCTCTCTTCTTTCTTGGTCACTTGGTGCCTGGGGCCACTCTTTCCATGGTAACTCCCTCCTGACATGGCAGAGCCTGGCCATGCCTCTGCCACAGGGGCATTTCTTCTCTTTCAGCAGCTCTGCCCAGCAGTTATCACCTCCTGGAATGAAGAAACTTAGTCCTTCAAACCTAGGTAGCCATCACCATGTCCAAATACCCCGAGCCTAAAAGAAACACTTCTTCTGGACTCAACCCTCAGCAAGTCCTTTGCTCCTGCCAAAAGGCAATCAGCACTTTTCTTTCCTTCCTTTGCCTGTTCCCACTCCCCACAACCTGGGCTGACTAAGAAGAGACAAGTGACACTCAGTGCCTGGATGTCAGTCTCTATTTTCATGTCAAGTGCTTAAAAGGTGCCGCTTACCAGTTTTGGAGACAAGTTGAACTTCCCCTCTTCTGCTTCCTCCTCAAGGTCTGGCACTTGCTGCAGAGTCAAGGGCAGATCTGTGCTGGAGTCCAGAAGCCTGCCAAGCCCAGACACTCAGCAGACTGTAAACGTTTTATATTTCCTTACCTGACACTGAAATTCAGTCAGTCTGAACAGGGTTGGACACACACATAAACACATCACACACACATTAGTGTCCAAGATTGCCCAACACAGTGTTCTGGTGGCTTGTTTATTCAAGGCCAAACAAACAGCCATTCTGAAAACATAAACTCAGTAAAAGAAAAAGTGTTTATATTTGGAAAACTTCTCTGTTCTCCAGACATTGCTTAGAAAGAGAAAAAAATGTTTTTTTAAAAAACTGAAATAGTTTATTTTCAAATGTAAAGTTATTTAGTGCAGCCCTGTCCTGGTTTCATGGTCATATATACTGCTTTATCTGAAGAATATTTGTCTCATTTGCTTCCATTCAGTTTCCACCCTCTCTATACAATAGGCTTACATGTTGACTATATTTACCTAAGAACACAAAACCAGACAGGTGGGTAAAACTGAGAGCCCCATAGCTCAGTATCCTTCCCCTGACAGCAGCCAGCAATGGATGCCCAGGGAAGACTATAGCAGGAAGAGTATAGCAATAAATGTGTAGTGATTTTTTTCCCCTAAATGCTCTCCCAGCCTCCAAATACTTGCAACTCAGAAAATTCCTGAGCCACAAGTGTGGTCTTTGTATCTGGTAGCCCTTGATAATTTAGTTTCATTAATTTCTCTAATTTCGTCCAGCTTCTGATTTACTGGATGCTAAAGGTTTTCAGAGCAAAACACTGAATACATACAAACTTACTGTTTCTTTGAAAATTAAGGAAAGCGCATGGTTTTTACCTGCTTTTTAATGCTGTTACAATTCCAAATGCCATAGCACCACAATAAAGTATGTTAAGTATTGCACAACAATAAACTATTCCTAACAATTAACTATTGCCTGAGTATCTGCAAAATTGTATTTCAAATGCCTCCTTTTGCAAGCCTCAAAGGCAATCTTGTGATTCCTCTAGGTCCTATTAGAAGACCAGCTTCTGGATCTGGAGATGAGGAAAGAGCGGGAGTGACCCACTTAAAAGACCCAATGACTATCACTCCATCAGCATCAAGCCCTGCTTGAATGCGAGCTGAGACTTGGTTCGTTCTGGGCTCTACGACAACATCTATACTAGAACATTACCTGGGCACATGGAGGTCAGCTGGTACAGAGCAGCCATGTCCAGGCTAGTTAAATTGTCTAGTCCTAAAACTGGATGGCTGCAGCAATCTGCCTTGAGAATCGTTCCTTGACTTCCTTAACTGCCAACCCACACCTAGGAGCTGTTTGAGGAAATTGCTGGTTGGAACAGGCCAAACTCACTATTAGGAATGTGCTGGCAAGTTTCCCAACAGCAACGGTCATGTTCCAGTGCCTGTGAACACTCCTGGGTATGCCTGAATTTGTAGAGAAGCAGTCCACATCTTCACTGTGCTGCATCCCTTCAGGCTCTTCACCCTAGGGCCCCTAGACTGCTGTTATTCCAGCAGTGGAATAACAGTGGTGAGTCTCCACTTTAGAAAAACAGGACTTGTCAAAGTAGCTGTATTTGACCTGAAAGAAACACTGTCTCTTCATCATTTGAGAGGACTCTGGGCTGTCAGGCCTGTCACCTACTGCTGCACCTCCTGTGAGCCCAGGGCAATAAGGTTCCTGGGAAAGAGCCAGCCTCAAAGCAGGCAGCACTAATACTTCCACTGAAACCCACTGCTAATCATCTCCCTTTTAACACTCTCCTGTCTACAGCATCTTGATCCCTGAAGTCCCAGGGAGGAGCCCACGCAAGGACCTGAATAAAGGCTTTGGGAATGTTACTCTAAATGAACAATCAGAGAGAAAGAGACCCCCTGAGACTGAAAGAGCTGCCTGTCCTCTGAAGGACCCTTTAGGCAACTGAGACAACTTTTAGGGGCTTTTCTGAAAAACAAGTTGAAATACAGTCACATCCTGGCAGGAGTCCTGGAATATGAACTAAAAAGAAATTTATAACAAGAAAGAAAAAGGGAGATTTGAGTAACTGCTTACTCTTATCCAAAAACACAGGCTTTAGCCGTTCAACGATAACCCTGCACCTACAGACAATGTTTAGCTCATGCCTCATGGATGTGTTGGCCAGTTAAATGGGATCTCCTGATAAATGCAAATATGCTGTGACAGAAGAGTTCAACATAAAAACAGAACCATCTCAAATCACAGCTTATGAATGATAAACTTCATTTCCCATGACCCACTAGAAACCCAAAAGCAAATTCCTACCCCAGTTATATTTTGTTGACACTTGAAATGTACTGAGATTAAAGGTGTTAACTGCTGAACTGACAATCACAACAGAAGCAGTGACAACATATCTGTCTCACTGAAAACACATGATGGACTGGAAATCATTTCCAACAGAGAACATGACAGAATAATATTTAGGTCAGACTATAGTTAAGAGACACTATCCATAATAGCCAGCTTCCACATGAAATTCAAGATGAAACTTCCTTTTGAGTCCAAGCAGTTCCATTGGTAGCTCTTCAGTGATTCAGCAAAGTGAGGATTAACGGTGACTACTTGCTGCAGAGGACAGGTGTCTACATGTTTAAAACTACTGTCACAGTAGTACCCTCAATAACAAGGCCAAAAGTTGGAACTAGCCCTCAGTCTCCTCCTTGCTCCAAGCTGATGCCTATTAATTTGTGACAGCGCAGCATGAATTCTCATCCTGCAAGAAGTTTTGTTTTTCTTGGGGTTGTCATTTGGCATCTCTGATCAGCCATAAAGTGTCAGTAATAGTAAAATTATTTTAAAGCAATGTAAGTATTTAAAAGATAACTAGTGAACTTGTGATTTTCTTCAGGGCTGACTTAACTCTGCTCTAGCCAGAATGTAGACAAAGCAAAGAGACTCTTGTCAAGGGGATGGCTTTTCAAGACACAGCCAGGAGCTCCCTAACAAGGAGAGTTACTATATGACCATACGTCCTGCATATGAGCACAGCTTTACATACGCTGAAGAACTAGCACTCCAGCAGCTCTGCACTCTCTATCAATATACAGCAACATTCATGCAATCTGACATCAAAGAGTCACCTCTTCTGTGTTCGTTGGTGTTTAGTCACTTCCCTTTACTAGAAGTAACAGGAATGTCAAATCCAAATACTTTGAGAACAGCAGAGAACAATATGGAATGGCTAGGAATAGGCAAGGAATGGCAAAACTACAGCGCGACTATGGTGGTGAAGCAACGTGAATGCCTAGAGGTTAAACTATCAAGCACAGGAAGTGAAGAAGCATGAGCTGGATCTCTCAGCATCCTAGATATATGAGACATGAATACTAAAAGTTGAAAAGCAGAACTCATTTCTGGGAAATAGAGAAGAGTTTAAAAAAAAAAAGATACAGGCTTGAAAGCAAAGTTCATTAGTGAAACTGGGAACCCTGCCCTCTCCCTGGACCTCTGTGCAATTCTAAACACCATTTGATAGCAGGATCTTTTATAAGGACACAATGAACTTAACCTCTGTTTACATAGGAGAGTAGCTCTGTCCAAGAAAAATGAGTGGGTGTTGGGGTTGTATTGTGTTAACCCTGGTTGTGCTATGGGAAAATAGTCATGGCACGTTCTTTTCCTCTCCAGCAGTGGCAGCCCTAATCCTTTTCTCTTGGGTGGATCCCCTCTCAGGGCGCTGAGGGCTCCTGAGCAGGCACTGTATACCTCTGGTTCTGGCTACACTTCCAGTGTGCTGTGGTGCCCACTTGGTGCTGGCACGTGCACCATCCACACTTAGCACAGGAAATACAACTCAGAAGGAGCCAGAGGGGTATAAAGCTCTGGTTGAGAAGGACCCCACTGTCCCAGCCTAAGAGCCACTCGGGCCTATCCCTCACCTATCCCTAGGCTGGCACTTATGCGTGGGGCACTCCAGTCCCCCAGGCAAAGGACCACTCAGGGCAGAGCCCTAGTAGAAGCCCTCGCTTTACTTTGGCATCCCCTTTGAACTCCACTCTTACTATATGGCTTGAGTTTCTCTTTCTCAGAGCCCTAATCTTGACTCTAAACCTAGACTGGGCTCCAAGCCAGGATCTCAGCCACATCCCCAGCTCACATAGTGTTGAGCGAACCCTACCAACAGCCTTCCAACTATTTTGGCAACCCCTTTTGAGTGCCCCCCTCTCACTGTACATCTAGGATTTATCTTTCTTAGATTCCTAACCCTAACTCTGTGCCCGCACCAAGTCTTATGCAATGGGAAACACCACAAAACTTGGTAAAGTTTAGGTGGGGATGGACCCAACAGTCCCCAATGGCAGAGTTACTGCTGTTCTCTACTAATGCTTTGGTGAGGACTCTGCCCTATCAAGTGGGCTGTATTATAAGAAACATCTACGCATGATCCATCAGTGCCTCGGTGCATTTAGAAACTAATATTCAATTTAGTTAATAGACTGGGAGATGAGGACACCTACAGGAAGATGGCTAAGGGATCTTCCCCAGCCTGTTACTTAAGCATTGTTTTAATAACATTGTTGACATTACATCATCCTGTCCCTGTGCTGCACAGAACAGCTGGTAGGTCTGGGGAAGATGACTGATACTGCTCTAGGTCCAGCCATAGCTCTTCCAGCATTGATGGTGTTGATTTTTTTAACCCCTGCAGTTGACCGACAATCAGAAAACTGTGGGTTGTTCTGGGTATGCCTTTTTGTGTACAAAGAATTACACAAAGCAAGTTATCCTGGACACTGCATCCATCAAACAGGAGCTAACAATTTCCTTGATCTCAGTCCTAACGTTCTTCTGGACAATTCTAGCCCCAAAACCTATCTAAGTACCTGGACTGAATCAGGCCATCAGACTTCCTCATCTGTGTCTCTCTACTTGCCTCTTAAATCAGCCTGTTTCTCTTACCTCTGTCTCTCATGCACAACAGCACTAAGCAAAGTCTCTCCTACCCAAGCACAATAAATGCTGTCCTCTGTTCTTCAAATATCTATGAAGCTACAGCAGTGCCTGGTGCTCAGGTGACTGTCTCAGGTGAAGGTAGCAGAATGCAGCAACCCAGTAGCAGAATCCCAGTTTGCCTCAATGTACACAGGACAGTCATATAAGTCTTGCTATCCTTCTTAGCAAAGCAGAGGCTGAGAGAGATAGAAGTGACTTATCCACTGAAAGATACTAGTGATTCACTTATGGCTACAGAGCAAGTCAGTGGCAGAATTAAGAATAAAACCAAGGAGGAAATCTTCCTCACGCCACCTGTAAGACAACACTTACACAGCTCTCTTTCCACAGTCAAAAAGCTAACACAATGTCGTGGTTTAACCCCAGTCGGCAACTAAGCACCACACAGCCGCTCGCTCACCCTCCACCCTCCCGGTGGGATGGGGGAGAGAATCAGAAAAGCACAAGTAAGAAAACTCCTGGGCTGAGATAGGAACAGTTTAATAATTGAAAAATGATGATGATGATGATGATGATGATGATGATGATGATGATGACGATGATGATAATAATGTCATGAAAAGGAAAATAACAAGAGAGAGGAACAAAACCCAGGGAAAACAAAAAAAAACAAGTGATGCAGCCACTCACCACCCACCGACCAATGCCCAGCCCATCCCCAAGCAGCGATTGCTGCCCCTCGGCCAACTCCCCCCAGTTTCTATACTAAGCATGATGCTGTATGGTATGGAATAGCCCTTTGGCCAGTTTGGATCAACTATCTTGGCTGTGCCCCCTCCCAGCTTCTTGTGCACCTGGCAGAGCATGGGGAGCTGAAAAGCCCTTGACTAGTGTAAACATTACTTAGCAACAACTAAAACATCAGTGTGCTATCAACATTATTCTCATACTAAATCCAAAACATAGCACTATATTAGCTACTAGGAAGAAAATTAACTCTATCCTAGCCGAAACCAGGACACACAACTAAGAGTTTGAAGATGAAAATGTGTGCATATCAAAAAGGCACTGCATTCCTCCCTGTAGAGGTCTTAGAAAGACATACCACAGTTTCACAGCCAGACAGGCAACAAAATTCAAATACACTTTTAAAGTCAGACAATGAAAAAAAATCTTGTCTTTACCTACGTAGAAGTCTTGTTTTCTATATCTGTGAACTTTTTACTCTTCCTTTTATGATTATTTCCAAAACTAAAACAAAGCAAAGGTATCATGCATCAAGCATGTCCTTTTATCTAAGAAAATGAGCAAGTTCATAAATAGCACTGATTTCAGGATCATTTATTGACTGACCTTACTTTTGATTCCTCAAAGCATACTGTATGGCTTGCTGTTTAATCAGCTGCAGAAGAATTTATGTAAATAAGATCTAGAGGTTGACGGAAATTGTCTATTTAGAAAAACAGAAGTCTAGAAGAGCTCTTTTGAAGGTGTTGATGATATATAGTCACCTGAATGCCAGAGCAATCTTCCAGTGTTTAATGTTTCCCCTCACCACACTCCTGTGAAGTAGGAAAGCCCTCATTACAGAAAGGGGAAATTGAGGCTCTAAAAAGCTACATGACTAGTGGCAATCCAGCAAAGCATTTACACTGCCTACTGCCTACACATGCTTACTGCCTTCTGTGAGATTCCTTACATACTTAATTTAAGCACATGCTTAAACACTCTGTGAATCCCCTGTTCACAGAAAGCTGACATGCCCTTGGAGGTGTTCACATAAGGTTCAAAGTGTAAGGCAGTCAGAGGAAGCAGGTTTGGTTCAGCTGCTTTTCCATGCAACCTAGAGAGCATAAATATTGGCAGGATGAAATTGAGCTGACCATTTTGTCAACAAGTCCTCTCGTAGCTTTGAGGAACAGCATTTCCATAACTTTAAGTTAACATCACCTTAGACACCTAAGGTTGCCAACATCCTTTTCTCCTCTATTATGGCTTGTTCAGCAACTCCTAAACTTCTGAATATGCAGGATACAAGAACAGGATATGAAGACATGAGGTACCTGCCTAGACAGTTGAACTCTATCCTCCTTGAATGATAGCCCAGTCCAGATACAATTCCTACTCTCACTCTGTCTCTGAGCTTCCTAGAACAGGAGCTGTTGATAGCTAACAGCCATATATTTATACTGCACAACATCTGAATCGCTTAATCTTTATGCAATAAACTATATTTTATTTTAACCAACAGTAATCCTACAAATCACATTAATTTCCCACTCAAGTGGGAATAAAAATTTATGTTTCCCCTCAGGCAAACATTTTACTTTTTCTCCAAACTTGAATGATTTTAAAGGCACCTTTTGTGATATTCACTATTCAATATTTCATATTCAGATGCAAGATTATAAAGTTTTACTATTTTGGAGAACAGAACAATGTAATGTTCCATTTTTGTAATATTCCTGTAAGCCCTTAGATACCATGCTGCACCTCATATGATCCCACTGACCTTCCTACATTTAGTACAGGTTGACACTCAATGAAGAACTGCAGGGTTTATTTTAAATCTGGTCTCATGGTATAAAATCAACTTCAACCTGGGAAATCTGGCAACTGAGAACTCCACATGCATAAGATGAATTGTTGGTTGGTAATTTATCAGCTCCAGTTAGCTCTGCGTCATTGCTTTCACACATGGCAGGCACGAGCCTGGTGCCCTTGTTTCCTTTAGGCAGGCTATAACACCAAAGGGAGCAAAGCAATAGAAGAAAAGGTCATGTCCTACTGCATCCCAAATTTTTCTTCTGGGTCCCATTTCACAGTTATGTTCAGTACTTCTGGAAATACACTGAGAAATTTGGTTCAGGATAAGAACAGCCTGTTCCAAGACAGTTTCTCTCATCTCAACCTTTCAAATGCTCTTGAATGCTTGGCTCTGCATCCAAAGCAGAAACTCTTAATTCCATTCTAACGCTATGCAAGTACCAGTCTCATACGACTGTGAAATTTTATCATGACAATTTTGCTTACAGACTTGGGCACCAAATAATGGATAATGGGAAACCTGATGCACTCAAAATGGTGTTACATGACCACCATTAGAAAAGCAGCTTCAAAACATAATTTCTCTTGTACTGCAAGGAAACACATCCATCTTCCATTTTCAGGGAACAAGAAAGTGTCAGCTTCTGAAAAGAAATTAAAGATCATATCAATCCAAACTGTCCTTAAAAATGTATTTGGCTGAATACAAATGTCTGGGCCATTTCTGTAAACAACTTCATGCAAATCTATGGTCTCCCACACAGATAGTTAGGTCAAATAAAGAAAAGAGAGTGGAGAATAAACCTGTGTAAAGCTTTGAAAGGTGAATCAACACCAGAAGAACTTCTGAAATGCAGTGCTGAATTTTCTAGAGGAGCAGCTGAGGGGAGATAGAGTCAAATCAACAGCATCCATCTCACAAACTGAAAGGGATTCAGAGTCCAAACTCAAAGACAATATTCAAACTTACATGAAGCAATTATTTATGACGGATGTTCATTTCTAGGTCAAATACACATATACTCCCAATATTTCAGTGGAATTCTTGTAGTAACTGAATCTGTACTCTTCTAGTAGAAAGATGTCTTGGGATGCACAGAATCTGCTCATAGTCCTTTCCATGCATCCTTTCCACTGACCAGCAGTAATGCCAACTTCCATGATTTTATTGCAAGATGTGCGATATAGAATGTTTCTGTTAGGGATGCCTCATATAATTTAAAAAAAATCTAGAATCAACACCTTAAAAAGACCTCATAAACACTCACCTGACTTGGAGCATTCGGATGTGGTAGTACCAAATCAGAGTCAAAAGAAAGCTTCTCTCCTTCAGATATCAGGGAGCCTAGTCCCAGATCACAGGGGTGTAGATCAATGTAAGCAAACAAATTCCAGGAGCCATTTCAAGGCTCCCCTTTCTAAAGCTGCGCAATAGCAGATGCTTTTACTTAAGGAAACTTCTGTCAGAGAATACTTAGCTTCCTTAGTACTTATCTTAAAAGGACCACAGGCAAATAGTTTTGAAGACAATGATCTCCCAGTATTGAGGTCAAGCCAGGTTCTTCCACTGGTTCCTGCAGACCCAAGGCCTGTCCAGTATTCTCAGAAGCTTCTTACATGA
The DNA here is from genome assembly GCF_034638445.1 of Ciconia boyciana. Lineage (NCBI taxonomy): Eukaryota > Metazoa > Chordata > Aves > Ciconiiformes > Ciconiidae > Ciconia > Ciconia boyciana. The sequence continues at coordinate 5,714,283 of NC_132948.1, forward strand.
GTCTCAAGAAATAATTCCTTTCTACCTCAGGGGATCTTCTTCATTTGCTCTTTTTTATATTCTTTTCTGAGGTCCTGTAACTGCTCCTCCTTCATGAGCTCTATGCAGTTTCCCATTCATGCATACTCCATCTTGCTTGCCAGGATGAAGCACCCAATATCCAAGGCTTTTGACTGTCACCTCCTGGTCACTCACCCCAGCAATTTACATTGATTTCTCTTATCTTGACTGCCAGGAGCTAAAAACTCCATGTTCTAAGAGCAAATGCTTCACATTGGTAAATGACTGCAGAATCAGAAAGGATAAAGACGAAAGCTAGTTGGCAGGCAGCCATTAGTGGGAGAGACATTCTGCTTCCCAAATACTGCTTTCAACAGGAAAGAGGAGATTATTAAAGGTATCATTAAATAGATTCACTACTCTTTAAGAACGGCAGTATCTGGTTTTAACTGGAAGGATAAAAATAACATGAAATACTGTATCAGTCACAAAACCAACCAGCTACAGCTTACTCCATCCATATTATGGCTCTGAACTGCCTCCCTTCCTAAAGCTATTATTTATTCTTTCTTATATTTCATTTTATTAAGCAGCTTAGAGCTGGGTTTACTTGTGTAGGGTTTTTTTGAGTACTGGGGTTATAAAAGGACCTGGATGCTAAACAAATCCAAGGACATCTTGCCATGGTGATGGCTATATAGGATCCTTGGGAAACACTCACCTACAACAAATCCTGTAGACAGAGAAGCTGCCTTTCAGGCACACAGAAAGAGCAATCACATTTGTAGGTACCCAGCACAGCCTAGCAAGGAATATCTGTTGAGGGACAGATGCTCCTCCACCACACTGTTGAATATCATGCAGTTATGGAATACACTAGGAAATGTGTGAGAGCACAAGAGACATTTTTCTAAGTGAGAACAATGATTACCTGACGTACATCAGATTCTCCCTGGAAGGCCCAGACTCTACAGCTGGAAATGCACAGAATTTAGAGGCCAATGTGGGGCTCTGTAACAGTCAGAGGAGCATTTAATAGGGAGCCCATTCCTCCCCTTAGTGCTATATGGTACAGTATGCACATCCAGTTTTATGATGGAGGTGCAGCCAAAGGCAATCCCCCTTCTTCACAGTGCCCACGTCTAGCCCTGAGTATAGAACCGCAGCTCAAATAAGAAAAGGTGACATTGTGGTCAATAAGAAAAGGTGACATTGTGGTCAATGGCATTTTGCAGAAACCTGGTGAACTGAGATATAGGCATGTCAATTTGGCAAAGTATAAATAGCAAGCAGAGCTCTAACTGCAGGCTTCAAGTATTAGTCAATGCTGAGCAATTCATGCTTATCTTGCTGCATCAAGATCTTGCTTTGGAAATATGGGCAAATATCTAGGAACAAAATGAAACCATAGTTTATCAGCTTGAAGTGCCGTTTCCTTCAAAACCAACAGGAAAAGCTTCTCACAAATGGAACAGTGTTTTTCTCCCCCACGCTAACTTTGCTAAATTAAAAAACAGAATACAGATCACCAGCAACTAGAATGGAAAATGGTACATTAAATGTTGCTTTACTTCTCGAAGCTCAAATCCCAAACCTCAACCCCTATACTAATAAAGCAAAACTCAGAAAGTAGCTTCAGTAGTAATGCTCACCGTATTCAAACTTACTCAGATTCTGGATCCAAGAGTTGCTTTAGCTCCCTGCATAATGCAGTACTCATACTTTATCCCAAGTGTTGAAATGTTGAGATTACTTATGCCTCAAACTCCTGGATTCATGTGATTATGCAAGAAATCCAGTTTTAATTAAAAACAAATTTCTAGCACTTCATATTGAGAATAAAATCTTCAAAATGGGACTGCTAAAGTTGCAAAACTCAAAGTACACATAAAAAGGCACAAAATAAGCTGCTTATTAAATCAGACTATTCTTAAGGTACTCTCAAGACTGTGGGAAGCAAGCTGGAGTTGGGACTACTGACATGCTGTCATACAACATCTTAAGCAATCTCTGTTTGCAGAAGCTAGGCAAAAATGTAACAAATTTGCAGAAATCATTTGGAGAAATTAATGCATATACCCCAATAGAAACTCACTGATATGTAAAAAACCTGTGTCTTTTTTCTCTCCTTCTTGAATATGATGCAAGACTTCAAAGAACACTTTTCCCTGCAGAGCTGTCCTGTTGCTTTCCATCACCCCCTGCAGATTACACACCTCAGCAGGTACCCATTCCAATGCACCACTGTCCCCTCCTTCTGGGTCTTTTCAAAGCAAGAGCTACTGCAATTTTTACTTTATATTAAACGACAAAGAAAATGCTCACTGATCTAATAAAAGAGCTGCAATGTAGGAGATAAGCTAGAGCAACATTTCTATGAAGCCTTCCATTTCTGCCTGAGAGTATCCTGGCATCAGTAGTGCACAAGTGAAATAGTCTTCTGTTTCTTAAGGATGAATTTTTATAATCCAAAGAGGAATCCACAGAAAGTCCTATCCTTTGAGAATCTATAGTTTTCTGTAAGATCCTGCTACTAAACATGTATTTATTTGCTCCGAGAAGTTTAATATTTAAAATGTTTATCCTGGCTAAATAAATTAAACATACAATAGGCTGCTCAAAGAGCTACATGCTAAAAGTAGGCAGACGTGGATACATTGCCCTGCAATGGTTAAACATAGCCTGAGAACCCGCTGACCTTTCGTTCAGAAGAGAAGCTGTTACATACAATGAGTGGGTTCATGTTTTCTCAGACTACAAAGGAAGTCTCATCTTTATCCATGTGAAACTTTGACTTACAGCCTTAGCAGGTCTGTGCATGTTAGGGACAGTATAATGTTGATGTCTGCATGAGCTGAACAGCTTTGGAAAGAGAAGTTGCTTCAGCTGAACCAGAAACATTACCACAGTTCTGAAAATTTCCCTTTTCTCCTCACCTATATGACTCCAGGCTCTGTTCCAGCTGAATTCTCATTAACTGGTAGTCTGGTTTTGCTCCCATCACAGTTGAGCAGACTATATGTTTTCTAATCATTTCATCCACCCCTGACATATCAACACCCAAACAATTCTCCAGCCAAAAGAACACATTTGACAGAGTTCTTTGCTGTTACGACACTCTAACCTGTCCTTACAGGAAGAGATTAAATTAATCCTCCACAAGAAACAAGGTCTGTCTAATTTATCAGAAACCTATGCTGCTTCTTTAAATTAGATTACTTCTAATTTATCTTTTTCTCTCAGATTCATTGATTAACATAATCAGGTTAAAGTTACAGTAACTTGCTCCCAGCTTGGACTTGTCGTTTGCTGCATCTGAGTCAGACTTCAAGAGAAGCTAGAGTGCCCAAAGCTTGTCTGTTTCTCCCTTCTGATAGCCATTGGTTTTACAAAAGGTGGCATCTTTCGCTACAAACGCTGCTTCATTTTAAAGTGGGAAAGCCACTTACTAAAGCATTGATGTAACACTCCTTCTGTACCCAGACTTCCCACTGAAGTCTGTAAAACGCAGTGGAGGCCCCATATGATTTAATTTGAAGTTTTTTAGTACTGCTTTCAGAAAAAGAAGGCTGTATGAGCTCCAGAAACAGTATTGCGAGCACCAGAACCACACAAGTCTGGTTTCTTACATATCCCAAATGTTTAACCTGAACATCAGTAATGGTGCAACCTGCCATCGGAGGATTTAGAGAGTCTCTTTTCCTAGAGGATTTTCTGGTACTGGGTGTTGTATTAGCTCACTCTACTATGCACAAATTGCTTGTGCTCAGCTGAGTCATTCATCTTTATGGCAACTGTATGAACTTCGTTACCTCTGTAGGGTTTGATTGAAACTGTAATGCTGTAGTGATTACACCAAGGTGAGAAAATGCTGGCTTACCTTTGAAGCTACCTAGGAGAAGAGTTAGTATGGCTGAAGTTAGTCACTTCAGCTGTGTACTTCTTTGCCTAACAGAAACCTCTAGCACAATGAACGATAAAAACACAGAGCAAGCACCAAAGCAGATTACTGAATGGAATTCATACTTTCAGAAAACAGCTAAACCTCCAACTATCTCAGGAACATTCCTCTCAGGAAAAACATACCAACAAAACAAAAAAGCCCTTCTTGTTGCCGTGGCTTAAGGACAGCTGCAATTTGGGAGAAAGGGAAAAAGGAAACATAGGTAAGTGGCATATCAGCAGATGACATAACTTTTATGGGCCTCTATGTCTCCATCTGCAAAATGGGAAAAAATACATATACACAGCAGATGACATAACTTTTATGGGCCTCTATGTCTCCATCTGCAAAATGGGAAAAAATACGTATACGGTCCTGATATATACATTTGAAAATGCTATAGGTAAGAGTGATAATGGACCTATACCATTGATTTTAGTAGGCTCCAGAACAGACCTATAAATATAAATAGACTGTCATTCCACAGTTCTCAGAAGTTCCCCTAGTTATTAAAATAATTTGATAAATTTCTCCCATGCAGCTATTTTATTAACTTGCACAAGTGTTACTGAGCCATCCCTACCAAGCACCTCCATTGTTCTGTTTCCACTTATTCACCCAAACATTTATTTATTTTTGTTTTCTTTCTCCAATTCTATCAGCCACTGAAAATACATCAGGTCTACTGTTTCCTTAACTTCTGGCAATCATACCCATAACTTTTATAGCTAAATAAACACATTGCAGAAGCTTTGCCATCAAATCCCAATAACTTTTGCTGGAGCTAAAATAGCTCTTTATCCCCACCCGGAGGAGGGACCGGCCCTTCAAAGAAAAGCGTTCACTCGCAGCCAGAGACAGTCTCCAGCTGCAAATGCACTTTTAAAACACGGCCAGCATCCCACCCAGGACATGCATTTCAAATACGTATATGCATCACAGCAAATATAGCTCAAACAGTTCTGTTCAATTACACTTTTGTACGTGTCCAAGAACTCTTCTGTCATCTGTTACCAGCTTGCTACATTCAAAATACTGGACATTTGTTTTTAAAAAAATCATACATAATATAAAAAAGGAAAGGAATAGGCAAATTAATTGCCTGGCAGAATTCCAAATGGGGCTGTCTGAAAAGCTGTTAATTTGCCTTTTCAGTAGTCAGGAACTGGGTTGCTCTACTGCCACTGGAGCTGCTGCCTTCCCTCCTCTTACCACCAAGAGCAAAAAGCAGTTTCAAGATCCAGTTTGGGAAAAGCAGATTGGAGTGGAGGCACGTGTCAATACCAAGAAATAATGTACCATTTTTAATTCTGATCCCGTAAACATTTATGTAAGTGGTGAATCATTTTACACTGGTAAATGATTAAACTGGATGAATCGCCTGAATCACTTTGCAGGGTCAGAGCTGACGTTACAAAAGGAATTCCCCTGTTGTTCTAACACAATTTTTTACTCTGTTTCAATGTTAATGACAGCAGTGGTGTATGAGGCCACATCATTTTGTTTAACCTTCTACACAACCTAAACCAGACCATTTCACTCAACTATTTCTGCACCTCCTCACATAAAACAATCAAAATGATCAAGAAAATCTACATTTTACCCACAGTGATCTTTTCTGACAAAATCTGTAAAGCTTGTCACAAACAAACCCAAACTTGTCTGAGCAGGATTATTTTCTGTAATCATGTTTACTGGTGTTAATTATATGTTAACTATATAGCTGTCTTTGGTATTTTATAAAATTAATTATTCTTTTCTAGACCTCTGACTGGAATTCTCTCTCTGAATACTGGCACAACATGAGCATTCCTCTGGTTTTATGGGATTTCCCCAAAATTCCCATTTTTTAAAAAAATGAGCTGCAGATAGTTTTTCTGCCCACCAATTTTTCTTGCACACAGATTACTGGGGCTTTGCAATTAAATGTATCATCTTGCTTCCTTCTAAATATGAATCATAAGCCTGTATCAAAGACTCTTCTGCATAGCAGCAATTTTAATTTTACTTTGTCTACCTACCAGCGGGATATTACCATCACAAGGATTTCTTTCTCTCTCCTTATACACTGAGAAGCAATTATCCTTACGTCTGTAACCATGTATTTTTCCTGGTGACTTCAGGTTCTCTTAGCAATCCTCTTAACTCAAAATGTGTAATTACTGTTTCCTCAACTGATGGATGCAGCTCTCATTTCTATGAGTCTCATGTCATAGCTGCCTCATTTTCTGAAGTAGTTTTCTGGCCGTTTAATACACTTCCATTTAAAAACTCTTACTTTTCCTCCACAGCATTGTGATGTTTTTCTACTACACCGTTTTTAAATTCCCCCATAGTCTGGAGGAAAACCGTCCTCTTGACGCCAGGCAGTATGTATCAGCAATGAGGTCTGTCTTTGTTCAGACCGCTTTTCATCTGCTCGCAAGAGGCTGTCTCCAAACCCCAGTGTCTGAGCAAACGATGGCTTCAGCTTCACCACCACCAAACCCCAGGCTGCTGCGGGCTTCTCTGCCCGCCGTCCCTTTTGTCTTGCGACACCGTTCATTGTTAACAGCTCTGCGGTTACGGCCGCAAAAGAACCGCCCGCAGCCCCCCGCAAAGCAACGGATTCTCGGGCAGGGGCTGGCAGCCACCCGGGCCGGGGCAGGGCTCTCCCTCGGCGCGGCCATGTCGGAGGGGGAACGGCGCTGGGCCCGTCACCATGGCAACAGCGGCACGCTCCCCTCCGCGAGGCGCGGTGGCTGCGTCACGGCGGCGCGCCGGAGGAGAGTGGTGACGCACAAGGGCCGCGCCGGCGCCGAGCGCGGGAGGTGGGGGCCGGGAGGGAGCCGGCGCCGCGGTCCTGCCGGGAAGCGTTAACGGCCGTTTCCGCACCTCTTCCTGCAGCGCGTCCCGGAAGCGCGCGTCCCGCTGGTCGGGGGGAGAGGCGGCATGGCCGGCCCGCACCTGCAGCAGCCCAGCTTCCTGCTGGTGGGTGGGGAGCGGCGGGCGGTCACCGGGGAGGCGCCACACCGAGCCCGCGGGGCCGGGCCGGGCCGGGCCGAGCCGAGCGGGGCGGGCGGGGAGCGGCGCGGGCCGTCCCGTTTGGGTTGGCCGTGCGGTTTCCGGTTAACTGTCAGCTTTGTTACGTGCCTGTGAAGTTACAAGGTCGGTCAGTGTAACTTCAGCCGCATCGATAGAAATGCTGTACCGGAGGAGCGACGTCATTAGGGGATCTTTACGTCACGGCCGTGATATTGGCCTTTCTGGCAACGGTGATGTGATTTCCGTTATGATTTGTAACAGGCCACGCTGAAGGCAGATTGCATAAACAAACCGTTTGTGCAGAGGTGCCACGATCTGGAGACGGTCATTGAGGAGTTTCCCGCCAAGGTGAGCAGTCGCTGCCTTCTCAGACACTCACTGCCCGGTGTATTTCAGGGGAATTTGCTTTTTTCATATTACTATTTTCTTTGTTCCTATTTCTCTTATCTAGAGTTTTGAGGACCACAGGTGAAACAGTGGGAATCCAGCATTTCCCAAGAGTTAAAAACCTTTTCTAGTCATTAAAAGATTATTTCAGGTGACTGCACTTCATTAATACCTTTCAGCCTCAATTTACGAGGAAAATTAGTTTTTAAAACGTGACAAATAATTGCATGCGATGCTGCTAAGTATCGTTGGAACTTTAGTAGTATCAGAAATCAGGATGGATTTCCTGTAATTGCCATATTATAATACATTCTTTTGAATGGAAGCTCTGCCCAGTCATGATCTCGAAACAGTCATAAACAGCTGGCAGATGGCATCTGTGTGCATTCTAGTACGTGCAATAGAGACTGTTCAAGTGAGGAATTGTATGGACGAACTATTTGTGTCTGTTTTCCTTAAAGGAACTACATGGCATCTTCCCATGGCTGGTGGAGAGCATTTTTGGTAGCCTGGATGGCATCATCGTAGGCTGGAATCTTCGCTGTTTGCAAGGAAGAACAAATCCTACTGAATATTCTGTGGCTTTGGATTTCCTGGATCCCAGGTAAACTCATTAATTTCAGCACAGATTAAAAAATTTATGGTGAACAAATAACCAGTGTTTGACGTTTTTCCATTGTGCAAACAAAAGTTCACAAAGCGAGAGAGGAGAGGGTACTTACCATGGATTTTCTTTCTGATTCTTGTTTGCAGTGGCCCAATGATGAAGCTGGTTTACAAACTCCAAGCAGAAGAGTACAGATATGACTTCCCAGTCTCATATCTTCCAGTGAGTAACTGAAAAATTTGTAAGAAGAGAATGAAGCTGCTGTTGCAGCTATTGGAACTTTGCACACACTTTATATGTACAGTTCAGTATAGGCCAAGGTATAGCCTCGGCGCTCCAGGTTTTTAGAGCATACCCGTTTCTTTAAGCAGTTGCTAGAGGAGGAGAGTTCCCAGCCATAAACTTTGTAGGAGATGGTGGTTGTCAGCAGCTAGATTTTTGTGCTGTTCAGCCAAGAAAGCTGCATTGTGATTCTTATCGTGTCCCCAGAGGAAGTCGTGTGCTTTATCTTGGTTACCAGTAGTTGCAGGACTGAAAATAGCTTTCCACGCTCGCCACAGAGCAGAGCTTTCCCAAGCTGCGCTTTGTCTCCGTGTGTTTGAAGACTAACTGCTATCCTGGATATGAAGTATGGCATTTCAAACAGAAATGTTTATCTGCAGAGCTGTTTCACTGTGTTTCTTCCATTGCTGCCTGCTATCTAGAAATTGATTCAGATGGTTCTACATTCTTTAACAAAAGGAAACATCATTTAAGTATATAGTAATTGCTGGTCCGCAGCTCAGTTACCCTAACAAAACCATCAGCCATCAGGCAAACACCAGTCTTTTGCTGCTCCCACTCCAACTTGGTGAGTTGGAAAAGTCTTGGTGAAGGCTCGTTTTTTTTCCTATACTGAATACTCATTTTCAGTGAGAAAGTTGGCAGTTATCTAAAGAGCACGCATTTGCACAAGGAACTGCTGCAATGCAGTAAAACCCCACTGAGCTGAACGTAGATATGATCCCAGAATGCTGGAATGCAGCAGAACTTCACTATCTGAAAACATACTCTGCAAGTATGCTGAGTAGCCTGATTAATATTCATTACTCTTTCTTTCAGGGCCCCGTGAAGGCTTCAATACAAGAGCAAGTCCTACCAGAATGCTCTTTATACCACAACAAAGTCCAGTTTCCTTCATCTGGTGGTTTAGGTTTGAATTTGGCTCTTAGTATCCTTTTAGCAGTTGGATATTTAATTCCTTTTAAATATCTAAAACTGAGACATTACAAGCATTTCTGTTGTGTATTTATTATGTGTCTGTGGTAAATCACGGTCGTTCTAAAGAGTTTGGGCTGATTAGCAATGTTTAGATTCCAATGAAAAATAAATTTATCCTCTTCATGTAAACCCTTGTGGGGGAACTTCTGGCCTTATTCAAGTCAACAACAAAATTCCCAGTGATTTCAGTAGAGACTGTATTTCACAATTTTTGTTTTTGTAACTACTCCTAGTTTATGTATGTAATATGATAGAAAAAGGGCATGTTATCTTTGCAGCTGGTGTACTTATTGGAAGCAGTCTAGCTGCAGCTGCACTGGTTTCAGTTTGAGATAGTCAAATGTGCTAAGAAAAGTAATGCAAACACACCTTGCCACATAGAGAAAATCTCAATTACCAATGTTTGAGTCAGTTGGAAAGCAAGAAGGCAAAGCTGAATTTGCTGTTAAGCTCTAGCAAGTTAATTTAGCATTGACAAAATAAAAATTTAATGTCTAGTCAGCATCCCCAGATATCTAACAGCTGTACCTGTTTTTTATTATGTGATCCTTGACTCTGTTCTTCCAGATCCATTTGAATATTACATGTTTTACTTTGCAATTAGTTTGATTACACAGAAAGTAAGTACCTTTTGCAATTTTTCCCTTCAAATATTAGCCTTTCTTCACAATGCTTTAAGACCCTGCTGAGATGCTGTCCGGCAAAATTAACAGCAGTTTCATCTGTACTTTTAGAATTTGTTATTGCTTTGGTTCAGTTGATGATGTAAGACTGGATAATAAACAAAATACCCATCGTAGGTATACCAGGAAGCAGTCTGTCCAACAACATGCCAACACGGAGCAGGCAATGGATTCCAAATGGGTTTCCTACCCCTCTATCCAGTAACACCGTTTCTACAGTCATAACCACAGCTTTGTACTATGGTGTCTGGGTATTTGGTTCCTCTTCCTGTCGTTACCTGTGCTATATAACTGCACTCTTCTCATACTTGGTTACATTCACTGCTACAGCAACAGTTCTGTTGCAGTTAGTTACTTTACCTTTGCTCCAAAGTGACTTTGTTGTCAGTTCACCCTTGATAATGACTGGGCTTCTGCTTATTTATACTAAATGTGTCTGGCTGTGTAGCAGACACTCCCTAGCAGTGGCTTAAAGCTACAGTATATAACTCCATGTATATCCTGTGTGTCTGTTTCAGAACTCACCTGTCACCCATCATGTCAGCCCTTCCAACAGTGCTTATTTCATCTTGGTGGACACATACCTGAAGTGTTTCCTACCCACAGAAGGAAGTGTCCTTCCTCCACCTTCTTCCAATCCTGGGGGAGCCATCCCTTCCCCGACTCCCAGGTAATGACCACAGTGCCAGAGGCAAATTGTGGGAACAGTGCTTACAAAATACGGCTTGTTGGAACGAAATCTCTAACAAGTAGAAAACACCTCTGCTCTTTAAGATCTGTATGTACTTATTATATAATTACAAAAATTAAATAGATTTATGTTCACTTAATTTTACCATAAAGGTTTCATTTGAAAGTCTGAAAGGTAGCTACTATTGGAGCAGAAAAGGCATGTACAAGCAACAAAAATTCATCGGTTCAGCAACTCCAGTTGTGTTTTGTGCCCTGCAACTGGAGTGGGACAGATGTGGCTGTACTTGACAGTAGTGTTTACTATCTTCAGATACATATGGTATGTGGTAAAGATGGCACTGGTGATAACCACTGTTACAAGGAAACTTGCATCTTTCATTAATGTTGCTATAAAGCTAGACAACTTGGCAGTTGGTCATTTTGTTTCAGTTCTGAGGTTGCCATCCTTAATTGTTTAATGCTCTCATCACCTGTCTTGCAGTTCTTTGAAATTGCTGTGTCAGGACCACGTCTGTGGCTTTGTTGCAGACTGATAATGCTCATAGGTTTCTTAGTTCATAACTTCCTGATATAAAAAGCCAAGACACATATTAGTAATCAAATAATATAATGAGTGACTGCATTTCAGGTGACTTTTTGCATAGTAATAGATCAAGCTATTTAGCCACAACTGGAAGGAATAGGATGAAAGATTTTTGACCACTTACTGAAGTTCTATATGTCTGTGTGATAATGGCCTAAAAACAAACTCAAAGTTGAAGTGAAAATTCTCCAATACAAGCACCCAGTCTTTTGTTCTTTGCAATGACTAAGTGTGTGAAAGTCCACATTTTCAAAATTGGGTTTGCTACTCAAATTTATAAAATATTAGCAATTTTATACAAATGTAAAAATAAGTAGCTATTATATTTTATATAACTTCATCTTAAACACATTTCAAATATTGATTTCCATGGTCTGTTGAGCCTTAGCATATACCTGGGAAAATACAGATCAGGTGAATTATGAATATGGCAGGCAGAGTGAAAGAAAACAAACTGAATAGGAGAAAGTAAAAAAGCTATGTATTATTGAACATAACATCAGGTCTGTGTAAAACTGGTTCAGTGCAGTGATGTAGTGTTTGTTTATGGTTAAAGTGACTAGTAATTATAACATGTTGCAGAAGCTTGAAATGTGTAATCAGCTATACAGTTTTACTTCTTAAAAACTGTTTTCCAGTTTATAAACCAGTAATTAAAAGCAATTATGTATTTCCCTCTGTTGAGGCTTACTGACTTCAGTATTTCCATTCATTTGGCTTTCAAGGTCTCCAGCAGTGCCTTTCACTTCCTACGGCATGCATCACACCAGCTTGCTGAAACGGCACATTGCCCATCAGCCTTCTGTGAATGCTGACCCAGCTTCCCAGGAGATCTGGAGATCAGAAACACTGCTTCAGGTAAGTTGTATTTAAGGAAGAAAACACCCCACAACATTTCTTGCTGCTAACGGAGGAATCTCTTCTTTTTAAACGAGAGAGTTATGTCATTTTGCTTTAGCTTGTTTTTGGAATTCAGCAGTGCAGCTGTTGTTTTCTGTTAGTGAAACAAAGAACCACTGTGAAACTGTTAAGTTGTGATTTAGAAAGGCACTTAATATCTTTTTTTTTTTTAGACTGCATATCTAACAACTGATCTTAAGCATTTGAGTAATTTTTTCTAGAAAAGTTTCTAAACCTAATTTTTTTTTTTTATTTATTTATTTTAATCTTACATCAATTCTATGCTCTAAGCAAAGGTTGAGCACAGAGAAGTTGGTTCGGTTCACCATCAAGGGAAGGGAAAGGAGAATCTGGACTTAACAGTTGTTCTGAAACAACTTCCTGCCATGTTGCTGAACTGAATTATTGATGCTTAGCAAGTGCTAACAGTATGCCAACTCAGTCATTTGCACTGACACGATGGTAACCTGAAACGTCTCTGAATAGGTGCCTGTCTAGTTACAAGTACAGCTTAGTTTTCAAATTATATACTATGGTCTTCCCTTATACCTACCTTGTGACTGACAAGTCCTGGATTATTTCTCTTTCCCTAGCTGAGAAAATATTTGTTTTGCAGATCTTTGTTGAAATGTGGCTTCATCATTATTCACTGGAAATGTATCAGAAAATGCAGTCCCCTCATGTCAAGGTAATAGTTTGTACTTCATTCATGAGCATCATCTGATGGTTGAACTCTTATCTTGGGGTAAATCTCCTATTCTGTGGAGAATTTTTTTGGTATATTGGTCCAAAGGAAAGAAGTAACTTATCAGAGTATCTACGTGAGTGTGTCAAAATCGCTAATCCAGTTACAAAGAGTGTTGTGAATAAGTGTGTCATCCAGATTTGCCTTCATTGCAGAAGTTGTGTTGTTTTTGTTTTGTTTTTGTAAAAGAAGTTTGTGGGATGGTCACAACAATCTGAACACCAGTAATCAAACTATAATGACGGGGAAGATGCCACTATAAAACCATAGTGTTAAATCCCACTGGGGCAACATGGCTGCTAAAAATAGCTAAAATTTATTTTCATCAGTGATAGCAACTGTTACTGAAATACCAATTTCTAATATCTGTAACCATTTTTTAGCATAAATCCAAATTAAAAAAGGAAATCTTACTAAACTGTCCTTCAGTGTTAAGTGAATAAGCCTTTTTTATTGTTTCATATTCCAAAATATGCTTTTCACCGTAATGGTGTCAAAAGCAGTTCTGTAGCTATAGAGTTCAGAATATCTTAGAAGCTCTTGCTCAGCTAATACGCTGTTTTAAGCAGTTTGAGGTGGCCTGTTCAGTAACAAAATACTGCATGTAAAATCTAAGTAAGTGTTGGGGAGGCTAAGATCAAAGGCATTATAAATGTAAAGGGAATTTGAAGGAGAAAATGTTGATACTCTGAATTCCCTCTGGGTCACAGGGGGAGTTTCATAGAAGGGGAGAGAAATATAAAAGCTACTCAGGATTTATTCCTGTGTGAAAGAGCAATATGAGAGTTGATTGACTGAGAAATTCTGATCCTTCACTCCACAGACTATAAAATAACATATATTTATATTTTGCTAGGGAAAAACATTGGAGAGCTGAAGTGTGATGGGTTTTGTCTTTTATTCTTGAAGTTGAGGTCAAAATGCAAACTCACTAATGTTGCAAAGTCTCCACTTGAGACCCCCAGCAGCATGGCTGTGCACCTGTGATGGAAACGCTTTGCTTGAAGTACCTTTGGTCTGTCTGTCTGTCCAGTCTCTGTGCATCAAGCGCTGTGCTTAGGCCAGAAATAATGATTGCTTTAAACTTCTCTCCTCTGTTCACCCTCTGTGTTTCAGATGCTCTCTTCTAACACTAGGGAGCAGCAGTTATAGACAATGACTATCAATGTTGTGGTGGAATAGGGCCTAGGTAGAGCTTAAAGTTATCATCTGAAATCATCACTTCAGGATCCTCCACAAGGTGTGCTGAGCCACAGCTTGAGGCCATAACTCCCTGACAGTATTCTAGTTTCATCTTTGATGGGAAGTAATCATGGGCATAGAAAAAAGGAAGTCTTCACTCTTTGGGGGTTAGAACACCTGAATAGGGGACTGGAATTCCCCATGACATCCATAAATGGACAAAGGATCCCTCCTGCAGGACTGAGGAAAGGTTCCAGATCGTTTGGGGACAGGACTGTTCATAAGCCTGCGATGCTGAAACTAAGCTTTGTAGACTGGTCTCAGGGTGGGCTAAAGGAGAATAGTCTGCTTCATAGTTCCTCAAATGAGGAAGTAAAATATGCAGAAATGCGAAGTTTTGTTTTAATGTAAGGGTTAAAGGGCTTGACTGGAAACCCAAGATTACCCTAAATCTTATTCTTAAAATTATTAATAATTATGCAGGTTCACTTTATTCTGTTTAGCCTTCTGTGCATTTGGAAGGAGGGGTAATTAGTGACCATTCATCCCTGGATCTAGACCCGTTTGACCATCAGTGACTTGAAATGGCTGCATACCTGTATTGGAAGGTGGGATGAGGTTCCACAGAACTTTCTCTTTCTTTGTCCAGCAGCCAGACTTGTTTTCTTTGATGGGCCAAGCCAGATCCCAGATATGTAACTTCCCTGTGAAGTGCCTCAAGGAATGATAGATTTTCCTTAAACCTTGTTAATGTAATCACAGACTTCTGTTTATAAGTAGAAGGTGGTGGAATGGGAATGAATAATTAATAACTTCTTTTGAGAAGATGTATTTCTTTTCTGCTTTACTGCTTTGAATTCTTTCTGGGTCTGGTGCAAAGCTGAGGTTGATACTAGTTGCGATGCTGAATTTCACTGTTTTCCCCATTAATTCAACTATTTTCCCATTCTTTTGCATTGTCTATTTGCATTTTCTTTCTTGGATGATCCAGAGCCCAAGCGTGCAGCATCTCTTTTCCTATTCCCTTCTGCTGGGATCACAATGAACCCTTAAAAAGAAGTTGTTTGATAAAACTTTATGTAATGCTTCCTGACCTTCCAATGCCAGGTGCCACAGACCCCAGCACTGCATGTGGAACACCCATTAGACTACAGGCTCTTGAGGATTCCTGTGGCAGGGGAGTCGATTACGAAGCCGATGTGTTTGAGCTGTTGGGGAGCTTGCAGTAACAATGCTACCACTCTAAGACTGTAAAACCAAAAGATGCCAAACTGGCACTAGAGGAGATTGGGTAGGGGCTGTTCAAAGACAGCAGAGGTGTGATCTGGAGAGTTAGTTTAGAGGCCTGACAGTAGTCATTGGGATCTGTGTAGTGTACATTTTTTGTTTTGTGTTTTTTCATTAATTTCATACATGTGTGTCACTGTCGCTACAGTATCCTCTTCACCATCTCATTGTCAAAAAATACTCCTTACCGTATTCATCAAGAAGGGTTCTGGCTGAGGCTTGCAGAGATTTCGGTGTTAAGGCAAGATGCCTTTTGCATCAGCATATAACACTGTATGTTAGGTATGTCTTTTGCCTTGTTATACAAGTGATGTTTCCCTAATAGTAAAAGTAATTTCCTCTTTTGAGGAAATTCGCAAGACCTGCAGCCTTCCTAAATGGGCTTTAAGTAGAAAGAGAAGACAGAGGATTTCTCCAAACTGGAAACTTACTGGACAGGTTCACAGTGATTATAAGAAGCCAAAGTTTTTTACTTCCTGTTCCTTGGGAAGAAGAAAATATCAACTTGAGTTTCTTCCCAGTATACAAACCCTGCTTCTCCAGCAGCACAGGAAGAAATGACAAAGTTTTCAAAATAGTATTAAAAAAGCTTGCAACATATTGAATGCGTTTACTCCATTACTTAATAAAACACCATAACAGTCTGTAAATCCTTGTGGCTGCAGTTCAGTTAACTTCTGAAATGGGGAGTTTATTTGGCAAAAGCTCCATGTCCCCTACCAGTACTTGCTCTGAGGGTAGCAAAGAGAACAGCCAC
Organism: Ciconia boyciana; assembly: GCF_034638445.1. NCBI lineage: Eukaryota > Metazoa > Chordata > Aves > Ciconiiformes > Ciconiidae > Ciconia > Ciconia boyciana. The sequence goes on from NC_132948.1 coordinate 5,730,334, forward strand.
AGCCACTTACAGCTATACTTTTTTGACACCTGCTCCCAGTTGTATTTCCAAATTGATAAAGGGTATGAAATAACTGTGGAATCAACCTCCTGAAAACCAGAAAGAAGAGGATAGCGTGGCTGCAGTTGTTGTTGTGATATGTTGTCCCTGACTGTATTTGTGATGTTCATTTTTTCCCCCACCCTTCTTCCTTGGGCTCATTCTCACTTTTTTTTTCTCTTGCTCTCTTCTCTCCTTTTTTCCCTCCCCCCCTTCCTTTTTGTTTCTGTTGTCTCAGCTGGAGGTTCTCCACTACCGACTCAGTATCTCCAGTAAACACCACGGTAGTCCTGCCCAATCCAGCTACCAGGCCCTCCACGCATACCAAGTATTATCATCTTTTCATTTTGTTTCCTTTTTAAAAATCTTGTTCCATCATATAATCTGCAAAGTGTATTGGTGCTAGCTGTACAGCAGCTTTTTCTGCTGAGGTGTGGGTTTACAACTTGATTGAGAATACTGTGTTGAGATTTACTAAATTTTCAGTGAAAACAGATAGTGAGAGTTATTAGCAAAGGTTACGGAGAAAATAGTTAAAATCGAGCATATTATGAGGACTAATTGGGAACTCCATTTTTAGAGATGCATTCTTGTAATGCATTGTAGAAAGAGGCTTATCAGCTATGCTGACATTTTTTTACACCAAAACTGGCTTCACCGATAGCAGATTTCTGCCCCTCACACACTAGTCATTTAAGCAAACCTTGCATCCAAGAGAAGATCAGAATTCGCGTGGCTGTCACCTAAATTTAAGGTAGGTAACATCTAGGTTTGTTTAGCCAGTGAAACGTCATTGGATAGTACTAAATTTGTAGTGGCAATGTGAACTTGACTGTCCAGTTTTGCAAAAGCAGGAGTGGTACATTTGCAGATTGTTCAGGAAATGTGCATGTAAAAACATTCCTGTTGGAACAGATTGCTGATTCCTCTTTCCCTACTTCAGCCCTTTATTCATTGGGTCTTCATTATGGGAAAGGGGAGGGCTGAGCATATGTACTGTAAAGCTCTTATTATACTATAAAGCTCTTTAGCACTACATGGAATTTTCCTGCTGTTTAATACTTTATTTTTTTTTTATAAAGTGCTATGATATCTCAAGGTACTGCTTAGAAAGGAAAACAGGAACTACTACTTGTCTTTAAATCTTTTTTACTATTATGTTTATCTAATTACTGTGTTAAGAAAAGAATGGCATACATCCATCTGGTAAGCTAAGGTTTGACAACAAAAACACATGTGAGGAAAAATACTTTTTAAACCAGTAATGTTTGTAATGGTGCTGATCCGGGCTAAGAGGAAATTATAAGATTTGCTAAGTGGAAAAACTAGCATCACCTGAAACGATGTATTGAAATAGTGGTACTGGTGGTTTTGTAAGATCAAAAGCTACCTTCAAGGGGAGCCTAGAATTTTTTTAAAATTACACCCTTTCAAGGCCTATAGCAGAGTACTCAACCTCTCTAATTGCTTTTGGAGATCCTCATCTAAACTCCTAGGACCAAGTAACTTCTCAGAGTTCTACCCTCTTGTATAAACTTGGGACTGTAGAAAACATGCTGACTTACCAGGAGCTGTCAAGAACACAAGACCAGCCTTCATTAGAACTGGTAACAGGTTATCGTCTCTCTTGAAGAGTCTCAGATCTGGCTGTACTACATGACTATATCTATCATCAAGCCTTGAATCTTTTTCTGGAGAGAACTTTACAGCGTATTAAAAATCTTAAGAGATTGTAAAAACACATCTGCTTTGCCTCAGCCGTTGTAGAGAAAGGACACAAAAAGACACACACAGACACCCCCTGCTCCCTGTCCCCAGCACTGGAAATACTGTTGAAGGGATTTAAGAAGTGGAAGCTTTTTGTATAAAAATGCCTGCCAGTCCCCTAGAGTCATATTCAGCATCTTACCTCAGCATGGCTGCACTTAGCATCCTGGAAACATCTTGCAGCTATTGTCTAATACACTCTTCCAGCATCTTCCATTATACTGGCAGCTGTAACTTTTGTTTCATGTACATTCTTCTCACTTTTTGAGAAACATGAGAGCTGTGAAACTTGGAATACAAATGATATCTTAAAATCTGCCTTCAGCAGTGGATTGAGATTAGTTCAGTACTCTTAAAGCAGATCACAGTAGCAAGGAGTTACTGCTTTGTCCCCAGATTCTGCAGCAGACCAGCTCTGGTGCTGGGCACCCAGGAGAGCTGGCTCTTTTTTACCTCATTCATCTCTCTGCTATATCATACACTCGCTCGTTTATTAGTAACATCACTGTGGCTCACCATCACTCCTTGTGCTACTGCCACCCAGGCTACTTCTACCCATAGTGATGCTAGAAGCAACAGGACCACGCAGGACTTGAAGTGGTTCTTATTCTTACCATAACTCTTTCTAGGATTATTCTTTCTTGTAAGGCAGATGAGTACCAGCATAGGAAGGAGAACTCAGTAAAGCCAGCCAAGAGCATAAACAAAGGATCTGTTGTGCTGTCCACAGCAATGAACTTATAACCATAATGAAAGGCTGAATATTCTTTTTTCAGAAAGAGGTAAGTCGAAATCTACAAGTTATTCTGTTTTTTAATGCTAGCCTGAAATCCAGTGCATTAGAGTACTGTAGATACTTTTTCTTACAATCACATTACCAAAAATATACTACTGTATCTTAGTGAACTGCTGGCAGAAGATTGATGCAGCTTGTCCTGGGGAGCAAGGCTGTCTAAAATCAGGTGGCACCAAACTACGGTGAAGAACCTAGAAGGAAGAGAGCATTTCTTGTATTTCTATTTCTGATCTGAGAGTATAATTTTCCTGAATTATCACCTGGACATTTAGCATATGATACTCATTATCTTCCTGTCTTTTGCTTTGAATCTAGGAGTCATTTAAGCCCACTGAAGAGCATGTGCTAGTGGTAAGACTGCTTGTGAAACATCTGCATGCTTTCAGCAACAGCTTGAAACCAGAGCCTCTGTCCCCTTCAGCCCACTCCCACACAGCCAGCCCACTAGAGGAGTTTAAAAGGTAGGTACTTGAGCAGCCTGTCTCTGCAACATATAGAGCTTCTCCCTGAAAAGCTCTGCTTTCACTGAGAGGTTGAATTAGGTTGTTCTAATGGCTAAATACAGAAGTACATTATTAAAAGTACATGAGTGCTAATGGATTATGTTTGTCGCATCCACTAGATGGGGGGGGCAGCTTCAGGAGGGGGGATGTCTTGCTATTACACTAGTCTGTGTCTTGGCACAAGTCAGAGAAAAGAAAACGCTACCAGCGGATTCTGGCCAAGGTTAGTGGAGAATTTTATATTTATGTATTTGAGTTGAAATTCAATGGCCAGAAGTAGCTTCAGTTAAGAAAGAAGTTTGGGTCAGTCCTTCCTGTGTTTGCATTTGCAGAAGTGTGTTGGGTTGTTGGTTGATAGAGTTGGGGTTTTTTTGTTTTTAAAATTGCTGCTGGTTTATACATGCGACTGTCTTTGAATCTGTTTGCAGGGTTGTAATTCCTCGGTTTGTCCAGGAGAAGCTTTATATTTTTCTGCAACACTGTTTTGGCCACTGGCCTCTGGATGCCTCTTTCAGAGCAGTACGTACCTGCTTCTCTTTCTAAGTCTGTACTAGTTATTGCTGTTTAGCAGCTATTTCTTGGTCTTTACTTTTTTTTTCTAGAGCAGTGAAATTCTTTATATAACATGTACATTTAACGTTAGAAAAAGAGTGCCAATTAGACATGAGAAGGAAGTAGAATAGATCTTGGTGAGAATTACTACAGGTTGTTGGCTGATTTTCCTGACACTGAAAACGGCTGTTGATTGACAAGAAGTAGGTAGAGGTAGGTTACTACCTCCTAAGAGGTAGGTTACTCTTAGAACAGATACATTCTAATACGTTCTAATTTCTTAATATCTTATCTAATATGATAGCTCATAAACAAAAGTAATAAGATATTAATTTACGATAGCAAGATACTGCAGCTATTACCTCCTGCAAGCAGGAAAAGAAATACATCAGACCATGACTCTTGGTAATTAATGTAGGAGTTTAAAAATGCAGAATGTAGCAGGGCTAGATCTTGCTCACTAGACCTATAGTTATCTCTGTTGCAGTGTTTGAGGTACACACGTAAGGCAGAATGTCAGAAGAAATGTTTACAGAGGCCATGGCAAACCTATTGGCTTCAGTGCAATCAGGACTCAGGGTGGTGAGAGCTGAAATGATATTCATGTAGCATCTTGTTTACTTACTTTAATAGAGGTTCAGTGAACACTATCAGAGCTGTTAACTGCACCTTAAATATAGCCACCACCTAAGTTTTTTTTCTTTTTTTGTAGTAGCTGTTTGAGTGCCATCTCATCTGGGTATTACAGAATATCCAGATTGGTCCTAATGAACATGCTCTTGGGTTTCTTTAGTTCTTTTTCAAAGATACTCAGATTACTAGAGAGAGCTTTATTCCTAAAAACTTTTAGGTGTCATCAAGATAACATTCACTAGGTTTAAAAGAAACAAACAAAAAACTCTGTCTTCCTTTCGAAAAAGTATTGATACTCACATGGTTTTATGTGTGATTTTGCTTAGGTTCTTGAGATGTGGTTAAGTTACTTGCAGCCTTGGAGATATGCTCCAGAAAAGCCGCCACAAAGTGCAGAGCCCTTGCCTCGCAGCGTGTCGGAGAAATGGTAAGGAGGAAAGCAGCTGTGAGTACTCTGAACCAAACCTCAAGTTTATGCAGTTCTCGAGTAAAAGAGCAGGATTTCAAGAACCATCTGCCAACCTGAATTAGCTTCCTGTACAAGATTAGAGATGATTTCTTACAATACAAGCTTTTGTTTTGAGACGAATATTCTTTTGTCTCAGTGCAAAGAGACCATCCTTCCAGAGACAGTATAAAACATTCCCCTTAATGACTCATTTGGCAGAAGACAAAATACCAATTATTTAAATAGCTGTACTCACAAATCCTGTACTCCCTTTGACAGGGCTGCCTTCATTCAAGAAAACCTACTCATGTATACTAAGCTGTTTGTAGGATTTCTGAACAGAGCTCTTCGAACAGACTTGGTCAGTCCAAAAAATGCTCTCATGGTGTTCCGAGTAGCCAAGGTCTTCGCTCAGCCCAATCTAGCTGAAATGATCCTGAAAGGTAAATGGATATTTTGACATCTTATGCTGTCCTGTCTCAATCTTTCTTCACAATGGCTACATCTTACCTCAGAAGCACTGAGATGAATAGACTTACTCTCCCATTTTGCCGTTCAAAAGTCTGTGTCTTCACTAATGTTTGTTGTATTGGTTTAATACATCTATAGTTCTTTTCTAACCACCATCATTTAGATTTCATTCCACAATTTTTCTTTAAAGAATAAAGAATACAATATTAGGTGTTTACAATAAAGTCAGTTTTTCTTACTTGATTACTTACCTCAGGATTAAAACTTCTTATATCTCTAAAGGTATCTATACTTAGCAAAATAGCTAGTCAGCTAGTCATGTATGCACTTCAGGATAATTAGGATACAGTAAATTTGGGAGAGGCAAGATTTGACAAGTATCAATGTCTTAAGTGTCATGATTCTCCACTGCCTTTGAAAAAATGTTACAGCCTTAAAATGCTGTATGTATGGTCTGCATTTAAATGCACTCTGACATTTTCTGCTGTGGGCAGAGAGGATTAAATGAAAAAAAGTTAATTAAGGCCTCTTTCCCCCTAGAACTACCTGCCTACCTAAAAGCAAGTTGCCCAGCAGACTTAAGATGCTTTGTAGCTAGACCTTCCCCAGGCGAAAACAGGAGTATTATGTAACCATCTTCACTACTTTTCTCAAATTCTAGGAGAACAGTTATTCCTGGAGCCAGAACTTGTTATTCCCCATCGTCAACACCGACTTTTTATGACCCCCACACTTGGTGGGAGCTTCTTCTCATCGTGGCCTCCAACTATTACAGATGCCTCATTTAAGGTGAAGAGTCATGTTTACAGCCTGGAAGGACAGGACTTCCAGTATAAACAGATGTTTGGCACAGAAGTCAGAAATTTGGTAAGCAACAAGTTTCTTGTCACATGTCTTTCTACTTTGACAGGTGTTTTCTCAATGCTGAGCATCCATATTATGAGAAGTTAAGAGTAGAAAACCTTACACCCTGCACTATTGCATAGTTAAGTTTACTGGTGGTGACTTCTGGAACCTGAGGGGTCTCAATCCAGCACAGCTGTAAAAATCTACTTGCTATTTGCTAAATAAGAAGTTAATGTAACAGCTTGCTGCCTTGGAGTAGTATATTGTGAGTATTTCCTCTCAAACATGCTCACTGTGAGCTTCTAATTCATTGTATTTATTAGTACCTATCAGCCAGTCAGATAAAAATAGCAGGAGGAAAAAAAAAGCAGCTGAAAAAACCTAAGAAGCACTCAAGTTTCTTAAATGCTTCAACAGCAAAGAACTACCTTTGCCCTATTGGAAATGCAACTAACAGCCTTAGCACAAGTCCATATGAGCTAAGAGAGTGAATTTGCTGGGTTTGCTCTCACTGCCAGGTATCAAGGCACAGTTTTATCCATGTATTGATGCTTAGTGGTCCTTTATGTTTGTCCCACACAATTAATTTGTTTTGTTTTAGGTGTTAAAACTGGCTCAGTTAATTTGTCAGGCACAGACGACGGCAAAATCCATATCAGACCATTCTGCAGAGACAATGGCTAGCCAGTCCTTCTTTTCATGGTTTAGATTTACACCATCTGAGATTAATGGTTCCTACACAGGCAATGACCTTGATGAAATTGGGCAGGACAGCATCAAAAAAACAGACGAATATTTAGAGAAGGCACTGGAATACTTGTGCCAAATCTTTAAGGTATGTAACATCTTTCTAAGAACTTTCCCTGTGTGGCAGTGTGAACAAGAGTCAGGATTCCTCAAACATACTTCTATCGCTTTTGTACTTTGTGGGGTCACAAAGCCATCCAGAGACCCTGCTAGCAAATTTTGTTGTAAATGTCTTTTAGGCTTGACTTCACCTGACCACTTCAAGACTGCTTTCAACATAGATAGAATTAGATATTCTTAATTTCTAAATATTAAGCCCACTTTGTTTCAAGTGACCACTCTTTTGGACTATGGTTTACACTAAACCTGTCTCTTTACTTGTGCCTGTTCTCATGTTTACGAACAGGCAAGACATGGCTTAAATTTTAAAAACAGTCCAGTATCTTCTAAATGTAAAGAGCTATAAAAATACAACATATAACTGCAGCTATAGTTGAATGGATGAACTAGAAGTAGGCTGTTTCTTTGGTTAAACTTAAAAGAACAGATTAATTTGTCTGTCAGCCACACTCCATTATACAGAATTGACCTAGGACAAGATAGCTATTTGACAGCTCTCAAGGAGTAAGGGACATATAAAACAGAACACCTCTCTTGGATTTGACAAGCACAAACAAGAAATCTGGAGACTTTTATCTCCTTTTAATGTCTAACCAAGGTGCTATTAAGCAGTTCTTGGTATCTGTGCTGGCTGTCAAAGGCTTCCACTGCTAAGGAGTTTGTGAAGGGAGAAAGAAATGAAATAGAAGAGGAGGGTAGATCAAACACATGCTTTAGAACTGTGTTATTCTTGAGTAGCTGAATGAAGCCCAGCTGACCCAGATGATGATGAAGTGTGGGACAGCTCAAGACGAGAATGGAAAAAAACAGCTTCCAGACTGCATTGAAAGCGAGGATGGCCTCATTCTTACACCCCTTGGCAGGTACCAGGTGAGAGAGAAGAAAGATTCCATATAGCTACCCTAGATTGTTCTTGAAGAAACAAGTTGTCCTTCTACAGCAACAGAAACGCAATTTAACTGGGGCTAAGAGAGGTGCCTCTAAAGGCGTTTCAGATGAGAGCTACAAGATAAGGGGTTTATTTTCCTGTTTCTAGATCATAAATGGCTTACGTAGATTTGAGGTGCAGTATCAAGGAGATGCTGAGCTTCAGCCCATCCGAAGCTACGAAAATGCCACTCTTGTCCGCCTCCTATTTCGTTTATCCTCAGCACTTAATGAAAGAGTAAGTACACCATAGTCTCCTTTTATATTTTCCATTGCAAATTCCTGTTCTTCACTGCACCTGCACATATATGACACTTTGTTTATTCTTGCTCTGTCTCCTTTATTGAGGTCTAGATGGGTATTTCCTAATAGTATCAGGCCTGCTTCTTTACTTGTAGTTCTGCTTTTCCTACACAAAACATTAATAAATAACATTTTAAATGTATTCTTTATGCTTGATGAACTAAGGGAGTATCGTTCAGAATGAATGTTTCTAAAACAGGAAAAGCAAATCCTTTTCTTCCTATAGGTATGAAAGATAAAAGGCAAGTCTGCACTAAAGCAGTTCTACTATTAGAAGTGTATTTTGGTATTTTTTGCTCTATTTCCTATAGTCCTCATCCAATTTCTTACAATGAAGAAAATTGTAAAATAAGTGACACTTACTTTATGACAGTAGTTGCAGTAGAATACTAATGTTTAAACTTTTCTTACCTCAGTTTGCTGATCAGATGGATGTGCTTTGCTCCAGGGAAGATTTTGTTGGCAGACTTTGTCGCTATCATCTTACCAACCCCCACCTAATACAGAAAATCAGGTATAGTCCCATGGTGAAGGACAGAACAAGCCAGAACTGGGGACCAAGAATCAGTCTGAGGTTTCTGGCTAGCTACAGGACTCTCATTTCTTTGCTGATGATCTACTTCATGGCATCCTGGTTTTACATTGGGCCAGTGGGCTGCACATTCATTATCCTGATTGGATATTTTCTTTATGCTGTAATAATGACTTTTTTCTCTGAAGGATGGAAGCCACACGAACACTGATTTCCTTCTCTCAGCTTACACTTGTAAAACTAAATGTTTTAAGGATGAGCCTGGGATTCAATGACTAAAATGTCTGAATTATCATATCAGATCTTCCTAAAGTATTTTTTAATATTAAAGTTAATTGAGTTTTATAAACAATGATGTGGTCTTGTGGAGTGGAGATAATCAATGTAAATTTTATTTTTATAAAAGCATTCCTCTGGAATCTAGTGAATAACTTTTTTTTTGAGGGGGGAAGAATGAGCCATTGGTATTTATAATACTGAAGTGAACCATGCCATATGTAGAAACATTTTTGATTCAAGCCTCTTACACTGCTCTAAAGCAAGAATTAGCTATAGGACTTACACATTATGCTTACAGGCAGAGCAGTTACAAAGGCAACAGAAATAGCAGTGCACCAAGAAATTTATAGGAAGCTGCACTGATTGATAGAAAAAAAAAAAAAAACACACAGAAGATAGATGCCTCTCTTGCTGCCTTGTCCTCATAGCCCAGTGTTGGGCTTAAACCTCCTCTTCCCTGCCTGAGGCCTCCCCAACCCAGGCAGGTTTATGCCTTCCACCTCCATAAACCACTTCTCCATGTGTTTGCACCTCTGCTGGAGCCACTGTGCTTAATGGGGTATTAACACTTGCTTGTAAAAACAGAAGTTTCCCCTATAACCTTACTATAACTCCAACCTCATCCTTTTGGCCAGCAGATAGGAGCGTTCCTCTCTTGGAGTTCAACAAATACTTTGTTGTCCTCTCTCCTAACATGAAAAGGGCAAGAAATCCTTTTTTGTTTCATCAATGCTTAAAGAATCCATTGGTTCCCCTCTCAAGCAGCTGTGCTGCACCAGAGATACTCTTGTAAAGCATTAAGGACCGTGCATAGCTGTGAGACAGGAGAGAAACCATTTACTAAACAAACACAAGAGCACCCACACACATGCACGGCAGCATCTGACGCTGGTTAAACACTGCGCTGCTCAGCTCCGTTGCTGTCCAGCACAGCCACGCTGCTGCCTCCGCCAGGGCCACCCAGCTGATACCACTGGGATGGGGTGAGGCAGCTGCCCCCATGCCCTGCAGCCCCCTCCCCGCAGCCGCTGTAAAGGCCCTGGGGCAGGGCAGGCCAGGGGGCACTGCACTGGTGGGTGGGCAGCCAGCCGAGGGGAGCTCTGCCTCCCAGCAAGTGACCACAACAGGAACATAACGGTGGTACTGGGGAGGGGGACAGCAACAGCTGCTCCTCAGCAGCAGCTGTCACTCTGTGCTTCCTTAAATTACACTATTTATTAAAAAAAAAAAAAAAAAAAAAGAGAGATTTTCCCACTTTATTACAGATCTTCATTAATCTCATTCATTAAACTCATAATGAATCAGGGATTGCTGCTAAAAGCTATGCCACATTTTCCTGTTGCTGCAGACAGGATGAATTAAAAGCTGTAACAGAGATCAGCTATTACCTTGTCATCAATAGTCACAAATGGAAGACTGAGCTGCAAGAATGCCTTGAAAACCTGTCACCTTTTCTTGCAGTGTATCTTGACCCCAGGGGCATTGATGACCTACACTCAGTAACACAGAGCCGTACGTTGATCGATTAAAGAGCACTCTGGTCAGCTTATACAGAAAAATGGAATAGCTGAGGGTCATTTAGTTTGATCTAGAAATATAGTTTCTTCTAAACCACTACCCAAACTGCAGCAGCAGGCGAGGCAAAGCCAGAGGTGTGTTGCTAGCAATACAATGCACCGATAGTCTCAGCACTGGCTTGAGCTACATTTTAAAAAAACAGATCAGCACACAAAAGTCATATGCTTTACCTATGCTGGTTGGAAGCACAGGGAAGAGGAAAGAGTATTTCTGTACTGCCTGCTGCTGCAGTACAGCATTTTTTGCAAAACATTTTATTCCTCGGACCAAGCTGCTGTGAGAGATGCTGCCAGGCACTTCACTCAGCATAAGCTATAATTAGGAGGATTTTGTTCACACAAGGCAAAAATTATGTTTACTTTTTTTCAAAGGTCTAGAGAGTAAGGGAGTCCCCTTCTAGGTTACCACTGCCCAGGTCATGGGGTTTTGTTGTGTTTTGTTTGGTTTTTTTTTTTTTTATTACAAGCTCTGCTGTTGGCTAATACGAGAATCTGAAGTTCTGAAACATAAACCAAATACAGTGCTGAGAGTGTTGGGGGATGGATTTTATTTAACATTACAGTGGTAGAAATGTTTAGTGCTGCCCTCTAGAAGCAAGTCTATATACTGTCTAGCAACTTCCATGATACTGCTATATAAAAGGTCAACTTTTTTTTTTTTTTAATGAAGTCACGGGCATCTCCATGTTCAATACCTTCATGTTATATCCCCAGCTTATGATCACAATACTTACCCCCCATGGTGACACAGGAGTCAAACATTTGACTAAAGAGAGAGTTCTTCAGTAAAAGGTATGTCAGGTTTCTGGAGGGAACACATTCAGCAGTTGAAAAAAAAATCCATCCCTCAAAACATCTCTAATCAAGGGTAGAGATCACATACAAGTGTCTTCTTAATAAAATGGCACAACCTAGGGTACTAAACAATAAAAAGCAGGTGTTTTCACAGTATTTTGTGATTTCAAAACATCCTTATTTCCCTGGGACTAAGTGGCTCCATTTCCCCACCAGCCTGTTTCTGCCCTCCGAGCATGGCAAAGTGGCAAACAGCAGGCACAGCTGCCTGTATGTTTCTGTCCCCATGTTCACTCTCACCCCTTCCTGCAATTTCCATTCTCTGAGCTACTTTTTTCATTGACACCAAATGTTCTCTGGGGCAATACACCAAGAGATGCCACAAAGAGGAATCCTGATCAGATCAGCTTCCAAAGGCAACTCAGTCAGGAAAATAACCATTTTGTGCTCACTAAAAATACGCCACGCTAGCGCACGTGGGAGAGAGAACGAATCAAAGTGAAATGAGGTTCCGTAAGAAAACAGCTATAAACTAAATGTAAATAAATATTCAACACTATGCTGTAGGAACCAGAGCAGTCAGTATCATGAAAGTAAGCCTGCAATAACCAGGTTTTGCTAACAAATCCAATTTGCTTGAGCCTTAGAGCTGCAGGAGGGTTGCATTTCACCATGTTCCACACAAGTGTAAGAGAAGGTATTTCCTACGTACTAGTCATTGTCCTGCTGTGATGCTGTAGATAATTGTCCTGCTGCAAGTTTGATTTGAGCAATTTGATACTTGAGGGCCTTGGCTTTGCAAACTTGTTTGCTTAAACTGCCATTCCCATAATCGGCCCTGCAGTCATAGGACTTAGGTCATGGTTTCTCTCTTTTTCTGCAGATAACAAAATTTCTACCTCATCTTCTGCAATGACCAGTTCAAATCACTGTTCAGTGTGTAAGACTGCTAAAAAAGGCACCTTTGGGGTAGCAGAAATATCAGAAATCAGTCATCAGACAAGACATTCTACCATTTTGTTATGCGGCCTTATTACCATTTCTATTAGTTTTATCATGCACATTTTATTAATCATACTGACATCAAAGTGAACCATTTAGAAACACATACAAAGCTAAATTTGGACTGCTACTAATTCATGGAGCCTAAAAACCCCACATTGTTTATGGTGAATAATAAAGTTTTCTGGAAAAACAGCAGAAAGGTAAGTTCTCTCTCTTCCTCAGTGCATCTGAAATAATGTTTGGAAGACATCCACAAGAACAAAAACATTCCAGGAGACTACTAACCAGTCAAATCAGGTAAGGAAATGCCTCTAGAAATCTAATATTCTTCAACCAACTTAAAGTAGCTTATGTGGTACTCTACTCTGAAAATCCTCCTTTTTAAAGATTTTTAAATTAGTTTTCCTCCCAGTAAGTTTGCAGGATGGTAAGTGGAACTCAGAGGTGCAAGTTCTATAGGTAAAGGCCATCTGGAACTTCTGAATCTAGAAAATGTTTCTGTATGGCATTGGGGGGGGGGGGGGGGCAAGAACACAACACAACACAAAAACAGCGCTGGGTATCCTGTCGTTCACACTTCCCAGCAAGCAACAATATTACTGCCATTTCAGGTTTCAAGGATCTTGATATCTTAATTTTATGTATATTATATACCTATGCACACATAGAGCAAGTTTTAAACACAAACCATTCTTCTGTGTTTTAAGACTGCTCCTCATACTTTTAATAGCCCCAAACCAATGAAGAATAGACACTTGTCTTCAGATGAAGATTAACATACATAGTTATCACTTGTCCTGTTAGGTAATTTTTTAAGGCTACTGCAGTTTGAAAACAATGTATTGAGGAATAAAAGTCTAGAAGATTGATCAGGTTCAGGTTGGAGGTCAGTCCCCTCAACTGGAAAGCATCTCCCAGAGAATCAGAAGGTTGTTTATTTTAGTACATTATTTAGTATGACAGAGCCCATATCCAAGCACTGATCGATACGACAATCTGCAGAACAGACATGACAGTAAATAACACAGAACAAAAGAAAACAGCCAAGAACAGTTAGTTAGGCCCCTTCGTTCTTATCTCTCTCCTCCAGCCGGAAAGGACTTGCTCATCTTACACAACCAGTTTTGGCAACAGATCTGCAGTTCTCTTAAAGGTGTGATTAGAGTAGGGAATGTGTTCTACCATTTCTTTAAGTGGGTTGTTCCAAAGATTTAATCACTCTGTGAAGACACTGGCTATTTGGAGTTTGACTGACTCTTTCTCAAATACTTATATAGAAGACTCAAATGACAGGAACTGCACTGCTTCCTATAGCTCCTCTCAAATATTTGGTTCTTTAAGGCGCTGTTCATATGAGAGGATAGTCTCAAAAAACCTCAGGGATCTCATACAGGTGAGAAACAGAGAGAGGAGATATGGTAATACGAGTCTCTTTAGAAGGTAGCACTTATCAGAAAGGAATCAAGGAATTCTTTTAATTTAGTCCACTGATATGCAGATCAGTTATATTAGCTCACATTGCCAGTATTAGCTGTATTGGCTCTCTAGTACATTTCATGCCTTTTATCGCCAAATTTGGCCCATTAAAAATTATCTACAAGTTAAAATCCCTTTTCCTTTGTGCAGAATGAACCAGGTCAGAGTGGTTTTAACATTACACTCTAGTGGGAGTCAATAGTTTTGGAAGATGGAGAAAAATACACTTTCCTAAATTTAAGCATCACCATATCCTGTGAGATAACTATAGTGCATTAATTCTAAGGCATAAATATTTGCAGTAGTGTACTGGGAAAAGGAAGAGTCCAGAAAACAAAGGCATGGTTTACAAAACAGGAAGATGTATTCATTAGCACAATAATTCCCAAAAGGAGTACCTGCAAGAACATTTTCTCCACTTTCTGCCCTTAAGCATCCAGTCTTGAGAGCCTAGCAAGAGCAAGCAGCCCTGGGGAGCCAAAAGGCAGGCTGTGTTGTGCTAGGCTCAGCAGCTACTGATGCACCTGCCCCCGACCGTGCTAGACAACGTCAGGGGAGCTCATACAGCAAAGACACAAAGCTGGACTTTAACACAGAAAAGCTATGCCTCAGATAGCAAGTTTGGAAAACCAGAAGAACAGCCAATCGCACAATATCTTTGTTCCATGAAGAAAAGCAGTAATTCATTCAAAATACCACAACTTTGGGGGAAAAAAGTTCTCACTGAAGTTTAAAGTCTCATCAGCCAGACAAGACAGTCCATCACACAATCCCTGAGCTCACCAGTAGGGCAGTAATCCTAACCCAATACCTTTCCGAATTGAGAAAGAAATGGTTTCAGGTAATCATAGTAACATTGATTTGCTGCATTGCTCTCTGCAGTCTGATTGCCACACCAGTGCCTATTACAAAAAAGGCAGTTTTGCCACCACTGAAACAAACACTAGTGAACAGCTTTACTGAGAGGCAGAGGGGAACTCAGGCTATTCAAAGAAGCCATCTTCATCTAACTGCACTTTAATTCAACACTCTTCATTCTCGTTTCCTTATTACTGCTTTGAACATTTACATTGAAGTTTCATGACAGATTCTTCAGCTGCTGTTGTCACCTCATTTAAAGTAAAAGCTGATTGTGAATTAATTTTGTATACCATTTGTTCAAGAAAGGAAAGGATCAGACTTGCGTATTTCTCATTTCATAACAAATTTGTGCATTTCTGAAAGACACGAAGCCCTGAATTTTTCGTAACGGGGGCACTTTCTGAATTCACTTTTAATGCCCCAACAGCTCGTAAAGTACCCAAACATCAATACTAATTTACTCCCACTTTGGTGAAACTTCCCAAGGATTTGGGAATAAGCTTGTGTTTTTTATTTTAGCAAGATCTACAAGCAGCTTATGACAGTTTGCCCATCAACAGAAAAGGAAGGCAGCTATATGATACACAGCTATTAATTTGATATGTGGTGGGTACATGACCCACTTCCAGTTTTCATGATTTATTTCCCGACCGAGAAGTTGCTGTATGTCAAGATGCCTACCAACCCTCTTAGTCCAACATCTCGTTACATCTTGTTTGAAGGAAAACTTAAAAGGTATTGCAGTGACAGCTCTGAAAACCGCACTAGGAAAGTTATTGGAAATCTGAGGGATGTGCATATTTTGCATCTATTTACAGATATGTTTCAACCAAATTCTTAAGAAATAAATGCTATAAATGTCTCAGTGTTAGAGCTTGGCAATATCTTTAACTCCCCCCCCATTTCTTGGCTTATGGCTTAATTGTGTATTACAAACTGTATTGGTGCCGCTGTTTTTTCTGCCCTAAGAAAAGAGTCAGCCATGTAACAGTACCGGTTAAAAAACTACATCTTTCATTTGTAGGTACCATGACTAACCTCTTGACCAGGTCTTCCAATTCACTGTGAGGAGAGTAAAGACAGTGTTGCATAGGATGAAGAGCCATTTACGGTTTCCTCCCCTAACCTTCAAAGCATATGAGTTTTCACTCACCATAGAACAAAGTAACCATCATCCAATGGACACAACAGAACTGGTGTCTAAGGACCAACATGGGAAGAGCAGTATAATGTTAGCATCCAACACAGGAATAATAATAAATTTATTACAACAGAAACAAACAGATAATGCATTAGTTCATGTACAAAATACTGATAGCATTCTGCTGCCTCAGTCAGTGCTTACTAAGTACCCACATTTAAAAACATCCTAAAACTGATGACACCACACAGATTTACGAAGGTCATAGCAATTTCTTGACACTACTGTAAGAGAGCCCAGCTACTCTTTAAGGTTTGCTGCACAATAGAGGGAGATGGAGCAGGATACGATGGGAACATCAGAAATTTGAAATTCTTCTGCACCAGGAAATTAAGAGTGAGCAACTTATAAGCATGGGGAAAATATCACACAATGCATGAAATTAGAGTTACTCGTGGCAAACGTTTTCATTAGAAGTGCCCAACAATAAGGCAGCTGATGACTGACTTGAATGCCTACCATTGCTCAAAGCATAAAATATTAGTTGTCAGTTCTACTCCTGAGCTATGTTGGTTCTTTCCTTTTCAAAACAAACTGATGTAGCATAGAAGCATTTTCTCTGAATAGCATCAACTCCCAAAGGATGCCAGACACCTCAGAGAGACTCTTAGTAAAAGAAGAAATGTAGCTACAAGCCTGCTGGATTGATTTGTGTTACTAGGGCTTTATACTGTTGGATTTTTCCCCCCCACCTTTACGTACACATTTTATAGAGTTTATAGAGGAAGTCAGCGTGCACGTTAATATGTCTTCTTTCTAATCACCTCACTCTTTTGGAGTGAGAAACATGTGTCCATGCTAACCAAAAACCGTTTATACAAAGTAGTGTTTAAAATAAGCTATAAAATACTTTTTTGCTCTATTTGGTCCCCTCCCACCCCCAAGTATAATTATCCAGATTTATTTCACACATTTGAAGGATGCCTTAAAAGGCTGTAATTTATCCCATCTCTGGGCAAAGCCAGTAAGCAAAAAGATTCCTGCAACCACTGAGAAGTTTGCAAGAACATTCTAGTTGCAGCTAATTTATTTCTGGGGCAGTATCAGGTCACAAAACATACAGTGTGAAAGGAATACTGGCACTGAGCAAACTTTGAAGCAAATTAGGACATTCTCTCCCTACTCCCTCTTATACCAGACTCCCTGATGGAAGTCCACAAATAATTTCTTCTCTAAGAAGACAATAAAAACTCATCCTAATACAGTCTCAAGAACCATATATACACATTTTGTATATTTGAAAATGCTGGCAAAAGTCCACAGAGGCAGAAGATAAAAAGCATGAAAGCTAAATCTAACATCGGGTTCTCTACTGAACCTGACGCCTAGAAACAAAACAACATAAGGCTTCTTTCTTCTGACGTACCCTCCCCAAATGTGATTTTCCAGTGGCATGTGGAAGAGGCCAGCTGTTGAGACCTTCTTTCTTGCTTCACGATTTAGAAAGTGAGATGTTATGCAGCAGAGAGGCAGGCCTGACGAATACTTTGTGCCCAGGTGTTTAATAGTGCCGTGACTGAATGCTTGTCTGGAAGTTGCAATAGTTTTGAAGTCATGTACCGATACACTGACTGCAAAAAGGGATTGGCTGCTGGAAAAAAAAAAAGATAACAGATAAACGGAGTTATAATAAAAATAATAATTAAAAAATTTTTAAAAAGTGTAACATTAGGTATTCACATTTCCCCACTATTACCACATACACATGCTCAACAAACGTCATGCTAGCATCTCATACCATACTGTCTAGGGTTTTTTATCCACAGAGGGCTCTGATCTGGATAGTCCGCTGGAACGCTGAGCTGTAGTGGTGGGACATTTGGAAGATTCTTGTCATCTAGAATGCAAACATACTTCCCATCACAACAAAGCATTTCTTGCTGGACCAAGTTTGGTTGGGGTTTTTTTGTGCATAATTCAGCTTGGTTTCTAGCCTCTGAACCCCAAGGAGGAACCAGGCTGTACATTTCCATTTTTATTGGAAAGCAATCTCATGGCTCACTTTAACAACACTCTTAAATTCCTGGAAGAAAAGCCTGGCAAACATAGCTCCATCTCTTACACATTTCTGCACCTTGCCAATCTCACCGTTTCATCAGCTGAACTTCACTAAGTTAGACACCTCATTTTTGAAAATCAAGTGCCTTATGTACTAATATTCAGGACAAAAACAGTTCAGATTTCTCAAACAAAGGAGAGGAGAAAAGAATCTATTTCCCCCATTGGAATCCAAAGAGCAAAACAAGACTATAACACTTTATGCTTATTCAGCTGAGATGAAAAAAAGATGCAATCTGAATTTCTTTCTTGAACATACACCATTGTCACTGATTACTAGTACAACCTGAAATAGACCCTCCCAAAAATTAATGCAACATTTCTCTAGCTCTGTCCTAGTTGTTGGAGGCAGAATAATTCTCACATATCAGTATAGGTCAAATCAGGAATCAAGATTGTTGCTAGTGACAAGTAATTTTCTAGACACTAAATGAGATTATCAATTGCAACTTCAGTACAAAGAAAGGATCAATCAGTGTGAATGAAATCTCCAGGTGTACCCTGAAGCAGGCTGTGCAGAATATCATGGTTAAGCAGTGCTATGAATCTGGTAAGTACAGACTTCATGCAGAAGTCACAGGTTGGCAAGATTCAAGACTGTTAGCAAAAAAACTCTTCAAATTTCTACAATCAAGCTCAGCACTTCTTTCTGAATTCAGCCCTTAGTTTATTCTTGCTTACCTAGCTTGCATATGAGATGAACTGTGCCATTATTACTGCAGTGAGAAGGGTCCAGGTTCACCAGGAATTTAGGATTTAATCTTGCAACTTCCCCTTGTAAGACATTTGGTATGGTCTGCCTTTCATCCTCTTCATATTTCCGTTTTCGAGGGGAAGCAATTGGGGCCCTAGGTAAAATACGGTCCACAAAAGGACTAGGTGAAAACGTTATGCCAACACTGCATTTGTCAAATATTTTACAGGTGTAAACAGGAAAGATGTAACTCACACTCATCCATAAACCCACCTGTTCTTTTAATAGTTTCTACAAATAAATATTTTTCCCTTAAATAATGAACATTTAAGACAGACAGCAGGTCAATGATACATACGTGATTGGTGGTCCGTGAATTGCAGTCATAGCTGGCATAAATGTACGGTAAAGGGAATGGTTGAAGACTGGTGAACGGATGTTGGCCAAAACAGCATCCAAAAGTGGCTGACACAAGTATTGCTGTTTGGTGGGGGGCACTGGGGGAGGCGGTGGAGTAGGCTAAAACACAAGAGAAACCCCTTTACTTTTAATCATCACCAAAAAAGAAATCTCTACTATTGATTCTGCAAAGTTTTATAGCAGTAAACTTCCAATGCATGAAATGCAAAGGACTCTCAAAACTGCATACAGTAACACCTAAAAAAAAAAAAAAAGGCAGTCTGCTTTCATTTAGGAAGTCTGTCCTGAAATCAGCTGCAAAAGTTCAACATAAGAACTTGAAGGTTCAGTTAAAAGATACATATAGGGAACTTACATGAAGTAAATGCTTGCCCATTTTTTCCTGTTTTCTTATTTTGTCCAACCTTACTTGAAGTCTTAACAGCATGAGCAACAAGAAATGCAAAAGATTATCTTGACAAATCATAAGACCTTTTGGAATTAATTGCTTATCTCTTGCTAGCACAAAGCATAACGTACCACAGCCATATCATTTTTCAGCTTCTCCAGAGCAATTTCACATTTCTGCAGTGTCTTCAGAGGGCACCTGCAGAAGAGGAGAAATTTTATTACCACAAAATGGTCACCTGGGCTGAAGCGTTTCTGCTATCTGAGCCCCACAGACAGCTTCAATATCAACATGGCTGGATGCTAAACAACAAATTTCTGGAAGAGCTGGGAATCTGATGTCCAGCAAAAAGGAAAAAGAGTTACCGTTTTGAAGGGTCAGTCAGGATATCTAAGAGACTCTTCATTTTACTCAGGTCCTTCTTCCTATCTGAAATAATATCAGACACAAACACTGACTACAAGAATAGCTTCCATACTTGCAGACAGAAATACAGTATACTGTTAAAAGTGAAAACATGAACCAACACTGTAGAAAGTAGTGAGGACCAAAGATCCTTCATCTAATCATAAGCATATCCATTGTGTAAGCTCTATGTGCCTCAAAAACATCAGAAGTAAAGGAAAAGTGATGGGAATTTAAGGATGAGGATTTTACCCACTCTTCACAGTAAAATCTTTACAGTCATAGGAAAGAAAGAGCAACTAACTTTCACTGTAATTTTTAATCCCTGGAATAGAAACCAGCACAAAAGGCAAGGTCTTCTTTCGTCAGAAGAGATAGCTGACAGAGAGAAATGCATGACTAAATATAGGGAACCTCACCTTCATTTTTATCTATTTTATTGATCATCCGCCGGAGTGGCTCAATGTATTTTGATAGCTGTTTGAGTTTCTCCAGATACTGTTGCTCCTCTGACTGGCTAGAACTGGCTGGACTCATGACAGAATTTGGATTTCCTGGTAAGAAGTAAAGACTGCATGTCACAGGGTTGATAAAAGATACTGCAGAACAGCATTCTCACATTTCAGAATCTAGATCTGAAATGTGGCACTCTCAAAGTGTAGCTCACATCAAATATCCAAATCCACAATTGGATGCCCTCCACAGTTTAAGTGCTTGTCCAACCCTCTAATCTTTGGGTAGAAATAACGTGTTCTGTGGACAGAAAGCAATACCCATTTAATACAATTTTTTTCTGAAAAGGCCCAAAGTTTCATATACCCATTTTCTAGGTCCTCATTTTGCCTTCACTCTGGTGCATTAAACACTAAATCAACACACTGAATTTGCTGCAGTTTTCCTTAAGTCAGCGCTTTCCAAACTGCAGAGCACACAACACTGGTATGAGAAGGAGCCAGTATGTTACTTCCATTCGCAGTATCAGAAACTGCTTATTACATCTGGGAGAGAGAAGAGCACAAGTGTCAGAGTACACTTAGGAAGGTGTTTTGGAGCAAAGCAGCCTGCCGCCTGTGATTAAGTGGTTACATCCTTTACAATTGCATGCTGTTAATAAGGGTTCCTTCCTGCATGGAACTAAGGAAGCATTATGCCTCTATAAACTTGCTCCATTAAATTAAGTATCATTCATTTTCAAAAGATTGGGAAGCTAGAAAAACCCATTATGTACTTCAGTGATGAGAAAAGACGTTTCAATTGATTTTGATTTGAGATATCCATCATGTTGTGTTATGTGGTGCATGTGACATCTTCACTACTTGCAATGCTGGCTGCTTTGTAGAGCTCTTTAAAGTTTACATCATGCCAAACAATAACAGGTTTCCAGGGAACTATTACAATTACCAAAACATACCCTAACTCACAGTCTGCAGTATAGTTCTCGGATCATTTACCTGGAGTGTTTAAAGGACCTGGGGATGGGACACTAAAGTTCTGAGGTGTTCGTGCAGCTGCTGGGCTCTGGGATGGCTGTGGAGATGGACTGGGGAGAAAGCTGCTGGGTGACGGAGCTGGGCCAGAGCTGAAAAATAAGCATAAAAATCAAACCTGCCAGAATCTGACAAGGAAGCATGATCAGCCTGTGAGCAGATATGCTTTTAGTAAGCATTGTTATGGCACTCTGTAGCTCTGCCAGTAAACTTGGTGAGGATTTCATACACAGCTTCTGTATTTAAAATTAGGGTTATTGGAGTGTGTTTGGCACAATCCCACCCATGCTCTCACTGAAGCTGATGTTAAAATTCATTCAATTCAATGGAGACAGAGTAAGATATATTGAACGCTTCTGACAATGTCACCCTTACAACACTGACAAAGGTCCTCAAAAGTTGCAGTCTAGCTCACCTGACATTTGAATTTGGCTGAGAAGTTGGCTGGCCTGGCTGAGGAGATGGCTGTGGCTGTGGTGGTGGAGGCATTGATTGGGGTGTTTGAGCTTGTTGGACAGGAGATGGGGATGACATCATGGTAATATTGTTCTGGCTGACCTGAAATGTGGAAAAAGATAAGATCAATAACAACAAAAGGGAGTAAAGGATGGGAACCTAACTAAAAGGCTTTACCTACAGAGAGAAGCATATCCTCAGGCCTACAAGAAATGAAAGTGTTAGTTTCCTGTTCTCCCCCATAATGACAGTCCCACCTGTATCATTCTTGAGGCTCTCAGGGCAGTACTCCATATCAACTTTACTAGAAATAACCATAAAACTGCACATAATTTGAATAACTGTATAGTAATTGTTTTTCATTTCCCAAACCACCATGTTGCAATTAAAATGTCAGAAGTGCCATCTGAAAAACCTGTATTTTATTAGAACTAAAGAACAGCAGGAAGAAAAGACAGTTCTAACTTGAGAATTAACAGCCATAAAAACCCCTCCTTATTTTGACATTTTAATTACAGTCTTCAAAGGTCTGTCAGACTTGACTGTAGCTTCCCAACTGGTTTTCTTTAGGAGGAAGGAAGAAAAAAAAAAAATTAAGTAAGCCAAACCACCAATATCTCGTTTAAATATTCAGCTTTGAAAAATCTGGGTGGAGATAGAAACACTCCGAACTGAATGGCTGGGTGGAAAAAAATGAAGTAGCTTTCTGACCTTTGGAGAATGATGAGGTGTGCCTAAAGGACAAAAAGACGAATAAGAACATTTCCAGAACAGCACCAAACCCTGGGTAACAACTAAGTTTATTCTGTACACTCTAAAGTGCCAGAGTCAGATGATGCTCACATTTGAGCAACTTCTCACATTTGTTCTAATGGACATTTTTCCCCTTGATCACTTAAAACCAAACAAAAAAACCTGTATCATGGCCAGCAGCATGGTACAGTAATGCAGATATTAAATGATCATGTTTGTTTAAGGCACATGCAGAGTTCTTATGACCTGAGGCTATAAATAAGTACATACAAAAATAAATTGAATTAGCCCGCAGAGGCCACATATTTTGACTCAGTAACCCATGCGTCCATTCTGTAAGTCATTGATTAGCACCTTTATGAATTAATGACTCTGTTTCCCTCAGTCTAAACCATTTTTAAGCAAAGGTCCCAGTAAATCTACAAGTACTAGACACTTCGTGGGCACTGCAATTTGGTGTTGTCCTTCACTCACTTGTTAAATATCCATCTAAGTCACCCAACTGTTTCCAGAGGACATTATATTTAGCACATTAAAAAGTAAGTATTGCATGGTCTAGTTTTGCATGTACGCACTGAATAGGACAGGAAGTGCTTTGTTTGGAATATCACATTACAGCTATGCAAGAGGTCACACTCCACTAAAAAAAAAAAAAAAAAAGGGCCCAAACAATCCCCAGCTAGGTGCAAATGTAAAACTACTAAACTTGAAAATACAAGTTTATCATCCATTAAAGCATAGTTTAAAATCAAACGCAGCCTGACATACTATGATTTTTTTTTCCAGTCTTCAATAACCCCATTACCCTTGCAGCCTCTCCTACAAAGATAGTATCTGGAACAAGCGAGGCTGAAATGGTGTTTTAAATCAGCTATTATATCTTCCTTGTCTCCATCATCAACAAATACTGAGACTGTGCTTACTGTTTTTCATAGAAGGTAGATTCTTTAACAGCATGTATCTCTCAATAGTTGGAAAAGCATTTCTGAGATTGAAAGGCATAGTCTGCCTCCCACAGAAACCAAGCATCTCACCACTGTTTGGAAGGAAGCTAGGATGAACACCGTAAAAAGCACTCCCTGATTTTTTTACAATTCTATTTAACATTCTTTTAAACAGCAAGTGATTTAGAACTTACCCATATGGATGCTGCACCCATTTCTCATCAAATCAAACTAAGACCAC
Source organism: Ciconia boyciana (assembly GCF_034638445.1). Taxonomy (NCBI): domain Eukaryota; kingdom Metazoa; phylum Chordata; class Aves; order Ciconiiformes; family Ciconiidae; genus Ciconia; species Ciconia boyciana. The sequence goes on from NC_132948.1 coordinate 5,754,058, forward strand.
TTTTGAGTGGTTCATCACTTCCTGAAAATCAAGCCCCTTTTAAGTGTCTCAAGTTGGTTACATAAAATTACTTCTGAAAACTTAAATCCTTGTGTTTTAGAAAGGAAGGAGAAAGATTTCATTCAGGTTTTTTGCCTGATTTAAGCTTCTGTATCTACTTCAACACCAAGGTCCCTTCACATTACAAGTGTTGCAGAAAAGCAAAGAACAGAACATGCAGCATCTACTGTGCACATAAGCATAGAATGAATTAGATCTTTTTTGCATTACCCCTTCTCACCGAAGTACATGCATAAGCAAACAGCTTTCCTTCTTGCAACAGGTTTGCTCTCTGCCAGCTTCACTTCAGAATACCAAAGGCTGATGCCTAATATTAAGCAAAATTGCGACATTTTCAAAAACATGCACTCAGAAGTATGCAATTCGGAATTTACTCCCTTACTTTTCTTTGAAAGTAGTTAATTGGCTACATAATGATTTCAGATGTCTTCCTATAGAACAGATCTAAAGATGCTTTCAGCTTTAGATTTCTACATTGTTTGCAGGATATGGATTAAGATTATAACAATTTAATGAAATTTTGACTTCTAGGGAATGCTCTTTCCACCCGACTCCCACTAAAAAGAAGGCTTAAAAAAACCAAAACACCAAAAATACCCAACAAACCCAAAAGACAAAAACCCCTCCCTCTGGAGCTTTAACTCCATTAAACTCATTTAGCTCCTCATTTAACTCCAGAGTAAAGCCATGGTTACTGACCATTGGTATACCCTTCATCTTCAACATATATAAGGAAATGCAACTACGTATTTTTTCACTGCAGGATGAGAGTTTCTGCATCTACAAGCATATTCATGGACAGCTATTACAGCCCACTGAACGTGAATTTACTTTGTGACTCTATAGTGACCTGATCATGACACCAAGCCCTAATTTTCTGAAGTCTTGCCCAAAAGATACTTAGGCTTGCAAGACAAAAGTTTGCACTTAATATCCACTAAATCAAAGCTATTCTTAGTGTTTAGAGCACACCATGCTGGAAGATAAACTCAGCTATGAGGCCTACCTCCAGTTTTCTGAGTCTCAGGCAAGGAACAGCACTTGGTAGATAAGGCTAGCGAGAATTTTTCAGAAGCTCCCGGTAGCAAGAGCGTACAATATGCAGAAGCTAACGGCAAGGAAAAGGAGACTCCAACAAGGAAGTGATGGGTAATAATGAGGAACAGTAGAAACACTTTTAGTCTAAAGGAAAACTCTAGAAAGCATTTACACTACTGTACTTACAGTTTCAATGTTAAGCCAGTAAGCACAGCCTTGCCTACTCTGTTGCAAACTGGGTTTAAAGTTCACCATTATGCTGCTTTATGTGACAAAATGGAAACTCCGCAGAGCTTCAAACAAGTTCAGATACAGGTTTCCATATTCCCAGTCAGGCCAGTAACCCTTGCTTTATTTTAATATTAACTCAATTTTACTTTTTTTCCTATATTTTCAGTTTGCTGAAGATTTCTGTGCCAACAATGAATTAGAAGTTCACACTACTGCAGACTGCAATAAATTTGTAGACAGAACTTGAAGGTCTTGACACTAGAAATACAGGAGAATGACTGGTATTAGCACATTAGCTATCTAATTGCTAAAGCAAAAGCTAAGTATTAGATTAGATTAAGCTTTTAAAATTTCAAGATCAGCAGGTTTGAGCCAATCCAAATATGGTATCTGAAACTTCTCTTAGCTGTTCAAAAAGTGCCACTAACATTGATTGTAGTTCATGTTTGGTAACTATTCAGGCACAAACAAACTTCAGCTAAGGAAAAAAAAAAGTCAGTTCTAACTCTCTGACCAGGAGATTACGGAATTCAAAAGACCAGGAGACTGTGGAATACAATGCCATATCAGTAAATATATTCTTCTGATTGAAAAGACTGTAATAGCAAAAAACCTCCAACCAAACAAAAAACCCACTGCAGAATCAACTGAGCCTTGTGATAGAAAAGGACAGACTGACATTTGTGTCATATGGGATAAAAATAAATAGCCACACAGTATTGATATCACATCTGGTCCTTTTGCTGAAAGAGATTCTTCACTGCAATAACAAGATTATTTTCTAAAGAGAGAAGACACTCTGAACCACCTATCGCCAAGTTTAAAAGACTTTTGATACAGTAGTCAAGGAGATGACAGACTCTTAAATGAGTAATTAATAACCAGATATACACCACAGCCCTTTACTCCTATTGTGAACAGCTGCAAGGGCTCTGACGACAAGGAAGTTAACATACCCAACAGACAATATTATTGAAGCATTTTACAAAATTAAGAGGCATAAATGACAACATTTCTAATTTCTAATCCACCTAGAACCTGAACAAAGTGTTTTGGCAGACAGCACTAGAGGTCCATGCTGATCCAGAGCTGTCAAGTACATGGCACGTCAGACTGGCTTTAAAAACATGCTTCCCACCACCATTAAACCATGACTCACTCACTTATCCTACCACCCGCTTAGGAGCCAATTTTCACTCCAGTCATTGTTCATACAGTTCCTTTCTTCTTCTGCCTTCTTTAGTTGTTCAGTCTTCCACATCATTTTCACAATCCTTGGCATGCTACTGAGAGCACTCCTTGATGACCAATTCACTTGGTGTCAGAAGTCAAAGCTCCTCAACAACCACAGACATGACAGCACTAAAAGATCAGGCTATGGCACTGAATGCCTAAACTAGAGGTCTTTTGTTATGACTCAAATATTAAATAAGCGCCAATCTAATACTTATGTATCAGAAGGCCTCATCATCAAACCAAATATCGTGAATACTTCATATGGGAGATGATTGTCTCAGTTTATATAGATTGCTACAGCAAATCAAGCTCAAAGTAAATTCTCCTTTGACTCAACATCTATGTCTGGGTTTTTTTTCAGTTAACATATAAACAATGACCTGGATTGAAATGACCATCCATCTTAAACCAGAAACAACAAGAGACATGTTTGCCTAGGTCTGCAGAATCTTTCTGGTCACTGTATCTACCTTAGCAAATTCCTGAGAAGAAAAGGCTGTGCCTACTAAACTTGATGCAGCAGCACTAGGAAGCAGTTTCAGACATTCCACAGCCCCAAGATAAGCTTGCAAAGGAAACAAAAATGCAGAGAGTGAAGAAACTTTCATTAACCCTATGAACAAAATGCAGCAGCATTAAGAACTAGAACTGCACGTGGTATTAAATTTGAAAATCAGTATCTAGAAGAACAAGACATGACGTTCATGAATAACAGACAGAAAAATGAAGTTGAATGCTATTCCACCATTATAATATGATACGTATTTAAACCAACATCAATCATATAGGGCTCAGCAAACTTCTGCAGAGCAGAGCCTCGTTTTGTGACTTACTGGTAAGAACTCAGTTCTATTTCATTCTAGTTCTCCCCATTCCTGCTCCCCCAAAATGACACATTTTGCTTGCAAAATATGACTGTGAGGTCTTTAGCAGATCTGGACCTGCACCAGGCAGATGCAGTACTCTGACCTCATGCATCCTCCAGCAACAGCTGGATAGGTACTGCCAGCCTGCCTACACAGGTTCTTCTCTGATGCAGGCACAAGTGGAATCCTTCTGGCAGTTCCTCCTACACCACTGTGAAAGAAGAGAACAGCTCCGCTTTTCTCAGTCCCTGATACCATGCCAAGAAGCTACTCAAACCGAAATGAGCCAAGTTCACTATTAATGGAAGTACCACCTGTACAGAGCATGAACACGTAAGTAGGGTCACAGACACGACTCAGCCAGTACACTGTGGTACTGACTTACAACTCTCATAAATGCACACTCGTGGAGTTTAGACAAAGACTAAGCAGAAACCACAAAGTTCTAATTTGAGACTTGAATCAATTATGAACATGGAAACATTTTAAATGTTAAAATGAAGACCTATGCCGCTTTAAAAATGTGTTATTTGATATCCCAAGCTCTCAGAAAACCTATTCTTTAAAATGAAAAAGAATCCATATAAAACCTAAACAGCCCAATACCCTGAGTGACACCAGCAAGTTAGTTGTTTGATGAAAAAGTGAACTACCCCTTGCTTGAAAGCAAGCGCTATACAATCACGTATTGAACGCTTTGCACAATTCCTGACACAATGTGCTTTGACTCAGTAAATACCTGTGGCATTTGCTGTCCGCCCAAAGGAATGGAGCTTGGCGGCGTAGCAGACACAGCGGTGGTAGGCGGGAACCGTGGTCTTATTTGCATCCCACCTCGGGCCATAGGTGCGGTGATCATCTTTGAGGACAGAGGGACAACAGACAAAAGTAATCGCAAAACAAGAAATGCAGTGCACTGGCAGGATGAGAAGCACATGCAACCTCCAGGAATTAGGGGGAGGGGGAGCATGAAGGGAAGGTTAGTGAGCTTTTCTCTAAAGGTTAACCTAACATGCTAGCTTATAAATTGAACTCCTTTTTATAGCCTTTCTATCCATTTTTAGAAAGCATCTAATGAATTCTAGGTATCTTGAGAGAGCTGATATGTAGATTCAGATTCATGGGTCAAGGGTTGACTACGCTATCATTTGCATGAAGGGCTTTTCCTAAATTTTGCCTGACATGTTGAATTTCTAGAATTCTTGGAAATAAGTATCTAAAATTGTTGTCAAGAATGCTCCATATAAGAAGCTACATAATGCCATAGGTTTCTGGTGTGCTTTCCCCCACTGTGGACTCAAAGGATTTAGCAGTATTTGCATATGCCACCCTTCATTATAAAAGAATTTGGCAAACAGTTCAACAGCAACTGTCAGTAGGAATGCTCCACAGCGAGCAAAATTTCAGACCAACCTAACCTATGACAGTATAACAATGCCAAAGACAACAATTCTTCCTCTTATAACCCACAGAATAAGTCAAATATATCCTTGTAATTGCCATCATTTTGACACATACCCATTCCTCTATTGCTAAGCTGTGCTAAAATATTCTGAGTCCACAATCTGCCTCAAGCTTATTCATACACTATTTGATTCTGCAGATGTATAGACTGAGCACACCCTAAAGTACAATCATTTAGGACAAATGATGAAGGTTAGCTTTAGAATTTGTAGTTTAAAATAGTCTTAGGACTATGCTACTCTGCAGTATCTAGAAGTGCCTTTCAGAACCACCAGCCTGCATGAGCCACACAGATTTAATCAGATATATCTGTATAGCCATCTGTTACTTAAAATTTGATATTACACCATATATGCTGAGAATTTACAGCAAATATAGCATATTTTTGAGATAGTATTTGGGTAACTTTGGCAGATTCACCTACCAGTAAAAGAGCTTCTGTTTGGTACTTCAAAGATCTACAGTAAAGTTCTCTGGGCTACTCTTTTTTTCCAGGATACATATTGCCAAGGAACCTACACAGGCCCTAACTAACCTAAGAGTTAATGAAGTCTCCTTTCAGTAAATGGTTTGGGGCATTCCTGCTTAGCGTTCTATGTAAATGGACTGAAGCAGCCAGCAACATGTCTCTAGAAAGTCAGAGAATGCATGTGCTTACAATTGTTAAAAATAAATAAAATTAAATACAACGTAGCAAGACTGAAAAAGGAAAGCAATAACTGATAAAGAAAGTAAGTGTCAAATTCAGCACAGCTGTTAGTTCACAACATCAGAGCAATGCAGTCCCTTTCCATCCAGGTAAAGGGGGATGGTCAGAGACAGGATTTCGAAAGGGAAACAAATGAGAGCGCTTCAGACATCACACACACATGCACATGTACACACACAGCATGCAACAGCCACCACAAGCAAACACAACAACCCAGCACTGGCACAAAGCACAGGTGGATGCTACAAAGTGCAGTGAAGAGCTACAGTATCAACATGAGAGCTGGTGAAGCAACACAACCCTAACAAAAAAAAAAAAACAAAAACAAAAACACACACAAAAAAAAGAAAGGGAAATTGCTAGGAAAAAAACCAAAACATATCCTTCCAGGCACAATCACCCCATCTTAGACCCTCGTGAATGCACATGGATCTCTGGAGTGTGTGAAATCCCAGGGATGTTATGGTGACCCACATGTCCCATCTTGGTCCTGTTTCTCATGCCACACCACCAAAGTGTGAAGATTTAGATTACTTCCTCTGAGGTCAAGGAAATTAGAAGCATATTCACAGTTTAAGTGTCTGGCAAACCACAGAACACCAGCATGACAAACTCCGATTCAAAGGCTTTCAGCTGTTTATTGTAATGTGGTTGGTCAAACATTTACGCACATGCACACAATTTTGGTTTTCATTTTTTGTTTTTTGAAATGTGCGCTTTGGAAAGGAAGTGTATACATAAAATAACACCAATTCCACTCTCTTAACAAAAGTAATCTATTTTTCCCATTCTCCAGCTGATCTACATTTATGAAACCTGTGACCCTTTGACAAAGGAGCCAGGAAAGGGGGGGTTCCAAAGATTGCATCTGTTTTATGCAAAGCAATATATCCATGAAGGAGTTGTTCTTGTCAGTCTAAAAACACCAGACAACCGGAAGTGTTCAAGTACTTTTTAAAAAGATTTAAACTGAAGGTAAATCCTCCTCCATAAGTGAAATTGATTTATCTCAATTTACAGAATCAAGAATTTTACCTCATAAAAACAGAGAGAAAGCAGAGGAAGAGAGTCTCCCTCCACTGTAAGATATAAAACCCATTATTTGATAAAAATGAAGTGGAATATAACAATTAGAATCCTGAACCTGTAATTTTCTTTCATCTAAAATCCAAAGATTCAGAATTCCGTAAATACACAGCTTTTGGTAAGCATATGTAACTACTGTGCCACTGGTCACTCCACTAAAGGCAGCTCTGATTTCCAAAGAGCAACAGCTCTGATTTCCAAAGAGCAACAGCCAATCTGCATTCTGAGCACCTGAAGGAGTTGCACCAGAACAGTGATTTAAATTTTATTAATACTTAACTCCAGTTGATTACGGATTTTCTCTTGGTGCTGCAAGTACTTGTGTAGCACTCTGTGGTCACTACTTTGTTTATTTATCAGGTTCATCTGCGAGTTACAGGCTCACAAGGACTAGACACCCAAGCAGGGTAACACTGACCTGCATGGTGTCTTTACGACTTCAGAGAAGAAGTTCAAAACTCACATGGATCCATGTTTAAACCTGGGATTGCTTTTACTTTATGTAGGAAGGATGAACAGAAACTTTACAGAAAAGGAAAAATGCAGCCATATCAACCAAAATTCCCAGTTTGAAAGCCCCTAGAGACTAAGTTTAAATGTAACAAGCAAAGATTAGGATAGGGTTTGTTTATAACAGAAGCTGTCCTGCACCAAATGAAGAAATCAAGGCAGATTTATTAAAAATGCTGGCGCTAGTGAAAAATGTACTAAATACAAAGCAAAATCTACTCTTAAAAGAAACTTCTTATAAATTAAAGAAAATCCATATACACTCTCAGCACCAAAGCTGCATTGTAATACTGTACACAGCCACAATCTTAAAACTAAATCTTATATACAGAAAATACTTACACAAGTACAAGAAACCCATTTAATTATTGGACTTCACAGCATTAAGTGAATTTTAGTAGACTCATATTGCAATGACATGAACATAAACTGAGTAAAGACTGTATGTGGAATTTCCTAAACTCCATCTGTGATAGATAATGATCAATCCCTGAATTTACCACACGTCTGAATAAAGCTGCAATTCAAAACCCGCTGTCAACCATCTTATCACCTGAAACTTTTCAAATGCACGATGCTGTTAAGCCACTGGCATGTGAATTCACTAAACGGGGCAAAAATTAAGTTGACTCTACATAAGCACAAGCCATCTGCTTAGGAGTTGAAAAGAGCACCATTAAGTTAGTAAAAAGAAAAAAAAATGTCAGAGTCTCCTTCCAGTCAGCCTAAGTCCCTGCAGCTCCCACCTGGAAATTATTTAAGAAACAAACAGAAGTTTCAATTCACATTTCAACTGTAGAAAGAGAATTCTGCATTGCTGCCAGTACTGTAACAACTGTACTTACCACTGCTCAGCTTTTACATCCTGTGTTCCGTTGACACAACCAAAAGGACCAATACAGAAACAGAACTTAGCCACCAACAAGGACGTGGCCCACATGAGAGTTATGATGGTACAAGACACTATTCCTGATACAAGTCTGGGAGATGTATGTTGAAGAACCAATTGTTATCACAGTCCATGTAAAAAGCTTCCAAATGTCTTATTGAATCTATAATATTTCTTGTGCGCTGAAGGGAAAATGGTGCATGCAGACATGGAATGTCGGGGTATACGAAAAGAACTCTGCCATTAATCCTAGTCAACCTCATTTCATCTGTCTGCCTCAGTCTCTTCATCTACAAAGTGGTGATAATTGTACTTACCCATGTCTGTAAAATGCCTCAATATGAAACACTACAGAGGTAAGCCACGAAAGACTATTTCATATTCTTGTGGAAAATGGGATGAGAGGTTCAGCTCAAGCCATTCCCAATTTTTTTCCCCATGTCTCCTTCATACCAGACACACATCAAGGAACAATCACTGGGGCTACAAGTGTATTGCAGGATAAGAAAACTGTGTTAGACAATAAGCTTTCACCCAGCACTTTTTTTTTTTAAATGTAACTCTGCACTTGTGACACATGCCATTTTTTCTTCACAATTCACATCCAGAACAAGAGCAATCTATATCTACTGCCCATTTCACTCAGAAAAAGAATGAAAGATGAAAGGGGAGTGCAGAAAGATTTGTCTATACTATTTTTTATGGTCAATACATGGAGATGGAAGGTAAATCACATGTGAGTAAAGACAGCAGGCAAAGATTCACAGTACAGAAATCAGTTTACACAATAAAGCAGTCACCTAAGAAAGTTTAACGAAATAAGAGGTGATACACTCCAGGTACCAACAGTCAGACTTGTAGCGTGACCACAGTAGGCCGTCTTACTGATGTGCATTCCTGTGTCAGTACAGGCAACAATCTTACCTACTTGGGACAGAGAGCATGCACAGAGAGGTTGTCAACGAAATCCTGCCTCTGACTCCAGGCAAAGGAGAAACAGCATAAAACCCCATATCCCCTTTATAAAGGGGATGACCAATGTCAGACCCCTCATCAGAAAAACCACCAGAAACCCATCTCCATGCTCATCTCTAGCATGCACTTGCTACAGGCCTATAACTAGTGATGCTGGCTCCTGGGCCCTTACCTGCCCTGAAGCTCCCATCTGAGCAGCTTGGGCCTGAGCTGCTTGTACTGCTGCCGCTGCCTGCTGCTGCTGGACCAGCTGAGCTCTTACCTTGAGTGTGAAAAGAACGAACAAAGTAAACATACATATCTGATTAGGGTACGACACTTCTGTTTCAACTATATTGACTACACTTATAAAAAAGGGTGTGGAGACAAGATCAGCCTTTTTTAACATACATACTCTTTAACATACATACTCTTCCTAGAGTTTTTGAGTTTTCTTCATGAAAACAAGTTCCCATGTTTCTAACATTTAGAACAGTCTTCCCATAGACTGTGCACCCAAGATTCGACGACTTCTTGCAACTTCTTCCCTGTACTATCAGGTCTTCCTATGACAATACTAGATACTTCAACTTTCTGGCAAATATAGTTAATCACATACATGTTGATTTCCCTCAAGCACACTGTATTAAGCACCTACCAATGACCAGCATTTCAAATGTTTATACATTCATTACAACTGACAGTGCGCTATACATGACATCTAACTACTCCTAGCTTAGCTGGTAGGAGTACAAAGTGGATGTAGCAACTCCCCCATGTGGGGTCAATAATTTCTCAACTGTGGCTGACACTCCACTCCTCCCCAGCAAGGCCCAAAGAAAAGCAGGTCTTGGGATTACGTCTGAGCTTTTGCCCAACAGCACATATGGAGCCCATAAAAAACTGACTGTAATGCAACAGGTCAAAAAGCTGCACCATTAAGAGGATGACCCAGCGAGAGGTTCAACAGAGTAAAACTATTGTCTTGTCTACATTCTCTTCAAGGCACAGGAACTACTGGTATCTTAAACTTTGACCAAAACCTAAAAACATGGCAGCAGAAGCAAAGCCAGCATACTAGAGTGCCAACACTGGCTCCAGTCACATGCACCAGGCACTTCAAAGCACTTGCTCATGTTCCAGAACAGCAAACATCATGGAGGTGATTTTTCTTTAACCAGAGTTTGTTTCTTTTTCTTTTTTTTACTTGTCCATTCAAGAGTAATACAAGAAATTATTTTTAAATATTAGCTGCATAAATGGTTTTCACAGATTTCCAGAAGTCCTACTCTTAGACACAAAACTGTTCTCTACCGGCAGGCCCAGACATAAACCTTTAAACTCTCCATACTCATAACATGCTAACTACAAATCTCTTAATAAGCTATGTTTTTTCCTACTTCATTATTAGCAAAAGTCAAATAATTTTTTTTTTTTCTCTAGAGGATCATAATGAACCAACAATCAGCTGGTCACTAGCCCTTACCTGCATTGCTTTTAATTGCTGTGGCGTAAGAGTAACAGGCATAACCTGACTAGGAATTTGTCCTGAGATTGCCTGTGGCTGAGATACCATGGGCTGGGGTTGAGGCTGGGATTGTGGTGGAAGCTGAGACTGTTGTGCCTGAGCAACCTGCTGCTGCTGTTGCTGTTGTTGCTGCTGCTGTTGCTGTTGTTGCTGCTGCATCTGTTGCATCTGCTGTTGCATTACTTGTTGAGGTGGCTGCTGCTGTATCTGTTGTTGTGGTATTTGTTGCTGCTGTTGCTGCTGCTGCTGTTGCTGCTGCTGTTGTGCCTGCATAGCCTGTGCTGCCTGCAGCTGCTGCATTTGGGCAATTCGCTGTAGTTGCTGCTGCTGCTGTTGCTGCTGCATCTGAAAAGCAGGACAAGCCAGGATGCTAAAGCTTCCAGCAATGCCATAGCAGCCTTATTTTTACAGCATAAACCAAGAGCAAACAGAATCCTAAGACATCAGGCTGAGGTTTTAAGTCCAAAGGGAAAGCTCAACCTGTTTATCACTCACTCTTCATATATCTCAACTCTACATGACGCACATCCCGTGGTTTCAACACTACAAGCTTGTCTCGCTACTAAACAGTTTTCAAAAGCAAAGATTAAGTCCATCAGCTTCTCCTGTACAAATGGGCTCAGAAGCACTTCTTCAAATGTAACCAGCCTGCATCAGCACCACTATTTACCAAAAATTGCACAAGAACATGACATCTGAAGTTTCCTCTCCTGCATTTGTGTGCCTCTGCACACATTTTTTAAAGTGGCAATGTGTAATTCACACAATGACAAAACAGCCACTACTTCTAGGGTAATACAAGTGCTTTTAGTTCTTTCCCACATCCCTGTTCTTGTCACAATGAAAGACTATCCTGAAGTTTATAAAGAGAACGAGACAAAGGTTTTAATTCTCTATTGCTATGACAGAAGAAAGCAACCAAATGACTGTTAAGCCTTTCCTCTGGGATGTAATATATTGTTGCTAATTAACTTGCAAGTCTAAACTGAAGTCCTACCCCAAAGTGGAAACACGTTAATAACAGGCAGAGCTGATATTCAGTACTTCCATGCAAGCCAAGCCTCACTTGACAAGCAACTGAACACAAATCACCTCAATTGTCATTGTAATTGTTTGTCATCACCTGCTGTTGGTTTTGCTGCTGCTGCTGCATCTGCAGTTTCAGCATGTGCTGTTGCTGCTGCTGGACAGCTTGCAACTGCTGTTGCTGCTGCTGCTGCTGCTGGGCTGCAGCAGCTGCTGCTGCCTGCTGCTGCTGGACCTGAAACTGTTGTTGCATGGCTGACTGCTGGGCCTGGAATTGCTGCTGCTGCAAAGCCACCTGCTGCTGCTGGAATTGCTGCTGCTGCTGCTGTTGCTGCTGAGCTATCTGCTGAAGCTGAAGTTGGGCTAAAAAGAAGGTAGACTGTACTTAAAATGAGAGACCCAAACAGTGCAAGAGACAGTTACACAGTATAACTCATAATAATTGAAGATAATCCCTAAAGTACATTAATGTTCTTCATTAGCTTTATATACTTTTGCTTCCTCAAATGGATGATGCACATTAACAGCAGAATTAATGACACTTCCTACTACCAACTTCTAATTCTCACTGCCTACATTGAGTCAGCAACCTAGATAAAGAATGTAAAAATGTGCAGGAGGAAATATGCACAGGGGTCACCAGCAGAAAGCACCATACCCATAGAAAACATAGGTGAGCTCTACAAAAACAATGTTCTGAAGTTGACATCTTGTAGGACGAAAGAAGCATTTGCTCATACAACAGCTAGACTGTTCCTCACTATACTAAGGAAGACATTTATCCCATTAGGTGGCAGTATTTTAAATCAATTCTTCCTGCAGTTCACTGGGCTGATTTAGCCAGAAGTATGAAACCTCTTCAGCACCCTTTCCTTGTGGAAGAATTACATACTGAAAGGCTGATCTAACAATTTCAGTGGTCAAAGCAAATTGAACACTTACTCTGCTGAGTAGCTGTAGAGACACCAGGCATACCATGAGGGGCCATTCCTGAGGTTCCAGGAGGTTGCTGCTGCCCTGGGAGACTCATCTGTTGTCCCATTGGGCCAAGACCACTCATCCCAGTCATGGGTGCTCCTTGAGCTCGGGAAGCCATGCCCATTCCAGGCGCCCCTGCTGGGGGACCCCCAGTTAGATTCTGCAGGGCATTCATTGGATCTACAAAGAAAATAGTTACCAATATGCAACCAGCCATGCAATTGCCCCCCCCAAATCCTCTCTTCTCCATCACCCACTCTGATCTGTCAGCTTCAGACTATGACTAGATCCAATACCCTGAGAGTCTAATATTCACTGCTCTGCCTGTAAGACCACGAGAGGCTTCTGGTACGTCTTTGCCTCTCTGTAAATAGAGCAGAGATTATTTAAAGTGTTTCAGATTTGCAAAGTTACAAATAGATTCTAAATGCATTAGAGAAAAGGAACTTATTAGCCACCTCTGAATTTATATACAAGTCCAAACAACCTGGCAACAAAAATCTATGAGGATATCCAGCTTGTCACCTCAAAAACCAAGAAGAAAGTCCCACTGTGGATCCAATTAGCCTCTTCCTCCTGAGGTCAACACAGAGAAGCAGTGCTCACACCAGAGGAAGTACTTTGCTATACAGTTCCCCCAAAAACATCATGTTTATTATACAGTGGATAAGTTCAGTGCCTTTCAAGACAATTGTCATAATCTGAATCCTGAGCACACAGAAAAGTGAAGTCAAAGGGAACGGCAATTTGTGCTGGTTTTGGCTGGGCTAGAGTTAATTTTCTTTATAGTAGCTAGTATGGGGCTATGTTTTGGATTTGTGCTGAAAACAGTGTTGATAAGACAGAGATGTTTTACTTGTTGCTAAGTAGTGCTTATACTAAATCAAGGACTTTTCAGCTTCCCATGGTCTGCCAGGTGCAGAAGAAGTTGGGAGGGGACACAGCCGGGACAGCTGACCCCAACTGACCAAAGGGCTATTCCATATCATACGATATCATGCTCAGTATATAAAGCTGGGGAAGAAGGAGGAAGGGGAGGACATTCAGAGTGATGGCGTTTGTCTTCCCAAGTAACCATTACGCGTGATGGAGCGTGATGAACCACAACACAATTCAAGAGGGCAAAACACAACATGGAGTGCAGAAGCAATATTAATCAGGTACAGAACATAACACCCCCTCTTTCTTAAGAATACTTATAATTTCCAACTGTCTAGGCTGGGTGTTAATCACAGACACTGCATATTTAGCCTACAGGGGGACAGAAATAGCGAATCATACTATGTTCTTAACATACACTGCTGTAAGAATTAGCACAGAGGCAGAAGACACCTCAGTCAAATGGCAGCGTGCGTACACCCCACAAACACAACGCTTGCCTCTGATGCAACACACTGAGGAACCCAAAGCTGGTAACAGGGAGAAACCTGGACTGCTTAGCAGGAGATTATTTTCAAACACTCTTGTTCTTTCAAGAATCTTACTGTTGTGAGCTAACAAAAGTACAAACAGGGAAACAAACAAGTCTCCTGTGTTACATCCAAAACACTGTCCAAGCCCGTCACCCTCATCACTGAACAACTCCAAGACTACCATACTACCTTTCCTTTACTCCAACAGCATTTAATATTCCAGCTAGGGAATCCACAGCCTTCTTATTCTTAGTACACCACAGCCCTGATTTCTATGCTGTTCTATTGTGGGGGAGAGGGGGGCGGCAGAGAAAAAGAAGGAAAGAAAAGAAAAGAAAAAAAAGAAAGAGCTCTTACCACTGACTGAGGCCTGAGATTTCTTATTGTCTGCAAAGGAAGAACAATTAATTGTCTTTGTTAATCTTGTCACATATAAATTTGGCCCTTCGGATATACTCTCTACAAGAAATATATTCACATAATAATTTTAAAAAATTTTAAAAATCACTGTCTACAGTAGTTCTAACAAAATACATTAACCTAAGCCAATTTGGTAACCAGAATGCTACATAAACAATGGAAAGAAAGCAAAAATACAGGAAAAAATTAGGAAGGTGGAAAAGTAGTAAGTTTAGATAATTTCTCAAAGACTTTTCAACTATAGATGGATGTGTAAAAGCAACAGTATTTAAAAATTAAGCATGTACATTACAGGAAAATTTTTAAAGCAACTTGTGAAGAGTCACATGCAGAACCACACATAAAAACCCTAAAATTTACATTTTTGGGGAGGATGGGATGAGCAAACCCATTACTGAGAAAAAAAAAACCCCAAACCAAACAATTACTTACGAATATCTCGAAAATGGATAATAAGTCTGGCCACAAGAGAAAGATATTCCTCCTAAAGGTGAAAAATCAGTATTTTAGCATAGGAAATAAAAACATTGCAATCATGACTCTCTGGTTCTTCAGTATTCTTCCTCAACATAATAGATTTTACTTTACAATGTCTGTGGCTTTCCAGAGCAGTTCACTTGCAAGGAACAGTCTGTTCATTAACTAAGCGAGAATATTTTTACTAATACATCATTGTGGTTGATGGTACACGGTGGCCAAGAAACCACAAAAATTCACTGGAAAGAACCTCCATGACAGTCACACTAATAGGATCGCAATATGTGAACATAATTATAAACCAATACATCCATTTTCCACTTCTTATCCAAATTCCTTTTTCTTAAGGATTGAACCTACTTACATGATACACTGACTTACTTTAGTCCTTGAACTACGTCACATTCATATTACAAGAACTTTTTTTAGGGTAAGTTAATATTACAAATACAAGGAAGTTAACAACTTCAAAGACTAACACATTATAGAAGTGTCAGAAGTGAAGAGACAAATATTCTTTGCAGCATTTTATTAGTGTGCTTCATAATGTGCAAGAGAAACTGCACAGGGCTAAGATAGCCTTCCTGCCCATGAAACTACCAACAGTAAGAATGCCATCAGCAGGCGTACATTTGTGACATCAGCATTATAGAACTTGTCTTAGTGAAAATTTTATCTCAAACATGGCTTGCTTGGAGACAGCAACAGTATCCAATTTCTCATAATACAGCTCCAGGAAAGAAGTTTACATTTTGGTAGAGTCTAGAATTGTACATGATAACCAGACTTTCACAGAGACCACAGCACTTCCCTTGGTCTTACTCTTGACACAGCCTTTTCATTGATATCTTAGTCTCTCCTGACCACCAAACTGGTTCTACGGAATGGTGCTACACTGTAGATAAAGGAAATTCTATGCAATTCACTACACGCAAGTCTTCGGATAATAATTAAGCGTGGTCCCATGTATGCATTAAATGCTGCAGCATCACAAAAGCTGTCTTGGACTAAGTCCAGTTTCATGCATGTATTGGATGCAAGACACCTCACTTCCCCTCAGGGTAAAAGAAGCACATATAAATCAAAAATTTTGCATAACTATGTACTCTAAGCAGAGACAGTTAACTAAGTGCATCGGGTTTGCTATTTCTGCAGGTTGTTCCAAATTTCTTTTGACACCTCAGTAACTTCTGGAAACAAATAGAGATGCTTTACCCTTGTTTTGGCCTTCATAAACACATGACTCTCCATCTCTTTGCTGGATTTATTATGAGCAACACCAGCCTTCCTCATAGCGTCATCACTGAAAAAAGAGGAAAAAACAAGGCTGGGTATTAATTGAGGGCATCAGAAAATACTTCCTGTAGTTAGGAAGGTCTGTAAAACACCTTCTTACCCCTCTTGCATTTATAGATTTTTTTAAAAAAAACAAACAAACAAAACCAAAACCAACAAAAAACCAACCACCACGTACATCACTTAAAACTGCCACCCTTTAAAATTTCTTCAAATAATGGAGAAAAAAAGCCAACTAAATTTCTAAAATTTCTAAAAGGCAACATAAATATTCTTTGCAGAAATTCAAGAACAACTGCTAAACAAGTCATTATTTTATCACCCGATGTATTATTTTGACAAAAAAAACCAAGACCTGTTTATTTGAGGAAAACTGAACGACAGGATTAATGTAATCCACGTTTGGCAAACAATGGGCTTGAGCCTGCCTAGTGTCAGGCATTTCCAAAAGAATCCGCTAAACATAAGGTGGAAGAATTAAAAAAAAAAAATTAAAAAAATAATTGCCTACAGGCATAGGGGTTTGACCAATGAGTGAGAATAACGAGTGGGAGCATTGATCAGGGGCAGAGAAGAACAGAGGTGCAGCGATGTGCAGGGCAAGGAGGGGACAATCAACATGAAAGCAGCAGGTGAAGCAATCAGATGAAAAAAAAGGCCCTATTGATGCAAAGTTGAGGGGAAGAAAAAGAACAGGTTTGGTAATAAAAAGCTTTCAATTCCCTTACTGTTCTTTTCCATTTACCACCCAGAATCATGGGGACTTGCTGTCCTTCCTCCATCACACCTCTAGTAAATTGGATCTAGATCTGCCCTCTGGATGGGATATCAAACATGCAAGATGAAAAGGGAAAAGGGGGAAGGAAAAAAAACCAACCCACCCACACAAAACCACACATTGCTAAGGACATGGGTGGAAAAGAAGGGGCATTCTCAGTACATCAAAAAGTAGCAAGCAATTCAACTGTGAAACATGCAACGAGATAAAAATGTCCTAAAACAAGGAGTTCAGTCAGGTGAACAGCCCTATTCAAATCCTCCAGGCATTCTCATTCCTGGAAACATTTCACTTCACTGCAAAACCTGTTCTGTTTTAAAGCAGCCTAGCAGCTACAGTCTAAATTCCACAAACAAGTTATGAGGAAATACTTTCACTTTGCAATTAACATCTCAGCAACTTACTTCTCAGTAACTGTTGCTGCATGAGCAGCTACCGTACACTAAATGCATCTCAGGGAGTGATCCCTGAAAGCTTCAGCCAGTCTGAAGGGGGACTACTGTTTTCTTCCCCCTGAATTTCTACCACCTCCATTGCAGCAGGAATGGTGCTTGCATGAGCAATAAACTGATTCAGATTCCTGAATTAACTCTATAACACAGCCACAGAAGCGAGAAGAGCAGATGCTACAGCCTTAAAATGCAGGAGCTTAGGCTGCCACAACTCACACCCTTACCTTGCAAACTAGTAGCATAGTAGCATACAGCTAACCTGCTGTAGCCTGCAGAGTAGAAGACAGTAGAACGTACCTACCCGCTGTGAGGCTCTCTCATGGTAACTTGTTCATGTGGTCTTGGCAGACACTAAAAAAGTGCTTTTCATACATGAAGGTTACTTAAACTGAAGCAGAATCGGAACATAATGCACAATAACTATTCTTCCATGTGCAAACAAGTCTTAAAGTGAGCTGCTCATAAAGGAGCTCTGCTGCAGAAGAAGAAACTATATCCAATTATTTATTGACACCTCCCTTTTCTAATGCTTTCCCTTTCAGAAAGGCTACCTCTAAATCCACACTACTCTGAATCCTCCTTAACTTCCCAGTCCCATAGTACAATAACAATGCCTCTCATTTTGAGAGCACCAAGCACTAAGCAGGCAGAAAGACAAGAAAAAGATTATGCAAGTAAAGGAAGTTAACATGTAGGTAGTACGAAGTGGCTGTGGTACAAACAGTGATCAACGTGGTATCAGGAACTTGGAAAAAAAAATCCATAGCAAAGAAGTTATCTCTTTTATGTGTATCTACCATTTCCTTTTGATGCTATACAACATGAAAGACATTTTGTATATACAACATGAATGACTACATCTGCATTACCAATAATGCCACTCCACACGCTCCATGTCATATCTGTTAGCATTCCAATAAAGGTTTAGAGTAGGAGGAAGAGAAAAACACACAACTTGCTCTTTGTTCACTTATTCATCTGCAATCACTATAAAAATATTTACATTAGAAGACTGGGAAAGTCACAAAGAAAAGCACCGTAGCTTTAGCATAGAGTTAAGGATACCAAATAACATATCATATCCTCGCAGAACACCAAACTGAACAAAACTCTGAAAACTAGATGGTACCAGCCAATTCAACCTTCATCTGCCTCATAAGCACTTATTAAACACATCATAAGATGCACAGTAAAACTCTGCCTTTGTCATTTCATGCAGAACACTCAAAGCTGTGGTTTCACAAGACAAAGCACTCAACACCAACACCAGCTTCAGGAATTCCTCCTCCATTCCCAAGAAGCTTGCTTCCAGCCCAACAACATGCAACCTCTCACTCAGGCCAGCTGGTCTAGTTGAAAAATCTTGTAAAACACGTTCTCCTTCAAAACTATACCAGCTCACCTATCCAGTTCACACCGTGACTGCATGAATCAGTTGTTCCAATTAAATAAAAGGGCAACAAGTTCCAGGGCCACCACCATATTAAGCCATGGAACATCACCAAATGCTGCTTCATGAAATACACTATTTGATCACTATAACACTCAGTTCAACAAACCTTTCTTGCTTAAAACAACAACGGGGGGGGGGGGGGGGAGGGGGAAACGTGCTGGTAAGCCGTTAGCCACATCTATCCACACTACAAGGTTTAAAAACCTCGACGTAAACACCAACAAATAAATTAAACTTTAATCAATTCATCTTGTGCACATGACACTGTCCCACACAACATTTCTGTTAGTTACAGATCAGACATAACAAATTTCATCAATAGCAGCCCTCACTGGAGGAATACCCACATAACAACACAGACCAGCAGAAGACCCAAAACAGGAATCACTCATATTACTTTATTCACATTTGCTGGACAGAATATATAAAGGCCTGAAGGACCTCCGTCCCCAGAACACTGCCTTCAGCTACAGAGGGGAAAGTAAAGGACAATCCAGCCTCCCTAAGGCCTTGTCCTAGCATTACCCTTCTTTCCAATTCTGCAGTGATAAAAACCCCTTCCTACTACGCACAGAATCACCCCTTCATAGCTTCACAAGCATATCCTCCAGCAGAGGTGACTAGGTAAGAAGCCGCCCCTTCCAAGCTATGTCAGTACAACTGTCTGTGTGGCTGTGCCATCAGCGGTACTGAAGAACAACCAAGGTTAAAAATAATCACTTTTTCTGAGTTATTATTAACTTTGAGAAGTTTCCCTATCAGGTTCACTGCATGGCAATCCAAACACTTGCAATGAAGAGGTATTGCAGAGGCAGTAGCTTCTTCAGTTCACAGTTGTGTCAAAATAAGCATTTCTAAAACATATCCCTCACTTTCTACAGTCCAGG
This sequence comes from Ciconia boyciana, assembly GCF_034638445.1. Lineage (NCBI taxonomy): Eukaryota > Metazoa > Chordata > Aves > Ciconiiformes > Ciconiidae > Ciconia > Ciconia boyciana. Next base: position 5,773,808 of record NC_132948.1, read on the forward strand.
AAGGGAGAAACATCTGCCGCCTTGGCCTTTTTTGCCTGAATTCTCATCAGACAACCTGGGCTGGGATATGAGATTGAGGGTGCTTTATGAACTGGTTTTGTGAAGTGTTTCATAGAGAGCAGCAACGCAGGTAACCTTCCTTTTTTTTTTTCCCCTCCCTCACTCTAAAAAACTTGAGATGATCCACTAATCTGCCTGCTTGTTCCTCAGTCTCCACCTCTACCTCCTTTCACATGCTCTCCACCATCTCATCCTTATTTCTGTTCACACGTTGTTCCTTCTCATCTAGCTAAATCATTAGCTAAATCTTAACTGAGAACATACATATCAAAACTTCAAGCAAAAAACTGAAGACAAAATTAATGGACCATCGCACAACTTAAGTTACATCCCTTTTCTATGCTCAACACTATTCCCTTCTAACATAGCCTAGAAGTAGCTCGGGGCAGGAACTGTACACAGCTGCGCACTAAGTTTACCACCACACAACCCAGTTCAGATTTGTCCTTCAGGCAATACCAACATTTAAAAACATATTAAGGAAAGGTCTTTAGAAAGGAGACTCCCAAGGCACCAGTATGTGCCTGCTCCCTGTAAGGGCCAGAATAAAGGGGTGCCCTGCAAGCACAAGTATATATTCACATTCCTACATCATCGAACAACCTGGGAGAAGCCAAAGCTGATCCCTGGCCTCAGTCATCTGAGCTCAGGCTTTCCTGGATCCAGCAACAGTATGAAAGTCCTGCTTGGGCCTGCAGTCACACAAGAACCTAATACTGAAGGGGGCTTCTTAGTTTATCAAATACACTATTCTCTCAAATGATGATAACCAAATCATACACATTGACCACTGACACATCCACTAGGATACCTATTCCACACAGCATCCCTGAAATGTTCATCCATATAATGTCACCCTTTAAAAAAAAAAAAATCAAAACCAAACAAAAAACCCCCAAAACTTAAATTCAGTGTTGTAAAGGAAACCCAAGTGTGAAATAGCAACAAATTAAGACTTCTGTATCCAGAAGCTATAACAAGGCACTCAAAATGAGTTATGTGAATGGTTCCATATATTTAAGTTAACTTTTAAGAGCAAGTGTTAATATTCATCTTGACAAATAAATATCACTTGTTGTTTGCAGGATTAACTGGAAGATATACGTACATATGACACACTGTATTTTTATAACTGTTAGGAACAACCTTCCCACAAATTAAGAAAACTTTCAGATGATTCACCAGATACTTATTTTAATTACCTCCCTCCTCCATCTACTACATAAGCCTCACTAATGGCAGAACTGGAAGCTTATGGAAAGAAATAGGAACTTGTTGCATACAGAGCTCAAGTCTTTTTAGTCAATATATTGCTCCTATTTCTCATTCAACAAACCTATCTATTATAAACTCTACTTCTGGCTAGTTTCACTTTATTCCAAGTACCAACATGAAATCAAGCCAAGTTGTTTTCAAATATCTAGCACATCTTAATCACTTTAAAAAAAAAATCCACTGCAGTCATTGTACGCTTACCCCAGTAACAAGTTTGTTTGCTTTTTAAACAAGATAGTGAATACAAACATATGATGTATACTGGATGGAGCACAAGGAAGAAACACCACTTACAGATACAATATTTAAAAAAAAAAAAGACCATGTCAATACATCTATAACAAAAAGCACACAGATCATATACAGACATCTGCGCATATACGTAAAAGACAAAGAAACATTTTATTTCTACTTTTTCACAACAAGAATTAAAAGTTTAAGATTACTGTCATTTCTTCATATGGCATTAACCTTAAATATTTTATTGGTCAGTAATAGTAATTTTTTAAATCTCTTCCTGTATGCTTCCATTGAAACATTTATCAGCATTGTTTTCTGCTCAGAGAAAAAACAGTTATAGTTTGCATGGCAAACATAAAAACAAAGGTTTATTGCGTTAAGGTTTGTATCTGCTTACTCATATTTATTTCCTCAAAGTTACACAGCATTCGAGGGCACTTTTGTTTGCTTGCTTTGATGAAGGAGTAGAAGAGAAGAAAAAGCAAGGGATTAATCTCACAAGATTAATGACTTTGCAGAAAGTTTAGAAAGTAAAACATCAGTTCTGAGCACCAAGAAAGTTTGCACGGCTTTGACAGACACACATTATCGTATTTCTTTAATGAATACCATAACAGTTTAATTCTGAAACAGCACCTTAAGTAAAGCCCACAGCTAGGCAGTAAAACCACATGCAGTCGAACAGCATACTGTTTTCATATCACAAAAAAAAAGACAGTCTGTTTTTAAATATTGGTTTTCATAAGGCAAGACCAAGCTTTTCAAGCATACATAAATAAGTATTTCAACATTACTTTAGAAGCAGTGAACACTGCTTTCACTTATGTAATAACCACCTTTTATAGAGTAAAAAAGCCTTCCACAAAATAAAAAAAGCATGTAGAGCAGCAAAGTAATTAAAGCGATTGTTTCACAAAGGACAACTGAAAAGGCAACAAACTGATTTTTATTTTAACAGCCTTTTAGGCATCAGATAGATACCAATTATGATGCTTACTCTAGAAGTGAGAAAGCAAATCCCTGTCCAAAATAACCAAAACATTAAGTCCCCAATATTTTTATTTCATTTTTGCCCTAAAAAAAGTCAGATGCAAGATAGAAACAGTGGTTTTCATAAGACAGAATATGTCAAATTTGGCAACACTACGGACACTGCCAAAATCGAAGTCCTAAACCAGATGCTGTCAAGCGGGACAGGAAGCCGGTATTCCTGGGGAAAAGGAAAGTGAAAGGGAAGGAGGATCGGAGAAATGAAGTCAAAGGACAGGCCTGGCTACCCGCCGCACAGGCTCTGAGCAAATCCTGGTAACGAGACCCCTCACAGTGGGACGGCGAAAGGGCCCGGGGGAGAAGACACACCGGGGACCACGGACGAACCCGGGCAGCAAGGGGAGGACCGGGAAGGACTCGCAGAGGAGCGAAGACGGGTGGGACACAGCCACCCGGCGCGGGCGGCCCCGGGAGCCGCTGAAGCCCCGCTGGCAGCAGCCGAGGCCCGCCTGCGGCCTACTCAGCGGTGAGACCGCGGCCCGCACTCACATCTGGCTGACGAGCTTCTGCCGGAAGTTGGTACTGCGCCAGTCGGTCTCAGGCCCGGTCACGTCCATCCCTGCCACCACCGCGAGCGCCGCTGCGTCCCGCCGCTACCGCCCCGCCGCCGCGCTCCCCGCCGTCGCTCCGCCACACGCCACCGCGGAAGTGGCGCGCATCCACTTCCGGCGCGCTGAAGGCTTCAGGGAAATGAAGTCCCGGCGCGAGCCCGGGCAACTCTCGCGAGAGCTTCCGGCTCGGCGCGGGGCTCGCTGGGAAATGTAGTCCCGCCGCAGGCAGACTACCTGCGGTAGCGACCCGGGCGCCGACACCGAGGGGGTGCGGCCGCCCGCAGCCGCAGGTCCCGCTGCGGGGGTGACAGGCCGGGCGCACGACCGGGCATAGCCGCGCCCAGGAACACCGCAGCGCCGCCGGCAGCCGGGGCCCCTCGGGCTGGCGGGTGCCCGGGTGACGCTGGGGGCTCTCGCCCCCGCCGCTCGCCCCGGTTCCGGCCGCGGCCGCCCCTCCCTCGCCGGGCGGGCGCGTCACGCGCGGTCGCCGTGGTTTCCGGGTCGCACATGAAGGCGGAAGCCCCTGGCGGAGGCCGCCGCCGCCGCTCTCGGTAGGTGGCTGGGGCGGCGGCGGGGGGGCGGAGAGGGAGCCTAGGCCCCCGGTTGGGCCGCCCGGTGCTCCCGGGGAGGCGGCGCTCCCCAGTCGGCTCCGGCAGCGGCCTTACCCGTTCCCTCAGGGGGGCCGAGCGAGCCCCGCGGCCGCGTGCGGAAGCCTATCCTGGCTCGGCCCCTCGGGACGAGCCCCGAGCGGGTGAGGCGGTGTCCCGCTCCCCCCAGCGATGCCCAGTGGCGGGGACGTGGGGGCGAGGGCCCGCCCGGTGCAACGGCCAGAGCGGGGGCGGGGGTCAGCGCGGCAGGCACCGGAGCAGGGTCTGCCAGCCCCGCTGCCAGCTGCACGGCCGCTCTGGTCCCAGCGAGGCCAAGGCCGCCCCTTGCCAAGGCCCTGCCACCCACACGAAGCACCGAGGCCACCCCAGCTAGGCCACGGCCCTGCTGCCTGCGTGAAGGCCCTGAGGATGCCCTGGCGAGGTCGAGGCCAAGACCCACGTCCCTGCACAAAGCTGCCTAGGCTGCCCGCATGGGAGGTGGGATGAGCAAGTGGGAGGATATGGGGTGTCAGGACCTGCAAAGGCATTTTCAACAGGGGAAGAGAAAGCAGAACCAGAAGCGTGCTTGACCTGGCTTTCACCTCTTCATCACAGGGTCAGCCTAGAGTCACGCTGTCTCTTCTAATGATGTGCAACTCCAGGTAGCCTTCCCCTGCAGAGAAAACTGCTCATTCTGAGTTCCTGATGGGGAATTGTATAAGTTACAGGGAGAAAAAAAAACACCCCACAGATCCCTGCAGGAACAAAATTAATGTGGTGAATAATATGAATGAACTAATGTTTGATACAGAAATCAGAGCTGGAACGTGCAAGAAGAGCCCTTTGCTGTCTTCCAGGTCACATAATTGTTGTATTTGGCACAGAATTAATTACTTTCTAAGTTTTTTTTCCTCCTTGTATTTTAGGCTATTAAAAATTCATGATGTGGTTTAAGCAGTTCAACAAAGCAGGTTCAAGTCTTGCCAACTAGCTGAGTCTCTCAAGATTCATAGAACATATACCACTGGCTAATTTATAAACTGTCAATTTTGGCATAGTTATTACTTGGAGAGCTTGATCCTGTAGAAGCTTCATTTTAAAAAGTGTTATTGTTGTTTATTATGGAAAAGACTTCAGGATTTTTGAGGGGCTTTCTAAGAGTTCTTGGTATAATTAAAACAATTCTGTCAAAATAACATATTTGTCACAGATTTACCAGATCTATCTAGACATAGAACTAAACACTACCTCCTGATTCTGGAAAAGCTGGAGCCTTAATTGTAGGCCACTTATTTTTAGGGTAAGCAGGTACACCCTGCCTGAATATAGTTGGTTGACACTCCTTCCTTCAAACACAAGCAGCCACTCCATCCAAACCAGAACATGACTATTGAAAGACTCAGATGAAAAGCAAATCTTGTTTCAAGATTAGGAACAAGAGAAAAAAAAATAGTAAGAGATAATCAAACTCTTAAAAGATGATGAAGCCATAAGAGAAAGCATTTTAGTACTGTATTGAATTTTTGTTTTCCTTATTACAATTTCTTGGTAGCATTTGGGCCACAGGTCACCTCCCAAAATGCACCATAGAAAACTTTACAATTCTGTGAATTTGAGTAAGTGGCAAATTACTTGTAGATAAGGCAAAATACTCAAGTTAGAAAGCTCGTAGTCTTTAGGTTATGCTACTGTTCATGGGGAAAAAATCTTTTAAAATATTTATATATTTAAATATAGATACATTTCATGTGAGTTTTGCCATATACATATTAAATATGAGATGTTTTATTCTCAATGTGTCTTAGAAATAACTTGTAATAGGCATGGAAAAAAACCCAAAACAGGTGTTTGCTTCTGAAAAGAGCAAATGCCAAAATTTCTGAGACAGCATAGTTTGCAAAAGCTGTTTCCCAAACCACACCTTTTGGTTTCCTCCCACACTTCAAGTATACTACTAATGGTAGAAACTGAAAATGGCTCAGAAATTCAGCCTAGATGGATGTGCTTGCATATTTCCATTAGTGACTTAAAGAAAGATGGTGTGTATAGACCTAGCAAAAGCATCTCATCATTTGATGAGTGTTCAAAATTAATGCTGAGATATTATATACTACCAGATGTCTTCGTTTCTTTTTTTTTGTGGGGACCTCGGTCAAAAGGAGTTGTTTGGGTTGTTTCCCATATTTGTAGAAGGATCCTCAAGTGAAGTGGTATTTCAGGAAGTTGGTTGGTTGTTTTTTTTTTTTTGCACAGTTGTGAATGCATAGAGGGATAATTCTGAAAGAAGCACTGCTGAGCAAAGCTTCTGTTTTTCCTTCACCTTCTTCCCTTTTTCTTCAAAAAGCATGAAACTGGCTTAAGTCTTGTCTACACAAAATGGTGTACTCAATTGTCTTCCATGTAGCAAATAGTCTTACAAGTGCCCACTACAAATTATTATATAGTTGGTGAATTATTCCAGTATTTGCACTCCAGTTAGAATGAACAATAGTTTTGCTTTTCAATTTACATTGTTTGTGGCCTCACATCTGTTTTCTGAACTATTTTGGCAGGCACCCAGCTGCATCCCCACTCTGCACACTCCCTGACTAGTTGAACTATTTGTTCGTGTGCCCTCTGCCCTGTTAAAATCGTGGCTTATAGCCAGGTTCTGCCTATTTGCATTTGCAACCCCTGAGAGTCATCATAACTAGCATTTTGCTTTAGTCTTGTATCTTGTCTTCTTGTTAGGCTTTCAGCTGAAGCCTGGCTTAGATCCTAATTCATGGTACCCCCTAGGGAGAGATCAAGGTGTGGGAAGCCTTAGGGCACAGATTTTAAACTTCCTTCAGTACACTAAGGCTTTTAAGGGTCTAATCTATTTGGATCACAATCAGCATGCCATACTGGTTGTTCTGTATTAGGAAAAAAGCTATTAGGAAGGTGGCCTGCAAGAAAGAGGACAGAGCTGCAACTGAGGAGCATCAGCAAACTTTAAGAATGGAACCACATACATTTCAATAGCAAAAGTGAAGTCACACACCTGGGTCAGAGTAACTCCGTATATCAGAGCAGGCTGGAGACAAGCCTGGCTAGAAGCTTTGCAAGAAGAGAGCCTGGGGGTCCCAATGAGCAGCAAGTTGAATACGATTCCTCCAATAGGGGCCAGCTTCATACTGGGCTGTGTTAGCAGGACCATAGCCATGGGAATGGGAAATTATTATTTCCCACTCTATTCAGTGCTTATAAGCCCACAAAACCTGAATACCATGCCCAGCTTTGAGCTCCATGCTGAAAGAAAAACCTGTGAGTTCAGTGGAGGACCACCATACAGGGCAGGAGCATGTACAAGGAGATACAAGCACATGCAAGGCAAGAAGGCTGGGTTAGTTCAATACAGAGAAGAAAAGGCTAAGGGGAGAGCCAGTTGCCATTTTTTAAGCCATCTAATGGGTACAGGAAAATTTAGAGCCAAACTCTTCTTTGTGGTGCACAGTGCCACGGGTGAGAGGCAAGTGTCACAAATTGCAGGAAACGAAATTCAGACGGATAAAGAAGAAAACAAATTTGATGGTTAAGTACTCAGTTTTCTGATTATCGATAAGGATGGAGATTCCGCACTTGACTAGACAAGGCTCTCGGCATCCTGACCCGATTTTGAAGTTCTCCCGGTTTCGAGCAGGAGATTGGACTAGAGACTTCCCAAGTTTCTTTCCAGCCTAAATTATTCCACAATTCTAAGAAAACATGGGACCCCCACCAAGCTTGAACCACCTGTCCATATGGCAGTAAGCTAAACAGATTTGGATACCCAACACCAGCAAGCTCTAGTTTATTTTGGGCACAGCTGATGCACAAGAAAAATATCACTATCTGCATAAGACACCTCTTTGTAGAGATGTAACTGACAGCCATGAGCTCTTCAATACAAAAATGTCTGAGTTTCCATAGAAACTAACTTGGATAATCCTTCCTGTATCCAGGCATTTCTCTACAGTAGAGAATCAAGGTTGTCAGCACAACTATACAAAAAACCCCCACACCACACACTAGTAAGCATCACTGTATGACATGGATGCTAGTCCTAGAAGGGGTGAATACTTGTCTAGGTGTGTACCATACCATGCAACACCAGTAATAGCAGCAGAATGCATCCAGGACATATGCCCTGACCCAGCTGCTTGGAAGTGCTCCCAGGTACAATGCAGATATATTCTTAGGGAAGCAGGACTCTGTTCTCAATCTCAGGAACTGTATGCTGTAAGCCGTACGAATTCCCACTCCTCAGAATGTTCTTTACTGGAGCAGCACACAAACACCTCGGTGTAACAATTGCTCTGCACTTAAAAATTCCAGTAGGACAGACACTGCATTCTCTTCTACCATATCTATTTTACCATGCCTTTAACTTTTCCTTTCCCCGTTCTAGTTGAGCCACTCTATTCCTGTAGTCTGTGTTCTTAAAAGGATGAGGATTTTCAGTGAGCACAAGAGCAAGCCAGCATACCAGTCTCTCACCATTTCACCATTTGAATGATCAAGCCACAGTCCATTCCCTCAATTCCTCCTGTCCCAGTGCCACCCTCCTCAGTCATAAACCACATATCTTTGCTGTGAAAGCAAGTATTCTGTCATTGATCAGAGAGGGGATTTTTGTTGAAAAACTGAACTACAACTCTTTTTATGTACAAATAAGCAATTATTTCAGTTGAATAGTCAGAAACCTCACTAAGACTTGTACTTTTTCATACAAGTAATCTGCAGAAGCATGTTGTGGTAATGGAGGTTGAATACAAGACAATCCCACAGAGCTATCAGCAAGCCACTGAGACACTGTAGCTTCCACTGTGTCCATAGCTTATTACAAGAGACCACTAGTGATACAGTGAACTTTGAATATAGTACAGGAAATAGAAGGAAATAGTAGATTTCCTTCACGCTCCCTCCATGTGTACCATTGCAAGGCATGGCTGCTTTCTCCTGGTTCCTAAACAGAATCCAGGCACAGAATATTGAAAGTTTAATTCTATTGAAAAAGAGCAGTCATGTCTTTCTAGGTACCTCTGAGGGTTTTGCTGTTTATGGGGGATTTTTTTGTTTTGTATTTTTAACTCCTTGATTTGAAGTGACCAAACACTGCCTGTCTTCCTACATTAGCATTGCCTATAGAAATGCATATACAATTACTGACCTCATATACCTCCTTCCTCTTTATGTACTGGGCACTCAATTGTAATACCCTACAATTAATTACTACATTAACCCATGTCCTCTAAAAGACAAATGCAAACCAACATAACTGCCGTCTCAAATACCTTGTGCTAAGAAAATCTCTAGTCTGATTTTCTCTGCAGTTTCAAAGTGGTTAGAACAAGGACTTGCCTTCCCTTGCTTCTGGAGACAGCATCCCACAGCACATAAGACAATACTTTTTATCTTTGCTACTGTTAAAGAAGCACAGCGAACGGAAAGAGTTCCTCATCTCTTCCACCTTAAGGTCAGCCACGCAATACTTGGCCACTGAATCCCACTGTTAACAGCAGACCAGCACTGAGAAATTTACACAAGAGGAGAGGAAAAAAAAAAGTATTACTCAGATTTCTAGGAACTTGGCTTAGTCATAGAGCAAGTTTCTCAATAACAGAAGTAAGAGAACAGAGAAGCCGTAAAAACATCCTACAAGCCCCCTTTGGTAGAGAGGCTCAGGATAGAGGGAACTTAGCTGCATGGTTCAAGGGACATTGCATTTATGTTAGCTAGCAAGGGCCTGCCTACAGCTCCTTCACTTAAAGGGACAGGTATGCCAGCCTGTGAAAATAGTCTCTCAAGCCCTAAAAGCCAGCAAAGTTTATGAGTGGTCAGGAAGGAAAAACAGTAAATAGAAGGTTTTCTGCAGCATGCAAGAAGCTGAACAAACCTGTTCTGTCCCTCCATTCAGAGCTGTACTGCTTGTGCTACGTTTAGCTTTTTTTTTTAAAGGACAATAAAGAGTAAGTAAAATACAAGTTTGAGGTGATGAGGTTAAATTATCTTCAGCTAAAAATATACAGAGATTATTCAGTAAAGTTCCTTGCTATTTTTAAGATGGATGGATACTTAAAAGGCATAACAATTCCTAGATACATTAACAGTCATTCCCCCCCACCCAGCTGGTACACCACACATAAAATAGCACACTTGCACTGGTTGGGGTACCAGATTTTTAGACAGTGACAAAGGCACAAAGCACACAGGAGAAAGGTCATAGTTAGACCACACAGCCTGAGAAGCAAGGCACCATACCAATACCCCTCCTCAGCAAATCTGTAGCCAACATTTAGAACAATATTCAGAGACATACACTAAACTATCAGCTCACCAAGCATACTGTATTTAATCCAGAAAACTTGAATACCAAAGCCACCTCACTTTTCTTTCAAAGCAGCCCACAACACAACTCCGCTAACCCTGCTTCAACAACCGCTCTTTGTAACTTCCTACCCACCCAACCCCAGCTGCTCCTTGTACAGCTATTACAAAGGTGAGGGCACTCAGTAATCAGCTAAGTGAATCTTGCTGGTCATCCCCCACAAGCCTTCCTTGTCTTAAAGGTCTTGTCTACCAGCTCCTAAGACTACCTAGGTACAAGTTAAGAGGCTTTTGGCTCAAAGAAGAGGACTTAACCACCTATGTCAGTCAGACATCATGGATTAATACCATAAATGCTCACCTTTAATTTTATAAGTAGGCAACAATTCATAAAAATCATAGCAGTGAGAATTTTTCTAGAGTAGTGTGTTACCACTAGTTAAAACTATGACAATAGGCATTCATACTTATTTATGAGCCTTGAAGCCCAATTTAGGAGAGTAGGGAGATACATGACAGGATATAGGTTCCCTGAGTGGCCACAGTGTAATTAAGAAACTTCATGTATCCATGTACAAAAAGAGCTTATGAGTGCTGGCAAGTTGTAGACCACATACACTGTACCTGCTCAGTAGTATTCCACCCTTTTTCCACAGCAGCATCAGTATTCAACCTACGCACCCAAAATTGGTTAGCAGCAAATAACTGTGGATGGCAAAATACTCACAGGTAGCTATACAGAGTGGTGAATTTCTGTATCATGGTGGCTCTGTGCTCCAAATGCACAAGGCAGCTCTTGTGTTGGTGTATGTGCAGGAGTGACCACCCTGAGGAGAGTCCAGCTCACCAATGACAGCCAAGATACAATTCAGGGGCAGAAGTTGAGAACAAGAAGTAGGGACTGCCAAAATTCAGAAAATAGAGTGTAGTAAAATACCTGTTGGCTCAGCTGTTGACTAGCCAAAAATCAGCTGTGGAGGATGGTTCAGCTGCACTCCCAGCATCTATGTTTGACCACGCTGGGCTTACCACAGGTCTGCTACAAGGGCTGGTTTGTTCAGCTATTGCTAACAGTTGTGGGATAATTCAATTCCATATCTAGTAGAACTAGCAGTGAGATAAATTCCCTGCAGATCTCCAAGACAGTCCCCTTTGTCACTGAAAGCTCTGCAGATACTAATGTTCATACAGGCTTCAGAATCCCTGAATTATTTCTATTTTTTTTTAAATTTACTCTCTTTCATAATACTATTTGATCTTCCTGGTTCCAGTTACCATATTTGTAAGACAGGATCCCTTCTGGGGCTTTACTTGCTGAAAGCTTCACCCCCTTTCAGTTCCTTTTTAAGATTATTTGGATACACAATGTATTCTGAATAGTAACTGTCTACAGTTATATTAATTAAAGGTAGATTTAAATAAAGGCTTCGCATGATTATACAGGTTTCCCACTCTACCCTGCATCTCTCTCTCTCTCTCTCTCTCTCTCTCTCTCGGGAAACCGCTTCTCCTACAATACATTTCTTTGCTAACACTTGTTACATGGGTTCAATGGCCTGTGTAGTTTAATATATCTCACTTATTTCTCCCTAGCCTCTCTTCCACCAGTGGCTACACAATATGACATGCTATAAAACTGCATCAGAGGTCATGGTGTTTCCCTTACCCAACAAAAGTCCTTGAATTCAGAAAATAGTTTATTTGTTACATTTACTTCTGCTTTTTGATGCAATGAATTTACTCTCATAGAGACTTATTTTGATATAGCTCTCTAAGTAGCTGAAAAGATGCATCCTTTTTTGGAGCATTAACCACATTAACTCTGGAGTGTTAACCACATTAAACCACATTAACAAAGTTAATGTGGTTTATCTGAATCTGTTCCTCATTTGGACCATATCTCACCCTACTTCATTTTTGCTGCGTCTGTTCCCTTCTAGTGAAATGGGAAATTTCTGATCAACATCTAGTAACACTCACTCCTTCACTTGCCTTTCTTACTATATTATCTCCCTTGCCTCAATCCATCACTGTTAGTATTCCCCAGGAGCAAATCAAATGATACAGTAATGTTTTGTCTGCTTCAAAAGCAGTCATCTTATTTCTAGGAAAAGCATCTACCTGTCATGAAAAATAATCCATTACTCATCTCTTCAGCTGATGATGGATAGTTTCCCCCATATAATCGACCTGAATGTGCTCCCTAGAAGGCTGTCTCATCAGAGCTCGTCTTCTGAGCTGGTTGTCTTGGTTTTGCTGGCAAAGAGCAGACAACCATTAATATGCTTTTTCAGGTTTTTTCTCCATCCCACTTACCATGCAATGCCACCTAGCATCCTTTTGCTTCGGACAGTGTAGGGTAACTTCCCTCAGGCAGAACAATAAATAATTTCATATTTATTTCTTGGTGTCATCCAGATATCTCCTTCCTCACTGACCATACACAGAATACCTTGCTGTACTTTGAGAGATTTCCAATGCTGCATGCACTGTCTATGGCTGGCACAATTAAACAATGGTTCCATTTCTTCACTGTTTGTTTGGATTTGCTGGATTTGTTCTGCTTTTGCTTCTCTGATAACTGCTGATGACTGCTGATAACCCCTTGTGACTCTCCCTTGTGCCACTAAGCTATTTCCCAGGCTGCTGGCGGAGAGGCTATTATAACTGTGTCTTAAGCAGCCATATCAGCTAAGTTATTTCCTTTTGCTAATGCATTTTTTTTAATGTGCTCTGACAACTGGATAGAGTCTAAGAGCTCTAACTGCTACAACTTCTGATGTTCTTCAAAGACAACGGAAAGGGTAAATTACAGGATGGTAGAAGAGGACTCATGAGATTTTGAGAGCTTAAGCATAGACATGAAACACAATCACTTCCAGCTAGCTTTTTACAGGTGTTTCCCCATGTGCCATAGGGGACCTTTCTACAGTGTCAATGGCAGCCCTAGAAAAAGGTACAGGATAGCCCTCTACAGTGCCTACGCTGGAGGAAATACCCTCTCTCTGTAGGGAATCATGGTGAAATGAAAAGCAGTGGTGCATGCTAGCTTGAAGTTGTCACAATAAAGAAACTTACTTTGAAGCCTACAGTTTAATATAGTATTTTATAGAATAATAGATGGAAATGTGCTCAGCTAAGGAAAATGAAAAAGCAAAGACAGGGAGCTTTCAGATTCTGGGGTAAAATATCAAGAGAAAGAGTGAAGGTGCAATTTATATTGCAGCAAAATTGTCTGAGGATATTAGGCAACTTGGAATTTGGCAAAAATTATGTCAGTTTTGTTCTTTGTTATAAATTATGCAGAAATGCAAACTAAACAAGGGGTTCTGGTAATGGGTTGGGAAGTGAAACTCTTGCTAAGAAAAAAAATATCCCCACATGCTACATACTCTGACTCTTGGACTGAAAACCCAAGAGTCAGAATACTTGTTTGAAAAGCCATGTTCTGCCAGTTTGGTGTGCTGATATACACCTGTCTATTTCCAGTATCATCATTCAGAATAATTTCTTCAGGGTAGAACTGTCTCTCCATTGACTGAAGAGTTGGTTTGATTTATTTTCTGTGACAGGCGGGGTTCAGAGGACCATTCGTAAAGCAAAAGGCACAAACCTTTGCTGATTCTGTTGTCTCACAGATTTCATTCTGCTACAGCTGGTGGCTGAGCATTTCTGCCTGGGATGGCGGAGGATCAGGAGCTGACTCAGCCACACAAAGCTCAACTTGAGCCCTCCCTTCAGCAGCGCACCAGCAACACATACCGCAGTGCAGAGCACTCTCAGGCCTTGCTCAGTGGCTTGGTATCTCTCCGAGACAGCAGCATCCTCTTCGATGTAGTTCTGGTAGTGGAAGAGAAACCTATTGAGGCTCATCGCATACTTCTAGCTGCATCCTGTGACTATTTCAGGTACACTTCAGTACAGCAGTAACAAGCATGTGTCTGAATGTTACTCAAACCGGCAACATCCAAATCTTCTGTCTTGGCACACTGCTTCTGGATGTAAAATTAGACCCATAAGATGGAGCTGAATGTGTTTCAAAATACTAAGTATGGCTTTATTCATCTCTCTGTTATTTCTCTACAGAAATAAAGCTCTTGTTCCTGCACACTGAGCTTACCTCCACTAAATTCACTGCCTGTGGTACTTGGAGGTATATAAAGAGGAGGGACTATCTGAACAGGCGTCTTCTGCATAAATGCACTCTGGGTGGCTTTTAACATATCCTTAGCATTGTAAGACTTTGCTCATTGTGGTGATCATTTCATAATACACAAAAAGTCACTGGAAGTGGGTCAGTCCTCTGTTACGTGCCTATAGTATGACTCGCTATCCATTAAATCAGGCACTCCCCTGGTCAATTTGACTAACAGTTTCTTGAACTGACTTTATTTTCATAGAACAAACAAACAAATCCCAAGGCAATCCAGACAAACTTCTAACTGGAGGAAGAACTGCTCTAGCTTAGAAAAAATTCCTACAGTCCCAAGTTCCTTTGTTTTTCCTCTTCCCCCACACCCAGAGTATCTGCTTCTGACCACTGACTATCCATAGGTACTGGGTCTGTATTTAAGTCCTTCAGCTGTGAATCATACCTTTCAGATGGCCCCTACTGTTTTCCTGCAGAATGAAGAATATTACTTTCTTAGGTCCTAAAGGCCTGTACTCTTTGTATCATTGGCTTAGAGAAGAGTTAATCCCATAAAAGTGTCTGGCTAGGTTTTTATCTTTCTGAATATTTTTTATGTTCCCAGGACAACGTTAAGATAAGCAAACTGAAAATAGCTTCAATGCAAATCTGCCATAGCATGTGCCATTGTCTTTTTTACAGAGGAATGTTTGCAGGAGGACTGAGAGAGATGGAACAAGAAGAAGTTCATATTCATGGCATCTCCTACAATGCAATGTGTAAAATCTTGAACTTCATTTACACTTCTGAGCTGGAACTCAGTGTGAACAGTGTACAGGAAACCTTAGCTGCAGCCTGTCAGCTTCAGGTGAGGTACTGGGAGATGTGACAAAAAAGAAGCAAGAAACAAAAGCAACAGTGAAAGAAACAGAAATCATGGATATCTGGTTAGATGGAGGGTTAGGGGGTGAATAAGAGCATGGGTCTGATGAGAAGAATTTCTTTGGGATGCTGTATCCACTGGAACTAACTATGGAAAGGTAGGAACAATGAATGGCACATCTCATTTGTGCCAATGGTTCTATTACTTATAAACATTTACCATTTAATCTAGAGGACTATTTTATATAGCACTCACTTCCACTGATCTGCTTATGAAAGCTTCCCTGAAATAGAATACCTCTGGCCTATGGTAAAGGACAGGGCTTGCTGCTCAGAAATTGTTGTGCTGCTCAAGATCTTCCCCAGATTGAGTCCACAGGCACATAACCTCCCCTGACCCCGTCACTACAGGAAATCCTACCACTATGGTTTCTGCACTAAGTGCAGAGTTCATGTGCCTTTAACACAAGTTTTTTTCTCTCATTTCCCCTGCAGCTAACCGCTGCACAAGGCTGTGGTACTAAATCTTACACTTTATGAGTGCTTGCTTTAGTTGGTTTCTACAGACTTAGCACCACTTTGTTAGCAGAGTGGCTCTTGGACAGCAGTTAGTTAGTTATTTGCCAGTAGTCTCTCCTGCCAGATACAACTTCAAATTGCATTCAGAAGACAACACTAAATTTCAATTTTCCTTTCAAATGGCTTCCTGTGCTCTTGAGTGATGCAGATATATTTGTTACAGATACAATCTTTGATACAGTATGACTATAGTGCTCTGGAAGAACAATTATGGAGTGACTGTAAACCTGGCTTTCACCATGTGCTCCATGCCTTCCGTTTTCATGACTGCCTCCCAGGCAGCCTGCAGCTTGGTGCCATGCTAACAAACCAGGCAGCCTGGCTGTCCCATGTCCTATGTGTCTTGGAAGACACATTGCTGCTTGCAGTATAGTATGGCTAGAAGATCTGTATTATATTCATCTACGTACCCATGTTGAGTTCTTTTTCTCTGGAGAAAGGTGAATTGGGCGCAAGTGAACATGGTGATCAGACTGTGAGGAGAGCAGTTGTCTTGTGGACAACTTTCTTACAGTCATCCCAGGCTTCTGTCACCTGTCTCTTGAGTGTGAGGCAAGTGGTGTCTGAAATGAAAAATATCTCTCTCTTGCAGATTCCAGAAGTCATTAAGTTCTGTTGTGATTTTCTCATGTCCTGGGTAGACGAAGAGAACATCCTTGATGTATACAGACTAGCTGACCATTATGACTTGAGACATTTGAGTGATCAGCTGGACTCCTACATTTTGAAGAACTTTGCAGCTTTCTCAAGGACACAAGTGTATCGACAGCTACCCTTGCAGAAGGTCTACTCCCTTCTCAGCAGCAACCGTTTGGAGGTTAACTATGAGTTTGAAGTTTATGATGGTGCACTCTTTTACCATTATTCTCCAGAGCAACTGGAGACAGATCAGGTGTCCCTGATGGAGCCCCTTAAGCTACTTGAGACAGTTCGTTTTCCTCTGATGGAACCCCAGATCCTGCAAAGGCTTCATGACAAATTAAGTCCATGTCCTTTAAAAGATACAGTCGCAGATGCATTAATGTACCACAAGAATGAATGTCTTCAGCCAATGCTTCAGAGCTCCCAGACACAGCTGAGATCAGAGTTCCAGTGTGTAGTGGGATTTGGAGGGATGCATTCTACTCCATCCATTGTCCTCAGTGATCAAGCCAAGTATCTGAACCCCTTGTTGGGAGAGTGGAGGCACTTTACAGCTGCACTAGCCCCCAGAATGTCCAACCAAGGGATTGCTGTTCTCAATAATTTTGTATATTTAATTGGCGGAGACAACAATGTAAGTGGTTTTCGAGCAGAGTCAAGGTGTTGGAGGTAAGATAAGGATAATCCTGCTATTATTTTTATTACCACCCTGTTGCCCATCTCTGAGTCAGTAAGCCAGTAGCACAGTGTGTACGCTTGCTAGCCAAAAGATTAGGAACTGAGCAGGGGCCTCACTGAAAGAAAACACAAGAAATAAAGAAATGAGCCTCATAGTAACAGGAAGCTTCCAGCAATGCCTATGGGACAAAGCCAAGCCTGACAGGGTAGAAACAGCTACTCATTCAAGAGTATTACATGTGCTACTTTCTGCCTTGTTGGAGGGGCGAAGTATTAAAGGTGTAGGAAGCAGTAATGAACCTAGAACCCTAGATTGTCTAGATGTTCTTGACTAGGATTTTCTAGAAGTCCTCTGTGTGTAGTTTTGGTCTCAATACAAAGGGATTTAGCTACCAAAAAGGGTTTTTAAATAAAATGCTATTACTGGTTGATTTTCAATAACTTTTGTGCACAATAGCAGCATTCCAGGGTCCTCTTATATTCTTCTGCGCCAGGGAGAAGAGCAGGAGGAAGAATCAGGTTTAGACCTTCATGCCCATTACATTACAAAACCAGATATAAACCCATTTGTCTTTATATTGTGGTCATTTTTACTAGTTTTAGCTGAGTATCCCTTATTTTATGGCATGCATAGTTTCACTTCACAACCAGTTTTCTTTGTAATTAAAATTTCCAGAGCAGATAGGTATTTTGATCTGAAAGTGAATCATGAGGTTCACTTTGAGCAGCAGATATTGGGGGAAAAGAATCAAAGAACCCACCACATATTTATGCCTTTCTTGGACTCTTGAAGATCCAGATTCAGTCTTTGTGCTATTTTTAGACTGGTTTACCTTGTAGAATGGCTTTGTGCAAGCAGAAATTTTGATATATAACCTGACAGCAGTGTATAAGATAATGGAAAACCTAGGCTTTTATAGCATGATTATGTCAGCTAAAATACATCTTATAAAAATAGAATAAAACAACTTTGCTTGTAATAAAAAGCTGACAAGGCCAAATTTCACTCCTCTTACAGCTGAGCTCAATTTCAGCCAAAGACAGTACAGTAACCCACATCTGTGGTGCTATCTGGTATTCCAGCAATGATTCTGTGGCTGTATGAGTAACTTTCTTTGATCCCATTCTTTTACAAGGTATGACCCGCGACACAACAAATGGTTCCAGATCCAGTCCCTACAGCAAGAGCATGCTGACCTCAGTGTTTGTGTTGTGGACAACTACATATATGCCGTCGCAGGCCGAGATTACCATGAAGACCTGAGGGAAGTGGAGAGGTATGACCCTAAAAGCAACACTTGGGAATACGTGACACCTCTGAAGAAGGAGGTAAGGAGTGCATTAGCCACACACACTGCTACAGTTCCCCAATTCCTGATTTAATCTTTTTAGATGCTTTTCTCATGTGTAGCTCTAAATTTGCTGATATTCAGATGGGAAACAGCAGCCTTGGTATATGGGATAAATGAATATCAAGAAAGGAGAATAATAATATATGCAAATTACATTTTGAGGTTAAATGCTTATTCTTCCTGTTTTCTTGTTGTTTTCCCCTGCACCTTTATTGTGTTAATTCTTAAAACCATTTAAGACTGAACCTCTGGGAACAGGAAGTTCCCATTCCTCCTAGGCAGGGAAACTATGAGACACAGTAGTACAAGCTTCTCACTTACAGTCCTGACAACATGCTTTACTCCTGATCAGAAGAGATAATGCCCCAGTAAAGAGGTACATCCGTTTCTATAGACTACTTAGTTCCTGGACACAGAACTGAGATTGGGTAACAAGTTCTGGTGACAACAGCTTATGTGATGCAGAATCACATCTCAGTCAGCTAACGTAAGACCATTACTCATTTGAAATACGTGAGTGAATAGCTGTCTTTTGTCATCAGTACCATTTATCCTTCTAGAACAGCAATTGCCAAACCAGCAGTCGTGACCCCAGGAACCAGGAAATGGCGTAGTGACATGGGAATTGGGCTTATGAGTGGCAGAGTTTGTTCTAAGTTCTAATACTGGTAAAAAAGCATTTCCATTTTCAGGTTAAAAGTGTTGCAAAGGAGGAAGATACAAACAACTAATACAAACAACTGCTTGATGAATCTTGGTTAGGGAAGAAAACTAAAATCCTGAGTAATCTTTCAAGAAACTATGCTGATTTCTACTACAGCTTTTAAAAGCTTTGGGTCAAGTGACCAGCACAAAATAATATTTGTGATTTCATAATGCCTCTCAGTTGAGAATCTCAGGACACCTTAAAAATATAAATAGTACTGCCATTTTACAAAAGGGATGCAGAGGCAGAAGAGGATAAACAGCTTGCATGAGGTCACAAATAATAAATGTTTGTCAATGCTGAGAATATAAAAAGCCTTAAGATCCAACTGAGTGCTACTAAGTAGGATATCTTGCATTCCTGATAATGATGCTTGTATAAGAAAAATCTCCAACAGAAAGGCTTCCAAGTAGACTAGGGAGAAAAGTAATAGTATGAATAATCTTCTAATGAAGGAACAATAAAGAATGAGAACCCACTGCAGTTCTGGAAGTTTTAGAAATTCTAGTGTATGTCCTTCAGAAATTCACACCTATGGCATAATCACCTAGAAAGGAATTGTCTGTAAGAAAATCCTTCCAGATGTTGCTATCTGCATAGCTCATGGAGGCTGTCACTCCCTTAATGTCTATTCCATACTTTGAAACTGGGAGAAATACATAAATCCAGACCTCAACCTCTTGCTTTCCCATATGGGGATACAGGTGTATGCACATGCTGGAGCAGCACTGGATGGGAAGATGTATATTACTTGTGGGAGGAGAGGAGAAGACTATTTGAAGGAGCTGCAATGTTATGACCCAAAGACTGACCGCTGGGACGTTTTAGCAGATGGTCCAGTGAGACGTGCTTGGCATGGGATGGCTGCACTGCTAGGAAAGCTCTATGTAATTGGAGGAAGCAACAATGATTCTGGCTACAGAAGGGATGTTCACCAGGTGAGAGCATGTCATACCTATGTCTTTCTTGGAAGAGTCTGTTTCTTACGGATGCTTGCACTCTGACATAATGTCTTTCTCCTGCTAAGTATGCAAATAAAACTGTCTGCCCAGCAACAGCAACTGCACCAGCTCTCCCCACTCAGTTGCAGAACTTGCAATCATTTATTTACTGCTGTCTTGAATGCACTGTCTAACCCACAAAGCATTAAAGCTCTAGCACTTGGAATTCTTACCAATTTTAAAACATCTTTGATGGATAACATTCATTGGCGTGCACATACCCAGTAAGTAGCACATCAACTAAATTTACTTTACATTGTCTTCTCACGTGCATTTTTTTCTAAGTCAAGGACTTTTGAATTACCAATGTGTAATTGCAGGAAGAGTTGTTAAGGATATGTCGGATGGCAATTGTATAATGCAATGAAATGTACAGTACCTGATGATAAGTCATGGCTGGAGAGAATTCTCTTGAGTCTTATTCCAGCTTCTAGAACTGCTAGAGACATTAAAAGAAGACACAAAAAGTAACTGCTCTTATAAAGCCAATGAAGATGGCAGAATTAAATCTAGCTGAAAAGTGTATCTGAATGATAAAAAGGTGCTTACAAATAAAAGCAGTTTGCCAAGTAGGTATCCAGTGAAATCTAAAACTTCCCAACATATGGTGCAAAGACAGCTTAGCAGATTTGTCATATTTGTATGTTCCAGCACATTTTTTTCTAATGCAAACAGATGCATTATGTCTGAGCTTATATTAGCATGTGTCCCCATCTCTTTCACTTTTGTATACGTTTTTTGAATGACGTACAGCTGTTACTCCAGCAGCAGGGTCAGAAGTTGTGATTCAAAGCTATATGGCAACTATGCACAGTTTTCTGCTGAGTTCTGTACTTCTACTACATAGTCATATGCTCTCTCCATTATCAACACCCTGTCAAAAGACTGATGATATTGCATGGCTTCCTAAATAGTTTGCCATATGGCCAGGCTCTGTCACTACGATACAAGTTCGACTTTGGCTCATCTCTTTCTTTTTTTTACAGGTTGCCTGCTATAGGCCAAGCACTGATCAGTGGACAAACGTATGTCCACTTCCTGCAGGACATGGAGAGCCAGGTATCGCGGTCTTGGACAACAGGATCTATGTCTTGGGAGGCAGATCCCACAACAGAGGAATCCGCATGGACTACGTCCACATTTATGATGCAGAGAGAGACTGTTGGGAGGAAGGACCCCAGTTGGAGGATGATATTTCTGGGATGGCTGCCTGCGTCCTCACTTTGCCCAGGGCTATCTTAATGGAAACAGAAAAATGGTTCTCAGAATGGCATACAGACCGCGTGAAGTATCACCTTGACTTTCCATCGGAAGTTATGAGCGTATCAGACTGGGAGGAATTTGACAATTCAAGTGAAGATTAGAAAATTTTAATATTTATTTTTTGCGAGTGGATAAGGAAATTAAGGCTTGGAGAAAATACTTAGAGATTTTATATGTCTTTCTTATATACATAAATCAGTATTTAAAGGTTTGAAAAATAAGTGTTCTGTACAAAATGCCATTCACAGTCAATATCTGCCCATCTGCAAGTGTTCTCTGCAAAATGCCACTTACAGTCAGTATCTGCCCAACTGCCAGAAAGCAGCATTTTTAAAGTAACCACAGAACTGCCATTTTCCCCCAGTTAAAGTATAGAGGTTCTTTTGCTTCGAAGGAGACTTTTCTCAACCTTCAGCATGGACAGAAAAAAAGGCACAGAAGGCTCAGCTTGACTAGCTGCTTTCCTTCCAGCTTTTAGCTTGAAATAGCTTTTTGAGATTATTTTTTTCCTTTTCTTTTTGGTAATAAAACTTCCTAGCCAGCTTAACACAGGAAGGTAACACCTAGTGTCTCCCTCCTGTGTCAGGTGTCAGACAGGTTTTTCAGCAAGATTGAACACACAGAAACGGGAACAGTAGCAAGAAAGTCTGAACCTTCATCTCATCTGGGCATGCAGCCATCTTTGTAACTGGGTTAGAGCCTGTGAACTGACACCCACTCCTGAACTTCTATACTGCAAGTTCTGTCAACACAGTGGAAAGAAGATTTCTAGAAAAAAAATCTCTGTACAGAGTATGACAATCTCATCATTCAACTGTCAGACACATTTGTTCACAAGCATAAATTAATAAATCCTTGTCAGAACTTTTTTCTTTTTGACTACTGTCTCAGTTTTATTAACTGTGAAGTCTGAAAGTTAGTGAGCTTAATTAGATCCTATAGTACTACATTAGTATCAGTAAAGTTACACCAGCTTGGGAAATGGGCCGTTATTTTCATTCTTTTATTATATGCTTTAGAAGAGGATAAAGAGAGCAGAGGTTGGTTTGCCACAGCATAAGAAAAAAAGTAATGAGGAGATAACTAGAGGTATTGAAGATTACACTGGTCCAAGACCCTGCAGTAGCTGAACTAATGCTGGGAACATAATACAGAATTACTACAGCTCAGAAAGATAAGACATAGTAAATCCTTCCTTCGTGAGGCCTTAAAATAATTGGCTTCTGACTACCATCTTGCTTAACATTAGTTTAGAAGCTGACTGAAAGTCTGAACCAGTGTGATACCTGAATAGTATGGGATCGTTCCTCTTGGAGGGGCGGGAAGTAATCAGTGCCACCAGAAAATCATTACAAACTACCAAAAGCTTTTAAATCTTGTAGCAATAACGGGGTTGCAGGAGAAGGGCAAAACCAAAGTGACAATCAGAATGATATGATACTAGTCAAGTATCATCACATCATGACAAATACTGCACATTGACATGCTACTTTAGAGAAACGGAAGTTCCTGGATATTACCATTACTTTGGGATATTTTGTTTATGGGAACAAAGGTGATTTCAAAATAGACCTAGATGACTCTACATTAGTAGACTGGGCTTCTAGAAAAGATTCAAGAGTATTTGCACACTTCTTTTAATAAGCTCAACAGCTTTTTCTTGGTAAGAGGGGCATTTGTTGGATTTTTTTCTCCAGCACTGTCAGTTTTCACCTCAATCTCTGAACCTTTGCCAATTGGCAAATAAAAGACCTGGTAACTGTAGGAAACCCTGATTATGACCTTCTTCAGAAAATCTTTTTTTGATAATGAACTCTGAACTGCACATGGAGTCTGGAAATACAGACTTTATTACACTGCAATATTGGAGACTGACAAGTATTCCTATTTTGCCTAGAGTTACTTTTAATGTGTAGGAAGTAAGCGTAGCCCTCAGATTTAAGGACAGATCTCTCTGAATTGGACATCACTAGAACCACTCCTTCCAGACTGCAAGTGTTGCAGTGGCAATTTGTTTTGTCTGCAGACAAGTGATCCAAGACTTCTAGTGGTCCAGGTCATGTTCTAGACCCAGCTGTTCTAACTAAACCCAAACATCTAACTTAAGTCTAACGCTTGCAGTGCAGTTTCCATTTTAACTAGCACTTCTCGACAGACCAGTGATACCCTATGTTATACAAGTGAAAATGTTATCTAGCCTCTTTCATGATAAAAAAAAAGTAATCGTTCATTGTCTGGCTTCTTTTCCTTTTCCTATGTATACCACTAGAGGGTATTACTTACTATTACAAATAACCAGCCTGATAGGATAATTCTTAGATTACATAGGAGAATATAAGACATTCATGAGTAATTATTAAGCTAAAGAAACATCTTGAGAAAACTCATGGGGTTTTTTTTCTAGCTTCTACCCTATCACTCCTTCTATGTTTGAATACTGATTTTTAGATAGTCAGGTGATCCATTTTTCCATTTATCAGTATATGCAATTTTGTGATTGCATTATTTATTAAATGTTGCAGTTGGATGCTGTGCAAAGCAAATCAATGTAAGGCTTAGAATGCAGTTACAAGGAAATTACTTTTCCTTAAAGCAGATCATCTACCTTAGAGAGAAGTGCTGCATTATTTTTTCTATTTTTTTAGTTACTGGTATAATACCCCAAAGTTACATGACTAAATCTAAGGGCAGGTATTATGTATTTTGATTTGATCAAAACTTTTGTTGCTTTCACCCCCAAAATTTCTTTTCATCTGAGCATAATGTGACTGTTGAAAGTTATGGTATGCACTGTCTTACTTGCATGTATTTTGTTTAGGTAAAAAACCACAGAGTTTAGCTTAGCTCAAACCATCCTAATCATTTAGCAGTAGCTTGTTTTAGTCTAGCGTGTACCTTTTCAAACTAACATAGGCTAAACAATAATAAAATTGCTTTGCTTTAAAATTGGCAATTTTATCTAACTCTGCAGATATAAAGCACTTTGTTCTTCTTGTTTACTACGGTTACCTACATAAAGAAATTGCAGGAGATATTACAGACTGATACGCAGAGCTATAATTACTGATCTGTTTTCCTATCAAGAGTGATGCTTCAGGAACTTAGCCTTCAAGAGCCCGCTTAAACTTTGTGTTACCTCAAGGAAAACATGTACGCATAGGGATTTTAGGCTGATTCAGTTTTTTTTTTTTAATAAATTCTCTGATCTCCTAAATATGTCAGTCTTGTATCTTCCAGTAAAAAGCATTCATTTTTTACAGTGAGTCCTCAGAGACAGTATAGCACAAGACATTGTGGACAGATGGACAATGAACTAAGAAAGCTTTAAGTTATTTCTGGTCTGTAAGAGAATAGCCAAACAACTCTTCCAGAACTGAGTGATCAAAATACCAACACTTAAACTGCTGATACATTAGGAAGTCCAGAAGAATAATAACTAGGTTTCTTGATGATCTATTTTCTTATTTCCTGCCAGCACAGAAGTAAAGCTGTACAGGCATATTTGCTAGATTTGTAAGTAGTGGACTTGCATCCTGAAGTATTTAAGGTTTCCACATTTGGAGAAGCAATTGTGATTGCTTCAGTTTTTGTTTCATAACTGCTTTCACTACTGTATTTCTTCTCCAGCTGTCTACCTCCAAATCCAACATATCCTTTCCCATTTCCTCATGGTTTAAATTAGGGTTGTTAATTTTGCATTGGAAGCATACCCAGTACTTGATTTGAAACAAATAAGGATCCTCATGCTATACCCTTGACAGAAATTTACTTCTCCTTACTTAGAGACCAGCCACACGCACAATTTATTTGGCATTCAGCCCAACTGATGGTGTCAGAAGCTTCTGGCGAAAGGAAGAAGGAGCAGCTGGGCATGGGGAAAGACGGACGGGACCTTCTCAAGGGAATATTCTGCCAACTGAGTTTTTATTTCATCAGCAGCTGATGCACTTTAAGAGCTCCCCACCTCCTCAGTTGTGCTACAACTATTTGGCCATGCTCTGAGGGTGGAAGCTGCCAACAGGTAAGACAAAGAGCATAAATGTATTTATATGTAATAAAAAGGTAAAGTGGTACCATACATTTATCCATTCTTCCTAAACCAAATGCAGTTGTAGGGATGTAATACACCTGAGACGATTGTCTGTATGTAGTCTAGGAAGTTGAAGCCCAGTCTTATCAGATAACATTAATGATCTTGAACAAGTCGCCTTTTTCTCATATGTAATTAGAATGTAGGAACTTTTACCTAGAAGATCTGGCCTAGTTCAACCACAGTTATGGAAAGTGAGGGGGGAATTACTTGAAGGATGCACACAGCCTGCATGAATACAAGTTCAGAACAGCTAATTGTGGCAGTTCCTTCCAAACTGAACACCTCTCTGTGCCTTAGAATCCTCTCTGGATGGGAAGGTGGGTGTGCTGGTTCTCCAGCATCAGTCCAGCCCCACACAGTACTGCACAAAAATTGGCTTATAATTAAATATTCCTGACTATTTATTCCTGACATGTTTCAACTCCTTTGAGATTTTAGTACTATCCATACAAAATGGAGGCAAAATCACTATGTATTTGACCTCCTACATTTGATTTTTATTATAACAAAAATTATAATTCAATAAAATGCAGCAATAGGAATTTTTGTTTCATTTTTATATACTACGTGTTGCTAATTCTGCTGCTAACTTGTGGCTTTTGTAATTATTTTTAAACATTTAGCATGTTATTGCAAGTCCAAGTACTATCTTTTAATCTATATTTTGGCCTTAGCCAAACAGAAAACGATCCAAACCTGTTCAAATGACAGAAGAAAACATAATAACTTTCATAATCTATTGTAGCCTATCTACATGTGTCTAAAACTGACTCTCATTGGCAAATACAAGCACTTAAACCAGTAGGAATGGATCAGAGGTATAGCTACTAAGTAAGCTTCCCTAGCAATGGACGAGTATTTTTGCATCGATGTGAATTTTCAGATGGTATTATTCATCTCTGGGTCTACTGTTTTGCTAGTATTGCTGTACATGACTACACAGCTGTTGTTTTCCACCCAGGAGATGGCTGTATTTCAGCGGCTAGTAAAGTGATACCTGTACACATATTCAGGGCCTCCTTCAAGGGCCTTTCGTGTTAGTGATGTTATGAGAATTTTCCTGAATGATTTTGTCTAAAATCTAAGAATGACACTGAATGTCTTCCATTTTAGATGATTGGAACTCTGCTAAATGTCTACAGAGACGCAGCCCATATGTTCCAATCCAAACATCTCAGTTGGCACTAGTTGCTAATGTAGGAAGAAGAACAAAGAGAAAAAAAATGACCATGTTGTGACTGAGCTTTTGGAAAAGGAAGAGCATAAAAGAAAGATGGCAAAGCTGGAATAACACTGCACAACAGTCCAGTTAGGCACTTCAAGACAGTCATCTTAAATCTATTTCTCCATTTTAAATGTTTTTTGCTCTCAAGTGCTGCTTCATTTCACATTGCCAGCCCCAAAGCAAAATGAAAAAACAAAATCAAAAGCACAAATTAAACGAAGTCATGAGACTGCGCTAAACTCACACTATTTGCAAAGGTTTCTAGCATGTGTGGGGAATTAGTGCAGTTATTTTGTCACGCCCTTGCCTATCGCAGCTGGACGTGCTGATTGCCACTGCCAGCCCTTCCAAACATCAGTCAGACCACGCAAAGGCCCATGCTGCTCGTCTGAGGTCACCACATGCCAGCCTCCCTCTAAAATTCACACAGCTCATGCTGCACTGCGTGCCAAGTGCTTGCCCAGCCCCTGCCAGTGAGGCCTGCTGAGTCCTTTCCGGGGTTTCCTTCCTCTTCAGCGGCTGCAACACCATCTTCCCTCCCTCCTGCACCCCCAGACAGACAGGGCTTTGACCCTGTTATCTGGGAACAGGGCTATAAAGAGACAGGAAACTGTCTCTTAGAGCACGTAGGAAGTTATCTTGACATCAGAGATTATCACAGTGGTCCATTTTGTTCCTTAAAAAAAAATAAAAATCAACTAATAAGAACAACAAAACCTTAGGGAAGATGGTCTCTGTCTCCAAACTGCCTGCAGTCAGGGTGCCTGGCTGCGGGGCATCCCACTGAGCTCGGAGGTGTGGAGAGGGGAAGGAGGCCCGAGGCAGGGCCAGAGGGACCCTGGAAGGAAGGGAAGCGTAGCATGCCTGAGGGCGCTGTGGCAAAGCGGGGAAGGCCAGGGGCTGGGCAGCACCGAGGAGGGAGGATGTGCTGAGAGAGGGAAGGGGAGAAGATGGAGGAGGTTACGTTGGCGGGTCTCCCTCAGATGTCTTCAGCCCAAGGACTGGGCAGAGATTTTTGGGGGCGACCTGTGGTAAAGTGGGCCTGCAGCGCGCCAGGGAAGCGGTGCGTGGGGAGGACGGCCCTGCTCTCTGAGGGGCTGCAGAAGGCGCAGGGGTCTCACACCCCGCCTGACTCAACACACCACCGGGACCGTTCACCCCCCAACCGGCGGTGCCCCTGCACGCCTGCTGCGCTGGGGCAGGTTTGAATGACTCTAGCCCGAAGGGACTGGGGAAGGGGAGGGCGCTCCCTCCCCTACGGACACGAGGACGGGGCACCGACCCGCGGAGCCGTCCCCGCCCGCCGCCGCCGCCGCCCTCAACGCGGCCGCCTGGTGCTGAGGCGGGCACGGCCCCGAGCTCCCCGCAGCCGCCCCTCCCCCGCGGCAGCCCCGCGTCATTGCTCCCCCCGCCGGCGCGAGCCGCGGCGCGCAGCGCGCCTGCGCGGGGCGGTGTCTCCGGAGAACTGCTACCGCCCGGCGCCGCCGCCATTTTGGTGCTCGGCTCTGAGAGGGGAGGGGAGAGATAGGAGAAAGCGGGAGCCCGGCGCTTCTGCCTCCCCCGCCCCGGCTGGCTCCGGCGCTGAGGCACCGTAGCAGGCTACCCTCGCCACCTTCCCGGGCCGCCTATCCTTTTCAGCCGCCGCTGCTCTTCGCCACCCGCCCAGCCGGGCCCGCCGCAGGCCTGAGAGAGAGGCGGGAAGGATGCCCTGCACACCCCGCCGCTGAGGGAGACTCGGGGGCCCTGACCGCCGCGTCTGGCCAGCCCCACCCCAGCCGTTCCTCGGTCCTTCGCCTCCAGAGGCGCGGAGCTTCCTTATCCCCCTTTCCCTGGGCTTCCTGTCTTCTGGGCTGGGCACTAGTCGCTTCCTTCTAGCCCCCAGCCCGCTCCTCCTCCCAGGCCTCCTTGCCCAGGCCTTCCCTTCTCCGGGTCTCTTCCTCCTCCCGGGCCTTCGGGCTCTTCACCTTCCTTCCCCCCCTCCCTTCCCCTTCCCCGCCCGGAGCCATGTCCTCCGCCGCTCGTTTCGATTCGTCGGACCGCTCCAGCTGGTACGTGGGCCCGGTGTCTCGGGCGGAGGCGCAGACGCGGTTGCAAGGGCAGCGGCATGGCATGTTCCTGGTGCGGGACTCGTCCACCTGCCCGGGGGACTACGTGCTCTCGGTGTCTGAGAACTCCCGGGTTTCCCACTACATCATTAACTCCTTGCCCAACCGCCGCTTTAAGATCGGCGACCAGGAGTTTGAGCACCTGCCCGCCCTGCTGGAGTTCTACAAGATCCACTACCTGGACACCACCACCCTCATCGAGCCTGCGCCCAGGTGAGTGCCGCCCTCCCTGCGCCCCACCCACTGCTATCTTTGCCCGAGGTGGCACAAGGCAGGGGGGGTCTTAGTCCAACCTCGTAGCTCCAGGATCTTAACGTTGGATGTATGGCCATGCTGTGTATGCATACTAAGGAAACATTTGTTTATGGCCCTCGTTTGAAGCTGTTTCTAACAGTGGTTCTTCTTAGCACTCTGGATCTCAGTGACCATTATGGGTTGCTCTTTCAGTCAAATCATCCACATAATGCACGGGGCCTGTCCTTACAGTGCACGTAGGCATATGTAAAGGTACCATGTACATCTCTACCACGGGCTATAACTGCCTTGCAAGAGGGTGTGGTCGTGCTTTGTGTCAACCTTTTCTTCTGGTATTGTCCTTCTGTTCCTAGGATGGTTGAGAAGCTGGTTCACAAGTCTTCTCCTCAGTGACTGAAGTACAGCCTCTGAGCTTAAGTTTCTGTCTGCCCCTGCATCCACACTGATTACAATAGAACAGGCCTTTATGCGATTAGACTGCTTCACCCTGTTAAGTCAGCTTTAATACATTCTAGGACAGCATTTCCCAAACTTCTAGAGTGGCATTTCCACCCCCAAAAAAATGTAAAACATTTATTTCTCACAGTTTGGTTATGGCACTGTTCATCTATATCTGCATACTACATGCACCACACTGAGAAATGCTATTCTAGGAGGATGGGAAAATGTGACTTGGCTATGAGCTCATTCTTTGTCCTGTTCCCAACATGGGACATACCTGCAATTTGCATCAGTAAACTGCTTAGCAAGAACTCTAGAACATATTCCTTAGTTTTAATTAATAAAGCCTTTCCCAGTATCTTATTTCAAAGCTTTTGGGCTTCCTGGATAGAATGAAGTGAAATAAAAGCTAGAAAAGTAGTGACACGTTAAAAAAAGAAATTCAAATTGGTACGCTTTAAATTCTGCCATTTAAAATCTTACTATGTTTTGCAGATTAGCACATTCTTAGAGGGGAAGAATAACTTTGAGGTTTATAGCCACAATTTAACCTTGGCATAGGCCAGTTCTTAATGACAATGAGTAACTGGTTGACAATAGCTTGTCAAGCTGAAAAACTCAAGTGGTCAAAATAAAGTCTTTCTGTAAAGCTGTCAGGCGATGGGAGGGATGTGACAGAAAGCACTAGCTTCAAGATCTCTTAAAGTTGCTGAGAAGTCTTCTGGGATCGTGATTGTGCTGTGGCTAGAGAGATGGGTAGGTGAAAAAGAAAAAAATCACTTTTACGATTGCAGGACCGCTTAAATGGAGCTGCCCAGTGTTAGGTGCATGCTTAAACTTGTGAGCAGTTGGGAGGGAAAAAAGTCTACACTGAAGCAATCTTTATGCTTATCTCTGTTCTCCTTAACCTGGATACTGTTGTGCCTTTCTGGATGTAAAAACTTGTTCTTAATCATTTATGGCAATGACTGACTTGGCTTTCTTAAAACACTTGAAAATTTAGTTGATTCCACTTGCTCACTTGGTATTTATTATGAGTCTTCTGTGAAATGTTTTATGAACATTTTAGTACCACTTTATTTTCAAGATTTTGATTGTGTATTGTTCTCTCAGCATACAGAGACAGATGGGACCTAGCCTAAATGGGACTGACTAGGTGGTTTTCCTTAGCATGATTTTTGTTCTAAACTCTTTTAGAAAAATCAATGACATGGTTGCTGGTTTGAAATTCTGTTTGAAGGAGACTTCCTGCTGCAAGAGGGAGGATGAGAGGTAGCATTTCCGGATTTTATTTATTTATAGTTAATGGACTACATTTAGAATAGGGGTGGACAGGTATGTGCTTCAGAACTGTTATTGCTAATTCTTATTTCTCTGGCATTTTCAGGGGAACATCACACTTGGGTGCTTGTGCTTTTGAAGGCTGTTGATTCTTTTAATTTCATAAAGTACAGTATGAAGTGGTGGGTTTTGTGGTAGGATTAAGTAGTTTGTTGTATACAGCCATACAACACATTTAGCTCTTGAAGATGACATTTTAAACTTGTAGAACAGTTGAAAACTGAATGTTTTAAGCTTTCTATTTGTTTTGTGTCAACAGTGAGCTCTGACCATCATTGCAGATGTTCCTGAGATTTTGTTTATGCAGAGTGACTGCTCTCTAAAGGGTTCCCTTTCTCCCCTGGCTTTGGCTGCAGCAGGGTGTCTTAAAGAAGCATATATCTTTCTGTTTAGGGCTTCTGGCATATCTTGCAAAAATCATAGGGATTTGAATTCCATCTTATTTTGCAAGTAGCAAAAGAGAGTTGAAGTAGGCTAATGACATGCATTCTTCCTATCGTAGCTTAGATAATAAGTATCTGCTATGGCCTATATATGTTAAGATTTCTGATGTCTGCTTTGAATAAAATGTATAAAATTTATGATGAAAATAGACTGCAGTGAAAATTGTTCATCAAATGAGACTATCTCATATTATGACAGACAATGAAGTGACTGTCTTGGACAGATGATGGGCATAGTAATAAACAATTACGTGAATAAATTAAAGGTAATGTGGTTAATAAGGCAAAGGAATATTTCTAGATGGTTAGCTTTTTCATTTCTTACTCTATTCTTACCAGTGGATGCAAGTATTTCATATTGTCTTTTATGAAGATGTCACTTTTAGGTTATTAGGTATTTAAATATGCAAAGATAAGTACTTTGAAACTAATAATTTTTCTGTTATATTATAACCACCCTTTGAGAGTTGAAGTTGTAAAAATAAGATTAGGGAGCTCACTTCCATATTACTTCCCAGAAAAGAGGGGAATAGTGTTGTCTCCTAAGACTCAGGATCTGCCTATCCCTTTTCTTAAAGAAAGGAGTTTTCAGTATAAATGTGACTGGCTGTCCCCAAAACTCTGCATGTAAGTAGTAGGATTCAGTTAGAAAGACGCTGTACTACCACTCAGAAAGACAACACTGGACTTGTAGCTTTGAGTTAGAAAACTATAAGTGTTTATCATACCCTCCTCTTACTTTTGTTCCCTTTTTCCACTATACTTCCTCAAATCTAGCATTTAGAGTTACTGAATTCTTTAGAAGCGGATGCTGAAGTTAAAAATGTAGATGTGATGAACTGAAGAGGATTATTTAGCTCTCCAAGAGCCCCTCTACTCCAAGTCACCCAAATAATTTTAGTTTGTTTTTATGTATCATAACTCTCATAACTTAAGCTATAGAATTAATTTTATTCTACTCTAAGATTCTCACAACAATCCAAAACAGGTGGATGAAGATTTTGCATTATTTCTCCCAATTTTCTGCATCTGTGATAGATTTTTATTGGGTTTCTGGGGAAGCTAATTTGGGTATTTAAGTAATTACTTGAGAGCATGAGTTACTCATGAAATGCCTCACAGTGCTACCAAGCCAATACTTTTGTTACAAAGCTGAGTAAGTAATTCTTCTCTAATTGGTGTTCCTACTGTAAAACTGGTACTTAACTTTGTTACTGGAAATACAAAACAATAGCTATCGCTTATACCAAATCTTTTTTGAAACTTAGGTATCCAAGTCCACCAATGGGATCTGGATCTGCCCCTGCTATGTCCACTGCAGAAGAGAATGTGGAGTATGTTCGGACTCTCTATGACTTTCCTGGCAATGATGCTGAGGATCTTCCATTTAAAAAGGGCGAGATACTGGTAATTGTAGAGAAGCCAGAAGAACAGTGGTGGAGCGCCAGAAACAAGGATGGTCGGATTGGGATGATTCCTGTTCCTTATGTAGAAAAGCTAGTCAGATCTTCTCATGGGAAGCATGGAAACAGGAATTCCAACAGTTATGGTATTCCAGAACCTGCCCATGCTTATGCTCAGCCTCAAACCGCAAGTCCCCTTCCCTCAGTATCCAGTACACCTGGAGCAGTGATCAATCCTCTTCCATCAACACAGAATGGACCAGTCTATGCCAAAGCTATCCAAAAGAGAGTACCCTGTGCTTATGACAAGACTGCGCTGGCATTAGAGGTAAGTTTTTCCTCTCAAGTCTTATGGTTTTCAATTCTTTTGTAAAATAAGAAACTAAAATTGTTAGTCGCAAAGTTGGTGTGGATGACTTCATATGGAGTTTGCTTATCTATGTCAACAGACTGAGAAGTTAGGTTACATTCTGAAGAAAGATCTACCAAAATTGCTTCATCTGTACCACTTCCTTTGAGAAAAGTGACCAAGTTACTTCAGGACCTGTATTTACCCTCTCTTCTTGCCTGTTCAACAGTGCAAATATGTTACAAGGGTAGTGGAGTGTGTATATCCTGCTGTGGAAGCAAGTGCTAGTGAGAGGATGACTTTGCTTCTCCACCTAATCTTGGGGAAGGAAAGAGATGTTTCATTAATCATTGCAGTATTCCAGCTTGAGAACTGGCAGTAGCATCCTTCAGAGAAAGGTAAGGATTGCTGATAAACATAGTCTTTCTGATCCTCAACTGTAGTATGAGATGCACTTGAGTATCTGGTGCAGATGTACTCTAGTCCTTTTTACTTTGGTCTTCAAAAGTGGAATTTGAGAAATCTTAAGACCTAAATTGGGGCGAGGGGCTTAGATCTAAACTTGTGTTGAACCTTTAATAAGTTCCTGTGCTTGCCAAATAATTTTTAAATTTTATTTTTATTAGCGATGTCTTTAAGACTTTAGAGCTTTATTCTTGAAATGGTAAAGAATTCATGATACAATTCTAGTTTAACTGGCATAAATGATGGATTGGAAGAGGTTTTTAAAGCTACATCCAGAACACTGAGAGTGTTACTTTTACACTTAAGATTATACTGAAGGCTAGTTAACCCATAGTTCAGAAATGTCTCATCTGGAAAAAGTGCTAGTCTCAAAGATGAAATCCGAGCGTGCAACAATACTTCAAGGAGCAAATGCAAGGAAACAAGCAAAGGAAGCAACAGCGTTCTATAGCAAGTAAAATAATAGTGGTTTTAAAAGTACTTTTGAACTTTTCCCATTGGTTTTTCTCAATTACTTTGCAAGTTAAAGCTGTTACCTATAGCTGATACTTTTGACTGAAATTTGAAAGGTTATATTTGTGACTTCCAGTTATTCATAATAGTTGCCCTAAGTGTTTTTCCTCCTGTATTTGTAAAACCTCTACAAGTGATTACTCTTACAGGGTTAAAAGTTAAATATGTATCACTGGATTTTCCTTGAGTCCTATGAAAGCTAGAGGCTTGTTATTTGTGAACAGTGTGTGAAAATTATCATAGAGGAAAGTGTAAATTCACTGCCAACTGCACTGTACAGAAGATTCCTGCCAAAACTACTTATGCTTCTGAAAACAAAGCAAGGCAAGAGATTGATTTTTGTTATGTTATCAGCGTGTCATGGAATTACTTCAGGGAACTTGCTTTGCTGCAGGGTAGCAAAACCACTTGGAAGGACGGCCCTCACAAATAGATTTTTCTGACTTGCTCTTTAGTGACCTAGTTAATCCCGTCATTTTGGCTACTCTAGTATACCAGTAGGATTAATTCTCTGACCAACATGTAGGTTTGAATTGTTTTGAACCTTCAAATTGCTGAAGTTTTCTTTGAAAGATTCTTCTCTTCCACTGAATTCTAATCACTTCTTGCCTTATGTCTTAGTGTCTTCCACCATTGGCATATTTTGTCTTCCTAGGTAGTCCATTTTCTTTGCAAGTGCACCTTAGCCACACTGTGGCTTCTCAAGAGGCTTCTTAAGTAGAATTCTGGGAACTGATCTACATTTTCATTAAAATCAGTGATTACAGCTTCTCCATATCTATCCATGCATAGGGAACTTTAGCAACCTCATTATAGAGCGTTGTTTTGGGTTTTTTTTGTCACGTGTACTACTCTTAGAGAAAAAAAATCCAACTTCTTTTCATGATCTTCCTTCAGATTGCCTAACGCCTGCTGGGCCCTGATGATGTATTTAATCCCAGCCTTGTCAGGGCTCTACATGTCACTAAATCTGGACCATTTGAAGCTTCTCTTTTGTAAGAGCACTGAAAGTAGCTAGTGGTAGGGAAAGAACAGCTTATGGGAATGTTTTGGGGAAGAAAGTTAATGGTGTTCTTTCAGAATAATAGTATTTGACAGGACTCCACCTTAGTATAGGTGTACTCTAAATCACAGTTCAGCTTGTACAGGTAGAACACCTTGTTAGTATAATTATACAGTGCCTGATTGTGTAATCTCACTTAAACTGATAAAACAATATGATAGCAAAATATCTGTTTGGCCCTAGCTTTGTGTGGTCAGCTCACAGACAGTACTTAAAAGGAAGAGAATACCATTTGAAGTAAGTAAAGCTATTGCGTAGTAATCTGCTCGACTTCCTTTTAAGTGGAGGGATGTCACTCTCCTGGGTTCAGCTTGAAAATGGGACAAGCTCTCTGCTTGCAAGTCCAGTTTTTCTGTTTCACACTATTGTTTACATAAGCTGTCAGAAGTTTTCTTTAAGAAAAGATAGAGATTCATAGCCTGTTACAAAGAATTTTGTTTTGTAAGGAAGGTAT
Organism: Ciconia boyciana; assembly: GCF_034638445.1. NCBI lineage: Eukaryota > Metazoa > Chordata > Aves > Ciconiiformes > Ciconiidae > Ciconia > Ciconia boyciana. Next base: position 5,809,280 of record NC_132948.1, read on the forward strand.
AATTATTTTTTTTAAATTTCTCACATGAAAAATGTAACTTGTAAAACAAGTGAATATTCTACTGAAAATCTGAAACAAGATCTGTTTGGTTGGATAATGACAGAGTATTTAACTTTTAAATAGTATTTAAAGTGTGACAGTTTAAGGGCAACTACAATGTTGTTCCTGTAAGGATACTAGTTAATATGACATTTATTACAATTGGGACCTTGCTGGGCTAAAATTATTTAGCATTCATATTGGTATTATTGAAGTGACTAACATCTCAATATTGACTTGGTCCTACTGCATTAAATGCTCTACTTTTATTCTCTAAAGTAAAAAATTAAGTAGTAATCTGTTTATAGGCTAAAATAAAAGTTTTAAGTATAGCTACTCTCTCAAAGCATACAGTTGGTATACATATAACTTCAGGTGTCTCCCTGCACCACTGAACAATTAGTAAAGCTTATGATTAATAAATGTATTTCTAAGATTTACATATACTGTTGTCAATTGCATTAGTTACCTTGGAAGTTTAGATTTAATGTTTTTAATGAAATTGTTGAAGTCTGCAGTTTCTCACTGTAACTAACTTTACTACTAATGTGTGTAGTATTTTCATGGATACTGCATTTAAAAAAACGCAAACAACCAAACCACAAAAAAAAACCACCACCCAAAAAAAAACCCAAAACCAAACAAAAACCAAAACTCAACTCAAAACCCAACTACCTAGATCTGTTTCTTCACTTGTGTGCTTTTAGCCAAGAAGCAATTTCCTTCCTTTCTGGTGCTCTAGGGGAAGGAATTTGAAGGACAGGGATACAGTGTCCTGTATTTATTGGGACTAGAACTCTACATTACAGGGTTATGTACTGCTGTTCTTCAGTCCTGCTTTTCTGTGGCAAAACTAGGAGGGCAATCCTGTGTTGAAAGGTTATACAGGGTAGCACTTTAAGGAGGTGATGAATTTTGTACGAGCAGAGATTCTTTGTCACTGTTAATATGATACAGAGCAGTGAAGTCTACCTTAACATTTCTCAGCATTTAATAACCTGTAGTTCTATAGCCAGTCCGTTAACAATAATATGCCAATGAAGCCTTGTTTTAAACTGGCATGTTCTAACTAGCATGTGAAGTGTATGCAGTGCCCAGTAGACTAAGACCTGGTATGTTTTACCTTAAAGGAGCTTATCTCTCGTTAGTTGGGTACTTCTTGTTTGGATCCAAAGTAGTTGATTGATTGCTAACTTCTACGCAACAAAGTTCATTATGTCCAGCATAGTCAGTAGATAAACTAATGGTGGATAATTCCCTTAAAAATTAGTGAAATGTGTGAAGATTGATTCAGGACATGAACAACAAATTCCAAATTCACTTATAAAATGGAATGAAATGGCATAAAGAACCAGAAAATGGGAGAGCAGCAGTAGCCACTAGACTTATGTCTACTGCATGTTTAAAAAATGGTTCTTAAATATATTGCAAACACTGTAATAAATGTCATAGACCGTTTTGAAGGCAGTAATAGTCCTAGAGTTCATCTCCAGACTTAACATGACAGTGTTATGGAATCTGAAGATTCTTTTTTAAACAAGAGCTTCACTATATTTTTATAGCAAAGTTTTTATACTAATGATGGCTCTTTCTAGACCTGTGCCAGCATTATAGTATTAAGTAGTTTATCTGTTCATGACATATCAAACATATACATGTATGTTTGCTAGTACAGAGTTAACCTGTCATTGAAATGTTTTGGTGAAATAAATATGCATTCACCATAATTATATAGCTGACTTATAATATTTCTCTTGAGCTTGTTACAATTAGGTTACAGTTAACTTTTTTCCTCTTCAAAGGAAAGTTGAGACAAGTAGGCCAAAATGTGCTAGTAGTGGAACTTTTTTAATTAGGAAATTAGGCTAATTCTTTCACTAGACAGCAAGCATTGTGCTTTTCTTAAGCCAAGGAAACTTAGTATTGCTGTGTTAAACATTAAAATGCATCTAACCCACAAGGTCTAGATTTTAAGCAAAGCGTTGAGCCTATACTTGTGTAGTGTGAAGTGTTGATCGGGGAGCTTTAGTTCTGATAACTGCTGAATTTAAAGTGACGTTAGCAGCAGGATTCCCGTGCCTGAGCTGACATGCACCAACTTTTCAGTATGCTACCTTTGAAAATACAACTGACAATTACTTTGGAGATTTTGTGTGCAATCTTAATCTTTGTAACTTCCTTTTCCAGTCAAAGTTATTGATGGTTTCTATCATGATAGTGCTGAGTGCCTCACAATACATTCACCCTCAGAACTGTTTGCAGAGTTTGTTTTCAGATGAAACTGAAAGCGACATGGATAACCTAGACAAGATCCTGTGCTACAATGAGATTCAGTATGGTTCAAGAATGATGGTCTATGGGAGTTTTGGGCTTTGCCAAATTCTGTACTATCATGACAGCTGGCTTAATCAGATGGAGACAGGCTACCATCATTAAATGAAAAGCAGCACTTTATCTGTGGTGCTGTAACCCCAACTCTTGCAATTGTCCTAGCTATACTCGAAATGCAAACTTCTGTTGTTTTGCACTGTTCCTAGATGAGGCTAGATTAATTGCATCTAGGACTTCAACATTTCTATGCTGCCCTTTGACCTGCTTTCAAATCTCACGAATGGTCGAAGGTCTTTCCTCTGAACTACTTGATCCTCTAGTTTGGGCATCAATTATTCTTCTTCTGGCACACTTCAGAAGTGAAGGATAATTAAGCTGTGCTTTCAGTCTGTTGGTTTCTTGAATCTTCCAATACATAAAGCACCAGCTACTTCAGTGTCACTTTGTCCTGCTTGCAGTGTGACTGAACTCTGCCTCTTTTGTGTAGCTCAGCTTTATAACTTTTGCGTACAAGGGGATATCAAGTAATTTCTTAGTGTTGAGCCTTGTTTATTCCTCTCCAGAACAGGCAGCTGGTCTGAACAATTGTTTCGGTTTTGGTACTAATGCTAGTGTTACCAAAGAAGGTGAGTTGTGACACTAATTAGGATAATGACTGAGATTCAACACCCCATAAATTCCAGAGAGCAATATGTTTTCTATAGCTATTGACCTAGTGGGCTAAAATTATGATTTAGAGTTTTAATGCATTTTTATCTCCTTAAACTTGTATTACAGAACTCTCTCACCCATAGAACTATTAACATACAATTGTTGGAATATCTGTAAAACACATTGAATTGGTTGACTGTGTGACTAAAATGGCATGCAGGAAACCTTTTGCAGTGTATGAATCAGCTTCAAATGGAAGACAGGTATGGAAGAGTCTAGAGTGAATGAAGTAACCTTTCTGATGGGCATGTTCCACAGCTTGTGTTTCCCCAGGGCTTTGAATTCATGCCGTAACAGGGATATAATGAAAGGATGCTATCTAAAATACGTTTCGATTTTTATCATTTGGGTGGAACCAGATGGCTGCATTTCAGAAGTATTACTCATTTCAGCAGTGGATACTTCCATCCAGTGATGCTGGCATGCTTTACAAGTGAATTAACTTATCCAAGAGATGCTGAGACTAAGGAAGCATTATCCTAATTTATAGATAAGGGCCATGAGCTGTCCAGAGTCATACAGGAAGTCTGTGGCAGAGATGAGAATAGAACCAGGTCTCCTGACTCTGTCCTGTGCCTAATCATAAGACAATCCTTCTGACTGGCTTAAAACATTCTCTGAAAAAAAGTGTGTTAGATCATTTTAGTGGGAGATCACACCTCAGCTGACTGTATTATAGATGCTTTAAAAAGCATTTACCAAATATTGCTTTTAGTTAGTACTTTGGGGAGAAGTTACATAGAGGGACTTGACCAGATTCTTCCGGACATTGTCAAAATGGAGGTCTTGAACATAAGATCCATGAATTATTCTATCATGACATCAAGGTTCCTTCTCCAAAAATCTTGTTTCAACATGCTGTTTCATTTAATCTTCTCAGGGGAACTGCATTTTTTTTAATAATAGAGCACAAGAGGATATTCAGAAGCTTTCATTTAAAAAAAAAGCTACTCAAAAAATAATACAGAGTTATTGCAAATCAATTTAATATTCCAGTGGTTCTTGGTATATGGGAGTATTTTTTGAGTAGCTTTTGTCAGCTAGCACTCCTTAATGGCAGATACTGATTTGTAGCAACTTTGCCCACCCAGCAGTCTAAAGAACATTTTACATTGTTAAACTACATGGCAGTTTTTGCAATGCAATAGGAGACTTAATTGTAAATATTTTTTTTCACTCAGCTGAAGCAAGATTTCCAAACCTATTCATGTTGTAGAAATCATTCAGAGTCAAGTTAAAGGACATGTTTTTCTAGAACTTCAAAATGAATAATAGATTGATCTCTACAGCATGTGAGCAGACTTAAATTGTCAGACTCTCAGAAAATGCAGGTCCATGGTTTTGATCCAGTATACTACAGATTTTTTTTTCTTCCATGAATAAGATTAACGTGTTTGAGAATGGATTGGTTTTATGGTGTGGTGCAAATGCAGTTTCTTACTAGGTTTTAACTGTTGCAATGTTTGCTGCGTCGTCTTGAATTTGGGTCTAAAACTTGGATCTGTCTTCAAGGGTTATTTAAATCTAGCAATGTAACACTGAGTATTTATAGATGTTATCAGCTTTTTCCTAAAGAGACATTCGTTAGGTTCCTGTTTAGATCATCTTGTTACTATTTAAAGCTTTCCCTAGCCTTTCTATTCAGTGAAATGTCTGACAAATTGTGCTTTTTAGCAAGTACACAATTAAAGCATGCTACAGTAGTCCATGAAGAGATGAAAACCAGTCAAATTAATGCTATATATATGTGCTAACTATCATGGGCAGTGTATAACTACTTCATAGTATATGCCGGCTTCATGTTTGAGTTTAGAAACAGCATAAGTAAAGCTGTCCATTTAAGAAAGTAATATGGTCTCGGTTATATCCCAAGAACTTACCAGGTTTCAGAGGGTTTTCTCCTCTCTTAAAAGCACAAGATTATAATTGTTCCAACTGTGACAGTCTCGAATTTGGGGGGGCAGACAGGACATGGACAACCCAAGTAGTGGAGAAAAAGTAGGGGGGTAGAGCAATACATTTTGCTTAAATGTCTAATTTCATTCTAATACGCAACATAAAGCTTAAATCTCTAAAAAGAGTTTCAAAGGTTGAGAAATTTTACTTTAAGAGATACAACACTGAGTGACTGCCAAGGAGTTTATTATAGGATCTTAAACTTCACTTAAGGATTCTTGCTTCTGAGTGATCTTCAAAAAATATCTATTGGAGTAATGGTAACTGATTCAAATGGACTTCATATCATCTAGTGACATGCACACTGTTTTGTAAACTCAGGGTTTTTTTCTTTAACAGAAAACACACAGGTCTTACCTGAAAAGTTTTAATCTAAGGCCCTTCCCCAAGGTCCTTAAACTATCTGCATCAGTTCTAAATTTTAGTACTATTTAGATAATGTAGACAAATTGTTATACATACTGTATCAGGACTAAAATCCAGTTTTTCCTTAAATAAGATGATCAAAGCTGGTTACCTTTGGATTTCACAGAATTAGCTTGGTAACTGAGAATCAACTACAGAGAGCTTGGACCTAGTGTGGGGAAGAAACTTGGGAACTGTTGGCAATTGGTTATAGGCTGGTTCTACTTTTTGTGAAATTAGTTATTAGCTGCTAATAACTTTTCTAATATTTACTATAGTTACCACATAGAGTAAATTAAGTAAACAGGAAGGGAGGTGTAAAGTTAGAGAGCTGCTGCAACCAACCGCATGTTCAGCTATTGTGAAGCATTTAAAGGAGAAATGACTATGTAGCTAATCTTAAATGCTACTTGTCAAATTGGGTATTTTGCTCTGTAAATTATCCTAATGCAAATTCAATACAGGCACTGAACAATTATAAGAGTATAACTTACCATCATTTGGGCTGATGTTTCTTGCTTGATCATAGCTTAGCTTTTCTCATCTTTCACTGCCAAATAGGAAGAGACACGGTTATGGTAGGAAAGGCCTGACATGTCATCATTCCTGTTTTAAATTCTTTGGCAGGAAGTAGAGGTGAAAACAACAAATAAAGCTAGAATCTGTACATCTAATACTTAAAAAAAAAAAAAGTCTGAGATTGCTTTTGTCTGCTTTGGAATTGTACCATTATTTTAGAAGCTACAGAAGCTTCTTAGACTGTGATAATCAGAAGTAGAATTTCAAGTAGTGGTTTCTTTGCCATAGGAATTGCTCTTTGAAAACCTAAATTTCCTGTGAAATAAGCCAGCTGATGCTAAAACCAGTATGAGTGCTGTGCTCTTTCGAATGGATGTTGCATCTCATTACTGATGGTAGCTTTAGTGATGTTAACTTACATCTAAGCTAAATATATTGTTGCATGAAGTTGTAAGCTTTCCTATAGGAAAAGGTGTAGTTCAGCAGTTTGTCTGAATACTTAAGTACACATTTAGTTAAGAGGCTGAAAAAGAGCGCAGACAACATTATCATGTTTAGCAGCAAGATGTTGGTATTTTAGTTAAGTAAAAGTAACTTTTCTTTTCAATTGAGCCGTATGCCAAGAAGAGGGTGGGTGTGTTTTCCCTACAGTGGCCTAGTATTTGTTGTTCCTCTTCACTTGATTTCTATTTGTATCAGATGTGAGATTCCCATGTGTGATAACTTTTTTTTTAATTTTGCAGGTTGGAGATATTGTGAAGGTTACAAGGATGAATATAAACGGTCAGTGGGAAGGAGAAGTCAATGGTCGAAAAGGGCTCTTCCCATTCACGCATGTCAAAATATTTGACCCTCAAAACCCAGATGAGAACGAATGATTCCCTCTGCCCAATTTACACTGCTGCTTCATTTTCCTGGCTATCATTAGCATTGTTTGAGGTGGGATGATGACTTAATGGCACATTGCTAGCATTGCCCATTTTCCGGCTTGATGCAGTTTGACGGTTCTTTTAATATACATTTGGAATACATACAACGGAAGTCACTGCCTGACCTTCATACCGTAGTTGCGTCATCCAGAATTTAGTTTCACTTTTAAAACTCTATTGGGCCTTAAGCTGGAGAAGACTGAAAAAGTATATAGCAGAGAAGTATGGGAAGAAAACCTTTCCTGTTGAGACTTCCATGGACTTTTTCTGGCTTGCTCAGTAGGAAGAACCCTAATCTTAGATCAAACATGCAACTTGTGCATTACTGTCCAACAAAAAGCAACAATAAAAATGCAATTTTAGGACTGAAGACGACTTAGTTTTAAGAGAACCTGTCCTAAGGTAGTACATTTAAAATGACGGTCTCTTTAAAGGACAATAATTGAAGCTTATGTATTCTAAGCAGTTGTATTAGAAGCTGCTCCTTTCTGTTAACTCTTAAGCTTGTTGTTGACCTTCCCGAAACTGTGTGTGTTAAATGCAAATAACCATTGATTGAGCTGCATTGAAGCTGAGGCATTTATTTATAAGGAAACTTAGGAGGGGTGGATAACTTGTAACCTGTTTTTGACATACCTAATGCATTTCTGTTGATTTTTGCAAGCACTAACTGTAGAAAGTGAGCTTTAAAGGGAAACACTTTGGCCTGGTCTACATACAGTTCTTCTGCAGTGTTGAAAGGTAGTTTTACTAGTATAGAAGTGCTTGTTACCAGGCTGTTACTTAGTAGACAGTTGATCAGATTGCCATGGTGTGGAGAGGTAGGAGAGGAGTGGGACAGAAGACGTTAGCAAATACTGATAAAGCCCTCTTATTTATGCATACACCTCTTATACCCATTTCTCTACAGGCTCCCTTACCTCTCCAAAGTTTCCTAGCTATGCCAGCCCCAGCTCATTGAAGGCCCCTTTTCAAACACAATACCTTTTTTCTAGCGTGTCTCCATGTTGTTGTGCTTCTTTTCCAGAGCTGCTTTCATCTTCTTTTTTTTCTTCCCTCTTTTTCCTTGCTTGCATCCCAAGTCCTCTGCATGCTGCCATCTTTTTTTTACCCTTCCAAATAAGTTGGCTCTGGTTTATATATGCCCCAGATCCCTCCCCCTCCCAGCATCCTCTAGAAAATGGTTAATTGGAGTCTGCTGCCTGGGTTCCCCCGTGTGATAAATTAATGCTTGGGCTGGAGGAGGCCACAAAGGTGTCTGTTATCAGTATAGCTTCTTTCCCTTTTTCTGTACATAAGCTATACTGCTGTAATTGTACTTACAGTAGGGAACTATATGTCTGCAGCTAAATAAGTACAATTCATGCCATGCAGGTTAAGTCCTTAGCCTGCGTACAGGATATGAAAGCTTAGGTACAGTGGTATCCTGTGCCACCGCCTTTACGTGTGTTTTGTAGGTGAACTGGAATGCTCTTTTAAAAATAATTGAACACTGAATTAACAGAATACATGTCTGCAAAGACTATAACTACAAAACCTCCCTTTTCAGACAGCCTGGTTAAAGAAAAATGTCTGTTGCAGAAGCTGACAGGAAAACGGCAGCCCCCATTTTTTTCAGCTTTTGAAGGCTGTCAATTGTAGCAAAATGAGAAACTTCAGACACCCGCAGAATCTCACCAGTTCTTTTAAATGTTAAATTATATAAAAGTTGTTGTCTTAAGTTCCAGCATGTTTTCTTGTTGATTTGTGTCGCTTGATCCTAATAAAAGCACGTTGTTCTTAGCTCATGTGAAAGTGCCATGAGATCCTTAATTGCAAGGCACTGAAGAAATGCAAAAATGGCATTTGCAACAAGACATTCACAATGCTGGGTTTTTTTAAAAGTAGAAGTCTCTCCGTTCATCTATTAGCTATTTTCTGTAGTGTTGATCAAGTGGCTGACAGTCTAGAATTCTTGTAGAGCATTTTACTACCAAATTAACTGTGAAGTAGAGTAGCATTGACTGAAGTGTTTGGTGCTGTAAGAGTAATTCTTGACAATAGGCATTGACATTTTGTCTTGCAAAGAAAAGCTATGCAGCTCTCTTAACTAAAGAAGGTCATGCTTTTTCTGTGTCCCAACTATACCCATAAGTTTACTACATAGATTGTACTACTGAAAGTCATCTTCTGAATACAGAAACTGCACTAAACTCAGTCTGCTGCAGAGAAATCTTATTTCAGACCTGACCTAGTTACAGGCAGCTCTTCAGAAGACTGATTGTAGAATTCTTCCTTTGCATGGTAAATAAATACTGTGAGATTTGAGATCTTGAACACAGCTTTAACCTGGATTTTTTTCCACTGAAATAAACGTCTTGACTCATCCCCTCACTGACTAAGGTATACCCTTTGAACACAAGGATTGTTTTAGGTTTAATTATGTTCTGATACTGCAGAAAAGCAAAATATTTTACCTTCAAAACTATGCAAAATTTGTGGGTAGTGGCATCTGATGCAAAGACAAGAATTCTTAAATTTCTGTGAACCTGGTTTTAGGCCACAGATGAACAGTGTTTCTCTGAGTAGCAGCGGTGTGGTTCAGGTATGTTCAATGTGGTTTAAATGTAGCATACTGGTCAGCCTGAGCTGATTGTAACCGTGCTTCATAACGTGTCTTTGCTCTTTTACTACGAGACAAGTATTTTCATATAAAGACTGCATTTGATCAGTTTGTGTTTCTCTTTGAAGGACTCTGGATTCTCAATCGCTTGTTGCTTGCTTACATGTGTGCTGTCTGTTGCTTTATGAAGCCTTTTCAATTTGAGTGATAACCTATCAGTGTAAATGTTCCTTGGGCGTGTAAGGTGTACTTAATATGAAGCATGAGAGCCTACAAGTGATGGCTTCAATCTATGCACCATTAAAGTTGTTCTTACTTTTGAACTAGGAGCTGGTTTAATTATCTGGTGCCACAACAGTTAACTACCATGAAAGGCTTAGTTTGACTTCCTTCTGTTGTGTACATGTGTATATAGACATTGAAGCCTCTGACCAGTCTGAAAGCTTAAATGAAAACTGTTTTAATCAGTGTCCGTCACTGGATAAGCGCTAATTTAATTCATGATTGTTTACAAATTGGGAAAGAATAAACAAAAGGGAATGTCCTGTTTGGGTTGGGACTCTGAAGAGCCTTGAGCATTATTTTTGTAAAGGGAAAAAGAGCATTCTTTGCCAGTTCATGTGCCTGTAAAATAATTTTTTATATTGTATTCACATCCTGGGAACGAGTGGGCTGCCTTTGTTTTCTAAGTCACGTTTTCAAGCATTTTCCTCAGTAGCTGCATTTGAAAGTGAGACCTGCCTAAAAGACTGCCTTTTGGGACCAGTGAAAGCATTCTTGTATAGTTGTCCTTTTCTGTTTTCTTGTGTTAAATGAAAGTGTGTTGTGGGACAAGGATACAATTATTGCAGTGGGAAAGGTGGCCTTGTATTTGAGACACTCTTCACTGTGTAAACTTTAAAACACAATATGTAATTTAAAGACCATGATCTTCAGGCAATAATATTAAAGTGTAAGCTTTTAAAATTTATTTTGGGGATTATAGCTTGTTTTATTTTTTGTGCTATAAGATTAACAGTATTAAATGAATTATATTGTTAGAATATATGGGGTGTCTTTTCTTAAGGATTAGTGCCTTTTTAATTTCTTACTCCACATATTTCATAGAACTGGTCCCAACATCAAGCCACTGTTTTGGTTTTTTTTTCCCCAGTGCCCTGTTTGTACAGTCTAATAAAACCTGCCTCAACTTACAGTACTATTTGTTGTCTTTAGTCTTAAAACCTTGATAATATTAGCAGAGCACTGAAGTCCTTACTCTGTCATTATGAAGCCCTGTTTTGTGGGTGAATGAGAGTGCCAACCCAAGTTTTCCAGAATCAAGGGAAGAATTAAGCAGGAGAAAACGCTGTTGCCAGGCTGAATGATACTCTCCTATTCCATCCTCCTGCCTCTCCTCAGACTCTACTGCTGTGCTCTGGAGGTTCACCTGAAAAAGATGCATCTCTGGTTATACAGCTTCTCACTGTCTCCTCCACCTTCACACGCGACACTTCTGTGCTCTTCCTGTCACTGTATTTAACGCTGCTCTTTTGCCGAGGCTTTTAAAGGTCTCTGTAGAAACCACGACCACCTTCTACTGTGATACCCTTGACTGTGCTTGTGAGAATGACTGGTTTGTGCATACGGTTTGAACTTAGCTTGTTATTGTTTGAGTAAATAAGGCGTAACCGGTGCGGGTGCTGGAGAGTGGAATGGCTGGCATTCTAGCCACTGTTGAAAGGTCTCAGCATAATACATCGTAAATATCTGCTTTTGCAAGTCAGAAACCAGGAGGTCGTCTTTTGCCGTTTTGCAGTCGATCCAGATCAAGAATAGCACTAACCAGAACTTAAGGTTTTTTTAATATTTGGGATCATTCAGTTAAATCATTAACAATGTGTTAAAAGTTGAGATGATCTTACGTAGGAGAAAAACTTCAGAGGAACGTCAGACTCGGCTGCTGCAATGGAGAAGTCTAAAAAGCTTGTGTTGTTTCCCTGGACTCCGTAGGTATGTTCACAGCCTGGTGTTTGTCTTCTCTGGAGTACAGATTTCCATGCGATGTTAATAAACATTCATAGCCAACTCTGCATAGTGTCTTATCATCAGATATTCACAGTGACAAGTTACATTTCAGAGAAAAACACCAGCAAGAAGAGGTAAGGTGCATGCAGCAAGCCTGATAACCCCGTCTCAAACTATTTTGTAAGCCTGTAGCTTTCAAGAAAAAGCTGGGAAGTGCTAGCCCGGTACTGCAGCTGCATCTTGTGACCTCTTCAGTAGCTCTTGCTTTTTTACTATTACGTAGCAAAACTGAGCATCCCCTGCTATACTGGCAGTCTGCTTCCTACAAACTGAATTACAGCCCGGGTGCCGCAGCAGCAGCACTATTCCTGTCTGTGGCGAGATGCGTACAATGCCAATGAACGTAGGTGCTGCACATCCTTTCTAATGCGAGGGTGGGCCACGAGCAGCCGCTGCGTGAGACAGCTCTTCTGCATGAGACAGCTTTTCGTATTGATGTGAGGCCACAACAACCTACGGTCCCTTATTTCATTACGTGTTTAGAAATAAGTCCTTCCTACCACTTGAGCTGGGAGGGGGTTGCTGGGTTGCTTTACTGTGGCACATTTCCATTATCAGAAGGGACAAATGCCTTGCAGTCTGAGTGGGCTGCAAGGGACTGTGATTTATCTCTGCATCTGAAAATGGAGGCTGCTTCCTGCCCACCCTTGCACGAATCCCCAGCAGTACACACCCTCCACCACCTGTAACTGAGCCTGGCCTCCCTCTGTCCAGCGCTGACCTCCCGGGTAATTTTCCAGCTGGGGACCACTGCTTTTAATGCTGAACTTCTCCAGGGGCTGGCACAGCTCTCCCCTCGCTGCAGTCAGGACTCGGGTTTTGTACCAGGAGCACCCAGCACAGCAGCTACCTAAAGCTCCAGCAACAGCCCAGTTTACTCAGCAAAAGGTCAACGGTAACGAAAAACAAGCAGTAACTCAAGCTGGGTTTCTTTCTGGCTTACCTGCATACAGGCTTTCACTAATTTAAATTTGAACTAGTTTAGTTAGCTCAGTCCAACAACAGGCAGCGTAACGCTTAAGTTTTAGGTGCAAGCTAGCTGGGATGAGCTGGGCTTACCCGTTTGTCACCCTCATTTAATTAAAAGGTTTTATTTCTAAACCAGTACAATAGTGAACATCCCTGTAGATTCAGCCACATGAGCTTTAGCTTACACCTGTAGGAAATGTGCCTAAATATACTCAAATGAAATGCTGCCACAGCAAATGAACACGTTTCCTTGTAATTGTTTGCATGATTTACAATCGTGTGGATTGTGCACGTAGGAAAGCTCTTCAGGTTGGTATTCACCAGCAAGGATGGCTCACCTTGGAGCAGCTGTAGCAGTTTCTGTCCCCTACACTGTCCCCTCTGCCTTTTTTTAGAGGGCAGATCAGCTGCTCTAGTAGCAGCTGTTGAACCACAAGTCACAGCTCAGTGTGGTAAGGTAAAGCAGTTCCAATTTCAGGTTACCTTAATACCCTGAGCTGCAAACGGTGGCAGTCACTGTGCAAACAGCTGAGCCCTCCTGCACCCGGCCTGCGACTCCAAGAGGGACAGGCAGGCGGCAGGGAAAGAAACCATCACAGCTGCTCAGGCCCACAGTGAGCCTCCTGCTCCGAAATTTGAGCCCTGGGAGCTTCCTACAGCCAAAGTTGCACCAATCATTGTAACTTATTAACCCAGACTGTCGTGTGCCCACCTTGAGTCAGGTTATCAACGCACTGCTCCAGCTGGACCACCCTCCGTGAGAGCAGCCTGGGAACCCAGCGCCCACCCCTGTGACTTGCACCCATCTCCGCTTCGCGGGGGTTCTTGCTCCACACCAGCACAACCTTTGGGAGCTAAAAGCTGAGCTACTGCCCCTGTTCAGTGGTGTAATGGCTGCTCACCGGGGGAGCCCAGCAGCCCCTCGTGCGCTAGACACAGCCACACCTGCAGAAGATGCCATCCTCACTGCTTCTGAGGCAGGCAGGGGGAGCGAGGGACGATGGGGAATTAACACAGCGCTCTCCTCAGATAACCTTCCCAGCACCTGCTATCTTCATTCCAGGCATTTTGTAACTAGAACCCTCCCTGCACGAGTTATTAGTCTAACCCGCCGCTGGCGCACCAGACAATCGGGATCAGAGCTAAATCTGGGGTATCCACAGGGAACCGGCTCCTGCTTTGTACGTCCTGGCTGGTCCAACAAGGGCAGCTGAAAGTCAGCGCTGAAAAATCCTCCACTTGTAATCTTGCAGTTGGTCTAGAAATTAAGCACTAAAGCACAAGAGAAAGCATGGATCCCAGGGATTGTTAACGCCCCTCCACTGTACTGTTTCCCGGTCTGCGCTATCTAATGAATCCTCTCCAGACCCTGGGGCAGTGAGAGCTCTCGCTCGCTCGCTCGCCTGCATGTCAGAGGGCAGCAAGGGCAGAAAGGCAGCGCTGGACGTGCTGCTTTGCCTTTGCCTTCCCCCAGCTGCCCCTGCGGGCTGCCCCAGCACCCAAGATTAGGCTGACTCGGGGGGGAGCGGTGAGTCAGAGGGGAGGATGCTATTTTGAAAAGACAGAAGGGACTGACATAAGTGAACAACAGGAGCTCGTTTGAAACTCTTGGCACTCGACTCCCGTTCAGCCCACCACCGCTCGGCAGCCAAGCCAGGCAACGAGACCCCAGGGATGCTCCTGACAGAAGAAGTGATAAACCCAGCCAGGTCTTAGAGCACACTGTCACTATCCTTAATTTGTCATTAAAAACGTAAAAATCAAACTTGCCCATTTTTCATTACTGTGAAGTACCCCAGGTAGTTTACAGACTTACAGGCCCCGTGTGTTGCCAGACTCTAATCCCAGGGTTTTTAAATGTATTTTATCTTACTTTACTAATTTGATCTGGATTATGAGGTAGTTCAGGGGACTCTCACTGGGACTTCTCCATGCTGAATCCATTTCTGTAATCTTGGGCTGCCTCCTTTTTGCCCTCATCTTGTGACCAGTGATCCACTAACCTTGAAGAGAAACAGCTTTTCTCTTTCCAGGTATCACAGCTGGTGATCTGGCTCCAAGTCTGCAGTGACGGTGGATACACACACAGCACTGGGCTGGCTTTCTGCTGAGCATCCAGCCTAACGCACTGCATGGCACAAAGGAAACGTAATTCATCAGACTTGGTCGTCTTTATATAAGAAAGAGCCATATCCCTCAAAGACCAAATACCTCCCACTGCCCCCAACCACCTGGAATAGTTGTGGCTACTCAGCACTTTGGAGAATGAGATCTAAAATTAACAAAGATAATTTCCCTGCAAGAAATAGCACCTCGGCCTGGACATGGGACACATCGGGGGAGTCTGAAACGGAAAGGCTAAAATTGGCTCTGGTCTGGAATTCTGCTGAATGGGCTAACACAGGTCTGACCAACACATGAAGGATATTGGCACTATTGGAAACCTCTGTCCAAGATCATCCCAAAGTGCAGGACGTACCCCAGCAGCAACATAAAGGTTACTTCCAGTGCTCAGTAGCAGCTCCTGCCTGTATGGGGCTGAGTGACCCACCTTCACTGTCACTAGTGACCATCTGATCAAGGCAGAGGTAGGCGATGGGATGGGAAACAGCTCTCCAACCGCTGGGACAAGGTGCTGGGTTTCTAGCAAGGGTTTGTGCTGTACAGCAATGGTAGCCCACAGACCTCCACAGCAGCGTTTGTGGTATCAATGCTGGCCTAAATTTAAATAGACAAAAATAAAGACACATTGGAGAGCAGCCTAGGAACAGAAAGCGTGCACAGTCCTTGACGGGGCAGTAAAGATGTAGGACTTTCATCTGTCAAGTGTGCAGGGCTCATGCCTCCCTCGCTGCAGCGCCCTGATTTCAGCTGCATGTCGCAGTCCCGCAGCCCAGCAGCAGCAGGGCATTGAAACAGCTATGGAAAAGAGAGGGGAGCGGAGGGAGGAGATTATGTACCTGGAGAAGGACAGGTTGATTTAACACCCCTCCCTGCTGCCAAATGCTCCGTGGGCTCTGTAGTCATCACCCAAAATAGAGCCATAGCCTGTGCCTCCTCCAAGAGACAGCCCCTGCTGGAAACATGTCAGGGCATTGCTGGGGCAGTGACTTGCAGCACAGGGAGCCACCTTGGGAGCTGCTGACACCGCACCCCACTGTACCTGGCTCCTTTCCCCCACCACTCAAGCTGCCTGTTGATGCTTGCTATAGCCTGGGAACCTGACACAAGGCTCAACCCAGCAATGAATGTAGGCAGGGGTTGGGCAGAAAGGAGGAAAGGTCCTGCGTTAACCTTGGGGTGCAAGTCAGAAAGCCACCGCACATGGCTGTCATCTAACACCCAAGACACCTTGACACAAGGGGTCCCTCCCAGTCCAGCCCCAGCCAAGCAGAGGCTGAGTGGTTCCGAGGCAGCCCCTGCGGCAACCTGGTCTCTCCAGGACCGGCCACGCTGCCCTGGGAGCTCTCTTGCGCTTCCCAACGCAAAGAAACGTCCTCCCCACGGAGAGCAGCTCGTCCTGGGTAACCACCTCCTCCTTCACTTGTTTTGCTGCCAGGGTCCCTCTCGAAACGTGAGCTGCTTCAGCCCCAACTTGCCCTACACTCAGCCTCCAGCAGCACCTGAACAAGACCAGTCACGCAAAACCCCTGCTCCAGACACGTCGCGACAGCACAGGAGCTTGTGTGCTTTAATCACAAAGCAGCGACGCGGCCGGTTTCTTGGGTTTCCCCATACTCTCCATCGCCTTGGGATGCCCTCGGTGGGGCTTCCAGGCCTCAAAACCTTTGCAGCAAACACACTGCAGGCGGCCACAGCTCTGCCCCAGCCGTCCCCTCGCAGGTCACACGCAGTCACTGGGTGGCACTGTGCCCCAGCCTGTGCAGCCGCCCGGCTCCATCCTTGTCCTCCGCTCGGGGTGTCCGGGAGGAACCCCCAGCTGGGGCAGGGGGCCAAGGCCTCCTGGCCAAAGCGCACCCATGTGTGGCAGCCAGCCCCGCTCGGCCGCGGCCACGCTGGAAGCAGATGGGGAACCCCCGGGAGCCCGCAGGGAGGTGACCCCCAGCTCCCAAACCACGGGCTCCCGCTGCCTCCCCACCAGGCTTTCTTTCCCCACTACAGTTAAGTTTTCTTTACCGTGGTAAAAGGAGATCAACTGCGTCTTTACAATATCCTCCTCCATAAAACTAATAGGCCAGGCAATTGGTACAGCCCTGTGAAGTACTTTATAGTCTGGACTCAAGGAGTCAGCACCGCAGCTCACAGGCCATCCCAAGCCCAAATCCCAGGAATTGCAGCGTTATTTCTCCTTGCCATCCGCCCTTTCGGGCTGGGAGCAGGGTGAGGATGAGCACAGTGCCCCGCCGCCTGCCCAGCTTCACTTGGGCCTGTCTCCCACCACCCAGAGCCTCGCTCGACTCCAGCAGCACAGGGCTGCTAGGACCATCCGCAGGGATCAGGGTTTCTTCTTTCCAGGGCACTGTGACACAGCTCTGCCCCGATTCCAGGAGCTTTTACACCATCAGGGTGAGTCAAGGACCAAGACACTGGGCCCAGCTCTGGCCAGGCAGGTTTCTTTGTAAACACTTTGCCGTTTGCTTCATTTGCAATTGAAAGCCAGAGGCCTCCTCACCCTTGGGAGGACCAGACAGCCCTTCTTGACACGATGATGGCAAAAGCCACTCGGCTCTGTGAAGGTCCCTTCCCTCCACATTGACAGCCCCGTGTCTGTTTGGGAAGCTGGCGGTGACACATTTGGTGTAACCTGGAGCCCCATTTGGAGGGTACCTGTTGGGGTTTGAGGGATCGGTTTTGCTTCGCACGTTGCTGGGACCCGGCAGATCTCAGTGGTGCGCTCCAAATGTATGTCAGCCTGAACCCGGTCCTGGCTCCAGCGGTGGCTGGGTGTACGACCTTGGGGAAAGAGATAACCAAATGGAGCAGAGGGTGCCTACCTTCCTTCTTCCTGATGCATAAAAGCAGCCTGAGAAAAGTTTCCTTTAATCGCTCCCCCTACATTAGACCTTCCAGGGAAAATTAGCACAGATGCAACGTCAGTGGCACCGAGGGAATGGACCCTGAATGACTCAGAAGGGGGTTAATTAGTTTGTTGAAATCCTTCTCTCTTTAGTTGCCACCTATAGCTCCAAGACCTGACACACAGTTGGGAAAAAGGATCTCTTTGCTGAAAATCAATGCTCTTTAGAGGTAAGAAGAGCTAAAGGTCCTCCATGGAGTATACTGTTGGGAAATAAAGTGGAGGAGAGTATTCCTCTGCCATTAGGGTAGAAGACAAATGGGAGATGGGAAAGCAAAAGGTTTCCAGGTCTCCATAAAAGTCAGAAGG
Source organism: Ciconia boyciana (assembly GCF_034638445.1). Classification (NCBI taxonomy): domain Eukaryota; kingdom Metazoa; phylum Chordata; class Aves; order Ciconiiformes; family Ciconiidae; genus Ciconia; species Ciconia boyciana. The sequence goes on from NC_132948.1 coordinate 5,827,155, forward strand.
GAGACAAAGAGCCCATTTCTCCCCTCTGTGGTTTACTGCCTTTAATCTCTCTTTGCTTTAGTGTCCCCACCTACCCCGCAGGACAGAGTTGCGTTTAGACGTGCCGAAACGCTTAACTAGCATTTGCAAAAATGATTCAAGATCCCCAGATACCGACTGCCAGAGACATGCGAAGTGTTACTGCTCGTCCCTTCGGAGGACAATCTGCTCCTCAGCACCGGAGCTGCCAGCGGACAGGCTCTCTGCTCCCAGACGTGCTGGGCACGTAACAGGAGGGTGCTAGGCAGAGGGAGCAACATCAGAAATCCCCACAGCCCCTTATGAACAGTTTCTTCCTTACGTTAATTTAATGTTAGATTGTATCCACCCCAGATAATTCTGCAAAACAGCTCCCAGTCCTGCCAGAGCTGCCCCGAGCACTGCAGCACTGGTCACCTGCAGCAGAGCTGGTCTATGCCCGCGGCGAGACGTGGCACTGCCAGCACCTCTGCTATCCCCACCACCGTTTTAGTGTTGTAACAGGATGGGAGGATTAAAACACAACTCTGCAGCTGAGTGACTGCCATGGGCAGCACTGTGGGACTAAAATTTCCTCGAGTACCTGGTTTTAAAGTTGGGACTAACTTCATTTGGAGTCCACATCAGAACTCCGTGCTGCCCCGTGGGGATAGAAGGGAGCACAGCTTCAGCTCCATAACTAGAAGTCTGCTCCTTTAATCCAAGGACAAGATTTCTTTGCTAGGCACACGATGAGCTGCCTTCCCTACCTTCTATACCATCCACTGACGTTTCTATTTCAAACTAATTGCCACTACATCATCTGATCCCGCCCAGCTGTCTAAAAACAAAAATATCAACACCCTGCGTACCGCTGGGACCTCTTTGTCAGAGGCTGTGAACTCATCTCCATCCAGCACCAGGATGGATTGAACAAACTGAAGCAGTATTTTATTGCTGAAGCACAAAACATGGGAATAAACAAGCACCGAAGTGCTACTGATCATTAAAACCAGATGGGAGCCCATTTACTGCCTCCAACAGCGAGGTGCCACTGCTGCTCCGCTGAGGCCCCATTGAAATAGGAAACCCGTCGCACCATCTGGGAGGTGCTGGACGGCAGCAGCTACACGCAGCCCCTGCAATTCAGGCCTGGATTTATCTGTACTGTCCTCTCACCAGCACCCCAGGGATAACCAAGGAGTGACAGAGCTTTTAGTCCTAGCTCCAGAAGTACAGTCACTCCTGTAAGGTTGTGCCTACACGAAAATGCTCCAGTAGGGACAAGCAGCCTGTCCAGGGCCAGTCCCACTGTCCAGGGAAGGTGGGATGGGGAGAATCACAGGCCAAATTGTCCACACACAGAGCAGGGACTTGGTTGCATTTCAACAGCATTTGTTCAAGTGCAGGTCAGAGAACCATCACAGGTTCTGGTCACCCCTGTGCAGTTCAGCTCCTGGATGGTGGATTACCCACAGCAGCCCAGGTCTGACCTCACTTCCTTACTGACCAGTGCTGTCTGGCATGAGAAGCTGAATACCACGGTGGGAAGAAGCCAGGGACTATTTCCTCTCCTTCCTCACCAACACACCCGCCGCAGATAAATGCACAGTGAGAGCATTCCCAAAGTCTGGAGTACTGGAAACTGGCCCTCAGAAATAGCTCCATCGTGAGCACCCCGATCTGCAAGCTGAGCTCAACCCCCCCGCCTTGCACCTCTGTCTTCAAGCCCCATCTTCCCGTGGCAGGGAGCCCTCTCAGCAGCCCAAAACAGGAGCGCTGCATGGGGCCAGGGGTAGATTTCCCAGGCTGCCCCTGTGAGCTGGAGAGGAAATGCAAATAGAGCAGGAGACTGCTGGAGAAGCAGAGATAGACAGATGCTTTTACACTTCAAAGGAAACAGGGCCCTGTGAGGCTTTCAGGAATACGCACAAATCGATAGACTCCTTTTAAACACCAAGCACATTTGCTCAAGTGTGAGGCAATTAGTCCCTGAGGATGGAGGCAGGACAGGGCCATTAACAGACATACGGGCAGGATGAAGCGAGGGATGAGAAACATGCGGCACGGTTCCACGCGAGACTGCCAGCCCAGCCTGATGAGTTGGAAACCTTGCTGTCCTGGCCTAGCGTTCTCCATCCACGATTTTCAAAATGCCCTCGTGTCCCCAGGGGCTCTAGAGGGAGCTCATTATCATCATTTAGCCTATGTCAGTGCAATGCTCAGCATATCCCTTTGGTGATCAGGGAGGTTTTGATCCTCTCTCTTCCACTGCTCAATTGTTCACTGCTTTTATCCCTGGAGAATGATGACCAGGGATGCCCCAAAGGATGCAGGAGTGCTGACTTACACTTACTGGATCTGCAGCAATTCTCATTTCCCCCTCACCTGAATGCTGCTGGGTGGTGCCTGAGCTGCTCTGGACAGCTCTTGTCTCCACAGAGCCCCTTCTAGATGGTAAAACAGAGCCAAAACCAGATTGTGGGCGAGCAGAGGGCTGGCTGCTCAGCATGAACAGAGCCAGCATGGGGACGGACCCCGCGGTGCAACAGAAATCAGGACTGACTCATCCCCTTCTACTCTGCACCAGCCTTTCCATGCAGATCTACCCTTAACCCACTGCCTCCCAGGTGCCGGTGCTTTGCAACCCCACAGATGGGAGCTGGAGGAGCGACGGTGCCAGCACGCAGGAGGTCTCTCCCGTAAATAGCCGCTGTGTTTTACATGTACAGTCTTATTTTTCAATGAGAGGCAGAGATACCAAAACTGAGCAATGTTTTATGCCTGGCTGCGTGACTGATGATGTGCCTGTCCTGTATCGCTAGCTACCCACTCCCACTCTCCTTTATGGAGACACAAAATTTTCCCTCTTCAGTAAAAATAGGAGAGGAAGAAATAAAAACCTCAGCATGTCCCCAAAGAACTGTAAGAGATGGAAATTAAATCCATCCATTACACTCACCAAGCAGGGCGCTGTCTGGGCAGGAACACTGTAGTCGTACACCTGCACATTCAAAAGAAAAAAACGGAGTATTGCAGAAGTGTCAGAGGCAATCCAGCACCCTACAGCAAAGTACTTCATGCCATAAACCAAACTCACGTGACTTGGAAAAACAAAAAAGGAACAACACTAAATCAAGCTGAGCAGCAACACTGTTCATCACGGCTGCAGCGCATCTCCTCACTCCTGCGTTGAAGGATTGCTTCACCCTTAGTTACAACTTTGTCTGATGCTGCTGCTCAGGCCAAGGTCTCAAGAACACTTCAGCATTTGTTCTGGGCAGCGCACACTGCGTGCTGCGGGGAGCACAGGATGTGGAGAAGAAACGCTTTCCCGACTTGCTTCACTTTGTCCCATGAGCCTGCAAGCAGCTGCGTTACCTCTCCCCGGGTTTCTCCCGCTCAGATTTGCTGTAATGTCCAGAAGCCACATTTAAACTTTACTACATCTCTGCAAAGCACGACAGTGAAACCAGCTTACCTGGAGTTGCCAGGAGCCAGGTCAGGAGCATGCCTGCTTCTTGCAGCCAGGGCAACTGACGGTTGAGCCCTAGAGAAAAAGGTAGAAACAGGCACCCCATACAGCCACAAAAGAACAGCAGCAAAGTTGTGCCTCCAAGCGCCGCAGGAGCCCAGCCAGCCTCTGGGTGGGCTTTGGGGCAGGCATCACTCAGGGCAGAGGGGGAAAGACCCCCTCAGGGCAGACAGACCACCCCGTCCCCAGGCTCCGGGGAAAACCCTTTGTCCTCCCTTCTCAGCTGGCCCTGGAGTTTTACCCCCTTGCTCTTTGCTCTTGGCCATTTACAAAGTTAACTCGGGCTGAGGGCGGGGAAGCAGGTAAGGGAAGACACCTGCACCCCGCACATTTGGCTGCTGCTGAGCAGGGAGAGGGGGCCTGGCAGCTGCCTGCAGCTCCCGGGCAGGAGGTATTTGGCTTTGTGCCGGTCCAGCCCTGCGCGGCGGGTGACGGCTGCTGTTTGTTGTTGTCAGCCAAATGCTGCGTCCCCCCTGCTAAGAGGCTCCGTATGGGATCCCAACCTGGGGCTCGCAAATTAAGTGGCTTTTAACTCTGCAATAAAAAACCATTTGACTTGAAGAATGTTATTATTCCTGGAAGGGGGTTTGCACTGCTTGCTTGGATTTGCTTAAGGTGACACAGTACATATGCTGACCAAGGAAATGCACTGTAGGAGTCTCCTGGGAGGCTCACCAAAGACCAAACGACAGACACCCTCACGCTGGGCAGTCAGGTCAATCCAGGAGGAAGCAACGAGTCCAGCTCAGCCTGGCTGTCCAGCTACAAGGCAATTCAAGTGCCCCAGCCCACCTGGGCACGGAAACACTGCTCCCCAGGATGTCCCCACGCCTCTCTGCAAGGCAAGGAGCCTCTCTGGGCCCCACCGAGCCCCTGTGGTGACAGGCAGACCCTGCCCCACACCATGCAATGAGGACTCACTGCCGACGCCATGCACCGCAGAAGGTGCCGGTGAGCAGCGCTCCCTCCGGGCTCGGCTGGGCCAAGGAGGCTGATCTGATGGCACCAGACGGCAAGTTTGGTTTTCACCAGCTGAGCAAATCTCTCTCCCTCCAGCTCCTGGAAATCAGATAAGCTCTTACTGAAACCAGCTGGTAGCGTCTTCTGCAGAGCCAGAGGGTGACCAGGTGGGTTCAAGTGCAGACGCCACATCCTGGGCCAGGCGAGAGGGGACCCTGCACCCCTAGGAGGACTCCATGTATCTTTTGCGAGGCGTGGGGAGAGGTGGGCACTCTCCCGAGCCTGCGGCTGCTTACCGAGATGCAGCTGTCTGTGGAAGAACTGCAGCGTTGGCAAGAAAGCATTTTTCTGCTATTCCCGTCTGCACTGAAGCAGTGTCAGACAAGGCTTAAGGCTGCAAAAACCAGTAGGAGAAACCAAAATAAACCAGGATCTTTATTTCCCATAGGAAATTTACCTAGATCCCATTTATAGTCCATTTGCCCTCATCCTTATGTAACTCCTCTGCAGGAGAGGAGCAGAAAACGCAGAGAAAATAAACAATTTGCTGCAAAGAATTAGTGCAAGAGACTGAGTCACATCTAGCGATGCAAGCAGATAACCCGGGGCTCACTGAATACGCTGCGCAGAACAATGAATGCCTAGATCAACAGCGTATGTCATGCATGTACAAACTGGCCCCAGGTAACATGACTAAAGTGGAGCCACTGGTGTGCTTGAAAGAGATGCACAAAAACCATGCTTTAGAGTTCATTTTATTGCTCTTAATGGCCTGCCTTCCACACGTCTCATTTCCTTTTATTGAAGCTGTCAGAGAGGCATTACATTATCTCACATGCGTGCAAAAACAGCGTTTCAGTCGAGCTCATACAGACTTTTATATGCCACAGCTGAAGAAAACAAGACAGTGGGAACTGCAAAGGGAGGAGGCGGCAGCAGAGTCCAGAGCACACACCTACGGGCGAAATTTCCAAAGACTTCACAAACCAGCCAAGCCGCAGTCCCTAACCAGAGACAGGCGAGTGAGGAAAGTAAAGGTATTTTTCTAATAAGCCAGATGATTCACTGAAGAAGGGCAAGGAGTCCTGTTGCAACAGAAGGCTGATGAGTAATTAATGGCTCGTCCTAGGCACAAGGCTGAGTCTTTTAGCCTGGTGCAGAGCTGCCTGCCAAACCAGCTCTACTGACAGGTCCATGGGGCAGCAGCACTTGCAAAGCTATTCTGAAGGTTTGGAAAGAACATTACACCCATATTTGCACAGGGGTTTGCTTCCCTGTGCTGCCCAGTTCTCCTCAGTTCCTCATACTCACCACAGCATGGTTTTCATCCTCATTAGCACCCTGTGACAGAGGGAAATACAACCCAACTTCAAAGATAAAGAAACAGATCTACCCAAGTAGCCTGTGAGGGGGTGCATTACTTTCTCTTTTCTTGTTAGCATGGCCCTGGCAGCGATCACGGCGGGGTACGAGAAGGACTGCCTCCACTGCAGAGACCTTGCAGAAAGTACCGCCCTCCGGGTCCCTGCACACAGGGCTCAAGGCACCGAACTCCCTAGCCAGCCTTCTCATCTGATTTCCAAGATGTGGAAAACAGTGGTGGCAAAATCAACTACTAATGATCAGAGACAGAGTATTTTCCACATCCACAGAGGACAGTCTTTTACAGCTGACCTGCCTTCATGCAGCTGGCATTTGGACAGCAGGAAATGACAATATTCTGGGGTTAAAAACAATCTCCTCCACATTTTTCTCCCCAACCAGATTTATTTTTAGTGAGTCACTCACATCCACATGCGTGTCATGCACAGCAGGTATAAATCGCTACTGGCCAGGGTGCTATCAGAGGAGAGGCTAATAGGGTATTATGTACATATACTGTGGTGGAGTCTGACCTTTATTTAAATGCTGCACATCTCACACCCATCCTGTGAAGCCAAGGGGAAGTACTTGGCTGCTCTGTACACATCATAATTGTGGAACAAAAGCAGTTAGAAGTCTACTATTTAAATAAGGAAGTAGTCATTGTAGTTGAGTTTCACAAATTTGTAGGGCTACTTTTCAAAGTCATTTGAACAACAATAAAGACGGCTCCACAGCTCTACGCTAGGCACACGCACAGTGCTGACCTGGTACCCGAACAGACCAGCACACAGCCTTTCCCGGTGTACCTGCACACCGGTCCTGATGCACCAGTGGTCACAAATCCGCCTAGGTCTGCTCACAGACAACATCTTGCTACACACACGCGCGCGCGCACACACGGAGAAAACCATCTGGCATGCAGGCTAAACGACACACCTCACTGCCTACTGATGGCTACAGGCACTGCCTACTGATGGCTACAGGCCACACAGCAGCTTATTTAAAGTGTTACAAGAAAACATTCCCTAAATAACACCTAGGAACAGGTCTATCCTCCCTGAGAAGCAAAGAGCTTATCTCAAACGAGGCCGCATTGCCAGGGCCATTCTGCCACTTAGGCAAACAGGGATGCTTCCCCCTTCTAACATGAAGATAAAAAGAAATCCTCTTTGCAAGGCAGTGCGCAGGCTGCTCACTGGCAGAACAGCTCCTCCCCATGATGGGACCGCAGAGGTAACGGAGGTGAAACTGCTCTGGTAACTAAACATGGAAGCAGATCCCTACAGACTCCCAAACAGTGGCAAGATGACTTCGCCCACCAGCCTGGGAGGTGCTGAGCTCACCAGCAATGCAGCACACAGCTCAGGACCTACAGGGTATTAATTAAAGTATATGCCTGATGAGCAATGCCAGGCTGGTGAGAACTGCCTATTGACAAAGCTTGCTCAGAGTGTAGCACGGTAACCACAACTACAAATTATATTCTCCAGGGGTGGCAGGCGGTGGAAGAAGGAAGAAGTTCACCGTGAAAGATTTCCTTTCCATTGAAAGGAAGAGGCCGGAGTGACGCAGCCAGCACTGCTGTTCGTGGCCCTGTTTCTGACAACCACGGGCCTTTGGAAACCTCCAGAGCAGCCCCCCACGTTCCGTGCACAACCTCCCTCCACCACTGACAGAAAGAAGAGTGTGTTTCACTAACCTTGAATCTAGGGGTGACAGAAGAGGGATGGGCACGGGGGACAGCGCTCCAGACACACAGGCGTTGCTGCATATTTTACTCTCATATGCTGCTGGAAGAAAGGCAAGACTCTAGCTTTAGTTTGACTATACTAAGTGAGGAAACTGCTCAAGGGGGCACCACAATTGCTTGTTTTGCTCATCTTTGCAAGAATTCTCTACAGGTTCTTGGCCACCTGGACGGCTTACTAAAGCTCCTCAGCCCCTATCTCCTTGCACGCAAGTCCTAGGAGGAAAGGATTTTGGAAACTGCCAAACGCAAGACGCAAACAGCCCGTGACTGAGAGTTCGGCAGCTCTTTAAATACTGCTCTTGCAGCTCCTGTGGTTTCCTACTCCTGCTGGGAAAAAAAACCACTGCAGAACACATTGATTCAGTCCAACTCACACTGACATGGCTGGGACAGACACCAGTTTAGCCATTGCTTGTGAAATACAGTGAGGATTGTTGTGCAAGGAGACAAGGAAGTAAAGCTGTCCCATGTTACTGCTTGCAGCGATGCCTCTTTGCCTAGTGTAGACAAGGCTTCAAGATCAACACTCCAGAGCAAATATTATCTCATTTACAATTGTCTTTCAGTCTTTTCATTGGGAAAGGTGTTCCCCGTTCACCAGCAGGCATATGGGAACAGAGGGTACTGGCTCCACTCTGCCATGGTCCCGTGGGCATGTCCTGGAGCCCCCTGTGTATTGTACTCTGTGGAGAAGGCCGAGTAGCTCATTGCCCTGTACTGGCTGTGGGAAGGCACCATCCACTGGCCGAGGCCTTGCTCGGTGCCATAGGGACTGTACATGGGTGCTCGGGCCCCGGGTTTCCCGACAGAGTCTAGAGCCATGTTCACTACTCCTGTGTAGTCCTGGGGAGGAGGCAGAGGCGGGGGGAGCGGAGGCAGGTTGGCGAAGCCCTCTGGGAGCTGTTTGGAGTCGTGCTCAGGTACCGTGGCGAGATCCAAGGGGTGGCACCTTGCCCGGAAATCATTCAAGGTTGCAGCATCGCGGGTGGGAAGCTGCTGGCTGTCCCCGGCTTCGTGGAACCTGAGCCACGAGGGCAGAGAAGAGTGAGTCAAACCTACCGCAGCGGAAAACCACTGCAAACCCACACAGATCCCCTGGGGAAAGGCAGGGCAAGCTCTTAGCATGCCCTCTTCCCCTTGCCTACTGCTTCTTCTTACTGTTAGTGTGGATTTTAGTCCAAGCTTCGCTGTCACTCACACAGAAAAACTAAATGCCAGAGAAGGTAAGCCCAGACTACTCTAGTTCTGGCTCAGTTCTAGTGTGGGCTCACTATAACTCATGCCTGAATCTGCAATGATAAGAAGAAGGGGGGGAAAAAAAAAAAAAATCACTGGAGTTCTGCCACTCCTCCAATGCGCTTCCTTCAAAGGACAGGCAAGTTCTGAGGTACACAGAGCTGTCTGGGAGAGCATTTCAGGACAAGGAAATAAACAGCACTACTAAGACATGAGTATGCCCAGAATCGGTGCGTTTGAAGTAACACAGAAAGGCCTTGTTGTGGAGATATCTCTATGCTAATCTAGCACCTATCACCCAGGTATGCTGTTCGACAGAAAGGCATCCTTCCTCACTCCCACTGGCTGTTTTTGTTAGGAAATACCCAGTAGAAGAGGAGGAATCCCATCAGTTAAAGGGTGGCTTTGGACATGAGCACTGGGAGGTGGGACTCACCGATATGTCTGGTAGGACGGCGTAGGCACTTGCTGCTCTCTGGCCAGACCCTCCCTCTGGTCAGCTGGCACCGGCGATGCTGCAGGAAAGGCATGGCTGCCATTCTGCTCCGAGACCCAGAAGGGGTATCCACTGCTGACCACGATGGGGTTACTCTCTTCCTTCACATCTGCATTCTCATCTTTCTCAAAATCTGACTCATAGCGGGAAAAAGAAAGAATGGAAAAAAATGAGAAGGGGGAATAGAGAGCCAGAGCTCACAATGGTCTATTGGCAGCTGGATTAATCGCAGGATGGTGGAAGGAAACACACTAATACCTCTTCTGCAGTCATACTGCCTTAAGGGACTAGCCCTTTGAAGCATTTTTCTGCCCTTACACTGTGGTGTTCGGTCCTGCCCTGTCCTCTCTCCTTAGCTACTGCAAGCAGCACCATGAATGGGAGCAAGGAATGATCAAGCTTAAAAACAACCTAACAGAAAGAGTAAAGATTTTTTTTTTTTTTTAAATGGTATCAGTTCCCCCATCTGCACCACAACCCAGCTGCACAAACAGCATTACCGGCACAACTGCACTGATGAGAACCAAGAAGAAAGCAATGGGTGATACTGCAAGCTCGTATCACTACTGAAGAGAAAACATGAAAGCACAGCCTACGATCACAAAGCGTAGCTAGGCTGGGAGGCTGGTGAGAGAGCTGATGAGTAGTCAGTAATGACAAGCGACTTGCGCGCAGGCTCCTGTGGATTATTGCCAGAAAAAGTCAGAGACTCAAAGCCATCAGAGAGACAGCACCCTTTAGGGATTCCACCCAGGCCACGAGACACAGCAGAGCTATGTTGCTGTTTCTTTTTCCTTCCTACGGCCCAGGCACTGTTTGGAAATCATTCTCTGGGTTTGTTGTGATCAATATTACCACGTTCCTCAGCACCGGACTCCTTTTCCTCCGGCAGCTTCCTCTTCTGGCCCTTGGCTGGACTAGGCTTCTGGCATTTGGCTCGTCCTTCCCTGAGAAAGAAACAAGACATGGGGGTAGCTTGTATGTAAGCTTTTTCCCCAGGTAAATATGCAAGGGATGCTGGACAAGCCCTGGAAGACAAAAAGATGGGATGAACCTCTGACATTTTGTGACTTACACCTCTCCTAGCAAAGCACCCTGATTGGCCCTCGGGGAATACTCTTGCCATAGTTGAATTATAGGGTTAGCCATGCCGCCTGCCACCAGTGCACATTTCCAGCGAGAGCCCTCGCCCTGCAGGATACTGGGGATAAATCGGTAAAGGGGTTGCCCACTTCACGTTTGTACAAAAGGCACAATCAACATGGAAACTCAGCACCGGAGGTTTTGGCACTGAGTTTGTAAGTGTAGTCCGATGTTGGATATACATGTTATACAGGCAGGTACGTGTATAGTAGAGTGGATCTTTTGCTTGAAAGCAGCTTTCTTCCTAAATGGAAAATGAGTCTAAGCTTAGTCAGAAATGATCTTATTAGGAGGAGAATGAAAATCCATGACATTTTCAAAGTTTAAGTAAAAAAGAGTGAGTTTTGGCCTTTTTCATCAGGAAATGAGATTTTTTTCAGGCATAAAATAACACAAAACAAAATCTCAGATATTTTCATAACATTTTCTGCTTGGAAAAAAACATTTTTTCCTTCTCTATTGCCAATCTGTGGTCGCATTTAAGCTTTTTTTTATTCATCTCATCCACTGGCTGCCCTCAGACCAGACAGAAGATCTCACTGGTACTGGTATCCATCTTCCCTCTTTCAGACAAAATCTCCTGTTGGAAGAGATACTTTTCCACACACAGGGAAAGGAGATGAGGGACCCTCCAAATGCCAGAATCAAGCTGATCTCAAAGAGACACAATGATCTACTGTGGACTCCTATTATCACTGTTGTTCACATGTCAGACTCCAGTCTAGCTCCAACTTGCAAGGGAATGGAGGTCTCAAATTTGTCACACCTCCCACATTTCTGTAGGAAATCCTGTATCTCCTCCCGCCCCCCAAGTCTCTTGGGAGGAGGCTGCACAATGGGACATCATTCCCAGATACAAGCAAATGCAGTGTACACAATGCAGCAGGCTCTGCAGAGCTAGCTGGTAGAGTTTTGCTCAATGGCCTTGGGTAAAATTCACAAGTGAACTCCAGTTATAAATAAATTAAGATGAAAAAACAGTTCACCTTCGAGTGTTCTTCCCATGCTCACGGAAACCTTTAGCAAATGGATTGTTGTCGATCTTGAGCTTTGTAATCTTAAAATAAAAGGAACAAGATTCAGTATCATGGTGAGTGGTTGGGTTCTTTACTGTTTCAAGACCTTCACCTCAGTATTTATCACTGAGGGTTTTGGGCATGCCCTTGCCACAGTATCTGAGCTCTCCTAGCAGCTCCCATTATTGATTAGGAACTGATACAGAGAAAAGTGACTTTGCCAAGGTCAGCAGGAATTTGGGTGGGATTCATCTGACTAGAGAAATAGACAGGGTCAGTATCTGTATCTGGACTTTTGCCCATACTTTTTACTGCATTTAGGGTTCTGTTAATCACTGACAGCACACTCAACACAATTAAGGTGCATGATTCATCTCATCCCAGAGTAGATGTTTTCCACAGGAACCATAATATGCCTATTTCTTTCCACTGTCCATCACAGGCGCCCAGGGTGACTAGCCTGGAAGGAGACACCTTCCTCTACAACTTTTCTAAAGACAGAGTATTTAGCAATGTGTCCAAGGGCAATACTTGCACACTGTACCTGCTCATTCTGGTAGGCAGTTACAGAAGTGAAGACAGTCTCAGGGAAGCTGAAGACTTGGAAGATGCTCCAGCGGACGCTGAAGAGGTCATCTGCCTGCACAATGTGGAAGCGAGGCTTGTAACGGTGCATGGAGTGGAGGATGATCTGGCACAGAGACAGACAAAGGAGAAAGTTTCTATGTGCAACCACTGCCAACACACTGTGCAAAGTCTCCTGTGGAGACTCCCAGGACATCCATTGCAAACCAGGGATGCCTGCCTGGGACTGGTGTCTTCACCATGCCTCGATAGTGACGGTACAGACTAAAGCCTTCCCTTGCAGGTAGTTCAGAGAGTACAAGGGCTGGGCTGAGGAAGGAAGAGAGGGCACTTGGATATGTTTTAATTGCCACGATCTCATTTCTCACAAACCTCACTTATTTCCCTTAACATCCATCTGCAATGAATTCCAAGAGAGCACAGCACAAAGACCAACTACAACCTACATGCCCGTGTTGATCCAGAGTGTTGTTCGTGAGCTTCAGTTTTTGGAAGGAGACGGGTTCTTTCATCCAGTGGCTGCCAGGAGCTGGGGAATCTGGGTGGACGTAGGTGCGACAAGGGAGCTGGGGCTCTGCTTTTCCAGCAACTTCCCACTGATCTTTATTCCACTGTGAAGGGAAAGACGGAAATCTAGAGCTTAAAAAAAATTACTTTCATTATAGGAAAACCCCAGCAACTTTGCTTCATTGTTGATTCAGTGGACTCCTCTGAAGCACAGACCTGACAAGAAGCAGATTTTCTCTTATAAGCCATGATCATGTTACTAAAACAGCTCCAAGATTAGGCCTCATTTTTCCTCTTTCTCCCAATGGCTGTCAGAGAAGCCTGACATTAATCATGATTAAAACTGTACCGCTTACAATGAAAATTAGTTACCTTTCCAGCTGCTCCCCAAGCAAAACTGACAAAAATTCCAGAGAGGCATAAAATCCACCAATCACTTCTGAACTTTGTCCAAAGACAATTTATTTATCAGCCTGGCCAGTGAAGCATAGAGATTAATCTATTTCAAATGAAGATGGAAGGACAGCATAACTTCTATTATTTAAAGTACTTACCTTGTACCTGAAGTTGTCCATTGGCACAAAATCTACCAGCATGAGGTACTTGGCATATGGGATTAAGCCAGAGACTTTGATTTTGCATTGTGGAAACATTCGTCTGAGGAGAAATGAAATATGCTGTATAAGGATTTCTCTACAAAGATCAAGCAGCAGGTTATGTTTACTCACTATTGTGCAAGGTTCTGGTAGCAGTATTTCTACAGGCCAGCTATTGAACTTTTTTACCATTTTACTGATGTATTGTCTAATCCTATGGGCTTAGGTGGAATAGGCACTAACAGGGCAGCAGTCACTGATGGCCTGACATTGTTACTGCTTTTGTTCTTCTGATTCCTGTAACACAACAGTGGGAAACTTAAAATAAAATATTTGGAAATTGCACATAGTTCCTAGCCTTCTGCAGCTATCACAGACCTGGAGGATAGATTAGAGCATTTTCTAGCGTGGGTAGAAAATGTGCACTCGTCTAAGAGCACATCTAGCTTTCCATTCCAGCACTCCCTGCCACCACTTTAATCTTCTGACTCTGCAAAAAAGCTTTGACACCTACCTCCCTACCCAAAGGGATTATTTCAGCTCACAGCAGCTTTGACATAATACATTACAATTTCACAATTTCATGTTCTTTCACTGCAAGCTCCACAATGCATGGCTCATTTAAACTTTAGAGTAGTCTGCATGCACAGATCGTTACTATTCTACGCCATGTTCTTGTCTGCAAATGCAGACTCAAAACTAGGTATTTACTGCTCAAGTGCTGCTGCCTGTGACCGAGGCAAAGGAAGCCCAGAGCACTTCCCAGAGCAACCACGCAGCGACAGGAAGAACATCAGTGTTAAGTGCTGAGATAAGAGTACAGAAGTTTTGTCAGCACATCAGCACCACAGTGACCTTTTGCACTTCACAGTTTGGACTTCTACGACATCCTGAAAGTGCAATTCTTCTGCCAGCGGCAGGGAGATGTGCATAATTGGCTAAAAAACTAGTTTAAGGGCCACCATTTAAAAAATAAGCACTCGGAGATTTTGTTAACAGCTTGGAGGGGTGTGGTGTGGGCAGCTGTCCTGCTCCCCTCACCTGCCAGATTTGGTGATGATCATCTCAGTTCCGATCTGATGAAACTTCATCCAGAGACCCATGTCCTCGAGGGTGACCACAATGGAGCTCTGCGGGTAGGGCTCCAGGCTGGGGGAAGGAAGTGCCTCACACGGCGTTTTCACGTCTACCGGGAGAGACACAAAATGGTAACTTCAGACAGGCAAGGCAGGAGGGGAGCCGGTGTGAAGCAGCCTCTCCTGCTCAGAGACAGTGCCCTCAGATGCAGCATCCACGTTGGCTCTCCTAGTACCCTCCAGTGCCAGCTCCCTCCAGTACAGGGAGCTACCGAATTTCACGTGCTGTTGTAACACACGCGGTCCGTACACCTGGCCGTTCACTCTCCCGTCTGGCCACGGTACCTCTCAGCCCCAAACCACCGCGCGGTGCACGGTACTGGTTCAGCTCAGGGAGCTGAATGCCGTGGCTTCACCCATGAAGGTCCCAGGTGCTGCCGAGAACTAGGGAGCCTGTGCCACAATAAACCTCTTAAAGAAAATCCATTATTTTTTTCAAAGGCTTTTTGTTACTTAGTAGGCTCAGAAGGCATAAATTCTTTTCCAACAGGTTTGTTTTTAGTTGATAAGTTCTTTTGTAAAGATTTGTGTGTTGTAAAAACTCAACCCGATGTCCTTTATTACAAAAACAAGACTGGCAGATAGCCACAATCCACTTTTATTCCTGTTCTGGTATGATTACGGTTACACAAAACACTTTATCAAGAGAATAACATGAAAGCTGAAATGATTGGAAAGATTTTAAGTGTACCAGTGGGTAATGGGAGAAAATGACAGATAGGTGGTAGCAGAGGTGAAAAATCTCTCCAGAGGACAAAAAAGGGACAGACAGGAGACCCAAATGTAAGTGAAGGCAAGAAAGGGAGGTGACAGAGCCAGACCATGGAATATTCTGAAAAGAGGATTGCTGGTCTGAACTGGACTTGGAGATGGAGACCACTGAGGAGCCTGTGATGGTGGTGGAAGGTGCCTCTTCAGTAACACAGCACGGCACATCAGAGGAGCTGCCTGCAATATGCCTGCACTTTCTATTACAGGCAGAGGACTAACTATGGTCCTGTGGAAGAGGAAAGGGGAACTATTCTGGAGAAACTGCCTTTGGTGTTGATGGTACCCACCTCCTCTGTAAAGCTGTTTGGATTAAAAACCTTCTATAGGAGCTCTTAACTATATCGTAACACGCAAAAGATTGCTGCTGCCATACTGAAAAGCCCAGGCAAAAAACCAGTTCCGTTTTAAGTCAAAAATGTGACCTGATATAGCTACTTGGTGGACTGATTTCATACCCAGTAAGGCTTTATTAACACTGCCCTGCGGTCTGAACAAGGTATTGATAAGTGTGCTCGACTCGGGGGCACTCACAGCAGCAGCACTGTCCTCGGTCTAGTGCCGGCAGGCCACTTCTGCTGGGTGATGCATTATCAGCCGTGCACGGCTATTTGTTTAAAAGGGAGATTTTTCTGCCTCTTAGCCTGCACCAGATCTTATTCAGAGCATATCAGAAATAGGGGAATTTTCACGTTGTTACAGCTTTCCTGAATAATGTCTTCAAAAGAATAGGCATGAAAAGTAGACAACTGTTTGCAGGGAGATCAGCTTTTTTCAGAAAGCAACATCTTTCCACAAAAACAACTCAATGCAAGTCTAAGGGGTTCTTCCCACAGTATTAGGAAGTAAAAAACATTTAAACATAATTTTGTCAGTCTGTAAAGGTCTTCAGGCATTTTAAAAAAATATCCTCTACCCTTTTTTCTGCTTTGATCCAACATTAATGAACTGGCTAAGAAGTGACACCTAGTTTGCTCACTAAGATTAGCCTGTTAACATCTTCTTACTAAAGCTTCCCCCATATCCTCTTGCAAAGACATGAAAGCTGCCATGAGATGATGCATTCAGTAGCTCAGTGCAGCACATGTATCAAAAGGAGTTACAATAAAATTGGGCTGATTTCCCACAGGAGTCATCCAGTCACAAATACATGCAAACAGATTTTGATTAGCTAGACAGATGCTCACTCCTTCCCCAAATGAATTTTACAATTAACATTTTTGTAAGCAAATTCCAATGCTGTTAAATGAGACTACAACAAGGCAGATCTCGGGAGTCCTTGCTGAGGAGAGACTTCCAATGAAATCAAGAGGAATTTAAGTGAAAGGACTTCAATACTGAATTAAAAATCAAAGGCAAATGTTATAACCTGTTTTTCATCAAAAAGAGTCCACAATGCACCTGTATGAGCAAGATCCTACAGGAGACAGCAAAAAAGAGCAGCACATACAATAAACATTGCTGCAGAGATTCTAAAATGTAGTTAACATCTTTCATGCTGCAGGTTTTGTGTGCACAGTCTGAGGCTGAAAAACAGGACATTAACAGTTTGCATTGGGATCTGGACCCCAGCAATGGTGTGAGCTTGCTAATGTATCCACACAGCTGACTACACAGCCATGTGCAATTGGCTTCAGCGGGATTCTGCAGGGGTGGATCCATTTGTAGGATCCACTTTGGATTTTCTTTGCAGAGCCAAAGGCTGGCTTGCAAGGCACTTCAAATTCACTCCTAGTTTGTGTCTATGTAACTAATGCCAGGACTCACGCACACATCCCTCCCACAAAGATGCCTGCATGTTGAAACTACAGCACGAAGAGGTTTGTAGCAGGATGTCCAAGCACTGAACTGAACATGTTAGATCTGTACTTCTTATTTTCTTCTTATATAAACTTATTTTAAAGTATTATTTGAAAGAGATTTAAACACTTGCCAAGAATTGTAGTTGTAAGCTATTTTAAAAGTATTCATTATTATTATCATTATGGTGGTAACAGCGCATGTGGCACATTTTAAAACATATTCTTTATGCCAAGATTAAGTTGAAAAGGAAGATAGCTGCTATGATTATAGGCACTGAGAATTAAGAGATCTTCAATCTATTTCATGCTTGATTTTAAGGTCCTTATACAAATAAGAGCAGTTTGTCCTTCAGTTTCTGTATCTATAATAGGCTGTACATATCCTTTTCCTATCTTGGAGATGGAAAGGAGAGAAAGAGAAATGAGAGTCAATTCAGTAATGCTTGGGGGGGGGGGTAAGATCTTTGGATAGAAGATGCTAAAGTATAATCCACTCACCTAAAGCAGTCCCTCAATTAATTGTCAATTACTGAGACAATGTTACAATGTCAAAAATCAGTTGCAGACTTTCCACAAAGTATGGGATAGGGTTTGCAATACTGGGAAAACTTCAAGGTAAAAGGTATGGTTCTTACCTTCACTATAATCAGTTATTATACGTTTATTGCTGTTAACTTCTCGATGAAGAAGTCCAACACTAACAGCTATCCAGTTTCCACAGGGAAGAAATGCACATCAATTTATAAAGCTATCTGATAAATTAATCTTGCCAACGACCAAAAACACCCCCATGTCCTCTGATCTTATAAATGTCAGTAGAAACACCCTGACCCTCTGGAGGGAATCTTGTTTCTCAGAACCAGAAAGCTTTTTGGCAATAACTAAAGTATGGTGTTTCTACAAATGCAATGGGTTCACCTCTCAAATGCACCCAGTCATCACCTGGAATATTTCTGCTGTGTGGGGTCATACACCAGAAGCAACTCAATAAGAAAATGAGGTGGCTTCTGCAATAGTTGGAATCTTTAATATGATAAAATACTGTAATACAGTCTGTGATTTTTTAGTTGTTGCTCTTTTGCTTTTCAAGTCAAAATTCTTTTGAAGTGGCAGAAATCAGTATGAATCAGATCAACACAGTATGGACTGCTTTATAAAAACCCAAAACAACAGTGAAGGTGGAAATTATCTGAGTCATTGCACATGTATTTTGCTTATGAATGAAACAACACAATGCAGACGGAGAGAAAGGAAGCTGAGAATACCCAGCCACCTCTAACACGTACGTGAACTGCATACCTGAACTAGGTAAACAGTTGTTTCCTTCCAATGCAGAGTAAAACCCAAGACTAAATTTGAGTTTCAGTTACTGACAAATGCAGTACCTCTGCACTGGCCCTTAGTTTCCCAATGCACATCTGTCATTGGGCCCAATGTGATCATGCCCCACACAGAAGAGGTTAACAACATGCTATGAGACTGATGAAGAAAAACATAAATAAACCCCTAAGGAAATCACAAAAACCCTGTGTTTGGGTTGAACCTGGTAGAGGTGGTGTATGCCTGCTTGGGGTTTAAACTTTCAAAGGGCAGAGAAAAAAAAACAAAAGAAAAAACAGATAGTTTGTATCAGAACTATTATTAGCAATATAACAAATATTTCCAAACCTTCTGTGGCCTTCAACCTGAAGGAACTCAGGGTACTTTGCAGACAAGATACAAATAACACCTCTAGCCTTCAGTGAACAATCACATCGCACAAGGTGATGCGGATAAGGGAGTTTTGGGCACAACTGTGAGTAAACCTTTGCTACCTTACAAAAGATCTTCCAAGGCTCACAAAGAACATTCAAAACCACCATTTCTCAACTATTCCTACAAAAAAAAGCCCATTTTAGAAATCCTCTCCAGCCACACACGCACACTACAATAAATGCTGGTAACCCTTCAGGAGCACTTGTTCTCTTTCTAAAATGACTGTACGCTCTTGGCATAAGTCTAGTATCTTTCCGCGCAATAAGGAAAAGGAGGGAGTCCTTTACCTACCTGGTAAAGCTTGCATTTTTCCATGTACTGTGGAGTCTAGGAGGTTGCACAGCCGAGAGAGCCACCAGAGTTCTTACGGGGGGAGCCAAAATAGTCCAGTTCAAAAGCAGGTCTGATTTCCTGAAGCAAGCAAAAGCCCTTCCTTCTGAGATCCAGTGTCAAGAGTGACCGGGATGAGGATGGGACTCCAAGCGCAGCTAGCCAAGGTGAGTTCCTGTTTTATGGAGGCTAATGAGCAGGGAGGAGCTTCTCGCCAGGGCTGTCCCCTGGCAATCCTTTGATGTCCAAAGGGACAAAGAGAGGAAGGATCTGCAGCAATGGCTGGGGCTAAGGGAAGAAAATCAAAGAGAATTAACATGGCTTTGACATACAGGAAACCCTACAGGGGAAATGCACCTTGATTTACTGCTAACGCACTTTTAAACAAATAGAGACAAGACCAAAAACATCAGTTGAAGACTTACCTACAAAATAAAAAAATCCCTTAAACAGCAAGCAGAATAAATTTCCTTCTGGCTATTCCAAGGATTTGATATAATTTTCATCTCCAGAGCACAGAATCATTTTACTCTTGATTTCTGGTATCAGAATCAGGACTGTATTGAGCTTGTTCCTTCCCAAGTGGGTGATTAACAGTCTGTGGTAAAGTTTGCTCTCACAATTGGGATGCTGCAGCAACACATTCATTCACCAACAGATGACTTCTCAACTAACAGAAACATATTTGATGATATTACTTTCCTGCCCAGTCTCTGCATTCACACCCTTTAACTGCGCAGTTCATTTTCCTACTGCACTGTTTTTCTACAGCAGGGTCCTCACTGCTGCACCGTATCTGTTCTGAAGCTCAGGACTGAGGCTGCTTTACATGCAGTATCTTTTCAGCTGAGCTTCATGAGTGAAAATTGCAATTGTTTAATGACACAGCCATGCTACCGTATCATTTTCCTGGCACCAAACTCCTTCGGCTGGCACCTTCCAGGGCTAGTGCAAGTGATCCAAGAGTCTCATGGTGGATCAGGCACTGGTTTTAGGCCTTGTTCAAGGCACTGCTCTTACTAAACAGAAGGCTGAGCAGAAACTGAAGGACTTGAGCATTTTCCCTTAATTAGTTTATTCTGCAAGTGTGACCATTAGCTTTTGTACTTACAAGTGCTTACAAGTGCTAAGAGTCGGCAATCAAGTCTCATGCTTCAGGGCACAAACCAGCCACTACACCTCGGTGAAGAAGGGAGTTCTATGCATTCATGTACAGAAATGGCTATACTAACATTTACAGGTCAAAGATGTTCAAAAAGAGGAGGTCAAAAGCAGGGTATCAGTCTCAATGGGCCAGTCTTGGATCCTGCACAGCAAATTTAGGAGCTCTGTTCATTTCAAAGAGCATTGCTATAAGGCTGGAGCTGATTCATAGTCTAGTTTTGCTCCCAATAAATTAAACATTGTTTTTATTTTGTCAGTGATGTTATTGGGACATCTGATTTTTAGTCTGACATGCAAAACATATTCTGAACTTATTCAGTCAGTTTCTATAACCGAACAACATCCCTTTAGTTCTGCTTTTACTGCCTTTTGGAGCAGGCAATGCAAGGACATGCAAAGAGGACAGAGGAGTTTAACCAGAGGAGGGACAGGCTCTTTTTCAACAGTATATTGTATTTTAGGCATCCCAGTACTAGGCAGGAGAGAAAGGCCAATGTGTACTGTGGCAAAGAAGAACATTTAAAAGAAAGGGGTTGGAGAGTTCGAGAAGTCCTGAGGAGGATTTTATAGCAGGAGATGGTCCATTGGCTCCTGGCACCTTTGAAGGACCGCATCCAGCCTTCCTGACATCCCTTTAAAACTACTGGATAGGACAGAAGACCACAGCCTCTTCTCCTTCAGCTAACTGGGGGACATCCGGAACTGGGGAGTCTCAGTACCACTTGAGGAGGAGACTATCATGTGGTTGAGCAACATCAGCTTGTCGTTCAACTGGAGATTATTTATTACATATGTGGAAAAATAAATCAGAGGGGAAAAGATCAGCTGAAAATGGTATGAAGGTCAAATCTGCCTCCCCGCCCCCCATGTCCCACTTTTCTAATGCTAGTATTTTAATTGTAGAAAGAGGAAAAGACAACCATAATCAGAATCTGAAAAGGAAAAATAGAACAAAAATTGGGTCAGATTCAAGCTAGCAGCAAGATGGATCAACATCCCACACAGTCAGAAACTGCACAACAGCAGCAGCAGCACGGGGAATTTCAGACTCTTCACCTGACAAGAACGTGGGATGTGTATCATGACTTACTGCTTCTTCCACAAAAGGGTATGAGATGGTCTCCTGCTGCCACTTCATTTGCACACTGCGTATCAGCATGTCTAGAGAACACACATTTGCTACAAGTACTCAAATCCTTTTGGCTTTTCCCAGCTGATTGATGGGGAAGGTGGAGTCATTAATTACTCATGACTAGTTAACAACTAGCTTTCTCCCAGCCGTTCTAGTTGCACTGGAAAGGTTTTAAAAGTGAAAAAAAAAAAGTGAATTTGCTACTATTGCTGGAAAGCGTGGCTAACAGGAGCAATCCCCGTGAAATTCATCACTAGCAAAGGGGGAATTTAACACATTACTCTCTTGTCTGTCTGTCCATGGAGTGCCCTCAGGCAGTTTGCTGGAAAGCCAGAGGTGAATGTGCTGGTGTCTAACAATTCACTGGCAAATTGGAGGCTGGGGGGGTGGAAAGGGATGGGAGAGATAGTGGATCTGACATGTGTAAGTCAGTGACATACACAGCTCTGCTCCAAGCTCATTTACAGCAGCAGGTAAAAATCCTGCTGTGCCTAGCTCTAACAGTAGGCTCTCCTGCTATGCTGAAGGGGACTAGGTAGGGCAGCACAGAAGGGAGGGGATGTGTGATGACAAAAGCAGAGGCCAAGAGCTTTTGCTTTGCATCTCTTTGAGAAGGTGATTAGAAAGAAACATTCCCCTCTGGGTTTTGTAGTAAGGCAAATGTTTTCTGGCACTTCTCCCGCCTTAAGTGAAGCTTTAACCCTTAACACTCAACAGGACCCTGTAGGGAACTGCTCTGTACACATACCCTCCCCCCATTCCTACCTCCCTCTCAACTGGGAGCTCTTTGACATGGGGTGATCATCTTGCCATCTCTGGCTGGTGTCTGGGGCTCTCAGACTGCGGGAGAACAGATAATGTGTGTCAGCTAGCAGGAGGCTTCGGCTAGCAGGAGGCTTCGGCTAGCAGGATCTGAGTCTGCAAGTGCCTGCGCAGGATGCACCACCACCTCTGTCTAGGCAGAACTTCCAGGACAGCATTCTGCCCCAAGAGCAAGCTCAAGTGCCAGGCATAAAGTTACTGCCTGGGAGACTGCTGAAATGCAACAGAATAATCTTTTGAAAGAACCAGTCTTGGATTATTGCTCATGTGTATCAGCACTCCCATGCAGTAGCCAGTAATCCAACTGCTGCAGGCTTCCCTCTGTGCACACGGTTGTGAGAAAGCATTATCAAATCAGCTTTAACAAAACTGGGCTTAAGAGAAGCAGTGTTGTCTGCCTGAGTTTGCGCAAGTGAGAAAAAATAACATGGAGAAGTGTAAACTGCATTTAAGAGATACTCTCCTCTGAAACATGAAGACAGCCTTACTGCCATTTAAATGTGACTTAGCAGATTCCCACCTTGCACACGTAGGCCACAGTCCCAGAGCGTCTTGGCAACTCTTTATGAAGGATACTCTGCCATCCGCACGGGATGAATACTGAAAATGTGGAAAGACAGTGTGTCATTAACAGGACCCAAAATAAAATAAATACATAGCCCTACACTGATAGCTACTTATTTTCATACTTAATTAAAAACGTGAAGTGGTCTAAGACTCTCCAGATGGCTTCAGAATCCACAAACCTGCCCCTTAAATACAGGCTCAGCTCACTGCAGAGCAAACAGGGCCTGATTATGCACACAGGGCCACGGGGAAAAGCAATGTTTTTGCAGAGAAAAAGCCTGATGAAACTATTGCTCCTACAGCTGTGCCAGCCTCGAAGCATGTGACTCCTTGTCAGTGACCAACATCTCATACAGAAAAAAAAGGAAATACAAGTGCAACTCCTCAGACAGCACTGAGTGGACCAAGTGAACGGAGCAGGGTCAGTCAGGACAGAGCGGCTGAGCTCTGACGGCATGGGCACAGTCTGAATTTGGGCAGCTTTGTGAGCAAGTTTCTGTGGGCAGCTACAGGAATGGTAAAAGCTTGCAAAGCGTTTTGAGATCCTCTGAAGAAGTAGTATGTATCATTTCCTATCATGTGGTAGCATAAGGAACAGTTCCTACCTGGTTCCTTATGGCAGCTCACTTAACACAGCATTTTCTTCTGATGGTGGGACATGGCACATTTTTTCCCCCCTTTTTACAGGTGGGTTTGATTGCTTTTTCCTGGGAAAAGTTGCCTGGTGTCTTCAGGCATGTTACATGTACATTGCCATGCAGATGTTCCTACCCTGGGACCTGTGGCAAGGGGCCCCACAGAAGGCAGACCTCTGTAGGGCTGAAAACCCCATGCTGAGCCCCAAATTGTATCACCCCCAAATTTTCCCTGTGCTCTCAGAAAGCAAAAATCACATTTGGCAAAACAAAGCGGTTGGAGAGGGCCTGTTGATAACAGCTCAACACTAATTCACAACAGGCTCTCTGGACCGAGACACAGTGTGCTGTGGGGACTGGCCACATGCCTGTGCCCACCCTGAAGGAGGCTGTATTTCAGCAGTGACGGGATCTGTTTTGGAAGGGAACATGTGAAAGTGGCTCATGTAAATGAAAAGTTGTACATTATAAGTTTAACACAAGGCTCTTCCTCTTGCAGGTGTGTGGATTGAGGTATCTGGCCACAAAGCTGTGCTCCTGAACTAAAGCAAAGAGGATGCTCTTCTGTCTCCTCTTTATCATATCCGCCCTCCCCAGCCCTCCTGGAATATGCACCCGCTTCTCCCAGCAGTTAGTTAGCATTGAGACAAGAAGGGAAATACTTAGCAGCCACTTAACACTGAAGTCTGAGTTTGGCCTCAAAGGCTACAGTCCAGAGTCAAATGCAAAATATTTCTGTCTAGAGCTCTTTCAAGTTTTCACAGACTCCTGATGTTAGGTGCACTGTTTTCCTGTCGACCCATTGTGTTTCCCAGACACAGCTCAGCACTCTGTCCCACTCAAATCCACAAAAAGCACATACTGAAAGGACTTTACAGCAGCAAGAACAGCTTTGCAACACAGGACAGGAAAGGGCCACCAAGCACCAGCCGGCAAGTGCTACCTTTCCTCTCCTGCACTGGGGACGGCTCTCTTCCTCCCCGCACCTGGGGACACAGCAGCCCTGCCAGAACCTGCTGGTCTCCATCAGGAGCCATAAAGGATCAGCCTTAGAAAATAGGCAGCAAACAGCTCTGGCTTAACATCCATACATAAATACCTTTATATTTATACACATGCGCACACACTCATATGCAAAGAGAAGCGTTATGCAGAGCTTAAAAATTGCTGGCAGTTTACCTAACCATGAATTGAGACCAGAAAAAAATCCTAAGCAGAATGGATTTTGCTGAACGGAAGCCCAGCTGACAAGTGCTTCAGCAATCTCAGTTAAAAAGCTGATCTTTTCAGGAAAAAGCAGGAGCCCAAGCCCAGAAGTTTGTATCTAAACGTCTTGGACTTTAGAGATTGCAGGTACACTGTCATGCTACTTTGGTTTCTGCAACAGATTATTTTTGTTTGTGCGCAAGCATTTGTAAAGGCACGAAACCAACAGATAAAAAGCCAGACTTCAATCATGCAAGTCAGTTTGCAAGTTACTTTGTTTTGCCAACACAGATTTATTCTATCAGATTCATAAGGAAGTTTCCACATATGTTCATCACAGTAAGGTTCTAAGCAAAACAGGAAATCAATAAACAGTATAATTCCCTATCAAAGGAACTATCTTCAAAGAGCAAATGAAAATTGTTAAGATTTAAAGGTTCTGGAATTTTAAAATAGAAACCGGTGTGAGCTCTACAGAGCTGAGTAGAGCTCAGCTCCTCTAACAGCACTATTGACTCTAAAGAACTTTTTGAGGAAGATCATTAACATTACCAGAAAGCATGAGAGAAGAGAACAATTAAACCATATGCAGTAGATTTTGATTCAGAGCATTTTACAATAAATCATGTTTCATTTTACTAAGATTTTATTACTGCCTTTTTTTCCTTTTACAGTATTATTTATCATTTCTTTTAAAAAGAACTATAAAAAAATTATATAGCCATAGGATACATAGAACTGCACATACATCTCACAGGAAGAAGGGAACCAAACCCACAGGATGTCTAGCTAACCTGTAGAGTCTGACCTGAGCTATTTATAGGGTCTCCCATTAAAAGAGATGAATGCCGAGACAGATTCACACAGTACATCCCGCAAGACCGTTTTTGAAAGCTGATATAGAGCATTATGATGGGACACACATAATCTGTAGGAAAGTTTGAAGTCGGTAACAAAGAGCTGGAAATATGTATTAATTTTAAGCAGAAAGTCCTTGGGTAAACTCCAAGCTGTACTTTTTCTCACCCAGCTTGTTCATCACCTGGTAGCAAAATGATACTCGTGTCCACAGTAACAATATTCAGGTAGGAATCCTTCAACATCACTAATAATAGAAAAAAGCACCTGTCATTTCACAGATTCCTCAAATCAGCATTGGGCTGAGGCTGTCATAAACATACATGAATTGACATAATCAATCACAGCTACCACTTTTTCCTGCAATCCCTAATTTGTCTAGATTTTTTCCTCCTTTCTTCTCATATTGGCAAATTCCTCATACTCATTCTTTGTTGCAGTCATGGGCCAGGGTACAAACTCCAGGCAGGATCACAGACCCACAGCTCCCTCCCCCTACCCAGCAGATTGTGAAATGTTTATGACCTGGCTCTTATGGCTCTAGAGGTGCTGAATGGCCTTTTCCCCCCCTCCAAGTCTCAGCTCCTGATGGGCAGCTACAGACCAACTTTTAGCCGGTTTGGTCCGTAGTTGTGGATTTTATTGCCCAGTTTGTCTCTTCAGCTCACATTTGTAAGCTCCAGAGCAGATTTTTCCCTGGGTAACACTCTGCAGCTCAAAGAACTCTTCTTGTTTTTATTACATCCTTAGTGATTAAAGGGATATTTAAACCTCACAATGCTCCCTGCTGTGAATATAAAAGCCTAGCATCATTTTGGATAGATGTGTTTAGAAAAATAAATTAAAAATTAGCCCTACTATAGTGGACAAATACTTCTAAGTTGTTAAGAATATCAGGCACTCGAATGATTTAAATACATTGGTTGCGATACCTTGAGACACCAAGAGACAATGCATGGCTTCGAGCTATCTGAAGAGTTATGCAGACAAGTTCCACTTGGACTGAGGACAACAGAGGTCTGCAATGACTGCATTATACTGAAAATACTGGATTTCATCTACTTAGGCATAAATTACTTAGATTTCTTCTCCTCTCTAATGTAGCGATCACTAACACACGTAACAGGTACCATTCTTAAAAACACAATCTTTGCTTTTGTGATGGCAAAACTGTTTTTAAGTGACTGGCACTTTACAACCTAATTTATGCCTGCCAACCAAATGTAGATACAAACAACAATATAATGTAAATTCAACAGAAATATTTAAATTCTGCTAAGAATAGTGCTGGGGAGTGTGCAGAAGGAAATCAAAGTCATATTTGAGAGCAAGCATTCCTTGTGAGCACAGATCAGATGGTTATCAATAATGAGGTCACTGGTTTTGCCACCCCCTAATACTGCAGTTACTGGTTTAAGCTTCTGCAGAGAGCTACTGCTGAGGTCAGGTTCGGTGAGAGTTAAGTCCGCCTGCAACGCAGGTTTGGACTCACCATCAAGGAGCTCATAGCACTCCTCCTCCTTGCTGTTAGCTTGCTTGGTGCTGCTCAGTTTCTTCCTCTTATTACAAAGTAAAAACCCAAACCAGCCAGAATATCACAGGGCGCAAGGAATGCTCACACTTGTGCATTTACTACAACGTGCACCTTGTGGCCCATCCTGAGCTTTGACTGATGCTTTTCTCATGACTGAGGCATTTAAAAAGGAGCTTTCCTGTTTGGATTCTCTGTTGTCTACTATTATGTTAACTCACATTGCAGTCATTCCCTCAGACAGAGCATTTTCAAGAAACCCATAGGGCCTAACTCACCTGTGTGACTTCTACACTGCTGCCAAGTTGGGCTGAAACCAGAAGACTGGGTTAAAAAATTACTAGGAGGGAAAAACAGGCAGCAAGATCAAGCAAGTCTTTAGATACGTTTCACATATACTTGTTAAGGACTGGTTATGACAGGACAATTCAATGTTTAATTTTCCTGCCCCTCCACAATGTTCCTGCTACATGAATTCTGGGTGATCAAGAGCTAACCTGAAGCAATCTTAGAAGAAGAAATGTTGAGAATACTCCTGCACTCTGGGGGATATCCCACTGCAACCATCTGAGGTTTCAAAGGCTTCTACTGGACAAAGCTGTGGCAAAACTCCACTGCTGGATTCTAGGGGGTTTTATTATGTCTAAAGTAGGAAAAATGATCAATTATACTAACTGTATATATACTCTAACTTAACGACATTAGAGTCCAAACTTCTGCCCATGCCTCTCTCCATGCTTATGCACACTTGGCATTGAGAGATGTTCCTTTGTTGCATGTGAAGTCAAAGATGGAGCGAAAAAAAGGACATTAAAAAGGTCACCTTGGAATTGTGATAGGCTGTCACAGCCATAAAAATAATTTCTAGGAATGTAAAGGCAGCTATCATGTCCCAGGGTAAGGTGCAGGCATCCATGCTGGTCAGCACCACACGGAACCTGGGCTGGTATTTGTGCACCAAGTGCAAAATGATCTGGAGCCAAAGACAACATAAGCAATCAGGAGGACTGGACAATGGCATCAAACCTGATTGCATCCCTTCAGTCAGCTGTGGTTTTGGAGAAGTTGCTAGTATTCTACTTCATTTTTAAATAACTGCTCACAGACCAGAGGGAGCCTACCAGATTTAAAGAGCACTTGTGCTCTGCAGGACAGAGTGGAGAAGTTATGACAACAGTTTGGGAGGACTGGTTTAGATTATCAGAAACCTGAGGCAAAAATTTTAAATCGAAGCCCATTCGTGGTCCCCCATTATGTCTTTCTCTTTGTCTTGTATTTCCTCTCCAGGATGAAACTACTCCTTCTCTTCCCATCACATCATATTGTCAAGGAGTTGTTCAAGGGAGGAATTGCTGACTTCTGCAGTTCCTCACCCCCCCTCCAGATTTTCCCCTAAGAGTTGCTTAGTATCACTTAAATTTTTCTTTTGAACACAGTGCTGTTCAGCCATATCCACCTATTAAAAATATGGTAATATTAAGGAGGCTACAATATAGAGATAGTTCATATGGTTTTCTGCAGTAAGTGTGATGCTTTTGTTTCCAACAAAAGCAGCCAAATATAACCACAGGATGCATATGTGAAAATAGCATATAGTTGAGCAGGGAAGTGGCAGGGCTTCTTTCTGTTAGCCTGCTGTAAAACGAACTGGTAAAACTGCATGTAATTTGTATCACCTCATTATCAAAGCTACTGGGGAACTGGAGGGAGACTGGATGAACTGAACATCAGAAAAGATTAGAAGACTTGGTAAGTAAAGCTTCATTGACTGACTGATGGTTCTGTGCACAAGGAGGAAATGAACATGTCTGCAGGGTGTAAACGTACAGATGACAGGGGAATTAATATGCTACAAAGGGTTATAATTATCTTCACTAGTAGGGACGAAAATGAGAGAGAAGCAATTTGAGTATCCAGGAAAAAACATACCAGCTGTGCAAGGGCAGCCTGTTCACAGAATAATAGGCAAAGCTCTTATGGTATTAGACTTCTAAATGATTTTTGCACAAACCAGTAGTATTGCAGAGAACAATCCTGCCTTCAGACGACCAGCAAAGAAGGCTCTGAGATATCTGCTCATCTCTTATTCCTATGATTCTTTGAATGAATACTAAATTAATTCTGGGACCATGAAGAAGAATGTGTGTTCTATTGGCAGATGAACAGACTGCTTCCTGGTGCAAAGTAACCAGGGGTTACTTATGGACTGTGGATTACAGCACTACACATTTGACACAGATTCAAGCAGAGGGAAATGTCCAGGCTTCTCTTACATGATCACACTGCTTCAGAGCTTTACTGGTGATCTTAGTTCTCTGGAAGGAGACTGGTTCTTTCTTCCAGTGACTCCTAAGAGCTGGAGAATCTGGACAGAGTGTCTGAGGAAAGAGGGATCAGCCTTCTCAACAGCTTCTCACTTCTAGTGGGCATTGTCCAAAGGTATGATGTTCATCAGCACCAGGGAGACAGAGTGAGGGTCCAGGCCTGAAGCTAGTAGTTGCAAGGAGGGAACATGTGTCTGCACAGCGGGAGAAAGTAGAACTGAGTGTTGTCACTTCAGGGTTGATACTAGAACTTACCTAGTGCTCCACTAGAAGCAAAGAAGTGCAACTACCAACAGAACATGCCAGACAGCTAACACAACACACAAAGCCTTCCTCTTTACCCACTCCCTTCATCCTCATTTGTCTCTTGGGACAGTAGCTCTGCCTCTCCTCTGAGATAATTTCCTCACGCCGTACACTGATACATTTCAAAGATGCCCAAGTTTTTTAAGAGGGCTCCAAATCTGAAACACTAATCATCCAGAAGGAAGTCAGAGTGCAAATCAAGTGAATTTCAAAATGGAAGACTCTTTCATGCTCAAGTTTGAACCTCAAACTTTTGTTCAGAATCTTCACAATGGAGCCCTGGTGTCAATTAACAGGAAATAAACTATGGCAATCATGCTGAATTTTCCCCACAGGGTTTTCTGCTAAATGTTTAGGTCTCACAGTATATATGCAACTACTTTACTACAGTCTGAGGTGATAAAATCACAAGCATATTAGATGACTCAGACGACGGACCACTTTCTCCTACCTGGCATTGTCACTGGTGTTATTTGCCGTTGGCCAAAGCTGCAGCTGTTGCAAGGCTGGTGCCTGTTTTGGCACTGGTGCTGTGAGCCATCTGCAGACAGGTTTCCTGAAGAACGCTAGAGAAGAAGTGCAGCAGGGCTCCGTAACTCCTGTTCTTCAGAAGAACTGTCCCTTACTCATTCAGGAGATCCTGTGTACTTGCCAAAAAAAAGTGAGTAGGTGGGGGAAAAATGTATGGAAAAGTAAGGGTAGAAGGAAAGAAAGGAAAAAAATGAAAGGTAAGACACAGTGAAGAAAAAAAGAAGTGTAACAGGCTGTGCATGCTTCTGTCATTGGTATCCTCTTGCTGGGCTCAGGGGTCCTGCCATCAGCTTTTGTACCCAGCTGAGGATTTACAAAAATAAAATCCCGTATTTCCACACATCATAATTCACAAAAGACCAGCTACTGACTCCCAAGGGAGGTGTGACTGCAATCTAAATGTTGCTGAGCCTCGTAGAGCACTCCTCTTCCCCACTCCTAGGCCTAGGCCAGAGTGATGGGAAAGGTGACAAGTTATTGAGCCACTGGGTTTCATTTCCAAGAAGTGCCTTTGGGTGACAGTGGAGATACACTAAAGCCATCAGCCAGTGTGTTAGGGCTGACAAAAGATTGATCCATGGATGAAAGAAGCAATTTCTCTGCAATTCTGAAGCACAAAGTTTACTAGCTGTTCTCCTCTCTGCTTTCAGAGAGCTTCAAACAGCCCTCAAGGGAGAAAAAGGAACTTCAGTTTACACAAACCATGTCCACTTAGTATATTTAACTCATGCACAGTGTTCATAATTCACCAAGTCATTTTCCATGTCCTGACAAACTCCTGCCATGGGTAGCTCCTCCCATCACAACTTTCTTTTCTACCCCGTTTCCCAAGATAGTCCAGAAACAGAACATACTCTGTGCCAAAAAGTCTTCTCCTTTGAACAATCCAACCCAGGGCTGTTCTCGCAACAAACAACCAGGATGGACAATACCTCCCTCTCTTCTGTTTCAGCCCTAATGTTCATGAAAGTGCCAGATTCAGCTTTGCAAACTGAAGTCCTTTTTTCCAGAACAGATTTAGCTCTGGTAGAGGCAGCGGCAGTGTCACATTGATGCTGGAGAGGGATATGTATGTCTTTGCCTGGTAAGTGAGGTCAGCCTTGAGATTGACTTCCCACCTTTCAATACTGGGTTATGGTCTCCGACTAGTAGAAATGCAACAAATCCATTGACTCATTGTTTAAAGGTGACTGTAGAGAAGTAAAACTCACATAACAAGGGGTATTTAGGAAGGGAACTTGTCAGATAAAAGGTTCTGGTTTAGCACTTACTACCTGTTTTCTTGCCTGAAGACAAATGAAAATATACTTGCAGAAATACAGGTTCTTTTTCCATTTGCAACCGGGATCAGGAAGCTCACAATAAAGGAAATCATTACTGTTACCTGCATATCCTAACTGACCAGCTCTGGCTTCTGTAGTTGCAGCCATTGTCAATGGTTTTATGCCACAAGGAATTAAAAACAGTTTCTGTGCAGCATCCACATTAGTTACTTCTCTCTTGCATTAGGTGAGACACTGACAATGAGCCTACAGTAGGATTATCACCGTTAAAAAGTTACCTGACTAGCCTGGCCGCACGATTTGTTTGCCGTCCTCTAAGTTAAAACCGAACCTTGCACCTTACCAACATTTTACTCAGCAACATACCAAACGTATTTAAGCCTGAGCCTATTTCTGTTCACAGAGATGAAAGTTATGCTAATGCCTGAAGCTAGTGCGGGAGACAATTATTCTCGAGCAAACTCTCCCCAGGCTAAAGAATCCTGGGTTTCCTGAAGGCAGTTCTGCCCCAGCTTTTCCAGAATATCTTCTTCAGAAATGGAATTAGGCCCATAAGAGAGCTGTCATTTAAATGTATTTGCCAATGAGAGGTCATCTTAAATAAACCTCAACATACTTGCACTCTCATTCCATGTTTAGCCAAACAATGTAATAGGTTTTCTTCAGCAAATAAACCAGAATTCAGCAAAAATAAAAGCAGCAAAATCAACACCCACCCCCCCCTTTTTTTTTTAACCATCATCCTCTACCAGGCAAAATACTAAATCTACATCAGTATTTTGGCAGTAAGGAAATATTCTCAAAACAACAGTATCGCAGCAGTAACGTCTTCTGCTTTGGAAATGTGTTACCTTGATGTTTATACAACCACAGGAGACCATTCAACAATGGCAATGTGTTAATTCCATTGACATTATCGCTCAAATTCAGTCACAGGTGTTGGCGATTTCTTTTTTTACATGGCTCTTTCATCTAAAAGAGAATAAGGCAGGACATAATGGATGGTTAGTAACATATTGTTAAATGGTTACAAGACACAGGAAATTTCAACTGGGGAATGGGAAAAACTGAAAAATCCAAGTAAGTGTTGATTAGAAAAAAAGACTTGTTTTTGCTGCACTGAATTATCCCAATTTCTCAGCAATCAGAGCTAAGGACTCTCAAAAAAACTGAACGTGTTCTACACTTATATAAGCAGACACTTGTTAGTCTTCTCCAGAATTCTGCTCATGGGAAGCTATGTGTTATTCACCATGACAAAAATTCAGGTGACTTTCTGTATTGCTCTTTTTTAACTCAACTATGGGAGGGGTTCCTAGTGGATATTAATATTAATTCACTCAAAATGAAAAAAGCCATAGTTTTAACTAAAATTGGTTTGAAGATAAAATTATAAACAATTTAAGATATATAAAAATGTCTTAGCTTCAAATTCAGTGGCCATTTGGGGTGGTGGTTTCTTTTTTTTTCTTGGACAAATAGTTTCCATTTTATGGACATAGAAAATGGAAGATAAATGGTTAATTGAAAAACTCACCATCTAGTGGGAAAGCTTGGATGCACAATTCAGTTATTTTGACTCTTATGATTTAGCCAATAAATCAATGGTGTTATTATGAAATAGGTGCAGAAAGTGAATACTGACAAAGCCCAGAGAGAGAACACACCAAGAACGAGCCAGCTTCTCCTCAGTAAATATTCAGTAAATATCACCACCTCTGCTGCTGCTGTTCTGAAAGCCACCAGGATTTCCTTGCTGGAACAATATCAACTAGTGAGGATGGGGGAGAAAAGCTCTTAAAGAAAGTGATATTCCTAATAAACACCCTGTCCCAGGGATCACATAAAGACAGGTATCACTAACTTCATTTTGTGATCTCCCTTCCTGGAACTTGTGTAGATAATGCCAGTTGCTCTCCAAAGCTCATCTATATGCCATAGCCATCATAATTTCAGGGAGAATTAATTGGGGAATTTTGACTTCCTTAGTACTGCTCTCAAATTAATGTAGCAAAATTTTAAAACTATAGTTTGTTCCTGTTTACTCCTATTGATTTGTTATCTAAACCTCACGTTACATTGTCATTTTATTTGCACACCCTACCATACCCAAGCCTATTCTTCATAGTCACTCAGTCTCCCACAAATTTCATTTGGGCTGAGATTTTTACCAGCAGAGATACTTCCACCTTTCTTTGGCCTTTTGCATTTTTCAGTGGTTAACTGTGAACTCTTGAGTTTGCAAGTACTGAGGAAGTTAAGCCTATTTATTTTAAAGCACCTATTTTCAATCAAAATTTTAGTTGTAGAAATACTTCAGGTCATTAAAGAAATTGTATACAATGTAAGCCTATGGTGAAATATAAGCTGATGATGCCCTTTGCTACTTTCATTGAAATCAACAGTGGTCATTTATATTTAGGTACCTTGTTGAATCAGGCACATATTTTAGAAGAAATCTTGTCCTCCTCCTCTCTCCCTCTTTGCCAGCAGACTCTCTACACTTGGAAATAACATTTCCATATTTTCATATTCTTTACAGCTACTTTTCCGTTTGTCTTCATAGTACTAGATAATGCGTCAGTTGCTGCACTGTGCTGTCTTTGTATCCGAGTTGTCATTACTGAAATGTGACCATACAAACTGGGCATTATAATGGTAACATAAATATTTCTGAGTTTCACTGAAATTGCAAGAAGTTAATCTTATTAAAAAAGCAAATGCAGGAGGAGTGCATGTAAGCACATACTATTGACTCTCTCTTACATTTTAATTCAATTGTCAATTGTCTAAAAGTGAACTCATTAATTTAGACGGTAACATCTCCAGAGCAGTCATCTGAATTATGTGCAGTTGTTAAAGGACCTTGTGTCTGCCTCTTACCAGCTGCCAATACACATGTCCGAGGAGCTCAGCCTGGGGAGTTGTTCTGCTCCTCCAGAGCGAGGGTTGCGGTGCTCAGGCCAGGCTCAGCACCTGTCATCCCAGCTGAACAGGGATGTATTTGTGGCCGAGGGGGAGGCGGTGGAAGACCTCGAGGGATTAAAATGACTCTGAGGCTGTAGGCTTTCTAGCAATCCTGCACTGCTTTCTCATTTTTTTCTTACATTGAGAAAATCCGCTTTCTTAACAACTTCCAAAGAAAAGTACAGGCCTGGAAAACCTTGCCAGTGTAGGAGAATCTTTGCTCAGTTCATTGGAAGAGTGATTTTGAGACAATGAAAAGCATCACAGTGCATCCAAGAGTGTACCAGTAAATGCACTCGGCTCGTTTGGCTTCTACAGAAAGACCCATGTCTCTGTCTTCTCACTGTTGAAATGTGCACAGTCTGACAGCACTGCCAATGGCTAGTTCTAACTGCACGGGCAGAATTTAAGGCTTCTTTATGCTAGCAAAGCAAGGGGATCAACAGACCCAGGTTATCAACAGGAAACTCCTGCACTACTTTTTGCAGCAATACTTTACGATGTGCAATCCTGAGCTGTTATTATGTTCAAGAAAGCCAAACTGAAAAATCATCTTGTACCACTGCTACTTGCTGTGAGACAACACGTCAGACACTTTGTTTTGCTCCCAGGAAAGCCCATTTACTTATTAAGTATAGGAAGCATTTCCAGCAGTGCCGTCTATTGGGAAAGTCATAGCAGCACTGTTATTTGTTTGAACTTGCATTGATTACTTGAGTGCATAGCGTTGCAAATTGATATTGTAAGCTCAGTAACTTCCACTATAAATTTCTAAACCTTAATTTTTTTTTCTAACCCAATCTAACTTAATGGAAATCTAATATACAGTCTAGACATTCCTAAGTGACAAATTTCCATATTCAAACTACTGCTTTCTGACATTCATATAACATGGTGGTTTTATATGTCGGCTCAATTAACAAGTTAATCTATTCTTTGAGAATACATCTAGTGCCATCTCTTAAGAGGAAAAGAAAATGATCATTGCAATCTTATTGAAGGAGTTACATTTTATATACAGTCACACATTTAGAAGAGAAAATGTGACTCTTCATACATTTTAGTGTGTAACTTCAGGAAATTAAATCTCTGCTGTGACTTACATTACAAGGAATCAAAGAACGCTTCTAAAGTACAAAGCTTTTCTGCTCATACAACATCCTTTACTAATTATTACTGAACAGTATGTGTTCAGTGCTATATTAGATAATAGTTCATGCTATGTATATTTGCAAATAAAACTCAGTTGCATATTATTTCTTGTGAACAGCCCTCCATACCTGTCAAAAACCTCAGAGAAGTAAAAAGAAAAGAATGTGAATATGTAGACAGGTTCTTGATCCAACTGTAGTTATACATAACAATTAATCATTCACACAGGAAGCACTAGGTCTAAAATGCCTTTGGCCTGCTACATGGCCTTTCACTTGTAGTTAGAATAACATTACTCTAACTAAAATTAAATGAATACCATTCCAATGTGGTTCTCATATGCTTATACCATATATGAACTTTGTTTATATTCCATTTATACTGGAATTCAGTGTTGTTTGCAGGGTCTCTGAAAGAGAAGGAAGAGAAAAAGATAGGCTGAGAAATAAAAATTGAGACGGGGATATCAGTGTCTCATCTGAGAGCAAAAGCTACTTTTTACCACATATGTTGACTTGGTTTTAGACAGGCAGTTTCCTTCAATAAGACAATGTACTTAGAGAGACATTGCGAAGTGTTCCTCCCACTGGGATTATATAATTGAATGCTTTTGTACCAAGCTATATACACAACCATTTAATTGCGCAGATAAATCTTAAATACAGGCAGAAGTGTATTTACTTTTTTTACTTTACAGATTTTACTTTTCCCCTTGGTAGAAGTGACTTTGTTTTTCTGATTCTGCAGTCAGTTCGTGGCCTCAGCTCCACCTCACTATCCTGTTTCACGTGCATTTCTGCAAGATGACTACAGTACTCGATCTTAGCTCCTGACTACTTTAGATAACAGACTGTTACACAAGATTTTTTCCAAGCTTGAAAGCTACATATTTCTTCCATCATTTTCATACACATTTTTGTCCATAATTAGAATTTTACTTTAACAAAACTATCTCAAAACACTTTACAGATCCATGAGTTGCATGTTTATCACCTACTCTTGGGCGCAGTTACAATGGTACAAACCCCATGCCACTGCAATGAACTAGGATTGAATTAATCAGGATTTACACTGACAAAGCTGAAAGCATTATTTGAGTCCTTTTACACAAGATTAACTGCTAAAAGATACTCTTTCTCTCCCCCATTATAATATGCTGCACATTAAGAGAATGGAAAACACCCAGTAGGCTTTTTATAGGGGAATTAAAAAAAAAAAGGGAGAAAAAAGGAAAAACAGAGTTATGGGGCAAACAGATTTCGTGTGAAAAGCAAGTCTATAGCGGACCTGTTTTCCTGCTAAGTTGCAGTATTAATGGCAACAAAGCGAGCGGGGTCTTTTTGTTTGGTTGGTTTTTGCTATGGCCAGGAACATGGGACAGAATCCTGTAAACAGACTATGAGGATTCTCATTCCCTCTGCTTTGAATCAGACTATATATTATGAAAAGAACGTATGGTACAGTAGCAGAAAGCCGATAGAAGTGAGGTCAAAACCAGCAATGTAATTTAGTCTTTCAGAAGTTTAAAGATAGATTCTGGTCATCCATTTTAGGTTTTGGTGTGGGGTGGGGGTTGGTTTTTTCCCTTCCTTTTTTTTTTTTCCTTTCCCTTTTTTTTTTCCCCTTTCCCTTTCTTTTTTTCCCCCTCTTTTTCTTGTCTGTCCTAGGGCCCCCTCTAGCGCTCCCAGAGCGGACAGTGACACGGGATGAACTTTGGGCACAGGCCTATACAGAGATGCACTCACAGCCTTGAGACTGCACTCCAGCCAGACCTGCCACATGCCTTCTTCTTATTCATACATGACATGTTATTAGGAATAAATCAATCCATAGGATAGAAAATATTTCTGAGATAATATACAGAAAAGCCCCTCGACATCCATAGCTACTGTGCTGTTGCATCTGAGCATTGCAAGGTTGCAACTTGAGCCAGCATGGGAGCCTCTGCAAACATCGAATTCCTAAAGACATGGCAAACAGCTCGTGTGCTTGTTAGAGATGGCTTGTGTGTGTGTGTGTGTGATCAAACAAATGTGCATGTTGCATATATAGTCTCTATGGCCCCAATACTTTAAGGGACAGCTGTGGCCAGAAGAAATCCACAGGCAGCAAGATACCCACATTACGTAAACAAAGCTGCACAGAGGTCAGTGAGCTCTAAGACAGCTTTGAAGACTGGAACAGGGGATCTGGATTTGGCTAACAACTGCTTGCTGATGGGGTGTCATCCTCATACAGGCATTAGATAAACAGCAGTAGGAACAAGGAGAGATGTGTCTTTAAACCTCTGATGAGATTTGCCTGGAGTCTCTAAGTATTAATGCGAAAGAGCCGTTCAAATGAAGATAAGTCGTCCTCCAGAAGCCAGCAAACCTCAGATGCTGGTCTGTTACCCTTCACAATGCTACCTGTTGCACTGTGCCCTGCAACAACAGCAGCTGAGTCCTCCACAGGGAAGTTCTCACAAAGGCATAACTTGGGCTCGCACAGGCGGTGGTACAGCACCCCAAGGTTACTCCCAAAATCCTGACACATGCTTCAAAGCTTAGCACTAGTGGATTCCTAGTCATTGGCTAGAAGAAACGGAAAGATGGCCATGACCATTCAGCACCTACACTGAAGTTCTTACCACCATCTTCAACTGCAAGAACAAAGCTTCTTCATCCCAGCTTTACATGACTAAGAGATCGTAAGATTTATGCCTGCTGCTTTTTCTTCTGAGCATCCCAATTCATCTACCCTGCCACTTTTTTTCCTTAAAGAATATGACAAGCACCTGCAGGAACAGAAATGAGCTTCGCACAGTGTGTAACACTGTACACACAAGCTACGTACATGTCGGATTCTTCAGCTTCATTGAAATATCAACACCACTGCCAAAACCAGAATGTTGAATTTAATGATGGTGTGATCCCACCCTGGATGGTAAGACTTAGTCTACTCTCACCTGGCCCCTCTGTTTCCATTCAGTCCATTTTGTCTCCTAATCAGCTTCGGCTGCCATGCCTTCCTCAACTTTTCCTGGTCCCTTTCTCCCTGACCATATGGTGTTTATTTTGGCTGCAAAAGACATTAATTTCATTATTCATGAGGAAATCTCATTCTAATTAAAAAAAAACAAAACAAGAGACAACAACTGACAAACCCTAGTACATGATAAAATTAAGGAAGATACTCGGTATCTTCCTTGATTAGATATTTTGGTTGTGGAATGAAACATTATTAGCCTTTGAAGAACACCATTTCTGAGACAGTGGGCAGAAGCCACTAATGACAGCTGTGCCCAACAAAATTAATTATTAGTAAAACACTAATCCTTGCCTCAGAGAGATAAAGTCTCAATGGTCTTAACTATACATAGATTATATAATCCTTGTGCCCGGAAATGAAATTGCATTAAACACAGCCAAATCCCAGTACTATATACCTTAACAATGATCAGTGAAAGGTATCTTACCATGTGTAAAAACAATGCCCAGTAACAGCACTGAAGTATATCAACTATCCACAAATTACTCTCAACATCTGATTCAAAATAATTTATTTTTCTGTTTGCTTTGGAACAAAGATGTTTTAGCTATTTGCCTGGAAATCTTAAGTTTGGCTTTTCTGGCGGGGTGTGGGGGGGGTGACCTCCCCCTCACCCCACTTGGTCACAGACCCTACCTTTAAGTTTACTTTAGGCACCAGACATTCCTGTCCCTATAGCTTCACAGAGAAAAACCAAACCAAAAAAATACAAAAGTAATATACTTCAGTAGCTGCCATTTATTTGTCTGGCACATTAGAAAGACACCTGGGAACGCTGAGATTCCAGAAGCAACGATTACCCAGTAAATCCTGAAGACAGATGTTGTGTTTACGTTTGATATGCTACTTGGTAAGTTGGACCTTGCCTATACTTGGATTTGAAACTATTACAACTAGGATTAGACTGAAATAAAATAAATTACTTCAAGTAAACTCATAGCTAACTGCAGTTTTACCATAATGCTTTTTTTCCTTGAAAATTCCACAAAATTATATTGCCAGGCTTCATAAGATGCCATATAAAGTGAATACTTCTCTTTGTAAGGATTTGCAGTTCTTGCTCCAAGTACCTTCAGGGATGGTGCTTCAGACAAACATTGTATGTAAATGCATCCAGTGATCTTCACTTCAGAATATGGCTCCTTGAACTGAAGAACTACATAAACTGTACTTACAGAGAGATGATTTCACACGTATAGAAGAAGAACGGCTCCTCTAGCATACATCAGCAGTAATACCCATTGTGGAAGATGGCCCACAGCTGAGCAACACACAATTTAGTCATGAGCAGAAGGGAAGCATTTGAAGGAGGTGGCCTGTGTAGTTCAGCCTCAGTAACTTCTTGAGCTTGAGAAAAAGTCCTTGAGCTACCCAAGAGCACAATGTGAATAAAAGATCACAGATTAAAAAAAAAAAAGGAAAAACAGGTGAGAGTTTTGAATACAGGATAAAACAAGTTGCACAGTTGTGTAGTTTGAAGATTAAAATGAGTTTAGAACAGATCAGCAAAGTCCAGCTCTCTTTGCTGATAGGAACAGTTTCACTTATTGTTCTACCTTTCCTTAACCAGCAAAAAATTAAATCCTTCTCAAAAAGCAGGACTAGAAGTCAAAAGAAAGCTCAAGATCAGACATTTCAGCAAGCTCTGGAGAAAGGGGGAAAAAAAAAAAAAAGGCAAAATGCCTAATGCCAAGAAATCCTGAAGAATAATAAAGGAAAACAACCATTTTCATTGACCAAATTGAATTAAGAAAATAAAATGCTCTGTCTTCATATATCAATCCCATGCCAGAAGCACAGACCTAAGAATTTAAATGTGATCTTAAAGTTAGCCATACATTTAAGAATATACATTAGCCAAAAAGCCTATGTAGTCTACTCTCTTTGGGTGAAAGAGCCCTATTTAGAATTACATCCTCTGAGTTGCGTTCCATTTCTCATAAGAAGCTGATTTACTTTTTCCTGTGCTATCTTATAAAAAAATAAAGATTATGCCTGATAATCTAAAGCTACCATAGCCTATTACCAGTCAATGGCTATCCAGTATGCTATACACTGTATTTATAACTTACACCAAATTAAAGAGCAAACACTGAAAACATATTACTATTGAAAATAGCCATTTGCTTTTACCATTCAGTTACCTAATCTTTTCCACATCGGTTGCATCCAGCTTACCTATCACTTGTAGTAAGTGAACAAGTTACACGAACAGTTGCTAATGTGCCCAAAATGTACATGGTCACTTGCTTACAAATTACATTTTCTTCAAAACAAATAACCCAGAATATGGGAATAAACTTGCAATACAAAGTTTGATGCTGCTTCTTTTTATCCAGGGTCCATTCACCATTCTTAGGGTGAATGAGAGCGATCACTGTAATAGTGGATTAAATGCTAATTTGTACAGCCAAATATTCTGTGTGATCCTGTTCACCATGTGTTGTCTTCCCCCTTATGTTGTTCATCAGCATTCAAAGTTACTCAGACAGTTGAAAAAGAATTCAGATCATGTCTCAATGGGGAAGTGAACTCGTTTGCAGGCAATCTTGGCAACACTGGCTGACCCAGGTTCTGGGTCACACAAGACCAAACCCATCCGAAGAGCTCTGGCAGTCTTCAGAAAAGGAAGAGGCTTCCCCCCACCCCCTTCCTTCACTACCTTCTTATCCAAGAAATAAAAGGAAGGGAGGAGTAGTACTTTTTCCAGAACCATGGCACCTTGCCCTCTCAGACAGAGACAACAGTAGATTTCAACTTTATTAGAAAAAAACAAAAGTTTATACAAAGCTCTGCATTTTACAGAAAACCACCTCCCCCAAACACAAAGAAATCTGACATTGCAAGCTGTATGCATTTTCTTTTTTCATATACATACATATATATATGTACATACACATATATATATGTGTGTGGGTGTACACGTGTGTATATATAGTGTGTGACATGTATTTTTTTTTGCATGGTTTGCATTCATTATTTTACCAAGTTAACATTTAGTAGAAAAAAAAAAAGGATCTTTGTTACCATTATTTTCCCATATAAATAACTGTGAGCAGTCCCTCTGCAGATAGATAAAAAACACCTTTTCGTGTCATTCTGTAAAAAACAGACATTACTGAAATGGTATTGAAATCTTTCAAGTTTTTTCAATACCACCATAAAAATATCATCTAGCCCCCAATTCAAAATGCTTGTCCAAGGCATTAGAAGAGAAGGGACTGTAAGACAATTCTGGAAAGATCAGTTCTGTAAGCCAACATTCAGGTAGATCATTTTTGCTGGACCTCATACATTGGTGTGAAATGAGCACAAATGGGAGGCCAACCTCTCTGCCTGGAAAAGCTGGTTCTTTGCCTATTGTCACCGAGTCAAATTCCAACAAAGCACCCAGCAGTGCCAAGGAGCTGACAGACTCTCAGCTCACCCTTCTTGCCCCGCAACAAAGCCATAAACTTCCTTGATGCAATTAAAACCTCTACCAGCTCAGCAAATTTTTCCTACTCCATTCACCTTAAAAGGAGCTGTTGGACTAATCCTG
This sequence comes from Ciconia boyciana, assembly GCF_034638445.1. Classification (NCBI taxonomy): domain Eukaryota; kingdom Metazoa; phylum Chordata; class Aves; order Ciconiiformes; family Ciconiidae; genus Ciconia; species Ciconia boyciana. The sequence continues at coordinate 5,869,181 of NC_132948.1, forward strand.
GCATGGCTAGACAGACATTAGGTTGTTGAATTATTGGGGGAAAAACTTAACTAGTGGGGAAAATGCAAAAAGTCGACTAAAAGGAAGAAAATGCTATAGAAAAGAGCTATTGGAGTGACTCCCAAGGCTCTGGTTTGAAGAAGCAGGAACAGTAGAGAGATGTGAGTTGCAGCTCAAAACATCCTTGCATTTACTGAAGTTAAAGGTGACAGCGTGGTCCAAATTAATTAACTCCCTGGTAAACAATCATTCTTTCCATCAAGCACCATGATGGGGAGAATGGCGAAGATTTTGAAGGCAATACAAGTGGTAGTGGTGATAACAAAGGTAATGAAAGTGAAGAACGCAATGATGTGGATTAAATGGAGAGTAATGCCAACGAAGATGTTTCGACTGCCAGAGATGCTGGCAACAAGAAGAATGGTTATATGGTTGGTGTTGATGATGGCCAGAATTCATTCATATGTCCATGTAGTCATCATCTTCATCAGTATCACTTTCCAGTGAGGACTCCTGGCTTGAGGTCTCTAAGATTTCCAAAGCTGGCTGACAAAGGCTCTCCTTCTTTACATTCGCTGCAGACTGAGCAGACAAAATAGCAGACTGATCCCAAAAAGAGAGAGAAAGAATATATTGCTAAATAGTCAGGATAAACCCATAATCACAGGGATAAAAGCCAACTGGTTGCTATTCCTTCACATTCAATAGCTCTCTTACTTCTATAAAAGATATGGCATCCTAATGTGAAACAACATAACATTTACCAGTAGGCTTCCCCACACTTAATATTCTGCTAGCTTCCACTAACCTAAGAATTGCAATGGCTGCACTAGCTCCCTCACCCATTTCTGTAATTCTTCCTAATTCTCTCAGAAAAGCGGTAAGGACTAGAAGAGCTATGATTTCACCCATGGCCAATATTTCACCAGTCCTTTAAAACTGGTTCCTGTTGATAACAGCTAGCATCTTCTTCTACTACTTATTCTATCTCCGGTTACGAACTGGGGACAGGAACTGTTGCTCCTTTCATACAAGTATTTTACTGAGGGGAGAATTAAGATAAAAACAATAATCTAAAAAAATTACTGTTTCCCTTTTATTACCTTTAATTTTTGCTTGGTCTCTTCTGAAATGCTGCCCTTTGGAGAAAGGAGGGTGGGAGTGGGTGGAGTGACAGTGATCTCAGGTGGAAATTTGGTGACAGATGAAGGTATGAAAAGCTTTGGCATGTTGGGCAGAATGCGAGTTTTTACTCGGGTGCCATCTGTCTTGTTCTGCTGACTTCCCAAAGTCTGTGAACTGGAGCTGAGTTCAGGCTTGGAACTGGAGGCTAAACAGAAAATAATAAGAAAAAACATGTTAGGAAGCTATCTAGGATTTCAGATGTCAAAGAAGAGGGAACGGTTCATTGTTAGACATATGGCTGACTCAAAAGGCCTTTCTTCAAGCCTTGCTTTTAATTAAGGCTTAGAAACAGAAGAAGAAAGTGCCTCAAGATTCTATAATGACAACTGGAATCCAGAAATAATTTTAAAAAAAAAATCTTACCAGACAGCAGAAACTCAGTCTGACCAAGCATGACAAGTGGCAGTGTAGCACTGACCCATCTACATCTAGTTAGAAGGCTACTACAAACACCATTTTCCCACTTGTTGTTTCAGATGCAATCATCTTATCTTTGCAATCTCTAACTGCCTCTCCATTCTGTAATGCAACAAATAAAACTACTTAGCTTTACTTATGAGTCTTAATTTCCTCCCCCATAGCATTACCTCTTTAATTACTGAGACAGCAACTCCTCAACAATTTAAGAAAAATGTATGGTAACGCCTGTCAAAATTTCCTCATTACTCTTTTCAAATCCTGCCATAAAAACCTCCTTGGTGTGCTCATGCCACTGTCTGCCACACTAGTTTCCACATACTTCCCAAGTGTCTCAGCTTGTGGTCTTTACAATGCAGACTTGCTCAGACAGGGCTCATCTCAGGAAGTAAAGAGCGATCTGGCCCTTCCTTGGGCACTATCACGTTACAAAATTATATATATGCAACAATAACCAGTAGAAGACAGTGCTCTCACATTAAAAACGGAGAATTTGTTAAAAGAGATTTCTTGATTTCTTACTAATAATGCTGCTTCATATGGAGTCAAAACTATTTTTTTTTTAAAGTTATATGAATGCAAACACCAGAGTCTATCTCAGACTGATAATAATGGCAGGTGTTCATATACATTTTTACAGATTCAGTCTTGTCAAATCCATCTCTTGCAGATTTCTGGAACTGACATGGCCACTTAAACACAGCAAAATAAAATGCCAGCTTCCTGATGCTATCCTGAAAAACAACCAGCAGTAGAACTAGCTACTAAGGGATGTAAAATTGAATTGTATGTACTCAACTGTACACAAGAATGTAAGAACTGCCACAACAGATGAGGCATGGCTTTCCATCAAGGTCAGTGACCCGTCTCCATGGGCAGCCAATCATTTCAGAGTAGAGTACCAGAAATGTTGCAGTAATCAGACACAGGATAATCTGCCTCTCACAAATAAGGAAATACAAGATAACCCAAACATGAATATCTAGATTATGCCTGCCTGAAATATCAAGTTTTACATTTTTTCAATTAAAACACCAACTCCTACTTCTCTTGGGAAGGGGGAAGAGGAGGGATAGAAAGCGTTAACTGCTATAATGCTGGTTTTTATGTTTACTCAGACTGAGTCAGGTTTTGTGAAAAATCATTTCCTTCTGCTAAATATTCCAATAGTGTAATCCAAAGCGTTGTCATATTGCCCCATGTAAGATTTCAATTAAGAAAAATTCTACTTTAAAGGATGCACAAACTATATAGCGTGATAGCCTGGTACTGGGTAGTTTTTTATTTGGCTTTGCTGCCGTGGTATTTAGCATGTGAGTCATGCACCAAAAAGAATAACCATTAAGGGACGACAAGACACTTTCCCAGGAAGCTGGGACATTGCCAGGAATGCCTCTAAACTCTGGAATACTTGACTGGAAGGCAGGCAGAGAAACTGAGGAATATGCATCACAACTATCCATCGATCAATCCCTACAGACTGATCCACAGCTAACCACCCATTTCCAGAATTCTCTGAAGCACAGAAAGCTCCTACCTTGGGTACAAACATGTCCCAAATTTGTGCTGGTCACCGATTCCACTTGCCAGCAAACAGGCTCTGGTGATGGTGCAACAGTAGCCATTTTCATCTGCTGACAAAGCCGTGACTCCTGTTGCTGAAATCCAAGCCCCTCCAAAGGCACTTCAAGCTCTTCTTCCTCTTTATTAATGAAATATAATTCACAGATTAGGAGACATCCTGATCTCTCTCCTAAGCCTTGATCCTTTTGCTGTCTAACCAACTGGTAGAAATTTTTTTTAACCCTGGCTCTATTTCTAAACCGTAACATGAGTGAAATTAAATATTGGCAAGCTAAGATGGCAATACCAACTTTTTCATACTTGATGCCATCAATTCAATCTCTTAAAAAAAGAAAGTAAATGTCATTTTAAAAGTGAAAGAAAAAATTATTGTGTATGACATTTTGTTATCTCTGCACAGCTGCAAGAAAAACACATGCAACTGACCATTCTCCTTTGGAGATGTGAGGGTTGAAACACCTGCCATGCATGCAGAGCAAAATCCATTGCCCTTAATGATGAGCCAGCTGTGACTGATGGGTCCCCTCTCTGGTCTGCAACCACAGGTACATGCTACACTGAAGTGCAGCTTACTGGTAAGTAATATTAATTACTGTAAACATCCAGTAACAGGGACAAATCTGTTTTTTATGAAACCAATATCAAGTTATACTAAATGCCCACTTTTCACTGATATGTCCACTGTAAATACGTTAGTCTAAAATTCCCACCTTCTGCTATTCCAGAACTTGGGATGTTTATAACTCAGCATCCGTGTATATCTGTGTACAGTCTCTTTATTACATACCAGCTCTATCTGCTTTTAAATTAATGCAGTGTTAAACCAGTTTTCTTATACACTGAGCTGCATATTGTACATAACAAGAGCAATTTTCACTGAACTACTGAGAGCTACTGATGCCCTTTCTGGGAAGGGCAGACTGAAACAGCAGCTAGCCTTTCAAGGCTACGGACACACAAACAAGCTCTTATTCTCTGATAAAAATGAAGATATCCTTCAAAAACAAAGGGCTGTCTAGTCTAATTTGAATCACCTTATATTTACACAGGCTAAGGTGTGCACAGACATCTATCACAGAGCAGCAGATGCAATATTCACAGTCTAACTTGCTCTAAAATTCTTGATATGTCCATGCTCTAAATTAATTTAGGATTTTGACAGTATGATGTCTTAAAAAGGAATATATATTTCAACCTTTCCTCATTGGAAAAATACTCCCACCCCCTCAAGTGTTGAAAACACTTATCCATCTTCATCAATGTAGATAAGAACTTGGAATTTACCATGGTAATATTCTCCTGTATGAGAGTTTCCCTTGCAGAAAATGCCTAAGACAACATTACAGCCTAACAGCGTGGTAAAAGGCAGATCAATGCAGTTAGAAAGATGCAACTTTTTTAATGAATTAGATTTTCTAGGGTCCTTGAATAATTTGTACAAAAAAAGGCTTACCAAAGCAGGCCGTTAAGTTCTTTCATCCACTAATTTTCATTGGTAAAGGAAAGAACCCATCATCTAAACTTGTAGCTGATAGCCAATGTAAGCCTTAGGATAAATTAGTTTGCTTGTAGAGAATTCTCCAATAGTTCCCAAAAAGGAAAGGTCACACACTACAGCACAAATCAGAGGCAGCTTCTGTTCTGTGATGTTCCACTCACTATCAAGCATAAAATGGAAAGGTCTAATGCAGAAGAATGTAGTTCTCATTCTCAGCACTCTCTTGCACATTTCTCTATGGATACTTCAAAATACAGCATTGGAAGCAGGAAAATAATAGTTTCATCTATACATATATTGTATTAATAGACCAAATCAGCTTAAAAACAACACAGAAGGAAGTACTTAACTACAGGAATCTTGACTACGAAAATCACAATTCATTGTTTCCCTGTTTAAGAAGCAGAGGATAGCTGAAGGATCATTTTGTGTATTTGCCTGCCCTTTATACCAGATACACGTATGATTTAACCACATGCTGACAAAGTACAAGAGACTGTACGAACAAGGATCAGCCCTAACGTGGCCTGAAGCCAATACACACATATCCCATTACACTGCTAGCGTCTGACGATAAGCTGTAGTCTAAACCCAGAAGACTCCTACACTGAAATGGCTACAAGACACTTGATCAAAAGATAGAAAGGAACATTACGTCAATATTTGAAGAAAAGCAAGATGAAAATGATGATTTCAGAAGATTATCCTACAAGACAGCTAAGAAGTCAACTCCTTTTTAACTTACTCCAAGACTCCAAACTCACAGTCTTAAGTATCTAGGGTAAGTACTAACAGAATCTTTCTTATCCACTTATTAACCATGAATACAAAATGAGTAATTAATTTAGCATATACAATACTATATACAAATAAACTGCAAATCCTACGGCCTCAACTATACTGCTAACTGAGAATAGTTTTGTATGTACACAACTGCTAAATTACATTAGAGGCTTATTAGTTCACCATTCAGAATAAGAGCTCTGACTTGCATTATTGTTTAATGACAAAACTCTACCTCTTATGCTGATTATAATCTGTTTAATTATAAGATATATCATTGCTTAAGCTGATTTGCTGTGCTTTATTTTAACTAAATTATGCCCCACTGACAAAAGCTCTTTTGAGCAGCCTATTTCTAGGAAGATGCTACAAGACTGATATCAGCCTATGGTCTTTTATGAGCAATCAGCATACTCCTAAGCATTTCCACCTTCCGTATCATATTTGGTTTTGTTAGTTTTGAAGATCCAGTTTTATAGTGTAGTAAAATTAGATTCATTTTTAATAAAATTATGTGTCAGCCCTTTTTCATGTAGAAGTGAATGGAAATGAAAGGGCAGGAGTCTGGCACACTAAGCATATTATTTCTATCACTGCACTTCTGGAAACAACACTTGTTAATATTCTATTAGGCTGCATCTTTCAGTACATGAGAAATCAAGAACCACTGTCTGTTAATCAATCCCTTGCTGTCAGAGGTGTTAAATACACAGTGACTGAATTCTATCCCCTGACTGGGTCATACACTTTATTTTTTTAGGACTGTGCAATTTTTAATTTTCTTCTTTTTTTTTTTTTTTTTTTGTAATAGTCACTTGAGTGGCATTATTTCCAAGTTAAAAATAAAGTTAATGAACAAAATATTTTTTTAAATTCTTGAAAATGACAAGAATTGGTTGTTTCAGGTGTATATATCATAATTTATACTATTTATACTTTAATATAGTACACAGATATTTATTATATCTTTTTTCATTACAGACAAAAAGGGCAAAAGAGAGAAGGATAATCAAGAAGAAACACACAGTCGGATCTCCTATTATTTGTCTAAAACAGATTTCTGAAGAGAATATCTTGATATTTGTCTTGTGGCAGATGCTGTTATAGCCCTGAACATAATGTCCTAGTTTTTCTAATAAAAACTTTCCCCAGGGAGGTAAAGACTCCACTAACTCATGAGACACAATATTCTGCACAAGTGCAAGAGCACAAGAATGTAAGTACAGCACATTCTGAAGGTGTTCAGAAGCTCAGATTTATTATCAGTTAACAAATCTTTTGGTAATACCCAGTACTTGTACTGTCCTGGCAGGTTTTCAAACATTAGCTCTACAAACCCAGTTTAAAATAAAATCAGTTTCTGAAGACATAATATGCAACAGTCACTTGTCTCCAGGCTGAAGATGGGACAGGTACCGTACTCTGGAGATCTATTTAGCACTCTCACCTGACAACATAATACACAAAAATTAAGCACATAAAAACCCCACAGATTTGCAATGCATATTATTATTTATATTGAAAAGTTCGTGTCCAATCGAGCTGAATTACAAGTATTTTTTTTTTAGCCTTCCCTTTCCCAACAACTGTCTAAATACATATAAAATAGTATACACATAGAAAGAGGGACATCATACCTTTCAACATCTCCCTGCTTTAGTGAGGAAGAAACAAGCTGAAAACAATTCAATGCAACAACCTACTCCAGCTTTCCTCTCCAACCTCTTTCCACTTGTTGCCAGGGTAACCAGTGTTTGCAGATGCCTATAGCGGGCGCCTGGGTTCATGACTTCATCACAGTTAATATTCTCTCTCTCGGTCTCTCTTTATACAGAGAATACACTATATACATATATCCACACACCTTAAACATGTAGATTATACAACTCCTGCAACCGTTTTTATACTGAGACAATTTACTTTGCTATTCTGTTGTGTATAAAATGAAAAATAACACCGTCAAAAATATTCACTTGGCCATTTGCAGATGTGGAGAAAGTTTAAAAGCAGTAGTACTGTAACCAGTAAACAGCTGCTCTGGTCTCTCTGCAGTGCACTGCACACTTAATCATTTGGCTTTGTCATGCTGTCAGGTATAAGAGACATTAACAATACAGTGTTATAAAACATTTTATGTGGAATTTCAGAAAATCCTTTAGTCATGCACTAAACCTATTAAATGACAACTGAAAGACAAGCCCAGAAAATATGACTAGGACCTGGAAAAAATGTTTTCCAGTTTCTGATAGAAGCAGTTTGAAGTATTATAGCACAAATACGTTAAAGGATACGAGCAACTTACATTGCATGCACAAAACATCATTTCATTATAGGAAAAAGGAAGGAGCTAAGCTTTGAACTCCAGGACAGAATACTAACATGATTTCAAAAGCGAATGCTTGGAGAAATGAACAGACAACAGCTTCAAGTGCTTAAATAAAGCACTTGCACCACTTGCCTTCATCCCTCTGCAGAACACCTTCCCCAGCAGTTCTGTGTGTCAATACAAAAAACCTGAAAATATATTACTATGATTTAGCACATCTGTACTACCTTGCCTTCCAACCACTTCAAAAGAGTAAGGATTTAATTCTGTGTGTCTTCAGACACTACGAAATTCTTATTTTACTAGTCCCAGTAACAACTGATTTACTTTGTATTTTAATGGCCACTCACAGCACATGCAATTGTTCACAGAACTGTTACTTATTTACCGTACAAGGTAGATATTATTCCTTTTTTTTTTTCATGGTGATGGAAATGGGTCTGATCCTTTGCTCCCTGACACAGTGGAGTAAATATCTTACCACATTTCCAAAGAAGAGTGCTAATGTAAAAACAATTAATGTTCTGTATTCCATCTGCCTCGCCCTCCAGAGTGCTGGGAATTAATACAGCTTTTTTCCCCATACAGCAGTTGCAAAGGCCATGGAAAGCTTGAATTTGAAGGAGCTCAGAGTTTCCTCATGCACTACGCTACTAAGTCAACAGAAAGACTGCACTGGAACATGCGTTGGTTCAGCTGAACACAGCTCGATAAGGATCCTGACCTACAGAAATAATGGGGACATTAGCCCTCAAATTGTATCTGCCATGAGGTACTACACCACAGCAGGCAGTGAGACTATTCAGTTCATCATGGGATGCGGTAGGTGTACTCGGTACCCTTTCCTTACACATTTTCTCTCTCTGAATTAATTCCAAATATCCTGCCATGAAATTTATTTCTAAAAAACCACTACCAAAGTCATAGCTGTAGAAATAAGTATTTGACTTGAAATGCCAAATTCAGGAAATTACATTCAAAGCTGACACACAAAGCCATGTGTTAAAAATTAAGCATCAGAGTAATTTTGGAGGCAAAAAGCTGCAGAACACAAGTTCTATTGCCCCCTGAAATGAAAGAAATTCAAGCAGTCTGGTGAACAGAAGTTCGCACTGTAATAACATGGCATACTGCTATATTTATCGCTAGGGTCCTGAACAGAGAGTCTACTGTACAATTATATGAGACATACCCCAAACTGCTTCCTAATGCCGAGGTCAGCTGTCACAGAACAACATTAATGTGAGTAAAACTTACAACAGGTGCCTGCTCTGAAAGGGCTTCCTGGAAATAGTCCCTGGCCCATTCTAATTCCCAAGCTACCAGGTCCCTGTTAACAACCACCCTGGGGCCAGTCTAACAGCAGAGATAGTGGAGTTCCCATGTCCAAAAACATTTCCTGCCACTACCAAGTTTCCTAGAGCTGCAGAAAGCCATTATGCATGTTGGTAAAGAAAAGCCCTGAAGTTCAATACTAACTTTCTCTCTCTCTCTTTTTAAAACAAAACAAAACTTCAATTAAAAAAAAAAAGTATGGGCCTAGATCAAAAAGACCACAGTTTGATATTAAACCACATGAACTTTCAAATGGCATTATAAAAATACAGCTAATCGGTATTTGTGTTTTAATATCTGTCTCAGCAAGTGCACATCATTTGGAGAACATCACATAGTAGCACCTGTGGATAGTAACAGTCACTCATTTGCAGTCTACTGCTTCTGAATTTTATGTACTAGTTATCTAATGAAAGCCATTAGACCTTTCCTTCTGTCAGTATTTCATCCTTCTTTGGCCTGACAGCCAGCTAAGCACAATGCAAATCAGCAAAAGCAGCTGTTAGAAAACTGTGGGGTATCATATTGTTTTAAGAGGTTTTTCTAAGAACTTTGTAAGTAACGTAACACCTGTGCAGCAGGCTTACAACTAGATCTCTCTTCAGTCTTCAATTGTGCAGGAATGTATGTAAATTTTATGCTGCTGGCAGTAATCTAAAACTAGTGAAACTGAAACATACTGTAACATTATAGCATCATTACCATACTCTTTTACAAATCTTTTTACAAAAGGTCTTCAGAAGATATGTTCCATTAGTGTAAGATATCCATAGGCCAGTGACTCCCTGGGATTTTCAGGGAGATCTAAGGGTGCATGGGGCTAGAGAGCCTCTTGGACCACAAACCTGCCCAGCCTGCGCTAAACCCCTGGTTACAAACTTCACAAGCTTCAGGTGGGAAGCTGCTGTTCCTGTCCTATTTTTCTTATTGATCTAACATGGGTACATAAAAACCATGACAGTTTTAATTTAAAAGGATTTTCTGCACAGCACTGGATTGAATAAATAAAACTTAAGAAATTTGAAGGGTAAAGATCAGAAATAGACATTAAGTGTACTGAAAAACTCTTCTGGAATGAATTTGTTGCGATAGAAAAGCAAATCAGCGTACTTCCAAAGGGAAAAGGAAAAGACACGTCTGACTGGCACTGTCTGAACGCTAGGAAAAAGGGAATTAAGAAGTCATTCACAAACAGGAACCCCCCTGCTGACACTCACCAGTGAAGTTGTTTTCAGAGTGCACCCATTGTGAAAAATAAAAAGCTTCATGAAAAGCAAGGATCAGACAAGAGGAAGTGAGAATACCAATGCCAAGGAGGCTGAAGCAGCAAGAGATCAGAGAGAGCAAATGCAGAGCTAGCCGAAGGCAGCCTGGTTGATTTCTCTTAGTGACTTTGCAGTCACTAACAGGTGGATAGGAGCTTCTACCCTAGGATGGTACAAAAGGCGTGGGGGTACAAGTATTTAAAGAGGAGTTTTTAAAGCCTTGGAAGAATTCAGCCTTGGGAACTGAGGGAGACAGCTGCTGAAAACCCAGATAAGTCAACATGGGAAATGAAGGACAAAGTAATGAAAGTAAGTTGCATACAAGCGACACAAGAAAACAGAGTAGAAGAACACGGGCATTTAAGAGAGAACCCTCATGCCAGGTAACTGCAACATGAAGAGGGCTCACAGGAGGCCACAGGTCCTTGGCCAGTCAAATCTCTTCTGTGTTTCAGCTTTTTTTGAGCCATCTGTTGAGAACAACTCTGTGTTCAGCAGAAATTAATCAGAAAAAACAAGCTAAGACACCGATCGCAATTAAGAGGGTTGAATGTTACACCTTCCAGTCATTTAAAGAGTACCTGAAAGTTTGTACTGAAATCCGTAATTAAAATAAGGCATGTCCAACAGGGCCAAATACTTTGGGCATTTTGTGTAAGCAGAAAGTTTTCAGTACACTGAATTACAGGCTCTTAAAATCTGTGTTTTGTCTTTAGAAATTTATGACAAACAAACTCAGAACACACTGAGATCAGTATGTGGCTAAACTCAATGAAAGATGACAACCTACAATCTCCGTTATTTCACTCAGATAGAAACAGGGATTGTGGATGTCCACTGACATTTGTATATCTAGAAACTGTGAGGAATCAAGATGAACCCTTGTGCCATATACGGTTTTAATATAGAGACAGATGCTGTCAGTGCAAAACTATAGAGTTGACAAATTCTTTGCAGTATTTCCCTCTCCCATGTGTACATTGCCTCAGTCTTCTGAGAACTCACTATCAACCTAAGGTCATGTATCAGTTGTTAAAATAAATGAAGCTGCAGACTTCTGGGAAAAGATGCTCTTTACACCTAAAAGAACTCTTATGACTCTGATGCCCAGTTAAAAGCCTGCAGGATGAACTGCCATATTACAATATCATTACTGAATTCTTAGGACTTATCCCTTCAAAACCCTCTTTATTTTGAACATCTGTCTTTTAGGGAGCCTGCTGCTGCCTACACACACTTAAACAATTTAACTTCATTGAGCACTATTACAATAGTGCTACTTACCTCTCCATGCAACTGTCCTCACCTGCATTTATTTCTTGTGCTTCTGAAAGCCTAAAAGTTCTACAGGCCGAAATACATTTACACTTCTACTTGCCCTGTTGTGCCTAGATAACAAACATCTGGAATTATAGCAGGATATTCACATAGCTCATGGAGTGCAGCTTCCTTGCACACTACAGAAAAAATTGTCTTCCTTAGCTCTGAATTTCTAAGTTTAGACAGCTATATCATGAGCTTCTTGTTTTTATATTGAAATGCTTAGGCCTTAAAGGGACATGAATTCAAGGTGGGGGAGAGTATTACTCTTCTACTCTGATTTTATATTCCAATTTGGTAAATAGCTGGCTTTAAGCAAAACACATTACTTTAAAAAATTCCAAGTATAAAAACCTTCCCTTGGTATCAAAATTCAGATGTGAATGTTTTCCTGTTCATTCCTTATAAGAATCATTAGAATAAGGACAGCAAAGAAGAAGAAAATGTCAAGATTTTTCAGCAATTTAGAACAGTGTAATACTGGAACAGTGTGACAGGCTGAAGAGGGTTTAGCTTAATTGTCCTATTTTAGTTTCCCCAGAGAAAATTTTAGGCTGAGCCACAGAGGCTAATAGTCCCATGTACATTTATGCCTAAACGTAGGAAGCTCTTGTGCTGAAACTACCACTGTCACTACTTTGCTGCTGGACTTCATCATGCTGTATTCTGTACCAGTTAGTCACGTACTAGACTAAATCTCACTAAAATATTTACATAAGAAATGAGTGGCATAGCATCAACATTGCTTGGAAAGCCACTCCTTTTTCTGAGTGAAGTCACAGAAAATGATAGCAGCTAATACTCTCTGATGTGGAATACTTTCACATGAACAAATAGATACAGGAGGAGGTGACGAGATAAAAAAGATGAAAACATTACTCTAAAAATGGGAGGAGTTTTTACAGAAAGAGCTAATGAAAGGCAGATGAGAAAGGGTTATAACAGAATTATAAATTATTCTTTTTAGAGGAGGTGGATGCAGAGATAGGAGAATTAAGAAGAAAAGAAAGAGAGGACACAGCAGTAATTGGTGTCTCTCTCAGCTAGAGAAATGACCTGTCAAGTAGGTCTGAGAGCCAGAAAGCCAGATACAACGCATGCATTCAGCACTGGAATGAGCGCTTTGCAGAGAGCGCCTCTTGATCTTCAGACACAGTTTCAGGGGTATAATTTTGGCAGCCCTTCCATCTTTCTCAACCAAGACGATATATAGAAAGCATGAAAGAAGAAAACAATATGTAACTTTACAACCCTAACAAAGCCTAGGAAGTCAAAAGATTAAAATAAACGTTCCAATCACTGCAATGTGGCCTGGGAAATTGCAGAGGAAAGCACGTCAGAAATGCTTGTGAGTTTCGTTTGAAAACCAAAAGAATGCGTGAGTTCTTATCTGCATTGTCATTCCTACCAGTCTCCTTATTAAGTGTACAGCAACTTCACAGAGGATTAATTTTTTTTCTCCCCTGTTGTCTAGGCACAAACCTGAATTACTCCCTGTTGAACAAGCCTGCCAAGACATCTTATGACACCATCCAACTCCATTCTTTAGCTTCACAAGGGCAATAACAAATGTGGTTTACACATTGACTAAGCCATTCCTTCCTTATCATTCCCCCTTCCTTTCTTCCCCTCCCAAGACAATCTCTCCCTGGATTTGTGAAAAAGGAAAATTAGATTATTATAATGCAACTGCTAATATTGGATGTTAAATTTCAATTTTGTCCTGTACTCAGAGATTAGCAAATTGGGAAAACTGATTTCTCCCTAATTTGCTCTTCATTGCTGACGAATTCAGAAGATTATGTGCATTCAGATGCCAAGGCTGATTACATATGGAAAAAAATGAAATACCGGAAGTATACAGATCAAAATTTCAGAAAGTCACAATACCGGATTAGCAAAACATCCAGACTAGATCAGAGTCCATTCATTATTAATTACTATTATGCACCATTAAGCCTCGCAAATCTGGGCACTATTTCCACTGTATCCTCATCTGTCACTTTTCACAATACCTGTACGTATATAGTTCATTCATAACTTTATCTGGGCTCCTATGAATTTGTCTATGGCATTTTGTGAGTAGTGTTAGGGCCCAAGCTTGTGAACAGATGGAGTGAGCAAAAGCAGCAGCAGATGCTTTTTCAGACAGTGTTCCTGCTAAGGTTGCAAGAAAGTACAGGCTATGGCAGGTGCTCTGCCACCTTAACACGCGCAGCGTCCCACAAAGAAGCACAACCACCTCTTCTGGGCACCCAAGACAAGTCTGAAATTGGGTCTAATTTTACTTCATTCCCCAAAGTGGATCAGTACTGCCTTGCACCATGATTTTGACTACTGCTAACAAGCCAGCCTGCCATGACAGCAGTAAAGAAAAAGACAGCAGTCTCATTTAATTGTTTCCTCATCTAGACAAACTGTATACAACCAGGTACATAACACAGTTCTAAACAAATCATATGAGTGGGCCATAGAATAAATAACATTTGTTCTGTTTCTTCAATCCTTTTCTGTAGTCTAACCTTGCACATAACCATACTAGGGCTATAAATAACATATTCCCAACATTCCAGTCCTGCCAGATGCTTCTTTTCTCAAATGTGAAAAGTAATAGTGATGATACACTAACTTTATGAACCATGTAGAAGCTTAGAATTTTCACAGTATTATGTGTCTCCACACACATATACAGGGCAGTGATAGCTATGCATCTAATTATGCTAATCAGGCACTTGTAAGTCAGATGTAGGCTGTCCACCAGTTTATTTCAATTGCAATCACTTCTAACTTTTTTAAAGATTTAAGGTATTTTAAAGAACTAGATCCTTACCTCCTTGGAAAAAAATAAAACAAATGTTTTTATGCTACTAGAGACTTAAATTCTCTATTTAAAACACATGACTATTTTTAGGCTGCTATTCCATGATTTCACATGCAAGTTACATAGACAGTGGTCACTCTTTCAATCTATCCTAGTAATTAAAATATGTATTAATTATGTTGATATGCCCAATTCAGGACCAAGACAAAATCTCTGTTTGTGTAGCCTTTTGAACGTTGTCTAGTGATCAGCAAATGGGCCAGAATCAGAACTCAGGCACTGACTCACTACGTGTCCTTGGCAAACCAATTAAAGAGGGCCAAAACATTCTGTCTCCCTGAGACTTACCACGTGCAAGATCACTCATGCTGGGAGCAGTCTCTGCATTTTGACTCCGGAGATGTTCAGCGTCCCTGTGTGACTCCTGGGTTGGAGGTACTGAAGATGCTGAGGAGGAGGAGGATGAAGAGGAAGAGGCTGGTTTGGATTTGGAATGCAGATCATTCAGTCTCAGGAGATTTTCAGGAGTCACCGTGTCTGGATTCACTGGGTTAGGATGCAGTGTGGCTGGCGTTACTGGGAAGAAGCTCTCTCTGTTGTCCTTTGTATGCTTTGGGGTTGTGGGGGTTTCTCCTGTGGTCTACATAAGACAAAAAAGGGCAGGCAGTGAGACAGTGAGAAAATATGTGCCAGTAATTCTGCATATGCTACCTGCTTCAGTGACAACTGCAGGCAGTACAACTTTCTGTAGACAACAAACTCTCTCTGAAGCAAATATAAAAATCAGTCACTATTATAAAGAAATCTTGCTCCTTTACAGATTGTTTTTCTGTTCTTTACGGTCTATCTATCAAACTAGCACTTGAACATTTATTCGCATTCACATTTACAATGCTTTATTTAACAAATCCCTCACAACATAACATACTTTCCTGAACTCCATTATTAAGCATGAATTACAAACTCTTGTGAACAGATGCATTTCTTTCATTTAAAAATATGTTGACAAACCCTTGACCTGAACAAACAGATCTGCAGCGCTTTAAGAGAATTTGCAAATTATTAAAATAAATTATTCTTAGTGAAGAACAATTGAATTATAATTATTCTTAGTGAAGAAGAAATGGAGAAAGCAGAAAAATGTGTTTGCTTGCAAAAGAAGTGATCAGCCTAACCCCAATTCATAAATTTCCAATAACTGCAGAACTGAGTAACAGTGTCCAACTTGAAACAATGCTCTGGAAGATCTATTGCCTTTGCAGGAGTAACGGTGGCACTAAGAGCGATGCTTTTCTCCAAAGCCAGAGCTAAGAATTTAACGCAGTGTCGTTACTTATATAGACAGAAGGTAGAAGGGTGACATAAATTCACCAAAGAAGGGGACAAAAGTACCCATAAAATGAGCATCTTCTCTATAATTTTTATCAGCAATCACATAAAGTATTCTTGACTGTGAGGGCACAGAATGCATTTATTTCATGCTCTTTAGAGTCTTTATTGAATGGAGGCTTATTGGACCGTAAGAGATATGGTTGAATGGAATCCTCAACTGTTTAATTGTCTGTCTCATACCTCTACCTCTCATACCTCTACCATGAAGAAAAACTCATTTTAACCATGGTGACAGAGTATGAGTGTTTGAAATAGAAATAAAAAGAGTTCTGCTGTCAAATGTAAAATCAAATTGGGCCCTAATGTCCTAGATAACCAAAGATTTATTACAATGCCAGAAAAGTCAGCAGAATATCACTCAGAGAACAGAGTAAGTTTCAGCTGGAGAAATTACATGTTTAAAATTCAAAGGTGGAAACCACACAAGTATCTTTTTTTTAAATAATTGGTGGAATGTATTTTTAAAGTTCCTGAACTTGATTAATCAATCTCTAAAAAGCATACAATTAAAACCTGCCAGATTCTATATGCACACGCACAAAATATATAGCAGCTATATTCACAACAATTACCACATTGTATCAAAAAAGTCTATTCTGCTTCTGAAAGCAGCAAATTTCTGATGTTTAAAGCATCGGTTCCAAAACTAAAGGTCTCAAGATGCACAAATGGGATCACACAAACCTGAAGGAAATTAAACTGCAGAAAAAAGCCTTAAGTCAGAAGTGAGATCACCAGAGGAAATGTTTTCAGCTGTGATTTAGAGGGAAAACCCTTCACACCCATGCACTTCATGAACTTACATAATACATTATGTAGAACCTGAAATTTCTGTGCTTGTATTGTATCCAAAATTTTTTCAGCAGAAATACATGAAGGTACTACTAGTTAGGTACATATTTGTTAAAAATATATCTGCACCTCACATTGTATTTCTATAACAATGCACAGCTATTTCCATAGACAGAAAGAGGACATTTGGAAAGCAACTCAGCAATATTTGGATGGTACTCAGAAGAAAAATGATTAGTGAAGAGAAGGAGCACATCATCATGGAGTAATTCCTGCTGGAAGGGACCTCTGGAGGTCTCTAGTCCAACTTTCTGCTCAAAGCAGAGCTGACTTCAAGGTTAGATCAGCTTACTGAGGGCCTGTGTCCCAGCCCAGTCCCAAATATCGCCAAGGATGGAGATTCCACAACCTCTCTGGGCCCCTGTTCTAGTGTTTTACCACCTTCACAGTGAACATTTTTTTCCTGTCACTTCATCCAAATTTCTCTTGCTGCAACTTTAAATGGTGCCTCTCATCTGGTTCCTTCCTCTCTGCTGAAGATAGCAATTCCATACCCCCACTCTCCATTAGTCTTCTCCTCTCCCGGATGAAGCAACCCAGCTCTCTATGACTTCATTGCCATAAGCGTACACCATTGACCTGTGTTCAACCACTTGTCCAGGGCTCCAAACCTTTTTTGGAAGAGCTGTTCCCCAGCCAGTTATGTTGCACAGGAGTCATTCTGCTCCAGCTGCAGGACTTTGAATTTCTCTTTGCTAAACCCTCAGGTAGTTCCTGCCAATGCAATCCTCCAGCCTACTGAAGTTCCTCTGAACACTAGCCCTGCTTTCTAGCATACTGACCATGCCCTCCAAGTTGGTGGTGTCACTCAAACTCACTAAGGGTTCACTCCATTCCACCATCCAAGGCAGCAGAGAGGATGATGCCCTGGTTTAAGTCTCTGAGGAATGCCACTGGGAACAGGCTGCCAGGTAGAATCCCAGTGATTGGCCACAATACATTTAACTACGCAATGGAGGCAGTGACAAACATGGAAAAGAAGGCGGCCTTCTTATAAGTTGTAGATGATCCAGCACACAGGGAGAAAAGGTTGAGAGTGAAATGATCCTTACTGGTACACATAGATGGAACCAAATTCAAATTTAATTTCTCTCAAAATGAAGATGCTGTACCAGGGACAAGAAAAACAAATTAGTTTTTATTTTGAATCGGTTCCTCCAGGTGAGGTTGTGGTTTGAGCACGATTTTTCTTTTTTTTTTGGCAGAGAATCAACCTGCCTCATAGACACTAACATTTTATTTGAGCAAAAGAATAAAGCTGAAACTAACATGATCTGTCTCAGTAAAACTATGACTAAAAATTCTAATGTGTAGTCAAGAAGTGCATCCTTACATCAAAGAATGGCAACCAAATAAGATTTCCATATTTATGGCTTTAAAGGGAACCTTCCAGATATGACCTGATGAAGAGTTGTCTAAGGCTTCTACAAATAGACAGGTTCTTTTCAGCCCAATGAAACAGAGAGACCTTAAAAGGAGAAAAAAACCTCTCAATGACTTTCTTTTCTCAAAAGAGGGGGTGAGGGTAGAAGAAAAAGGAGGAGAAAAGAGTCAAAGCATTAAAAAACCCCCACCGTTGGCTACTGTGTATTCTGCCACTCACAGGGCCCTAAAAAAAGGGATTAAAATCTGCTTCATATGTTTTACTGGACCCAGAAACTGAAGAAAACCCAAAAGCTGTAAGCAGAAAGCTAAGAGGAGCACACCGTTCTCTTCTCTAAAATACTTAGTTTTGAGTGTAAGGGCAAGAATTGCAGCACCTCTGATCAGTAAGTGATGCTATTCACAAAACCCAGGTCAGAGCAATGTCACTAACTATACTGCTGAAGACTTATGGGGCCATATTTCATCATCCTGCAGGTGACTGCCTCCAGGAAATCACTACTTTGTAACACTGCATTTGAGAAATAAACCCAGAAAAAACTCATTACAGGAAGTCCTGGATTTGCCAGAAGCACTTTATGTTCATCTATTTCTACTGCTATACCAGCAGTAAGGCACAATAAAGATTATTTTCCACAAACACATAGTAAGAAACTGAGAAGCAGTGAAGACAGTCCTTTATCAGTGTTTTATGTGGTTTTTCATTAGGAGATTTTTTTTAGTTTTTACTTTGTTGCGGCACAAAGTCAAAACTACAGAAATTCTCCTTCCCCCCCTCCAATCCACCTCACCATGCTGAGTGCTTCCATTACCACCACTGCATTTGAAATACAGTAGCTTTATTACAAAGTGGCTTTAGTCACCAAGAGGAAATTAATCTTTTCTTACATTGATGACGATGCTACTCATCGAACAAGTGCATATAACTGAAATAAGATGCAAACTCGTTTATCTACTGTCTTCATATCTTTCCTTGTAATTGCAGGTTCATCTAGTCAAGATCAGACTTCCTCCTGGACTTTTTAAAACTAAATGAGGCATTGAAGAAAAGAATGTGCAGTACTACTTTTGTCTTGACTACTATCCTATCAAAGTGGATGGAAGAAACATTTAAGGCTTATTAATATCCAAACGACATGTCACAGACAGTGAGAAAAATAGTCCATTACTTCCATAAATATCTGCTATCTTATTCGCTCTTCTTTAAAATACTTATTAAAAATGTTGTTATGAAGTCTGTATAAAGCCAAAATTTAAACGAATAATTAGCACACATATTTGCGTGAACTGTGACTATTTCTGACTTATACAGGGGTCCAAATCAGTCTCCTTATCTGCTATAACCTTGACTATTTCAGCATACTCCTCAAAGAGATCATTCAGCTTCACGGAGGCTATGGACAAACCCCTCCCATGTTGAAAGCTGATGTTAAAAAAAAAAAAAAAAGTAAAGAAAATGCAGGAAAGCCAGCACTGGGACAGCCTTCCACCAAGAAAAGTAGCGGCAAAACTGTTTTTCACAGATGTTAGTGGAAAAAATAGCTCCCTATAGTTTCCCGGTGAGGCACTTCAATAATGAGACAAGAGCAGCAGCAAAAAGAAATTAAGCATTAAGATGAAATATGAGAAAATTTTACTTCATAGACTATATCTGCAAAGTCATAAGCCAGACAACCTGACCAAGGGTTTATTTTAACCTTATTTATTGTTGTTTTCAAAACACATTTTGAAAAACACAGAAATCCTACAGGAACCTTACTGACACTACTTCTGGAATGTTCACTGCTCTGGGGCTGTGGGAAAAAGTAATGATCAAATGTTCCATAGAAAGGGAAAGTGACAGTCTTCCCAACAGAAGTTTCCTAATGAAAGATGCTGGCACTGCAACTGTTACATAACATTTTCTTGTTGATTTTTTAAATTATTCCCATGTTTGAGTTTAGCACCCTAGTGCTCTGAATCCACCTACAAAAAGAGGTGCGTCTTTTTAAAAGAATACCAGTGCATCACCACAAAGCCTGGAAGCTGTCACACAAACTGGCTGAACAATATGCCAGCCACATTCCACAATATTACTATTCCAACTTCTGTTCAATATTGTGTTTTAATTAAACTATGCCTATTCATATTTTTTTCTCAATCTCTCTGCAGCAATATTTGAAAAATCTCATTTGGAAGTTTTCTTTAAGGTACATTAGAACTAGCAGCAATATCCATGATCCAGATTCTGAAGAACCTTGCATTTCCTACAATTACAGTTTTATTTCCTAAGATTACAGTTTTACATACAGAAAATAATGAAGGTTTATATACCTATGATTGAACTGCACCCTAGCCTAACAAAATCCTCCATTTACACAAATGCATGCAGGGGCTTAATGACCTGCTCTACAGAAGCAGCCATATTCCAGCAATGCTTCCATACACAAAAACATCATTATTGGACCAAGAGAGACAAGGTAGTAGGATGAAAAACATTGATAGACAAAGTAAAAGATAAAAAGTGACTTTTCTTTCCTTCATGTTCACTTAATGATTGCTTTCTGCAGGAGACAGAAGGAGGAGAGCTGTTAATTATATCAAGAGTACACCTCCAGGATAGAGTGAGAGGGGGATGCCATGGCAACTGGCAAATGCAACAGTGAACAAAATGGTCACCCTTTGGTAGGAGTGAGACCATGAAAGAGCTCATCCTTTTGTCCCCCCTATCCCCACCCTCCTCTTTCCCTCTCCTTTCTTGTCATCTTTGCTGCATTAATAAAGCATACAGACAACTCAGGAAAAACAACTTTTTCTGTAAGCAGTCTCTGACGTCTTGATGTGCAGGAAGAAAAGATGAAAATTAGCAGCATGTGGGTGGAACAAAAAGGGGGGGAAAACACATGAGGTAGAACTAGAGATTATTATTTTCTAATTATTTAATATTTTACTTACCTCCTCCCATCCCCAGCAAAGTGCCTTTACAGAAGGCTTTTAGCTGTTTCTTGAAGAGAACAGCTTGGTGGTTTGTTGTTTTGTGTTTTGTTTTTTTTTTCTGAAGTGAGAATTCGAGAAGAAAATGCTCTAGACATTCAAGGCAGTTCAAACAAGTCACTCTCAAGTTTGCTCCTTGAATAAAAAAGCCTAAAAGACCGTGTCACTGCAGTGCTGACTGCATTCCTCAGCAGAAGAGGAAAAATCCACTGAAGTGCCCTCTAGCTTCACTCACGGAAGACCATTTTTTCTGTTCCAAATAAAATGTCACAATCACTGTAAGGTCCAACACAGAGATTGTAACATCACTAGATTGATGCTCCAGAGTCAATCTGAGCACTTTGCTTTTGAGGTTGTGTGCGGTTCCAGCTGCAGACCCCATACAGCAAGCCTGTCACCTATGATCCCCTAAAATTCTTCAGTACAAGGCTTTAATTATCCATCACCAGCATTAGGAAGATTTAAACACTGGTTAAAGAAGACACCAAGACCCCAGTTATCTGTTTTGGAACTAGAGTAGGGCAGTAACAGCGGCACTAAAACAGTGCCGTTCCTCAACAAATACTGTTTTTATAGAAGCAGCAAAACTTTTATAAAACCAGGGATCATGCTGGCAGCCCGCCAGGAGCTGAAAGGCACAGCTGATTTGCATAACCTGATTGTGCCTTTGTGTTTATAATAAAATTTACTTGTTTTGATTCTAGTGGCAGCTTCTTCATGAAGCATCATGTTTAATTAGATCCAACACTGAAAGCTGCTGAAGAGTTTTGACTGCAGGTTTAGAAATGGAAACAAGGAGAGCACTCAGAGTTTGGCACCAGTCAGTGGGAGAAGGTGGTCACGAATGTGTTACTTTGGAAGAGGCGAGTGAAGCCAAGGGTGAAAGGGAGGATTTGATCAGTCAGAACAGCACAGGGAGAGCTCGAGGTTTGGCAGCTGGAGCAGGAAAGGGTGGTTGAAAATTTCTTTTCTCTCCCTCACTCTTCAGGGATGGAGTTGGTCCCAGAGCAAGGATTTTTTGGCTAAGGCAGCAGTGAGTCTTAAATAACCCAGCAATGTTGAAATAGTCCCTTCTCATGACATTTAGATGATATACTATACTGTGAGGAGCAAATAGAAATTTCAGCTGCTACAACACTACCCATTACTAGGACTTTCTACATACAGTCCCATAAGGTCACAACACAGGACTAGAAACTTAGTGGCATTTTGGAACTTTGCCTTTGAACACGCTTGTATTTTTAGAGATGTTAAATCCAGCCCTGTGTGCAATGCTGATGTCTGCAATGTTTTAAGCTATTTGTTTTATATAAATTCAGTTCTCAGGATTGGTGATACACAGTATACCCTAAGACACAACCACTAAGTTTTACCTGTGCTCTTTAGACTACCTGTCATGACAGTTGCAACACTGGTGACAGTTGTAATTTTAGTATTAAGGCATTCAATATTAAGTCCACAGTAATAAAAATACCTTTTCAAATTGCAAATCAAGAAACAAAGAAGACAGATGTGTTCTTAGACTGAAGTATCTCCACATGCATTAATAGAATATTCTGTGCACTACAAAGCTTTGTCCTAGCTTGTGCTGCAGTAACTTCCCCATGCCGACACGTCCTTAACAGTATCACAGATATCATCATTATCTATAAAATGAAGAATTTAATATGACCAATTTTAGGCAGTCAGTGGAAAGGCTTATTAGAAATTCTCTAATTATCTAGAAGCCTCACAACTACTTTCTGCCAGCACATCCCCTCCTTGGTCCTTAGGACCACACATTTAAGCATAATGCTATGTCAAGGTCGAACTAGTCTGCCTCTTAATCTTTCATTCTCCCTCAACAAGGCCTCCTTGATATTCCATTTCCAGGGACCATTAATTTCATATCAAAATCACAGTTGGCAAGACTAAAAATATATCTTATAACTCAGAGCAATAGCTGACTGCTTTCAGGATCTCTACAAATCTTTTTGGTAACATTTGCAGACGGAGAAAATAAAAAAGAACAAGCATCCTTCACAATGCTGCTTTACCACAAAGTGAATTAATCTCTAGAGTAACTTTAGTAACTTAACTATTAATGACACAGTGACCACTACGGGATAGCAATTTCAGCCATTTGATATGTGTATATCAAAAATCTTGCTCACACTTAAGAACTTAAATGGAAAAGGATGTTGTGGTTTAACCCCAGCCAGCAACCAAGCCCCACACAGCCACTTGCTCACTGCCGTCCGATGGGATGGGGGAGAGGGATGGGGGAGAGAATCGAAAGAGTAAAAGGGAGAAAACTCATGGGTTGAGATAAAGACAGCTTAACAGGGAAAGCAAAAGCTGTGCATGCAAGCAAAGCAAAACAAGGAATTCATTCACTCCTTCCCATCAGCAGGCAGGTGTTCAGCCATCTCCAGGAAAGCAGGGTTCCATCATGCCTAACGGTTACTTGGGAAGACAAATGCCATCACTCCAAACATCCTCCCCTCCCTTCTTCTTCCCCAGCTTTATACGCTGAGCATGACGTCCTGCGGTATGGGATATCCCTTTGGTCAGCTGGGGTCAGCTGTCCCAGCTGTGTCCCCTCCCAACTCCTTGTGCCCCCCCCAGCCTACTTACTGGTGGGGTGGGGTGACGAGCAGAAGAGGCCTTGACGCTGTGTAAGCACTGCTCAGAAGTAACTAAAACATCCCTGTGTTATCCACACTGTTTCCAGCACAAATCCAAAACATAGACCCATAGCAGCTACTGTGAAGAAAGTTAACTCTGCCCCAGCCAAAACCAGCACAAAGGACAAAAAGAGGAATGACTTTCAGCCACACCTGTTCTCCAGTCTGGCGTGCTGCACAGCCATACAAATGCCTGTGCCAGCACAGACGAACATATACCATGGCACAGGAAGGAGCAGCCACCAAGGAAGCAGGCTTACTTCTTCTATCAGCAGTTCTCACTTTAAAGTGCTGATTTATCTATGCTATGTTCTTATGCTATGACTCACTATCATGTCTTCTAGAGGGTGTTACTTTAAACAACAACACAAAAATTCAGAAAACTCCAACACCATCACAACTCATAAGTTCAATCAGAACTACTTACTTTCTTCCCTCATTTACAAAAAGCCCATCAGACAAGATGGACTACTGCTTTCCTACCCTTTCCAGTTGCAGGATTACTCACTTCATAACTTTAAATACTAGCATAAATAATTAAATGTCTTTGGAGTCACAACCCCACTCCTGATGGGTCATTACTGGTGGTCATGACACCCTTCTTTGGAAGGTGCCATAATGTGAACTAAATTTAAGTAGTCTCTGGAACTTTAGTCTCTTATTTTTAAAAAACAGTGCAATAGGCTAAAGGGTCAATAGACAATACTAGAAAATGTGAATATTTGAGAAGATATTTTGTTAAATCCTCAGCATACATTAGGTTAGTCATATGATCAATTCATCAACTTCATCAAGAGCAGTGAAATATGGAACAAGCAGCAAAACTAAATTTTCTGAAGGGCTGATGATTATACTGTTGTAACAGATAAAATGGTATTTATTTTCAAAGTCTTTGCTGGGCAATGTTCTGTAACACTGAAAACTGATCAGACAATATTGCTCTTGTCCTCTTAACTCTGAGGATACAGTAAGAAAGAAAAACAGCAGCATTAATATCAGTGTTTAAGAATACTGCATCACCACTCTTTAGATTTTGAACCAAAGTGTGCTGAAATTGATGAATACATCACTTTTTTGAATTATTATTTTGGAATACTGAAAGAAATCTCCCAGCAACTTACATTGAATACATTTTTATATCAATTACTGGAATCTTTTCTGTTTATGCTACTCTGTTCCCACACCCCATAAAGGATTTTCTTTTTTATTAAAAACAAAAAAACTGTGCACATTTTAGTCTCCTCCCTGCTGCCCCATTTCACTTTCACATTAGATAGTGTTATAAGCTCAGATTTTACTTCACCATTACGGTTTAACAGTAAAAACTTGTTACAGTAACACTGAACCTAGCCTAATACAAGCACAGCACAAATTACTTATTAAGTTAAAATCCCCTCCCCCCCAAATATGGTAATATACATGGATTAATTTAGATGTTATTTACTAGCAGCTTTTTCAAACTCACAAGTTGCTCTTTGGTAGCCTCTTCAAATGACTGTTTCAGGTCTTCAGTTGCTTCTGCATTAGACATTAAAAACTCAAAGTCCCCATTAGTAGGATTTGGTAAAGCAGAATTGTGTTTGCTATGGGAAAACATCAATTACTCCTGAAAGTAAGAGTTGGAACCAATTAAGTTTGAGAAGATGTTTAATTGATAAGATGATGCTCAACTGGTTTTGTTTAACTGGTAAGGTTCCTCACCACACTATAGCTCTAACACTATAGCATTTTATCCAAGTCTGGACTGACTACACATAGGTACACCTTTCTGTTAAAGGTATTACAGTCTAAGCACAGCATATTTTTAAGCATCCTGTAAAGACATTAAGCAACAGCTGAACTATGAACTGCAGCCACATGTGTAAAGGACCCCTTTCTGAAACAAAATCTTCTGTCCCTGGCACAAGTAGGGTACGTAGCCACCCTCATGCAAGATTTCATGACAGAAGATCTACTTTAATTTCTTCATTGATGTATCATATTTCAATAGAGAATACTTCAATTTCAACCGTCCTCCAGGAGCACAGGAACTTATCGTGGCAAGGTTTTGTACCACCATCTTTTTCTGCCTTCTTCAAAGCTGGGAGCCAAGCTTACCTAAGCCACTTCCCCATGTATTTAGCTGACTTTGTAGAAGATGATGCTAGAGTCTCACTGGCTCAATACATGTTAACATTGCATCAGTCATCAGGACTACAGAGGATTTCTGAAATCAAGTGAAAAGGTCACAGTATTGCCAAGCTATTAAAAAGATTAGATCTCATCACAAAAGTATAATAGCCTACTTTGTCAAATTCCATTTACTGATTGCTGTATTGTTTCCTGCTTACGCCTGAAGAGGCATATAAAAAGATTTCAACGGAGTTGTTAAATATTTAGGTTAAAAATTTTGACTGGTCTGGAAGAAAGCTGAAAAGCCATAATTCAAATAAGTCCTAATTTTAGTAGCAAGTGAAAACTTCCATAAAGAAACCATATACTGACTGGAACTGTAAAATACAACAACCAGCAGAGAAAGATATATATGTCAAGGTGGGTTTTGTGTTCACCTTTTGACTGTCAATTTCTTGGGATAAGTGACTGAAGAACCACAGGCCCTATAAACCTACTCAAAATATCCAATAACAAAGCACTTCTCTGGGCTGCGGCAGCTCTATACATGACATCATTTGTTTACAGAAGGCAAATACTTGCCAATTTTAAATAAAACAGGATTCAGTCTGTTGAAAACAGACAGATGTCTACAAGAGTGGCTATTCCTGTGTCTCCACACTAATTCATAGTGTTATACAAGCAGTAGGACAGCTTCACACGGTTTACAAGATCCTGCTAGAAACAGACGAAAATGAGACTGCAGTATGTGATAATCTCATTAGCTAGGACCACTTCCTAAAAGGGAATGTTACAAGCTTCAAAGTGCATCACATTAAGAGGTATGTTTTATTTCAAGTGATTTAACAGGAAATCTCATCACTTCCAGTGCAGTTACATACTAGCTCACCTATTGTATCTACTTTCAAGATTAGTTTGTGTGCAGGGTTTTCATCATTCCAATGTTTTGCCACATGCCTAAGTAACTGTTGACTTGGCTGGAAGAGCTGGCATAGCAATTGCATACCCAGAATCTTCAAGAAAGCCCAGCAAGGAACTTGGCCGATACACACGATTTTTTTGAGTAGTTTTTGAAAAGGTGAATATATCCAAAAAGCAAACAGTAACATTACCTTTTGGAGAAGCTTATTAGCAAATTCTTTTTATTTTGAAGTCATAAATCACAGTGTGATGACTCTTTATTTTTCCCCCCAAGATAAACTAAAAAAGTATTAACATTCTGAGCCAAGATTTCTTTATTAAAAAAATAAAAATCTGTTAAATACCAGACTATGAGCAAAGAAACACTTCTACTAGAATACCCCTCTTGACATTTCTGTTCATTTCTATAGTTCAAGGGAAAAATGTTACTGACTTCCTGAGGGGCACAAATTGGAGAAAGATACTTCCATGAAAATCTAACAAAGAAAAACTCCCTTTACTCTTACATCTTCTCCTGTTACTCTGCTAGGAGATACACTGTACAAATGCACTTTTTAAGTAGATGCACTGTTAGATAATTTTTATCTCAGTATTAACAACTGGAAACCTTTATGGATACTCAAGACCCAGACTTTCTACACAGCACATGGAAAAACACAGGTTGGCATACCTCCTGACAACTAAAACTAACACCATTCCAGGAAGAAATTTAGCGTGAAGGTAATCTTGTCTAGAACAAATGCAGTATAACAGAGTCTGCCCTGAGGGTTTGAACCTCCTCTACCCTCCTGGACAAGGCAATAATCACCAATAAAACAATATTCATAAAAATGAGATGAGGAGAACAAGTACCCATAGATTAAAGAGAATAGTGCATGAAAAGACAAGGTTCAAGCTCCATTGGAAGGCACGTATCTGAAATGGAAACAAAAAATATCTGGAACCTTTCACAAAAGACACAGAAATATCTGCTTTTCCTGAAGTTGCAGAGTAGACAGCAATAAACCTTGTTACAGGAGTTGACCTACAGCCTCAATTTTCTTCAGCTCCACTAGGCAAATAAACCTAAAAGGAAGACCTCTTAACTGTATATAATACAGAAGGTTCACCTCGTAAGTTCTACCTATTAACAGCATCTCTAACACAGTTGCGCGTTAGTTCTGAAAAGCATTTGTCATGTACGTTAAGGCACTGAAGGGAGGACCAGGCAACGTGCATTATTTGAGGTTAGGTTGAAAAGATCTGAAGAACAGAGACAGTGTTCTGGTGATAGATACTGAATTTGCTTCAGAAACTAGAAGAGTTATCTGAAGGTTTAAGCAATGTATTTCTTTTGAAAAACAGGTGAGAAGTATTCAAATCCATTTCACAACTTGCTAACGTCAGAGATGTACCTCCTCAAAAGCTTATGTTTTTGCAAAGCAGAGATGGATATATTTTACAGAAGAAAAGCCTCATCCAAATTTGGAGGATGAAGAGAAATTCTGAAAGACTTTTACTGTCCTTCCATTTTTATGAAAATTAGCGCCTAGGCCAAGGGAAAGAATCAAGTGACGGAGAAGCAGGCAATTCTCCCCCTCCCTGCAATCATAGTACTTTTTTTCTGTTAACTGGCAAGTTGGAATGCAGTGTGTGGATATCTCTAGACTAGTCATAACATGTACTTCTCCTTGTACACTTCTACTGGGTAAGACACAGGACAGGAAGATGAAGTTACAGGAGATGATGGGAAGATGAAATAACAGGAGAAGAGATACTTGAGGGACAGAAGAGACAAACTGCAGAAAACCAGAATAAATTTCTGCCACTCATAAAACAAGTTTGTTCAAGACATTTCTGAAAGAACTCTACTTTAAATCAGTACTGAACATGATTCAACATATTCATGTAGTTATCTGCCTTTCTTGTGCAGAAAAACTTAGAGATGCTTCCTGTTTTACACACTTAAGCATGATACAGACCACCACTTGTGAAACACTCAAAGACAACAGAAGGTTTAAGTTGCATGCCAACAGATTTTTTTCAAATATTTTTAGACAAATACTATTTTAATTATTTTTTTGAGAGCTAGCAATCAATAACACAGACTATGTTTTCATAGAATAAAACACGCACAAAGCCCCGAGCAGCATTAAAACATAGACTATTAACTAGGAACATAGCTTTTTCTTCAAAATGTATTTTATCTTCCAGTCAAAATCTGCTGAGTAACTGCTTCACTGTGTGCTGGTGGCAAAAATTACAGAAAGTACAAAACTAGAAAATATTCTGGGGCTTTCAACTGATGGTTTGCTGGCAAAATGGGTGACCACTAAACATGTCATTCATCCAGTTTTCTTCTTGGCTTTCATTTCACATTAAGGACTGATAAATAACCATCCCTTTAAAGCTCTATAATTGTTTGCTGGATAAATCCAGAAACTATGAACTAAAAACAAACTGAGTAATATAAGAGAATTAAAATCAGATTCTCAACCATGCAAGTTGAGAGAAAAGATATTTGGTATTTCTGGAGCAGAGTGCAATGTTAGCAAGGGAGGAGCTGATGACATTGTTAGCCCTTAGGGATCAGAGAGAAGTAATTACCATCCATGAAATGCTGAGGAATGATGTGGACATTAAGAAAATTGTAGTGTGCCATAAATATTTCAATTTGAAGATTGTTTGGGGTTTCCCCAAAAGCTTTTCAGCATGGAAACCGTCCTTCAACTCTGACATAAACAGTAACAATGACCCTAACAAAAAGGATGAGCTCCCTACAGTAATGTGGCCCAACTTATCTTAGATGACAACAATACAAGGAAAGTAGATATTTCTAATTGCTGCCAACACTCAGCGACAGACTTGATTGTACAGACTAAGTAATAAAAGCTTGTTACAAGCAGCCAGGGACTTCACAGAGCTTACCTGTTTCTGTGCTGATGCTCCCATATGCACCTGGCAAAACTTGACTGCCTGTTCGAGTGCTGCTTCTTCATCCACCTGAACACAGAATCACAACTAATGAAGCCATAATTACTTAGCTCATCTATAAATCTAATTAAATTCAGATGAAATGGGGACGTAGAGCATGGGAGTAAGGGAGAGAAGCAGCACTTCTATGGCAGAACAGTGATATTAAGTTATTCAGGAGTATATATTCAAAGATACACAACGCTCTCTTAATTCAAACTAACATTTAGCATGAACAAACCCCACAAAATTGGTATTATAGCTCTTAACTGATTTCAGAAATGTAGCTCCAAAACACGGAGGATCCTACTTCCCCCCCCCCGCCCCAGGAGTGGTCTTGTCAAGAGAGTGGTTCTATGGGAGATATTAATCTCCCCAACTTTTGAGCAGATATAAGGCCAATTTTATACTGCTTGGTTTGGCAATTATTGTTATTCTACAATCATATCCGAGGTCACATAGAGAAATTACAATTAATGAAAAAATACTTTACCTGTTTAATCAACATGTACGTTTCAGACATGATCTTCTCAATTTTACCCAGGTCATAGGCCATAACTTTCTGACCTTGCTGCCATACTCTGTAAGCATCGAGCAGAAGTGTTTTCCCAGACTCCACATCCTCAAGTAATTTCCTCTTCCTGCTTGATCTCTGGACAGGTTCTTCTGTAGGTACTGCTTGAACTATTCCTTTAGCTGCCTGCTGCTGATGTTTTGAGCTGATACTTAGCTCTTCCAAAGAAAGTTCTGGAGTCCGGCTCTCTGGAGCTCTCTCCTTTGAGTTCCTGCCAGACTGAAGACGGTCTGGCTCACTGCGTTTACATGAAGAATCAATTTTTTCAGGGTCATTGGAATATCCATCAAGATCCATAGGTTCAACTGAACCAGGCCCAGAGAGCTCTTTAATTTCCTTGTCATTCTTGTCCTCTTGTTCCAATATGTCCATAGCATTGGGAATTTGTCCCTGGGTCGCTTCCTTTACTCCGTTTTCAGTGCTGTGTACTACTCCATCCGATAAAACTGGCTTTTTGGGAAGGACATCTTTCCCCTCTTCAGCACTGGTTTTATTAGAGACGTCTGTTGTCATCCTTCCTGAAGGAAGGTTAGAAGACTTGGAACTCTGATCTTCTGAAACCTTAATAAAATAATTCATTCTTCTCTGTTGTTATTGAAATCAGAAAGCATTTGTGCACAGCTATGACTACCATGAATATTGACAATGAGTACCTTTGCATTACTGCCTCTGCTGGAGAAAATGCATTTATTCTATGTTCACTCTTGTTTGTTCCTGCATATTAATTAATCCAAGCCACAAGTCTTACAATTACAAGTATTTTAATCAGTGAAAACACCACAGAGAAATCAACAGCACAGGTTGAACCAAAGCTGCAATGGTTTTTTTCCCCCCACTACTTCAGTCTATACTATGGGATCCAACTAAATGAAATCCAAGGTTTTAATAGCACAAAATTTTCTTCTAATGTATTAAAATCAAAACTGAACCCATTTATTTTGGCAGCTGCAGATCAACCTCAAATTCAAGAATTTTCCTTCTCGTTGCTCTTACATAACTCTCTTCTTGTTAGCAGATCAAGAAGTATGCTAAACTCTGCTATAGTTTTTTCATTTTTGTACCTTTACTTTGGTGATGGTCCAAAGGTAGAAAACCCCAGTACATCATCTCTTCTTTCAAAAATTGCTAATGATACAATTCTTCCATTCAGATTTATGAAAAAACTATTTCATACACAGAGTTCCAGTGTTCTTAAGGAAGTTTTCATTTAATTTCTTAAACCTATACTCTGTCAACTTGGAAAACCCTTAGGAAGAAGTTCTTCCTTGAATGTGTTTACCAAATAAACTTCCAATTTCCAGTTATCTTAACCTGGAAACTGATTAGTCTCTATACGACTTTTTAAAATTAAATTACAATTAAACGTAATAACAGCTGTGGTGCTGTCAAGGACTAGCAGTTAAAAATGGCTAGGCATGTAGTATCTAGTTGTCTGGTTTTGTTTTGCAAGAGGAATCTGAGTTCATTTTAAAAGGAAATCTCCAATAGACCCCACCTGAAAATGTAGCTGTTCTTATACTCCATGTAACTACCATCATTTGAAATTTAAGGGACAGTCAAACCAAATATACTGCAATCCATTCTCAAGAACTGTATTTGTTACTGGATTTCAAAAGCGAAAAACAACAATGCTGGAATAAAGTTTTCTGGGTAGTTGCATATAAACAAAAGATAGTAGAAGTAAGTGATAATAATGTAGCCCTTCAGCCTCAGGAGATCTAAGGAATGAGTAAACTGAACCTAGAAAAATCTAATTACTAAATCAATGACCATTAAACACACTGCTGCCTTACCTGTGTCAGATCGTTGAGAGTGTCCTCCAACACTTTCACTGTAAGCACAAAGGCTTGCTGGGCCAGAACTTGGCGATCTGCATCACGCAAGTACTTCCTGTGCCACAGTAAGATAACAGAAATTAAGCTAACTGCCAAAAGCTTACAGGACTTTAAAAGCAAGAACCAGGACATTAAAAAGAAAAGGAAAAAAAAAAAAAAGAAACCAACCAACAAAAAAACCCCAACACAACAATTTTAAAACAAGTTAGAAGAAAGCAAACAAAACATATACAGTTGCATATTGAAATGTAACACTCTAGCTATGTTTCCCTCCACCTTTCCCCTCCCCACAATCATCAAAGATGACATGCGTGAAGCAAATGACAGCGCTATCTACAAACAGAGGGAAGGGGAGAAAAGAAAAAAAACAACCCAACACCAAAAAAAACCACCAAACCAAACCCAGAGCAAAACAGACAACCAGAATTACAGTTTTCTTATATCAAGCCTTCTGTGCCCCTCAAACACCAGCATTTTATTCAAACCTTTTCTTGAAAGAGAGTATTAGTCACACAAAGCTATCTTGAACTGTCAGCTGATTTTCATGTTCTGGATAAACCGAGCATGTGAGATTAAGGACATCAGCAAATCCTTTCTCGTTGGTCATATCAGTTGCCTTTGAATCTAGCTTTTTTAGAGCTAAAACACTGGTGTGCTAATACCTTTTTTCCTATTTATTATTATTAAAAAAAAAAAATATTGTATGTGTAAAACTTATTTACCCTATAGCTTCATTTAATTTACTAGAGCACTGTAACTTCAGTGTATTCTGACACAATGCTTTAGTCCACTTCCAAGGAAAACATTTCCAGCCATCAAACCCACCTAACTGAGTTTAACAGAAAACTGAATTTCTATTTCAGAATTGGCTGGTTTTAATAAGAGGGCTAAAAAAATCAATTAAATAATTTTGAAGCGTACTATTTCAGCCAAAAAGCCAACATTTTTAATAAACGTATTTTCTCTCTACAGTATTACATTAAATTGGTAATTTTATGGTTTGCTTTTCAGATAGAAGATACAAATACCTGACTCCTCATTAGTTCAGTAATAACTAAAGTTCAGCTAAAGCCCCCCCCTATTTTTAAAAATAGGGTTGTTATAGGCATATACCAGACACACTCAGAATATCTGCATTTATAAGTTCCTGTAACGACTGCAGTTCACCATGGCTGGCACTGGCTGATCCAACATGTCAAATTACTTGTTTGTTAAATTCAGTCTAGACTTATAAATAACATAATATTTTTAGTATGACTGTGGGCTTGCTTAGGACAGAATTTAAACCTTCTATGGTCCAGTACTTCTGATATGCTAAAAGTCAAAGTATTTTTGGCTTCAAGTTTGCTGAACATGTGGTGACATATTCCCAGACATACTACAATCTATGCAAATTCACATGCACTCACACTCAAAAACACATGAAGAAACCTTCAGTGCCTCCAACTTACTGCCATCAATCATCAGTTCAATTTCTCACGCATTTGCCAGACACTAATTTCAACATTTCCTACTCGGCAATCTACTAGAATTTTACCTCAATTGCTTCAATGTTTTCCATAGATATTTATTTTGGTCTTCCCATTGATATGAATCTGTATATAGCTCATGTTAAATGGCTTCTTTTTTCTTAAATAAGGTTAATGCAATTAAAATTAGATCTCCCCTGAATAGGATAAGCTTTTTAAATAGCATCAGCTGCCAATAGGCACATAACCATTGTTCAGTCAAGGATTACAGGAAGGCAGGATGCCTGGGCTGTGACCTCCCTCACTGGACATAGCTCTTATGCAAGAGGCCAGCAGAGGGGTGCAGAAGTCACGATGCTCTGTTCCACCAGTGAATCTCTCCACATGACAGAAAACCTCTGCACGTCTGTTAAGGCAGCTGTGTGGCTGCCCTGAGTTTCAACAGAACTGCAGAGAAATCCTAGACTCTATTATGGAATCGTAATCCTGAGAAAAATTAACCATCATTCCACTATATTTCCAAGGAAATCTGTCTTAAGACTTTTTTCCTAAACTAAGAATGTCTTAGAATAGTTACACAGTAAAAAAAATATATTCAAAGCTTTACAAAGTTATGGATTAAAATAAATATATCATACTTTCCCTGATCAGGGGTCCTCTGTAGCATAGATGAGACTTTCAGCAAGGTGTTGTAATCCTTTAGTTGTGACAGCACATTCAGCAGTAAGACAATAGAGCGGTTCATATGAGATGCAAAACTGCCCGGGCGGTCGATCTCATCCACGGGGATGCGCCAGATTCCCTGCAGAGAAAGGAAAAGAGGAAACCTCTAAAGAGCGATCCAACTGAAAAGGACAGAAATCTTAAAATATGGGTTGGATTCGGCAGCATACTGAATTTCACTCTGGGTCACAGGGATAATGGACACACAAATGCTACGGTCCTTCAGACAGGGAGATCTGGATTTAAAGTCAACTGATTCCTGCCAGTAGCAAAAGAGGGAGGCTTGCAGAAGCCACAGCACACCTTCTAAATATGCTTCTGAACTACTCCCAGAAAAAAGCAAGCAAAGCCTAAATTATATTGTGCATTTTTCTTAAATGTCTGTGAACCCGCCTTCCTAAGCCAAAGCTCAACTACCATAAAAAAACAAGGAGTAACTTAAAATAAGTTTTCTTGGCCTGAAAGCTGCTACTCTTGTGCAGCCACAGCAAGTTTCTATCTTCAAATAATCTGTTACTAAATGTCTTAGGAACTTGGTTACTGCCTTGATATCATCAGTGTTCACCATGGCACCAAACAGTCCAATAGGAAGAATCGGATTCCTCAGCAGTATCCATTTTCCAGTGGCAGATTCAAATACTTGGGCATACATCCTGAGACTTCTAATTAAATTTCTGGGACAAGGGAATCTTTGAGGAGCAAGGCTGGAGACTGATAGAACATATAATTTAATTATGGTTAGTCATCTCAGATTTTGTAATGTCCAATAAGTCTAAGGAGATTTTTTTTCAGGTCTTTAACGTGGATGGTGTCAACACACTAGTCAACCATATTTGAAAAAAATGCAATGCAAATACTACTACGCTTGCATGTTAGTATGTAACTTACATTACAACCATTCACAAAAACTGCTGTTACATCAGTGCAAACCCTTCCCTTGCGCTTTATTCAGTTCTGAAACTTTTCCTGCAGCAGCTCTTTAAGATGAAAATCCTCTGGTCACGTATACCACTTTGTGACAATGCAAGTAAGAATAGTCTCATTGATAGGAGTACCTGACTGAAAATGAATTTTGCTTTCCAAACCTGTTCAGCAGAGCAGGACATACAAATATTTACTCTTTTATCCTTGTTTAAAGGTCTTGCTTTGATATTTTTAGCTTTACTTTCAGTGTGATCAAAGTTCTTCAGAACTTAATGCAAGGCGGAAGCAAAAAAAATGATTACTGCAATCATAAACGACATCTGACCACAAAACAAGCAGATACATAACCAGCCCGTCTACAACAGACCCTCCCCCTGCATGTCTTCAGAGAATTTGCAGTTCTACTCCATAGGATGTATAGGAACTTGGGAAAAAACAACACACAAATATCAATGTTTTTAAATAGGAAACAATGACTTCAACTAGATATAATGCACAGACTGTTCTGCCAAATTTTCTTACTCTTGCTTTTCCTCATGCTCTCTACTCTTACTCCCTAGTGATCACAGAGAAAGCCACTTTTCATCTTTGCTCCCTGAAGCTTTCTTTCAAACTTCTTTTTGTAGCTTCCCTGTTCCAGAAAGTACCTAAAACCGTACCATGACTGACCCCCGAAGCACAACCGTCGCTTCCTCCTATCCCCAACTACCAACCCCAAGTACCTTCTGCAACTTGGTGGCAAAGATCTTATCTGCTCATGCAGCTCAGTAGCTCTCAAGCACATACAGATCTTATAGGTAACAGTTCCATAAAACAGCACATACTTTATTTAAATAGAGAAGCTTTTTCTTCCCCCAAACTATACAATGACTTTCCCTTCAGGCTACAGATGAAACACACACATTCTGGAGCTGGTATTTTTTGCTTCTCTGCATTTATGTACACTGGGTTTCTGCCAAATCCTAAAACAACTGAATGCCTCATAATGGCACCACATTGCAACAACCTACTTAGCTAATTTAACTATACAAAACAATTTATGGTCAACTCAGATGCATACTGTAGGAATGGAAGACAGCCAATGTGTAGGTTCCTGGTCTTTTTCAGCATTATCTCATCCTTCATTTGAATTAGGCAGATAACTTGGAGGGAGCTTTTGGATACCGTATCTGAAATCAGTTGAAAATAATTCTGCAGCTCCTCCTCACATGTCCCGTGTATACATTTTAATGCTACCCCAGAAATTACGATAATGCAGTAAAACCATTTGCAATGACAGAATATGCTAATTGCAGCTAGAAAGCCGTGAAAGTGACCAAGTCCATCTGATAGAAACAAAGTTGAGTATTTTGGGGAATGCTGCTCTTCTGTCTTTCTACAACAGGGCACATTGGAAGAGCTTAAATTAAAACTCACATCAGAGGTGTTTAAGTTTACTTTATCATTGCAATTACAAAAGAATGTCTGATTTTAAAAGGAAAGTCACTAACTTTTCATGTGTTGACTTGCAGTTTTACAAATGCAAAACAGTAATAAATAAGATTACTGTCCTATGTTACATACCTGCCTGTTTCACATGCAGCCTCAAGCCAAAAGCAGAAAGAAACCTGCCATGAGGAGTCAGAACAATCTTCATTCCACCCACTGTGATTTTATTAAGCAATATGAAAAACATTGATGTTAAAGTGAGTTTATCATAATGTATTTCATGAGTGATGTTGAATTCTTATTAAGATTGCAATTTGAGTCAGAGACTAAAGAAACAGAACAGCCTCATTCAAATCTCTCCCAAAGAGAAGTTTAACTAAGCCCATCAGGCATGAATTTTTCCTTCCTAAGTATCAATAACCTTCAGGAAGAATATTTCTGAATTCAGATCATTTATTGCAACTTTTTTTAAAAAATAGCCTAGCATTCAGCTTTCTAAACGAAATTTAAGAAAGATACAAATGCAAAGCTTGTAATTAAATAGCTGGGGAGGAGACTGGAAAACGTTATTCAGTTTGACTGAAATTAAAGTTTTCATATCATCATTTGAAAATTCAGACTTGTTAGCAAAGTACCCCCCTTGAAAGTACACACATAGAGGAGTGCAGATCCTTGTGACAAACATTTGCGGTTCTTTGAAAGGTTTTGTTACTGATCACCACTACTCAGACCACTTGACAAAATGTCTCCAGCTCTGGCCACCAAAAGGATTTTACATCCAACACACCGCTCCTGTTTGCTGGCCACCATTCCCACAGCTGAAAGGTTCTCCTCCCTTCTGCAACAGCCAGCAAAGCTGTTTACATGAAACCAGAGGAAGGAGTCAGACGCTTCCAACAACTCCAAAATGCCTCTCAAGATCCAAAACATCAAGCTGCTCTCCATGCCTTCCTGGCTAAACAAACACTTTGTGAGATCTGGGGGCGGGGGAATCAAGCCTGATATGTGCTCCTAGAAAAAAATAAATCTGGGAGTACAAGAAAATTCTGTGGATAACTTAATACTGAATTTTACATAAATATGAAACTGAATAATGAAGTCAGTATACCATATTCCTGGTGACACTTTTTAATTTTTTTTCAGCTTGAAACTTGCTGCACAATCTCCCCTTGCAGAAGAGTTGAAGACTTGGGGAGGAGGGTGAGGAGAAGAGGACTCGCTGCACAGGGTTTTGTGAGCACAAGCTACAGCAATAGTGGTTACTTTCTAGTTCAGTCACTGAAAATAGAAAGGAAGGAAGTGCTTATTATTCCTCCGTGCTGCTTACTCCAGAACTTTACGGGAGGGGATTCCCTGGGGTTTAGGAATGCCTCTCCGAGGAGGAAAGGCTGACAGTTCTCAACAAAACCCAAACTTCTCTGGGGATGGCTGCGGCTGACACTGCAGAGCTTCAGAGTAAGCCATTTTCTAAGCAGAGCTCAAACTTTACTCTCTCAATGCTCCATGATTTCTCCTCTTAACGAAATGGAGAAACGCTAGTCAGACTTCAGATGATCCAATTCACATATAACAAGCAAATACAGAAAACAACTTCTGCTGCAAATAAAGACCTCCAATTACTTACGACTCAATTCCCTCTTTTTTTTCCTTTTCTTTTTTTCCCCAAGGGTCCCAGAAGTACAAGTTGCACCACATACAACAAACTCAATTCCACTGCTGCCTTCAAGGGACCAAAGCAAAACCAAACACTTCTTCAACCAATATTTGTCAATCTCAGTAATGGCCTATTAAGAAGAGCCTTTACTAAAAGCAAATCTAATTTAAATATTATTTAAAGATTGTTATACGACAAAACTAACAAACCAACTAATAAAGTGGCGCAGGGAAGCCACCAATTAATAATGCAAGAACCTACACAATATTTTAAAATCAGAAGTCGAACTAAGCACAATTGCATAATCCCTGAAAAGCTCACATTTTCCTAATAATTTTCTTTTTAAGCTTATGTTTTAATATAGGGTTAAGCACAACATACTGAAGTACTACTAGCTTTACTCATGTCCTCTCTTCGTAGTTATCTAGGTCAACATAAGATCTTGCACTGGGGGCCTGAAAAGGAAAGGAATATGGTTCAAGCTGAATGGTTTCAACACACAGGATTTGAAACCTCACTCTTTTCAGCTTAGAAAGTACAGCACAGACCCTGGAATATCCCTATTCTTTTCTGAAAGCATCACTCTGTTTGGTGTTCAACTCGGTAAGCGTGTGTTTGCTTGACTCACGACTTCCTGCTAGTTCTGCGTGTAACCATTAAAACTGCTGCCCCCTCCCCCACATAGCAAATTACTAAACCACCTTTTCTCATCCCATCTTAACATGCTCCCATATCTCTTATTATTTTATTCTGTCACCTGATTTTGGCTTTTCTTCTTTTCTACAGATAATTCTATTATTTTTCTTCCCCAACTCTTCATTTCATCCACGCTGCTATTCAGTATGTAGTGGAACAATTCCACCTCTGTGAACAGGAATGCGAGTGGGTACAAAAGTATTAAGAAATTAAAGCAACTATATACAGAGCTATTAAAGTTATTAGCTGCAGGGACTTATGTCATCAAGGAAAAAAAAAGCAGCCCCTGCTTTCTGTGAGTAACTTATCCTACTTCAGAAAAATCTTACCAACTTTTTCAGAGTATTTAAGCAGCACTCGTCTTGTCTGCTGTTAGTCTTGTTCACATTGCACAGTAGCAGAATATAAAAAACTGATACTAAATAAATTAGTATGATATGATACTAATATGATATGATATACATAATATATATGTATATTATGATAATATGATATACATAATATACTATGATACTTATGATACTAAATAAATTACATTTTATCAGCCTGGAAAAGGAAACAGAAATAAGGCAAAACTGAAGCAACTTCCTTTTAATAAGTCAGAACCAAGCAGGATTACAATTCCTGGTCCACAAGGTGAATATTGTCTATTTGGTTTTTTTCTTTTTTTAAATACACACACACTTGGAAGTGAATGAACAGCATATATGCTTTCTGGAAGAACTGTGGAATTCCACACCATTATTTTAGCAGGAGAGCAGCACAAAAGATATTGACAAATGAAAATGTTCGACATGTGCGCCAATTACCATATGCTGATAAAGAAACGTAACCGACAATTTTCACCTCTTATTTCTCTCTTCAAAATACAACGTATTTTCAGACTCTTAAATTTAAGATATTTCAATTTCTAGAACAATCATTTCACAGCTGACGTGACATTAAATTGGTTTTAACCCTATGAAAAGAACACCCAAGCCATACCCACTTGGAGCGTCTATTATGTGTGAGCATGTCAGGGACATACACACACAGGGCAGGAAAAGGGAGTCATTTCCTTGCTGCATAAGCAATTATATAAAACCAGAAATGCCTTGTTAAGAAGATGAGTTAGAAGTTCAGGTGGAATTAGTGAAACAGAAACCGAGGTCTACAGATAGCCTTTGCAAAACACTGGGTTTGGCCATTTGCCAGGCAGAATCTAGAGAGTTTTCTTCACTCGGTCAGGCGGCTTGAAGACATTTTACTCAGATGGTTCCCATGTACCATGTGATTTCACAACGATGTCAACAGAAAGTCACATCGTCTCTTTTTAAAGGGAAATGGCTAACGACTATAAAAAAAAAGAAATAAAGAATCCATTCTATTCCACAGCTACAAAGGAAAGAAAAAGAAGAAAGTGAGAAGCGACAGGCTGTCCTCTTAAAACCTGTTTTGAAGGTGCGATCCTGTTCAAGCAACGACACAGCTGCATCCCCTCCGGAGCTCTGCAACAGTGTGCCTCAGGCAGACATTACCCTCTTGAAAATCCAGGAAACACAGGAGGTGTGTGCGTAACGCATCATCCCCTGGATGAAGAAGACTGCTCCCCGCACTACTTTTCCTGGTTAACACCAACGGCGCCAGTGGAGTATCCTTCCCCAGAGTACTCTACGAAACAATCCTCAGATTCTCTCTTGTCTAGCCCCTCATTTCTCTGCTCTGAAAATCTGGGGTGCTAAAGCAAATGTGGATTTGAAGATATAACTGTGGAACACTGATTTCTGCCCGCCCGCCCCCCCCCCCCACGTTGCCAACATGAAAAAAGGTTTCCTTTTTGGACAGCTGGACAACTCCTCAAGCTGGAAGGTCAGTCATTGATAAAAAGACTTTTGGACAAATTACTTAAGTACATTTACTGTCTTTCCTCCAGAAGTTGCTTCCTTTTACCAGCTGTATTTTAGGAAAGAGAGAAAAAGGGATTGGTTAGGAAAGGAATTAAATTATCAGCAGTACTGTGTCTTGCAGCCAATCCAGGATTTAAAAAGGAGAGAAAGAGGTTTGCCAAAGGGATGCAGAAAAGAAGTCATCCAGAGATTTAGTCAGGCACTTCTACCTACTCCAAAGAAAACACCGAGAAAGGTGTCTGCTCACCCACGTTGGCATTTCTGATTATGCCTTTGTTATTTTGATATCTTTTTTGGGGGTACCTTTTGGTTTATGTTCTGTCTCTGCCTGAAAGAGCCTGGAATTCTTTCTTTGGGAGGATATAAAGCACAGAAATCCAAAGAATACAGATGCTTCTACATCTTCTAATAAGCCAATAACTTGATGCAGAAACCTAATGAAAGAGTATGAAACCCTCAACAGGAAAACTCTTTACCAGGATTCTGCATTTCTTTAGGCATTCTCAGGGGCCAGATGAAGGAAGATTTCTTTACCACCAAAATAAATTAGCAGGCACATCTAGAGAGTGATAGGGGTTCTGGTTTTGCCTAACAGACAACCTTTTGTTGTTTTAAGAGGATTTTTCTGCTTAGATCTTTTCTGTGTATCTGCTACAACCAGGCTGCCTGGCATCAGATGCAAATGGTACTCAAAGCTAATGAAACAAGCTTGGTACAGTCCATCCATCTGCCTGAAAGCGAGCAGGCTCCTGCATTAGTCCCCTGCAGACATTAGCAAACTCTCCTTTTTTGACAACATGTGGGATTCATTTATTCATTCATTTGCCTACATCTGGTAATACCCAAAAATAGCGAACCTGGCACAGTGTATTACTAATGTTATTCTGACAACACTCCCGCCTTAAATGAATACAAGAGTAGTACAGCGTAACAAAGCCTAGGTATGGAGAAGAGAGATTAGAAATACCTAGCAATCTAACGTAGGGACAGAAGAGTTAAAGTCCGGAGATAAGTCGCAAATGTCTCACTCTCCAAAAGGTAGCCTTTCCACTCCTCTGGGAATAACAACAGGGCGGTGCTTAAATGGATAAGTAAGTTAAACATAAGACAGATGTTCAAAAGGATGTGCAGAATGATACAATCTGTGGAATGTCCAAATGGGCCAAGGGCAAGGCAGCTGCTACAAGCAAAAGACAACAGATTTTTCACAAGAACATCAGCTAATTTTCAAGTTGATTGGATGAGTGCAGCAAAGGAAAAATGCTAAATCTTACCTACCTGCCTTACAGGTACCTAAAGCTGTCTATCTCCAAACAGCTTACACCGATTCACCTCCACATGATACTAGAAAGAAAAGGAGGACAAGAACTTCGTAACATTAAGAGGTATGCTAATCGAGATTTGGCACATTGTTAATGTAGAATTACGAGTTGTGTGGAGATTCTTCATGCTGAAACACTGCAGTAATGGTCTCCTCCTAGTTTTGGTGTGAAGGATTTCACAGGATTTGAAGAAACACATTTTCACATACTTAAATATCCAAGTTCTACATGTAACTTACTGATCACCCAATACGTAAAATGTGATTATCCTTTTAACAGCAAGACAGTATTCACTTACAAGACAACCGATTTGAGTACTTTAAACTAGGCTATGAAAGTGCTAAAAAGTTCTTTTACCAAAATATTCAAATTTTTATGCCAACAAAACCTGCTCTTCAATCCTACATCCCTACTTTTAAGCAAACAAAATGCTTAACTGCTCACTCCTGCCCCACAGCTGACATCCGGCATCCCTGCACTGACAGCATGGAGTGTCTTTCAGCTTTTAGACTCTCTTCTGCATAATGACACACACACTTAAAATATCAAAATGAGAAACTATAAAATCCCAGTGCAAAATATTTCAACATATTCATACAATGCTTAGAAAAAGTAACATCATCCACCTGTATGTTTTACAAATATATCACCAAGTTAGACTCAAAATCTCAGAAAATACCAAAAGCTAGAGGGTCTCAGGTTAGATCACCAGTGCGGAGGAAAACACTATCATTTCCGAAAACAACACTGATCAAGCACTTGCTGTTCTTTCTTGTCAGCACCAAATCACTAGAATATATGGCATTAGGAGACCCTGCTGAAAGAGATCTTTGAGCCTGAAGGAACATAAATCAAAAGGTCCAGAGAACACTCGCTACTAGTTTCCATCACACTTTTGGAAAAGAGAAAACCCTCTAAAGCAACATCACATGGCAGTTAATAAAATACAATCAAGTGATAATCTTTAAAACTACTGGCGAAGAGCCTTCAGCTTAATTTAATCTTGATACAAAGTTTCATCTTCATGTAAAGTTACCTAGAAACGTTCTCCTTACAAAATCTTTTGGCTGAGATGCATCCTTCAGACACATCAGTTTCTCTTATCTCAGAGCATTATGAGTGATCATGCAGCCACATCATCTAACTTTGGGGGACCACATAAGGACTGCTCAAAAGAGTACATTTTTCCTCAGCGACCTGTTGGGCATACCTTCTCTTGATTGACCTGGTAAGTATGAAAAAGTAAGTAGGTTTGAGGTGATGCAACGCAAAACCAAACAGATCTGTGTAATGTACGTACTGCAGCTTGGTCAGGAAAGAGCCATGTCGTCACTATGAGGTGACATATCAATATGTAGTTGCAATGACTACCTCTGGTTGGGTACTGACAATGTTTCATCAAATTTTCATTAGAGTTGTTATCACCTCAGACTCATGTTTAGTAGCTTACAAGCCACAGCCTTCAAAATACACATAGGTAGAGGTTTTGCAGCTTATTTAGGAACAAATCAAGATTATGGAAAAAGCTAATAAATTTAACTGAATAGGCTCTGAAGTTATTTACAAAAATTAAGAGAGCTGCATATGGGAACATAATGAAGAACTGTCAATATTTTTAATAGCATGAATAT
Source organism: Ciconia boyciana (assembly GCF_034638445.1). Taxonomy (NCBI): domain Eukaryota; kingdom Metazoa; phylum Chordata; class Aves; order Ciconiiformes; family Ciconiidae; genus Ciconia; species Ciconia boyciana. Next base: position 5,913,108 of record NC_132948.1, read on the forward strand.
AAACAAGTACTACCAACCAGGAGAAAATATAAAATGCCATACATACCAGGAATGGTACTAAAAAATTATACTCAACTGTTCACTATTAGCCATCAAATTTTAAAAGCCTTTTGGAAAACTACAAGAATGGCATGTTCCATCAACGGCTGGTATTTCGGTATGTGTACACAATCTGTAAGCACAGAAAAATACTTGCATCTTTCATCAACATTGAGAAGAACAAAAGCAATGGAGAGCTGAACTGAACAAAAATTTAAACTCCTCTAGTGTTCTGACAGAGGTAAAATGACAGCGTTTTAATCTCAAATCAGAATCCTGTAAGATCTGACTAGGGTTCCCTGTGCTTTTTTTTTAATGCCAGTTTTATAAAGGTATGTGTTTGCAAATACATGACTTAGTTCGTATTTGAAGGTCACAGTTCTGTCTGAGGTTTCATACTGGCTTAGGAATGACAGAAGTACACATCCTGGATTTCAAACTGTTTGTCAGCTGAAGTTGAGGGCAGGAAGCAGCTTATTTAAAATAGGTAATAAGAAACAAATATCCCATATTAGCGGTTATGAACCAGGAAGAGACATATGCAGTAGTAAGAAGGAGTCAAACCTTGGAGAAGACATACTCCTCTCAAACAACTAAAGCTCTACGTGAGTTTGCACATTTCATCCTCACCAATTAAGAACTTCAAATTAAGTTATTAGGAGCTGACAGATAACTCATTTCATTACCTCTTCTCCGCCCACTACAAGAGCGTCCATAGAACACTTCCCTTCTCTGTCCAGCAAGTGGAGGCCCTGAACAAGTCCTGACTGCTATAAAAGGCAAAAAAATCTCTTACTATTATACACTCCATAGCTAACCTCAGAATATCTTTTCTCCTCTGATACAGGAACTCATGCAACAAAAAAGAATTTCATTAACTCTGTTATTTCAAGTATTTTACCTTTTTCTTTTTGGGGGGGTGGGAGGGGATGTGTGTTAACACCTAATGCTGTCTCACTTTCAGAGACTCCCAGGGCTTCCTCAGCAATACAGGGTTTAAAAACAAACAAACAAACAAACATAGCACTTTATCCGATGATAAGAGTTAGTGGAAATGTCTAATTCAAGTAAACATTTAGGCAGCAGCCTGCCTAGCACCCCAACTGAAGTTCAGTGATCTTTGATAACACCAGAGGAACAAGACATTGCAGAGAAGCTATAATTCAATTACCCTATTTAGAGTAACGTAAATCACAGTATACACAGGGGATCTTCAATATTCAACCAGCAACAATACTACAACAGCTTAATCTAGCACAAGGCATGGCAGTGACTCAGTTAGCTAGGCAGAAGACAGGGTACAGTCTGCTGGTGTTTGATTTCAGGGGATATTGCGAGATAGGAATTATTTGTTTGAGAACAACCAGAGTAATTATTGAGGGGGAGGAGGAGTGAGGAAGGCCTCAACATTTAGAGTATTTCAGACTCCGATAAAGATGCTAAAAACACGCAAAAGTCCTGTTATTGAAAACAACCAGAACAATATCTGGGTATTCAAGATGTCAACCTGAATATGCTCCAATAAAAAAAGACACATCCTGCAGCTTCCTGGGTAATAAAAACCTCCACAGCATATGCTTTAATTCCTAGATCTCCTAGGTCTGCTTCATGCAAAATACCCACAGCACACACAAAAATCTGCCGTTGCACAAATAAACACATGCTGCAGTACATTAAAAAAATAGAAACATGAAGCTGCCACAGCCAATGCCGCAAACAGCATGTGCCACTTGCTTTATGCACACCACCAGAATTTACTGCAATTAAGACATACGTTCTAAAATTATAAGCATGTGACCAGACAAAGCTGACTGGTTTTAACAAACTGCTAATTAAATTGGAATCCTCTTATCCTCTCTCTCTCTCTTTAGCTGAATGAAGCAGCGACTGCTACAGCATAGTAGCTCATGCAAAATAAATACTGAACAACAGGCTTTTCTGTTAGGTCACCGTTAAGAAGGGGAATCTCCAGTGTGAGCCTGGCTGTCGTAGGCAGAACAGCAGAGTGCACACCAGAGATCACAGCTGGGTTGCTCTGTGCCAGACATGATTTTTACAGACCTACCGTCTCTTTTTTCTTCTAGACATGAAAGCCACCCCTTGCAAGCTTCAGGGCTGAATTGAAAACGAGGGTGCTAAATAATTCATCCCACTAAGGGGGTGGAGGAAGGAGACCGAGAAATCCCAAACAATGCAGACAGAAGAAAACAAAAATCCCTCACCCTTTCGTCCCCCCTTCCAAACTTCTCTCGACTCCTCCGTTTCCCATTGCTCTCAAGATTTTCCTCTGTGCAGCAAAGCAGGTCTGTTACAGCCTCTAACCGAAGGCGAACCGAACTAATGAAATAGGTATTTCCCAAGCACGACGGCAAATGTCATCAGAGCACATCCCCTGCCTGCCTGCGCTGCCGGCTGCCCGCTCGGCGCTGTGGGTGAACCCTGCGGGCGCCCGGAGCCCGCCCAGCCCCCAGGCAGCCCAGCCCAGCCCCGGGGAAGGGATTCCCCGCGGCGGCCGCGGGGAACGACCAGCCGCTCGGGGAAGGGTTTTAACACCCGCGGGCAAGCCGAACGGGAAGGGGCAAAGGCACACCACACCGAGAAACGCCCTACGATGTAGGGAAGCCGGCAGCTATTGGTGCTTGCGGTGGCAGAGAGAAAGCAAACTTACTACAACACCGCATCTGTCCCCGCCGGAGCGCCAGGGAGGGCCCCGCGCCGCCCCCCCGCAAGCGCCCGGCTCCCCCCTGCCTTCCCCCGGGGCATCACCCCGCAGCCCAGCGCCCTGGCTGCAGCCAGCAGCACCGGCACGTTTTCTCCCCCGAGCAAGAGGCGCGTTTCCCTCCCGCCCGCCCGCCGGCCCCGGCCTCCCCGCAGGGCGAAGGGGGGGGGGGAGGGGAAGTTTCCCTCGAGCCTCCCCCGCCCGCCCCGCGCGGGGCGGCCGCTTCCCACGGCCGCGGGGCCGCCCCCCGCACTCACCATTACCGAGGCGGCGGGCTCGCTCCGCCGGAGTTCCCCGGCGGCCCGCGGAGCCGGAGCGCGCCCGCCCCGGCCCCCGCGCCGCCCCGCTCCGCGCCGCCCCCGCGCCCCCACCTGACCGCGCGGGCCGAGCCCCGCCGCGCCGCCGGCTGCGCCCCCGCCCCGGCTCGGCTCACACTTCCTCTCGCACCGGAGTTCGCCCGACCTCTGGAAACCGCATACCTTAGATTTCCTGCCGCCGCGGCTATTTATTTATTTCAATTTTTTTCCCTCTCTCTTTGCAACTGGGGGCGGGGGGCGGCGTGCAGGGCTGGAGCTGTTTGCTCGCTCTCCTGCCGGAGGACGGTCTTGTTTGACATAGGATGTTGGCCCCAATTATTGCCGAGCCTGGCTCGGAGCCATCCCGCTTAGGGCAAGTGAGTAAACAGCTGCTCCTGTCGGCTTGCAAGCATTAATAAAAAACAGTTATCTGCTCCCACCTGTCCGCCAAAGCTTCCCAAAATATTCCCTGACCCACTTTAACCCCGCTAGTGCCGCTTCACCGCCCTTCACCTCGCCCTCACCGAAAGCCCATTCGTGACCTATTTTTCTCAAGCGTGGCCGGTTCCCTCCTCTCCCCGCAGCGCTGAGCCGGCGGAGCCCGCCTGGATGCTCCGAGCGGAGCAGAGAGGCAGCGGCCTCCTGCCACCGGCCGCCTCCCCCTGGCAGGCAGCTTCCCCGCCAGCAGCTGCAGCCATGGCTGCTCGGTGCCTGCGGGGCCACCGACACACGCCGCAAGTACAGGCGTGTACTCGCCCCCGCAACGTGCTACACCACAGCTCCTCTTCATGCCACTGAAACACCTTTCACCAAACGGCAGGACAATCCTCTTACACCACTTCCTTGTAGTTACACCGTCCTCTCGTCCCCTCCCCCAGCCCTAGGGTTTTTTAACTGATCTCCAGCTCCTGCAATACCAGGGGGTGCTGCTGGCACATTTCTTTCACCAGTCCTTTGCCACCTCTTTCATTACATCCTTCTCCCTTTCTCAAACTATTTCAAGGGGGAAACAAAGGTCTACCCTTGTCCCTCCCCATACTTTTGATGATTTCAGTCAATCCCATATTAAGAGACCCAAAACGTGTGCCAGTCCATTGCCAACCTCGGTCCATATAATCCTGCCTCACAAACTGTCTGATATGCTTTTCTCAATCTGAGCTTAGCACAGCTAAACTTACTTCTCTTCCCAGCCACTCATCCAGGCTCTGCTCCTGATTACCTTCATCACAAAAGTTTCAACATTTTATCTTTACTTGTTCCTTCTCCGACTTCTGCAAGCGGGGCAATTGCTTTGACTTCCTCCTTGTCTTCCTAAGCACTGCAGGGGTTTCGTTTGGATTCTTCCCTCCTGATTCTAGCATTATTCTGAAGTGCTCAAAATCTATCCTGTTTACTAACACCTCAGGTTTAATAGCCTGCTCCACAACTGGGATAGTCCCCACATGCTATGCAGAAGTCAGTTGCTAACGTTATCTTTCTTTCCTATCATTTTAGCCACTTTTTACCCTTCTTTTAATTTCTTCATGTTCCTCTTTTCCTACCACATCAACTTTAGGCTTCTGCCACTGAAAGCCCCATATACCTTGCCCTTTCCTCCTTATTTGCATACTTTATGTATATGTACATTTATGCTTAACAGCATCTTTTTAAAAAACGCAAAATAATAATTTAGCTATCCTATTTATCTTTTATAAAATTACATTAATCAACAATACCCTGTGTCTACCTCTCTACTTAAACTGTAAGAGTCAGCTTTTTTCTTTTAAAGCTAAGATTTCACTATGGGCATTACCACTCTTTAAAATAACCGGTGTCTTCATCGCCCCTTACGTTTTGCTGCCAAAGGCAATAACCCATTCTATACTTATTAACAATGCAGTTTTAGCACTACCACTTCAAATATCCATTAACCTTTAATCTTTCGACTGCATAACATGGATTTATGTTTTAAATATAGAACTGAAATGAATACTTACTTTCTATGTATTCATGCAAATAGGCTTCTTTTTGACCTGCCCTTTTTCATCTGCTCATTTAGTCACTGTTAACAGCAGAGCTTTTATCTCCTCTATTGCACTGGAGGGTTTTTTTTCTATGTATTGTTATTTATTTATGCAAATTAAATAGTTGTTGTACCTGGAATTAAATACATCGTAAAATGTTTAAAGTTAATAGCCCAAAGACTGGACATTCACTAGATTGGAAATTAAGTCATATACAAGTTCTGCACAACTAAATATCTTTAAGCCATAAGCACAGCAATGTAAGGATTTTGTTTTCTAATTAATACCTCTTAGCTGTTACAATGAACAGTCATGGTACCATAAAAAGCAACAAGAACACAGACATCTTTACATGATAATAAAAGGTAAACAAGAATTATAATAATAATAGTTACTAGATTTCAAACTGCTTTACAAACAAGCAAATTTTAAAAATATCACTAATTGGAATATTTACTACACATCTGATTCATTATTGCTTTAGTATAGAAACATTATTTGGTAAAGGTCCATTACCAACTTAAATTAAGGAAACAAATTTGTCTCTTTACAGTTTAAAAGGATATGGTTTTCACCACAGATTATCTTAAATTCTGTCCAATTCCAACATATTCTTATGTTCTCTCTCAATCAGCAATTTATTAATGACCATCGAATTTCCCAGGTTTACATTGCAGACTTCTACCCCACACATTATTCAGTTGTCTGAACCATCACAAGCAGGATGAATTTTACACTACTTGCATATGTAGGTGTTCATAACTTATGGTGCCACTGGGCAAGAAAATTCCAATTTAGCTACCTAAGGTAACAAATACAGAGGCTCAGTGAAGTGTAAGTGGCATCCCCTGTACCCGCAGGAACTAGCAACTTAGCACAGGACTTCCACATTCTGGATACAGGAGATAGGTTACAGAGACGCCCTAAATCCAGTACTGTTGTGACAAAAAGTGGATAAAACTATTTAGTTGGTGTTCACAAAAAGGGAGTAAACATTTAGCACTCATGTCAGAAATAACCTCGAGTTATTCACATGCACCCATAAGCACACCTCTAAGCCACATCTCTGGCTTAGGTAGTCCTACTCCCGTTGCTGCCTGCACTCCAGGCTCACTGGCGAAATGGATGCTGCAGAAGGCGGCTGACACCATTATGCCTGGATTCTTGGTTCAGACGTAACACTATGTATTATCAAAGGCCTTGTCATTAATCATTTTTACACAGTGCAGTATTTTGGACTCTCTATTCCAGTCTTCTGGCTGATCAGGGGTAAAAGATGATACAGTATTTTCTTAATTGTTTAATTACTTGGAGTCACTGGGCAAACGAGGGCTGTAGAAACAGCTAACATCCACTGCTTTTTAAGCTTAATTTGGGTGATACAGGGACAAAACAATGTAACTTCATGCATTTTGGCAAAGAAAGATGGATGGGAAAAAGACTGACAGAGCAATTACAGGGAACTTGAAACATGCCCAGAGTCAACAAGATAACCTAACATTTGTCCTTTTAAAAATAAATACTCATAATGAATACTTTCAGTTCAGCAAATCATCTCTGAGAAAGAAGAACAATTATCCTAGGTGCAACTGTTAATTCTCAAAGACCATGTCCTATACTTGTCTTTTAGTTATTTATGATTGGAAAGGAAGAGGGCAAAGCACTATTACAGACTATTAAAAAGTGGCATGGCAAGTTTATATTTCACTCCGTGTTTCCTTCTTTAAGAGTCTCATTTTGATGAGTGCTTTGGTTTTTTGGGTTTTTTTTTTCTGTTGTTTGGTTGTTTTTTTGTTTTTTCTTAAATCTTCTGTATCTTTAAATCAATAACAACCAAAGAAAGTCTGAGGAACGCCTCACCCAGAATCACCTACGGGATGTGAGCCCTAGCACATGCTCTCCAGTGCCGCAATACTAGGAGCCAGATGGAAGTGATTTTACACTTTTAAGCATTTTTAACTTTTGCACACTGGGATTTCTTGATGAAATGTTCTGGGGTGAATAACGAATGTTCAGAAAGATTCCAGACCTCTCTGCACTGTTGAGATAAGGGTGCTAGCTTTCCTTGCAAACACAGCGTATGAATTTAAGGTCAATATATTTGAAATTCTGTTCCACTTTCAAATAATTTTCTTCAGTTCAGAGGATATGCATTGTAAATCCTAGCATGAACTCTATTTCCACTTAGGAAGAGTAGATTTCATCTTCTGTTTTTAAGGAAGTAGGATATTGTTTTCACTTATAGATGGCATTGTTTTTCTTTTAGAGATAAAAGTAATCTCAATTTTCCAGTGCAATGGAAGTCCTACAGGAACAAGAGAGTATTCTTCCTTCAGCAGCAGTATTTGCTTCCTTTAACTCAGATATTTTTAATCTTCTTGCAAACAGTCAGATAACAATAGCTACCAGATAGGAATATTTGCCTAAAAAACCCAGTCTAATCTAGAGTAGCAAATTTTGTAGTCTTATATAAGTATTTCCAAGGCAAATTTCTCTTTTCCATCAATGCTGGAACTACTGTAAGGAGACCACTAATGCTGAGCAGCAGAATTGGCTGCTATCACCAAACCCAACAACATACCTGCACTAAAGTTAAACCCACAGAGTGGTCAGTAGGTAACAGAAAGATAGAAGTTAAGGAGAATAAAGAGGAGGGAGGAGAGAAAAATGTATTTCACATTTCATATATTCACCAGTTTTGTTATCCAAAGATGATATCCTGTTTACATACAGGTTTATATTTCTTGTTTATTTTATTTTATTCCCTTTGAATTTCAAAGAGAAACATAAACTAGCAAGTGTCAAATCTGGACCTTCAGAGGACTTACATCTTTTCAAAACCTGTCTCTTCAATATTCAACGAGTAAGGGTAACTCAGTCCTTTCTGACAATTACTATTCTGCTTCAAAACCACAACTCTGGTTGTAAAAGAATATTTTAACCAATTCAATATCATTTTATACCTGACAAACTTACTCCTCAAAACCAGGAATTTCTATGGATAAAGCTATTATTTTGGGAATTTCATATGGACCATATGCTGTCTTTGTCTAAAGACAAACAAATGTAAAATAATACCTAATAGTTTGTCCACACACTACATTTAAACTGCTGTTCTTAAAAGGGCAAATGGAAGAAGAAAGAATGCAAATGGAAAAAGAGGAGAGGAATTATGTCAAAAGGTAGCAACAGGAATAAGAGAAACTGAAAGGAGATTTGGAACAGAAATCTGTGGTATATCATCTTGCTGTCTTCACCTTGCTGCCCACATACTTAAAAGACTTGAGCTTCAGACTCATCTCCTGGTGGGCCTTTCATTTTGTCAGCTTCAGTCTGCTGCTGGAGACAGCTCTCAGACAAAGTTTTCAGGAAGAAAGACACTTTGCTTTGCTTTACCTTATCGATTTGAGAACATACAGAGGCAGGAAGTTTTATTCTGGCTCAATTATTCACAAAAAGCAAGCAGAGACTTGTCAGATTTTGAAGGGAGAAAAGTGACATATTGAAAAGACAATGACAAAATAACCCAGAAAATAGGCCTACACGTGAACGGTTTACCTGCCTACATTGTCACCATAATGCTGTGCCCAGAATACACTGTCTATGATTTCTAGCAAACGATTTCAGAGAGAGAGCAATACTCACTAATTACTAATTTACAAAGAAGAAACCCACCCTTCTGCTTAAAATTATTCTCCCCTTCTCTCCCACATTTTGACAGCAGGGTCACATCAACTGATTGTCTAAATCCGAGGCTGAGAACTCTCTGGGCATGAAATGTGTAAGACAGTTAAATCCTGTCTGTCTGACTCTCTCCTCCTTTCTTCCCTAATTCAAATCTTTTTGCTTCCTAAGTGCCTGGGTGCCAGGTAGCACAAGCTGAAATCACAACTTTTATGACATGGTAGTTGATATTTCTGAACTTCAGCACGGGAACTGACTTTCCAAAATTTCTCATCCACATACTGACGATATCCAAAGCAGTTGAGACTGTTTTTCTGGAAATTTCATCACTTGAAATTCTGTAACGCAACCAAGCAATGCTGCGAATCCAAGCACGTTTCCTGATCAAAAGCCATTAGACTTCCCCCAGTTTGAACACACTCACTGCACAGTCCCTCATCAGTGAAGTACAGCGAATGCATTTTGAAGCTATTTCCACTCTTTTCTTTGTGACTGGAAGTAGCTGCAACTGGACTCAGAAGTATTATTTCATTCTTTTTAGCTTTTGTACTTCTACAAGACACTTGAATAAACTAACAATACACTTGAAGAAAGTGCATTAGTATCTCATTGTGCTACTATCTTCTCACCAAAATCTGAGTTTTGGAATTCAGTCAGTCGCAGGAGTGGGACTAAGTCCTCTAGCCAGTTAGCTACTGTTAAAGATAACATTTCTGTCCTATTAAGATTAGTTTTATTGCCTAATATATTTTAAAATAATACTTTTTATTTTCCCCCCTGCCTTAAAAAGTCTTTGTTCTTCAACTTTGTAACTGTTCTTTCTCCTAAAATACACATAAAAACACACACACATGCACGCACACAGAGTAAAACTCAAAAGTCCTTTCATTGTTGCTCCTGTTTAATCCCTGCAAGGCAAGAATTCACTGCCTGCAGGACCCATTTTACTGATGACAATGCATTCAGGATGCATTTTCCTATGTGTTTCCCCTCCAATGGAGAAAACTGTATTTCCTTTCTGGGATACATATATGGATCCATTGTATACCTTATTTAATGGATACATATATGGATACATATGTGGATACATAATGGATACTTAATGGATACATTAATGTGGATACATATGTGGATACTGAATGGATACATATATGGATCCATTTTATACCTTATTTACAAACTATATGGAATATTGCTTATTTGCTGTTGCAATTTAAATTTAAAAAAAAAAAAATTTTTTTAAAAAACAATTGGTAAAAGCTTAAGTTTCCAAAATCTCAGTCTTGGTTTTGAATTAGCTCAACTTTCAAAAAAATTAGTCTGTATACGTAGTCTCACATTTTATTTGAAGTGCTAAAAAATGTAAAGTCTTTTTTTTTTTGGTCCCAAAAGCAACATTCACTTTAGTATAATTAATTCAGAAAAATACTTTTACTTTCTTGTTTATTGGAAATAAAATTATAATTAAAATATCCTGACCTAAAACCTGTTGGAAAGTAATTTTCAGTAAGACCTTTACTACAGAGCTGTCAGACTAAGGGCAAACAAACAAAGCCAGATGTTCTTCTTTTGAGCCTGCTGGAAACTACTTCATTACAGGCATGAAAACATCACCCTTACGTGTCACCAAATATAATTTTTAAAGATTAAATTTATCCCATTGTCAGTATTTCAACTTACAAAGTAATTGGAATGTGCATTTTATTTCAACACTTACATTCCTATTATGAGTATTTTCTCTCACGCTACAAAGAAAATGCTTTTGAAATCATTGTACTGCATTCACATCAGAAGTCCTACCTTAATTATACAACTATACTGGCCTGTAATCCCTACTTCTTTTTAAAATCTCATTTATGATCGTATTAAAGTTTTTTAACACAGAATCTGCCACTAGCTGTGACACACACATGGATTATAAACATAAAACATGTACTCTATATTAAGCAGATCAGTCATGATAGAAGACAGTGTTAAAGTAGTTTGGGATGGCTACACGCTTCTCCATGGATGAGCTACACAGACATAAAAGCCTGGCCTATCTTCAGGTTTGTCCAAATTTTTCCCACTGGAAATACTTTAGTCACTTCAGAGTCAGTATCACTGGAATAAGTGGAGCTCAGTGACTCTGAAATACTGTAATTGATAGTTATACCATTAATTAAGAAAAAACAAGCAACAAACCCCAACACATACTCTTACACCCTTAGCGCAGTCTGTCAGGAGGAACAAACTAGGTATGTGTAAACAGAAATAATTTTAGCTGTTCCATCAAGCTCATTAAATTATCTCAAACATCTGAACACTTAAGAAAATGCCATTATATTAATGACTCACACTAGTTCCAGTCTACTAAGCAGGAGATCATAGTTTAAGTGCTGATACACTTTGAATATACACACAGAGAGCAGCTCTGAAGAGATAAAGATTTAAATAGAAAATGACCTGGTAGGAGTTTTCAATTCTGATTTTTATTCTGTGTCAGCAAACCAAATAGCCAGCAAAATTCATAATTCATTCTGAGTAACTGTTAGGAAGTGCTTCAAGTGAAAGGTCTGTGTTTTTTCTGATGTTGCTTCCTCTAACCTATAGAAAAATTAAACAGCTTCATAAAAGCCAAATTTGTGAAACTGTTTATTGACAGGAGGTAAGTAAGCAAACTGGTGGAGATGAAGTGTAGGCAACTGAAATGAATAAAGGTCACAAAGCTCTTGGAAATAAGCCATCTTTCACTCAAGCTCTTATAGGAACTTCCCTTGTTGGATCACAGCAATACATTTGAGCATGCAGAGAAGCAAGCTAAAATACTGACCACTATGGACTTCATTACTTTCGCTCACCCACTCAATCATATTTTGTTTTAATTCCTTTCAGAAGACTGAGAAAGTCACCTTGTTTAAGTGGTCAACCCTTGCTGTTTCACGTAGTAGCTATCACGCAAACTCCCAAAGTGTTCATATTATGCCAGGAAATCCTACCTCCTCCACAGGAGCCAAACAGTCTGGAACAATAATACACTATACAATATTCAACATTTTTACTCCTCTAACTTTAGGAATTTTGCCAAAGATGGAGTACTATTACTCAGAGAACTCCTGCTTCAATATCTTCATCTAAGCTCTGCACAGTGATACTGCCAGTCAGCTAGCAAACCGTTCATCATACACTAGCTACTGCATAACAAAGACAGATAAGAACGAAGTATGTTCTTATCTATCATCATCTGCCATCTTATCTTCTCCATCGTAACCTTTTTAATTTGGCCTATTATATCCTGCTGTAGCCATTAAATTTAAAATATTTATCTATAAATACTATCCACTTGCACAGATGTACACACAGACTTGTACCATGCTGCTCTCATCCCACATTCTTCTGTTTTCATTTTTACACTAAGGCAATGTATATCCATGAAAAATACTTAGATCCTTCTGCTGAGAACTGTAATTCCAGGAATATTTCTCATGAAATACGCTGCTTTAATAAAATAAAGTTAATTTTACTCTTAATTTTCTTCTTTCTATAAGGATGAAAGTTATAATAAATCACCATAATGCCAGGTAAATTAAAACCATCCAAGGTGCAGAATGAAACTGTCACAGGGTTTCTGAAAGGCAGTAGGAGCTGTTTGTCTGATGGTAGCTGGTTTTGTATTCACTTACTGCCATTTGGCTCCTTTAACCTTCAGAGTGAGATTGGTATTTTTATACAGACAAGATACAGGAATGAAAAAACTCTGTCATACCTGGAATATAGAACAGACAAGTGCTGTACTGAGCAAGATCAGATATATCTACCTCAAAAGCAGCCCTGGAAATATCTACAAAATTACATATATAGAAGAGGAAACTGCCTTGATTAATGTCACAATCCGCTTAACATACAACTGGTAGAAACAGGTCATCAAGAGAAAACATACTTCATCTTGGTTATATCACACATAGTTTCACCTAAAAAAGCAGCGTTGAAGAAAATTGCTCTGACTATGTCTTGATTCTGGCTATACATCCATTAAATTTATGTTTCTCAGAGTAATGTTATCAGTTTTAGAACAAAAGGAGAGGGTATTTAAAGACAATGAGGTATGACTTCAGACACATACACGCTACTCGTCTGTTCAACGCTCTTGTGTGAACTCTACACATTGATACTAAAAAGAGTTATCTCAAAGCTTTCAGTCAGAGGCTATAGGAATTTGTAGGGGAAAGGAAAATGCTAATGCCAGCTAACTAAAAAGATTCAATTTTATGTCTTAGATTTTCTTCTAAGATTCCAAATTTACTCTTTTCTGGTTTTGTTTGCTTTATTTTGTTTATGCAGCAGTCTACACTGACGTAACCATTCTTGCCATTTATTTCTATGATAAAACTAGGATAAATAACTCATAGTAAGAAGCTGCAAAAACTAGTCTGATAACCGGATAGCAGACATATAATATAAAAACATATGTTTTAAAGACCTTTCATGGATCATCACCTTTAAAACTCTGCTCTCCTACTGTATTTAAAAATCTATTTAGTTTTAAAAAAATCCTATTTAGATTTTTTTTAAAAGGAAAAGAACCTAACCTAAGTTTAAAACTAACCCCATTAAGTGTTTAAAGGTAGCTTTCCCATCCATATCTGACACACAGCTGGCACATGGAAAAATCAAATTATGGATTTATTCATTACACATTTGTAAAAGGACACTCATCACACAGTAGTCCAGCAAGCCTGCACCTTTTGAATACTGTTTAGAGTGGGTGAAATGGTTGCTGTTAAACTTTTAAGATCCAGCTTTAAAACTAACTGCTTTAGGTCCTGTAACACACTGCAACCTCCGTGACAGTCTCTCTTCTACAAAGCTGTATCTGAATTTATTTCAGGGTTATTTTTTCCTTAGCTTACCTTTGTCTAGAAATTCATCTACTCAACAAAAGAAGAAACTTTTCCTAGGGAAACAGAATGGAAAAAAATAGCTGTTTAATATCCACTGGCATAAACGACAGTTTAAAACCCCATGCTTGTATCTCCAGGGATTTAGATTTATTGGCATCTTTACTAGCTGGGTCTTGGAAGCCTGCAAAGTTAGCCAGAAAGAACAGCGTGTATATATTGAGACAGAAAACTCTGTGAACGACGGACATTTTTCACTGATGAGTTCTGTTTTTCCAAGAGGATGGAGTGAAGAACTGTAAATAACATGTTGGGCAGAGGTTGAAAAAGTTATCTAGCTTTTTATAGGCAACTTTAAGACTTCATTGCTTACTGGGTTTCTGGTCTTAATCCAATCACTAGGAAAGTTTCACTTGCACAGTTAACTCCTTGCTTACCTTTGTTTTCAGAGTTGGTATGAAGACTGCACGAGAGAGTGAGCACACAAGAGAGCAAGCAAGAGAGAATGAGAGAACAAACGCCTTTGTACCTACTAAAAGCATTCTTCCAATTAAAACGTTAGAAAATCTGGGCAGGAGATGTAGGAGTAGAATTATACTACCTTTACAAGTGAAAAAAAGGGGGGCAAAGAAGGAAAACAGCTTGCTGCTGGCAAAGGAATACCTATCAAAAAGTTGTTGTAAAGTCAGAAGAGACATCAAGAAATTTTAACTCTTATTCTATGGGCAACTAGTATCACAATTTCATGCTTCCCCTTTCCCCAGTGGAAGTCATTTGCCATGCTAGATAATAAAAACAATGGAAATTAATATGATTATTTGACTAAAATATGCAGGTTCTCGAAAAGCTACCTTTTTTCACATAGAAGATGTCTGCCTGTTTCAAACATAGACATTAATATCAGTAAATTTAATGGAGTCAGAGAAAACAGTAATTCTCTTCCATACATTCACTTTTATAAAACTGACTTTCAGTCATGGTTTGAGACGGGCCAGGCTATCACCTCATTATGCATTTTAATGAACCTACTTATGCAAAATTTAAGCATTCATTAAAAAAAAGTTTCTAGACTTGATGCAAAAATAACCTTGTATATATGAATTATATTTAATCAATGCAAATATGCCTTCCTGAATCTGCAGGCAGGTGTGACAATGATTTTTTCAGTACGAGTTCCTCTATCCTGTGGCTCAATGGACATTCAATGATGGGTGCTGGGAGCGCCGCACCTGTGGCATGGTGTTGCTCCACAGAAGACATAGTGAAGGGAAACTAAGAAAATTAACAAAGACCAAAAAGGAAGAAAAACAAGGAGCAGAGGATGGGAAGACACTGATTTGGTTTCACTCTTCAATCTTCCAAACTTTAGCTTACACCGTAACCATAAAATAACTGCCATTTATACAGCTGACTGTATTTACAAATTAAGGCATAGGATTATACAATCATTTGGCTCAGAAAGGACTCCTGGAGGGTTTTTTATTTATTCCTCAGCAGCTTTCCACACAAGTATCTCTTCACCACACCATCTCTGTGAGGAAACCATTTCTGAAGAACAATAGCTTTACAATGACATTATTCAGGAACGTAGGAAAAGCGGTGAAATACTTGTTAAAATTACCGAGGAAGCAAGCCAGGCAGGCAGCATGTTAGCTCAAACTTATCCCCAATTCAGAACAGCAAGGTCTCTGTTATCTCTTCTTAAGGAGAAGTACTGGATGACCCGTACAGCCTTGGCTCACACAAGTGCCTCTGCAGCAAAGATTCCCTGTAGCATAGTGCCTCCTAACAGCACACCACCGCACTGCTGACAGTCCTAGTTTCTAAATTGTCAAACCATTTCATAAAGTAGCTTGCTTTTCCTGGTACATGAAGAATATATGTAGCAGGGAAATGTCTTTCACTTAACATCTGAAAACTTCATAGTCAGTAGAAAGCTGGCAGTAAGAATCTGCATTTACTGAACGGCACTTTCACAAAGCAGAAAGCTCGCTCTTTCAGGGCCTATTTCCTGCACAGTGAAAACACAGATATTTTATGGCTACAGTACGGCCGCGTCCTGAAAAGATTAAAGACAATTCTGTCTTTTAAAGTAGGTAGGGATTTAACCATCTTCTAACTAGATGCCCTTATCTGCCTACCATAAGCATAAAAAAGAAAAAAAGCAGCATAAAAATATTAGACTATTAACATGTGTTGTCATTATGGTATCATTATTATTTTGTTTTATGCAACTACACAGAAGGTCAGTGTTAATGGCAGAGGTCACCTTTTCTAGACACTTTTTTTGTATACCACCTATTAAATGGTACTAAGTCTAATAAGTTGTTTCAAGTGTTATCTAGCTACTGGAATCAAAAAGGTGGGTTTTTTAAGTTATTCCTTTATGGTTTCTGTTCCCTTGTGGTTGCATAAAAATGGCATCCAAAACACTCAGAAGCAAGAAGGGCAAAATTGAAGAACTAAACCCTTGAGATTTCTGGGATGTCACTTGTGATTTTTTTTTAAATCTTGAGTTGGCATCCTCTCATACTCATTTTCACATAAAGTGTTAGAAGCACTAAAAAGACCAACGTTTTTTCAAAGAGTTGCAACCCATCACGATCAAGCTAAAACATAGCCATTAATTCTCTTAGAGCCCCCATACACAATTAAACTCAAACTCTCACCACGCTGAGACACAATCTCAGCTCACATGGATGCACAGTAACTTTCTTCAAGTTCTTTCCCTTTTCCCCCAATCTGATTCGAATAGCACTATTTTTCTCAGAAGACTCATGTTCCACGTAGCAGACATCTATGAGCTGGAACCACACTTGCCAACTGAAAAGACACACCAACTACGAGCAGGAGGAGAGTAATCCAGATCTATCACCAGCCAAGGACAGGAAGGAAAGCAGAGCAGTAGAAGTTCTAGGAAAGTGATTTTAGTCTGCTGTTGCCTCCAGTTTCAGGCTTTTCCAGTACATGGTAGGAAACAGTGAACCTGAGGCTTCAGTCAAGTTGCCATAATCAGCCTTGGAGAACTGCCCTTGGCCCTGCGTGGTCTTTGGGGGTTCTTCAGGTAAACATTAGTAGCAACCTCAGACGGGGCAGAACAAACGTCTAGAATAGGTTCAGACCACCCTAATGGATTTCCCTCTTCCCTTAGATGATATATAGCAAGTTATCTCTAACAGAGACATTAAATTCTGTAATGAATGTTTCATTTTAATTCAAGTCATGGGAATCATTAATGCTGAGGTTACACTTCAGGAGCTGGGAGAGAAACAAAAGGCAGCTGTATCAGATCAAAAGAAAATCACACGTACTCACTCAGGGCCATGTTTCCGACAGTGACCAGTAATGTATGTCTAAGGGAAGGTATAAAAACATTTGAGGCATATAATGAAACTTCCTTGATATAACTGCCCAGCTTCTAGGAAAGCTGAGGCATATTGCCTTTTTTCCCCCCCTCGATAGTCCTCTGTATTAGGGACTTCATAACAGCCTTCTTTTCTACACCTCAAATTCACCTGTATGGCTCTGGTTGTGCAGAATCCCAAAATAGAGTCAGCCCTTGCACCTTGCTCTCCTTTTCAGAATCAACTTTCCTCTGGTAAAACAGAGAGATGTAACTCTGAACCTGAAACACAACTAGAGAAAGAACCTGCTACACAGGGAGAGTAACAGAGAAAGCACCCACTGGTTATCACCATGTTATAATAAGAACTGTCCTATTATAAGGGATATAATAGGGCACCTATAATAAGGTGCCCAGTCACACCTGGTATGAACAATGGCAAATTAAAGTGAAATCACTGCTATCTCTCAGCTTCTGGTTCCCAGTGGATGCTGCTACCTTAATTTGACCCTGCTTACTCAGACCACAGAATGAAGAGCTTCAGAGATACAACAGAGAATAAACTACTGCGTTTCTTTTGGAATTAAAAATAGAACAATTATCCTTAACAGTTTCCAGCAAGACTTCATGCACATGAATGTCTGCATTATAGTATGTTGTGTGCATGCACAGCTTTCATATGTGGGGAACAGTTACCAAAGATGGACATCAAGATCTTTATTATAACAGATTATTATTACCACAGAAGATGTGCCAGGGAAATACAAATACTGTATATTAAACCATATGGAGAAGTTACTGGTACACTGAACTCAACCATCAAAATGCTTCTTCCACAATCATCACCCACCCACAGACTGATGAATACCCATCATCAGTGCACAAAGTTTAACTTTATTTTATTAATAGCGGCATGAAATCTGAATATATTAAAAAGTGCCCTACTATATAAAGCAATGTTTTAGGATTTTTTTTTTTTCTCATGGTGAATTAATTTCTAATTTAGTTACTATAGAAACCATCCTGGAGCCCTCTTAAAAAAAAAGTCTCTCTGTATATTTACACACACACACACGCGCACAGATGATGAAGAGGAGAAAAGCTAGAGTGTACCTGTATGTGCAGGTTATAGAGAAATGTGTAACTGGCCAAACAAAAAAGACATGGTATTCATTTATAGAAACACAGCTAAAACTTCTGTAAGTCTAACTGCAATAATTCATATAATGATTGCCATCACTAGCAGGGCCGTGAACGTGCAAAAACCTCTGGTCCTAGAAAATCAGGACCATTCTTTTCTGTTTGGGAAACAAATAGGTAAAGTAATGCAGTAAGCATTTTTTTTCTTAAAACTGAAAAAGGCAAGTTCTGTGCATCCTGACATTATTCTAATATGTCAAATAAGAAGAAATCAGGGCTAAGTGAACATGCCTTTTTTTCTCATTCTGAAGACAGTAAAAAATGAATTCAAAGAGATTTCAGTCGCAGCTGAGTGACAGCCAACAAATGAGACAACAGACCGTGACACACAGATTCAGACCAGCAGTTCTGTAGTAAAATTTAACAGGAGACAGCTTTACCCAGGTTTATTTCTTTTCATACAGTGGTGTCATAAACATTTAATAAATAATTCTACTAGGAGTATGCATGATTTATAAAATGTCTGGGAGGAGCAGGCTGGCACAGTCCCCACTTGTCTTTGAGCTGCTAGCTTTCTCTCTTGCACATTGTTGTTTGTACTTGTAAAATTGAGTCAGCTATAATTTCAACAACTCTGAATCTTCTGTACAAGAGATTAAAAACACTAGTGCTACTTGCTCCAGAAGAAAAAGGTATTTCAACAGTAAACTATCTACAGAAAGCCACTTATACATTCATTTAACTCTTTTGCATCATGAAGACCAAAGAGTTCTCAAAAATAAAACTAAATGCATTTCATGGAAGCAAATAAACACTTTAGGCAAAGTGTTTCTGTTGAAAACAACCCTGGAGGACATTAATAAGCTTAGAAATCTTATTTCTTCATTTCTAAGATTAGATGCAACTCCTTACTTTTGTAGAGCTCTATAATTTCTGTTTTATCACCTGACTCTGTATGTGAAGACACTAGCTGGGACAGTGGGCTGTAACACCATCTGTATGCAATGGATGACACACAAGTCTGTATTCTGAGCACCGACCCAGATGGTGCAGTACATTTGCTTACCCACTGCCTGGCTAGGAGCTGTGCATGAGAACAAACTAGTTGAGGTTTAATCCCGACAAGGTCAACGCAATGTTGAGAGATTTTTTTTCCAAGTTGTTCACAGATTTAGGTTTGTCCAATTCTGGAATGTCAGATGACACTAACAGCTTTTTTTCACGGGCACTTGTAGCCCTTTCTCTCTCGGATCTGGATTTTCTCACTGTGCTATGTCTGTGTCATCTGTACTGGATTGCTGCCACATGTTCCACACAGTGTTACTTGAAGAGGATTTTGAAAATATAGCTGAGTAGAAAATGAGACCACCAAAATATTTTGTCATGCTAAACTCATAATGTACACTGTACCTGTTAACAGGAATACTAACCTACATGCATACAGGATTAAGTCAAGATGTTAGCGCTAATTCACAAAGGCCTCAAGTTGTTTTGCTGTCTGAGGCACTCCATGTGCTAGTTATACTGTCACCATAGCTGAGACACGCTAGAGTTGAGTCCCCAAACTGAAATTTCTCAAGCCTGGAGGCAGTGGTCTACATGGAGGACTCCAGACTAACATTGTCTTTGTCTGTGGGCAGACCCAAGTTTAAGCTGAGAACACCATTTTCACACATCTACTCTTTTCTAACAGTATTGCCGATATATTGCACTGGGCTAAGATATACCTTTTGTTGAAGGTTATCTTTTATTTCAAAGTGTATTTAATTTCTTATTAAAGAAAATTAATAATATTATGGGAATTAAGTTTTTGTTGATTTACAAAATAGAATTATTATACAGCTGTCTACTATCTATACTAGCACTTTTCGTCCTTCAGAGTATAGAAAGATCAATATGCGGAATAAGGAATGATTGCGTTTTAAAATAATGCTGGAAACATCCACCTAGAGATACAATGGAATCTATCTTTAAATTAAATTGTCTAGCATTAGCATTCAAAAACTAGGCATGATTTAGGTCAACCACTGATCTCTCTTAATGCGGTAATTCACATTTTCAAGTAGAAACACACCCTTATACACACTGCTCAGTTCCCTACTGCTCTTCTTCCTCATACATGAAAATATAGGATACTCTTGACACCCTGCAATGATGAACAAGTCAGCCTTGATCATGCAAAGTTCACGCTTGACTTGAAGCATGTTGAGTAATTTCATTAACTTCTACCAGAATACTTGCATTATCTGGATCTGAGCCAAAGTATTCACCAGCTCAAAGAGTTAATCACAACGCAGGATTCTTGTAGGGAAAGCAGGCAGATATTGCAGGGAAATAACCAGAACAAGGCCATGTAGTCATCGCTCAGGTCACAACTGTTTGGTCTATACCCTATCAGGCTGACAGTATTTGTTAATCAAAACTTCTATCCAGAAAGATGAAATGACATAGAAGCTCTTTTTGCACACTGATCCATGATACAATTTTGAACCACTTCCCTAGTTGTTCAACCCACCTCAGGGATTATAATCAGAGAAGAGCACTTACCTTATATTTAACAGAGGTTTGCACAGAGGTGCTATGCTTTAACACAACATACAGCAAAAATGAAGACAGATGTTAACAGATATAAAATGGAAATAAATTTCACAATTAAAATATTAAAACAGAAGCACTGGATGGGAAAGAGACATAAAATTCTGTGACTGCAATCACAGGCAACTATGTAACAGATACATAGTCCAAAAAGACAAACAGAATGTCTCCAGGTTCTTGCCACACATTGCGAGCCACAGAAAGCTACAGAATCCTATCACAAAAGAGCAGAAGGCACAAAAACCTAGAACATACCACAGAAAAGCCAGATATACTGAAGACAACAGCAATGTGTTAAGTCGCAATCACAGCAGGGAATTTGATAGATAAAAGCTCATGTTAAGTCCGACAAGTATTCTGTGTCCCATGTCACTGAGAGGCACAGACACCCCTGTGGACTAGAAGATATCACAGCCACAGGGACAGTCTATAACAACAGTGCTGCTACTACACTGTGAGACTTGGAAATACTCTCTGCTGAGCCACGCTACAAAAGCTGAATACAAGAAAGGTCCTTCCAACTCTGGAGATTTCTTAGAGCGACTAGCATTATTTTTTTGTCATGAGACATGCAAGTCTAGTTGAGAAACAGTAAACAAGAGGATAATTAAGATGAACAGAATCAGAATTTTTATAGACGGCTCAACCATCAAGTATATGGTAAATGATGCATAACTGAGAAATGTTCATGCTTCTGTCCCCATGTTTTCAAGCTCATCAGAAATAATCCTTCTAAGGTGGTTCCCTTCAAGAAAGGAAAATCCCAGTAAATATCTCTATAATACAATTCTGCCTTTCCTTTAGCCGCTCATGGCTTGTTTAATACTCCTTTGCTGAATTTCACATTACCGCCCCTTCGCAAACCTTTCAAATGAGAAACAGGTGTTAAAATGATGGCTGAGAAAGTACGGGTGTGTTTATCAGCTGTATAAACTTACGTTGAAGAAATTTGTCTTGTTCCTCTCGCAGAAGAGGCCCTGTGCAGGCATGTGCTTCAGCTGCTGCCAAGGGACCCCGCTGCCCAGCAGCACGTCACGGGCCCACTGCAGGTTCTGTGGACAAAACGGGGCAGGTGAGTTGCAGGCAGGGGACGGAAATGCCACCACAGGTAGACGTACAAAGCACTCACTTGCTTTTATTTATTAACCTGTATTGTTATTTCTCATTTTCCAGGTAGCTGCTGTTCCGACAGTATTTGTAGAGGCATGTGATTTGGAGAAGACATCCCTCAGGAGAGAGAAGCCAGCTTGCCTCTCAGAGCAAGCGTCCAGACTGATCAGCCCCAGCAGAGGGGTTAGTCACTCCCCTACAGCTGCTGAATCCAGCTTCATATCATCAAGTTTTGCTTTCTTGCCTTTTTAAAAAATTATTGTTTAAAAACCAAACAATTTAATTGAGATCCACCTTCCATCTCCTGTCACCTACAGAAACCTGAACTATAGGTATATTTAAAAACACCTTAACTTCTTGTTAAAAGCTGAATTTTAATGCTCGATATAAAACAATTTACACATAAAAAGATAAAGTTTCTCAGCAAACAGTGGAACTCACTGTCCTGGGTATCCCGCAGCCTTCCTCCACACACCAGGCCCTCCCTGTCCCTCAGTCCCTCCAGTTTTCCCACACACACGCTCTGGAAGCCGCCCCTCAGCTCTTCCCTAAGGCCAGCTACCCGCGAGGCATACCTGCCTGCGCCCAGGCCTAACAGGAGAGGCAACCTTTAGGCTTAAACTGCAGCCTTCTTTTAGTGAGGTGTTGAATTCAGGCCTTTTACGTCTACCCAGCCATTGCCCTCCATGTAATTTCACTTAGCCTTTCTGGAAAATTCCATGCCTGTCATCAGATTTGGTTAATAGCACTCAGTGAGTTAACAACAAAGTATCGGTAGGAGACTAAATGATAGACAATGTTCATAAGAGCACTACCCCTCCAAGAGTTCAATGCATGAACATCTCTTGTGTAGTTGAGAACCAGGGACAGCTGTTGGCTCCAGGCAAAACATTACTAACAGATGGGACAATTATTAATTGTAAGGTTTCACTGATGGAAGTTTTGCTTTACTTCATTTTTTATTTCAGTATTAGGAAGTAGCATTCGAGTCTCATTAGACTGGCTTTTTTAGTACAGAGCAGGTAATAGAGGAAGATGTTTGGTTCAGAGAGACAAATGAAAATGTTGAATTCTGATTTGTATTCTGTGGGCTGGAAATATGCTTCTGTGAATCATAAATTTGATTAAATCATGTCCATCCAAGAAGTATATTCCAGTTGTAATTTTTTTTTGGGGGGTGGGGGGGAAACACGGTATTAGCAAAGTTCTTATCCTGTATTCCAGATTATTTTCTTTACAAGACTCTGGTGAAACAGTAAAAGCCCTGCTCAATCATAAGTGCTTCTATCCTAATGACGGTAATCATGCAGAAATCTCCAATGTCTTACCAGAACTGGAGCATCCCCTCTAGCAAAATGCTGATTACAGATTCATGTGCAAGAGAGCTGAACACTGGAAATACTAACCAGATATTTACAGATGTCAAAAATCCTTCATTCAGAGAGCTGATACAGGTACTTATACAGGACCTTCATGATTATAGTGTACGACAGTCGAGGGGATTTGGATAGCTTTCCTTTGGTATGGAACAAATACAAGTTCACTCACAAGTTCCCCTGACTTTCTGCCTAGTCAGGAGAACCGGTAAATTTAATTATTACCACTAAGTGTCAAATTTAATTAAGATTGAAAAAAGCAAAGTATGTAAACTTACTGTATACTAACTTTTTGCTACAGTACTTCTTTTGTAATATGTATTTCTGTAATCCTATTAACCTAAGCCTGCAAAATACTTTGAAATACATAGAGAAGAAAATACAACACAGAAAAGAACCTACAAAAATCTGGTCTTCCATGAAAGTCATCCTGTTTTGAATAAAATCAGAATCCAGAAAAAAAATAAGCTTATCATAACGTCCAAGATCCAGGCACATAAATGCTTTATTTTATGCCAATCATAGTCATCAGAAACACAAGTAAATTCTAAGTGTGAAAACGAAGAAAAAATTGCCTAATGTGTGGCAATCTGAATCTCACAGTTAAAACTCTCATGTAAAAATTAAAGGAAAACAAAACCCTTAGAAAGCTACCAACCACAAAGCTTAAATATAAAATCTCAGCCTAAACAACTTTTAGCTATGGATGTATTCCTGAATCTAAGTTTTACGCTGAAAATGTTAAGAAGCATTAAGTGTAGCGTCATGCTCTGGTGATCTGCTGTGCACATTATACTGACCATCCATAGGTATGTATTTGGTACATATAATTCATAGGCTTTTATTGAAGAAGATGATGACAGTAACCTACCTAGGAGGAAAAAAGATCATTGAGACAAATGGGGCAATTACACGGTAACTTCACACAATCAAAACTAATAGGAATAAAAGATGTAGTTACAGATTTTCCACCACCCTTCTCCTTAAATCAGCATGATCAGTTACTCCCAGTAAATACGCCTGAGCAGGTCTCAACTCATTAGATTTCACAGTCTGCTCTGCTTAGTTTTTAGCTGATGAAGTTATTAGGAGTGGGTGAAGGGATCCAGGACATAGCAAAAAGGATTTATTCTTCTTGGCACACTGCTTGCCAGTCTGAAATGCTGGATTTAGCTGTCTGACTCAGGGCAATTATGAAGTACTCTTTCCAGTTCAGCTGTTGCCTCCCACATCTTCATCACCCCAAGATTCGAAGACAAGATGACTGACAGGGTACAATAACTTGCAAAAAAGTTTACCAGCATTGTTAAAGTGGAAAAGGAAAATCTCTGATGGTCAACCAAGTGGAAATCTGAGTCACCTGAGATGGATACCCCTTAATTCAATGGTGTCAGAAGCCACCTTTACGTAACTTGGAAGCTCCATGAAGTGTTGCTGAGAGGTGTACAAAACATCCCACGACACCTTAATCCTTCCCTCTATTTTCTTTTACAGTCTGTTAGAAAGCTTTATCTCAAAAACACCCTAGTGCTACTGCATCAAATAAAAGCAAAATAAAAAGACTACTGACCTTGAAGGGTAGCCTTTTGAATAAACTGTTATTACCAAACTGTTGCTACTTGAAATGCTTACATTTATTATGCTTACAGATTATGCCTGTCTCTTAAGTGTATATTAAACCTACATATATATAATCTTGTAATTTTTACATGCATGGATTATGCCTAGTTTGACTAAATTGCCATGCTACTGACATTATGTTATACCTGATATTAATTTCCCCATTAAGGGCTCTGTTAATAATGGACATAATAAAAGATATAAACTTAAAAAAACCTAAGTAAGTCACACAAACAACATCTGTGAGCAAAATCTTCCAGGATTTACAGAGTATTTTTTATTTTGAGACAAAATAGCACATAAGTAAATGTGCTTATTTCCTGACAATCTGCTGGTTGCAGAGTATCAGACCAGTTCTACCTACTGATCCATAAGGACCATAAGGAAAAGACTTTTCATGAAACTTTTTAGCTATGCTGACGAACAGCATCTTGCCAAGTCCTATCTTCTCCTTCCAAACTGTGCCAACACTCATTTTGGAGGTAAAAATCACAAAGGATGAAGACTTTACTTCAATACAGAAACAAGGTGAATGGGAGACTAAAAATACTGCCCAAACTGGCAATGAAGTAACTTCTGAAAATTTATCCTTACTTTCCTGCATGTTTATTCCAACAAAACACAGCTATGTACAGATTTGCTCTAATAACAGAATAAAACAAAGAGAAATAGCCTCCAAATAGTAAGCAGGATTTTGCAGGGGGGGAAAAAAAACCAACAAAACCAAAACCCAGAACACATAGCCAAGCAAAATGTTGAAAGATTTTGAAAAGGATGTTAAAAAAAAGCACTCAACAACTATTTTTACTAATCTTGCAACAGCAAAACCAGTAATACTGTAAAATGGGAGAAAACAGATTGCATATGGAAAACTTGTTTTTCTATGCACTATGGAGACCTGCCAATCCCCTCCTTTCCCAGCCAACCATGAATTTTGGCCATCAGTCTAAATTCTTCATACAAATTCCTGGCACTGGTACATAAATGATGAATTTTCCAAGATGGTTATATGCATTTAAAAATTAATTTCAGCTTTCTAAAATTTACCAGTAATCCACTCTGCCCCCACAGCAACTCAACCTGATGTAGTTTATCTCATTTTTTGAATCAGGCTTGTCATCAGTATGTCTAAGCATACTTCTTACTCCAGTTATTGCTGAAAATGCGTAGATGCATGTTGTGTTTTAAGTTTGTTCAGGAGTGTAACTCCCACTAATGACATACTAGTGTACCATTAAAACACAGACATTTGACATCGCTCTACAAAAGAGCCTGAATGGGTCAAAGAAAGAAAATTACAACCTCATGAAAGTATGTAGTATACATATATCAGTAGGAAGATTTTTTTTTTTTTGCAGTGTTGAGTAGTTGTTTGTTATGCAGAGAAGTAATAAAAAAGGACAGTAAAACCCAACAATGCTAGTTGAAGCCAACCTGGTAACTACTGGCTCAAACAGGCAGGATTCAATTTTTCCGAGTTCCAAGATTTAGACAACAGTGTGTATTTGATACAGAAAAACATTACAAATCACTAACTTGATATTTATATAGGGAGAGAGATAAAAAAGCAAAAGAGAAAGCTTCATGAGGAAAAAAAAATAAAAGAAAATATTTTGCAAGTAGTTCCTCAGGCAAGGACACGCTATTTGAACCAATAAACTGAAAACAGGCAGCCTTTTTTGTTGAATGTTGATACAAAATCATTTGTCAGCAACAGTAATGACAGATTGCAGGAATCTATGGCTCCTATTAATTATTAGCTCCATGGAAAAATTAACAACTGTCACATACAAACAGCATAGGAATGTTTTCAAAACAAGCTATCTTTAAAAAAATGGTAATATTTTTCTGGATAATCACTGTACAGCCAAATGGAATATTTGTCATCTTTCAGTAGATTGCTAAGACATGCTACTGTTCAATTCGCAGCAGTACTGTTAATATGTTTTCTACTATGAGGCAAGGGGTATGATTTGTTTCCATTACTTTCCCTTCCCTATTATTCACACAAGCTTCAGTACTGGTGGGGAAGAGAATTCAGGAAGCCATGCAGTGCAGCATATGACATAACACAAGACTTCCAAATACAAAATCTGTTAGCTCAAACCTTAATCATAACAATTAGTGAAATAACTCTGATAATTTCAACCTACTATTCATACACATTTTACTAACTGATACTTCAGAAAGACAAAGGATTATAATAACAGAAGGATGCAGAAGTAAAATAAAGAATGACATAATTTTAAAACCAAAACAATGATAATTCATAGCAGAAGGCTTTTGGAATTAATTTTATGAAGAACGTGCAAGGGTCATGCTGGACGAAGCAAGTTATCTTGCCCTCACCTCAAACAGGAACTGATACTATTACAGTCACCCAGACATGGTTATTCCTGTTTAATCCAAAATCACCAGCTCGTGAGCCATAGGATCTCTGACTGACTTTCCCTCAGTGATTTCTCAACAGCTAATAATTTTGTCTTACTCACGATGACCTCTATGCTCTGACAGCAGGAAAACTTTCATTCTACAAAGACCCAAGATACCCAGAAAGTATTTGTTTCACATAACGTGTTTACACCAATACTGATGAATTTCTGCTTCCAAGTCACTTTTCAGATCACTTATTCAGTAAGATAAATAATTGCTGTAATTTTTACGAGAACATCTTAATTTATGTGACATATCTAAAAGATAATTCTCTGCTGAATGACAAAAAATTACTTAGTTCAGTAATAAAAAAAGACATTTTCAGCTCAACTGGCCTCACACACATGAATCAAACAATCTAGGAGATGAAGACTTCCCAAAGCATAGTTCCAATCCAAACTGCATTACACAAACTTTGCTGTATTTTAACACTGAGACTTCTGAATTTGTACAAATGACAATACAGTTTCTTTACTCGGGCAATAAACACAGCTAGTCAGCTATTGTATCAGTGGCCTGCTCACCTTGTGTGTTTTGCTGTATGTGTACAGATATGCCAATCTGTAGAGGCTCTTGTAGTGCTGGGGAAAGCGGCTGAGACACAAACAGAAGGAGGCAATACACTGCTCTGTCAGGAACTTCCGCTGTTCCTCAAGGTCTGCTGGAAGACCATGAGGAAATTCAGATGCATCTCCACAAGGTTCAGCTTTCTTTTTGCAGTCCCACTGTGAGGGTGGGGGGATTGCAGCTTTAATGGGATTGCCAGAAGCAGACAGAGGATCCACTACAGTCTTTTGGCCAGTAGGCTCAGCAGGATGGTAAGATTCTGAGCTCTCCAGCAGCTCTTCTGATTTTCCTGCAACTGGAACTTTAAGAGAAGACAAAAGTGATAATGAAAATTACAAAATGGCAAATGAAATATACAAAACAACAACAATTAAATACAACAAATGGTAATCCTTTTCTTCATTAAAGCACAGACAGAATTATTGAGTGGTTCCTGAAAAAATTATGACTGTTCCTGATGTTTAATGAATAAGTAATCTTCAGCTCATTAACAAACAGAGCCACACACAGATCTCTCCATTTGGGTTTTTCCCTGGGCAATAGTAAGAATTCAGCACACTTTACACAATGCAGGATTTTATGTACTGTTGGAAGATGGGGGGAAAGAGGGACATGACAAAATAAAAGTGTAAATTCAGTAAAATTCTATTGCAAAGAAAGGAAGAAGGAACAGAAAATTAAAGCCATCCTGCCTAGTGAAATGCATTATTCTTAACAATCTACCTAGAAGAACATGATTCCAGAATACAATTTAGGCTTGGACAGAATGATTAGCAGCAGCTGACCTGGCCTTTTGGATAACATAGGACCTACAGTTCCAACCAAATATTTTTGCAATTAACTTGGTAACTCATAGTTCAATTGACCCATCTTTTCTTGAAGGATACCAAATCTTATTTCAGCAAACATCTGTAACAGTGGGAGCTTCCAGATTTCCTGTTAGGTAGTCATTATTGCTGAAAACATGCATGCTACACGCAGATTAATTTTTTTAACTTTGATTTTTAGTCATGGAAGTTTACTGTGTCTTTGGTAGGATAAAAAGCCTCTTATATTAGATTTTATCTCCTAGCAGGCTACAGATATACAAAGGTATACTTCATCCTCAAGTATGAAGCTGCTCCTTAACTTTTTCTCTGATAAGGCTGAACTTTGAGTCAAGCATGTTTTCCAGAACAGAAATTTTTAAAAGTTTGCTTGGACAATCTATGTATCCATTATAATTTTACTCTACAGATAGCTTTATGGAAAAATACAACATTTGTACTAATAAATGTTAGTAATGTACAACACTCCGGTTCCACAACCTGGAAAGGTGGGCAAAATTTGTACATTGGTCTTGTTTATCTTTCCCTACTGCAGTCCAGCCTCTCTATCTACTGCCACATGCAACTGTACAAACATCAGACACAGGGAAATTCCAGTTAATAGATTTTGAAACAATTTTTCCAGTGGAACACGGAACACTTAGTACTATCATATACGGAAAAGTTTGGTAGAGAGCAATTCCACTTCTCCACTGAATAAAGTATCCAATGGAATAAAACATCTAATTCCATTACTTGCGCTATTCTATGTACGTAATATCAAGCTGCTACTGGGGCAGAACAAAAAGGGCATCTATACCTGGGGAAAAGAAAAAATGTTTTGTTTGAGATTAATTTAAGGATTAGTTATTTTAAGATATTTAGAGATTTGAAACATTGAAGAAAGAGTAAATAATAACCTAAAAGAAGGCAAGCCAGTCAAAGGGCCACCACAGACAGCAGTTTATCATTATTCTTTTCTTTGTAAGGCTTAACAGGTAGTACAAATTGGGATGATGGCCACATAAGCAAAGCACAGTTCCAATTTTAAGCTACACACATACATGCAGCAATAACACCTAGTTAAAATTCTCAGTCACAGTGCAGCATATTTCAGTGCTTCTGCATGCCAGAAGAAACATTTTAATGAGAATATACCAGCTGACATTATCTATTAAATTGGACATACTCTTTTCCTCTGTAGATCCCAGGGTCTCTTTGCTGGGCATCAGTGTATCGGCACAGGTAGTAGAAATCCTCTTCTCTGTGTAAGTCTTCCTCAGGCTGTCTTGAGAACTAGCAGGCTCATTAAACATATCCTGTGTGGAACTGGAGTCAGACAGCACTGCTGCAGTGCTATCCTGACTCCTCTCTGCAAAAGAGATAAAGAAGGAATGCACCGTTTCATACTCGTCAAGCTGTTACTTGCATCTTGCTAACAGCAACATAAAACTGCAGCCACTCTGCAAACCTCTTACAAGTGCAATACAGGATCCTTAACAACCACCAATTCTGTTGTCTAAAAGGTATTTATTTTCTTTTAATTTGTCTACTTCAACTTATCATTTTCATCTCACCTCGTCGTGCTAAGAAATTAAAACCCCAGTCCTCTTTCACTAGGTATTATTTAACACTAATATAATAGAAAGCTCCCTGCCCCACCACATTTTTTCCTAGAATATAATCCTGGAATTTGATTCAAAAGCAATGATGCGCAACTCTGAAAAGCAGTTAGGCTGAGGATGCAATATTTCAGCTAGTATGGTCCTACATAATTTCCCAGGTTTACTGTGCCATTTACCTTGAAAAGCACCCAGTATAATTTTGAGTCTGACACAAGCAAAGCTCAATTGACAAGAGAAAACCGTGAACAACAATTCTGGTAAAAATTTACTCATGACATACAGAAAAATCAGTACCATTAGAGGGCAAAGACTTACAGGAGTGACCACTGATGCCATCTATCCTGCAGGTGTTAGATGCTGTTCACCAAATGTTCTGAAAGGTGATTTGATATAGCAAATAAACAATCCATTAAAGAACTAGGTCTAAGATAGACAGGAGAACTCTTGGACTTCAAGGCAGTAGACAGAAAAATAGAAGAAGTGACTTTGCCTTGACAGAGTGGCGTAGTGTACATTGGGTGCTGACTATGTTACAGTCACAACTAAGTTGTTAATTTGCTGATAGCTGCTACAGCACAGGAAAAGTTGTATGGGATCGTGACTTTATCATGGGGGATAAAATTCACACCTCAGAACAAACAGGCAAGTGAAAACCTTCCACCCGTGTCTGAAATCTGCCTGATATAACCCAAGTTCTTCTACATCAAGGGTTATCAGAGGCAACCCTGCATGACTGAAAAACACAGCCTAGTATCTCCAACAGAAAGATGCATGCATATTCCCACTGAGATGGGAAATTGGCATTTTTCTGTAATATTCTGCCAACATAATTCAGTGTCCAACACAAAATTCCAATACAGGCAATTCTCTCTAAATCTGTAGCCCAAAAGATTAATTTCCAGTTTCTGCTTAAGATACGGGAATAGCTTAACCAAGAGGCATGTTACATCCATTGTCTAGGTAGTTCCACTGCATTCTTGTTCATTAATTTTCTTGATAAGATCAAGAAAATTAAAAAAGCAAAAGTCCTTGCTTTGAGATGAGCTGATAATTTAATTAAAATTCTTCTGTTCCATCCAAATTGCACTTGTTCAGGAGAGAGCTGAGGGCCTCCTATGAATTTATTTTATCAAGATAAATCCCTCTGCAGACCTTCAGCTTACAGATCAGGTTCTGCTTATTAGGATTCCAACAAATTTAAACCAAATTTGATGCACTCTGTAGGCTTTTCACTACCACACAAAGAAAAGCTTCCCTTTCAGTGAACAGATCTTAATAAAACTGTATCTTGAAAAAAGAATGGGGGAACAGTATTTGCTTCCTAATTGGAAGTTATATAGTTGGTTAATGACGACAAGTTTTATACAGAAAGAATATAATTATAAAGAATGGGAAGAGAAGGATTCTGAAAAGAGGTCAGTCAAGCTTTAAATGACTCATTTATAAAGCTTTAATAACCTTCTATGGTACAAATGAATACTATTGAACTCCCAGTTGGCATCAGGAAAAACATTTACAGTAGCTCCCTTGCTTTTTTTTTTTTTAAAAGGAAGTTTCTGCATCTGTGGCAAAGAGGCTGAACTACTCATCTAGGGAACAAAAAAAAACAAACAAAAAAAATCACAAATTTCCAAATGTTGCCATAAGCCTGGAGGTCAGTTCTGATGTGTGGGTTATGACAGATGAAGCATTAGAATGTAAATCAAGAACTGCTAGACCAATATGCGAGAGTGATACCAGATCACTAGGAAACTGCACTAACTTCTCAGCATGCAGAGACAGACAATGATTTAGCATGTTATATTTCAAATGTATGCATGACAGGGAAGCTTTTCCTTATGGGGAACAAATGTAAATACGTCCTTACAATTAGCTAGCTATTTTGACTTGAAATTTCTACTAAAATGAGTGTAGGTCTAGGTATGTACGTTCATTCTCCTTTTCTTTCAATACATTAACTATATAAAAAAAATAATCTTAATGATATTAACACTGGGCTCCTTAATCACTGAAAAACAGAGGAAGACTACTATTGAGACAACTTCCTATTATTTTAGGTACTTCTTGAATGCAGTAGATGCTTTCAAACTAAGTGGGCCTGATGAAAAACACTGGAGTAATTCAGAAATTAGCAGCAGCCACCAGTTATTAGTATTAATTACTCAGAAGTCACAGAGGATGGGTAAAGTTCCAGGGAATGGAAAACAAAGTGTAGTACCTATCTTTACAAAGGATAAAAGGTCAAAGCTATTAGCCAGCTGGCCTTCATTTTCCACAGAATTATTTGAGCCTAAATAAATAAATCTCTCTATGAGCACCTAGAAGATAACAAGATCAGCAGTAGAAAATGTGTGTGTGTATCCCAGCACATATATTCACGTGTGCCTCTAAAGAATTAGTGATTCTCAAACCAGAAATGGCCAAAATATCATGCTATTGTAAAAGCAATTCAGCCAACTATCACATTTGAATGTGTAATCAGTAACTTCACAAAAAAAAATACTTAAGAGTCTTCCTGTTCTACTGAGCACTAATGAAAATTAAGCTTAATTATGGTGTCTGTATTTGGGACCTGCATTTTAAAAAATACACTGAATAACTAGAATGAATTCAGAGGAGAGGAGAAAAAAAGATGAGACATTAATGAGATGGCATATAAGAAAAACATTGGGAGAATTGGACTTATTTATCTTCAAAAAGATGAGGGAGAATTTCCAAATACATATAATTAACCAAAATAAAAATACAGTAATTGCTCTTCATATTCACTAAGTGCAGAGCAAGAGGCAATAGGTTTTAATTGCAGCAAGAAAATTGCCTTTTTTTTCTCCCCCCTGATCTCTAGCTTAACTGTTACATACAGTTAAGAGAACCTATGGCATTGCTGGAGGTTTTCACGGACAGGTAGACAAATAGCTATCATTTGTTAGGGTATCCAAGATGTACCTTAATATAATTAAAAAAAACCTCTGTCAATACCTAAATGCTGCACTATGTAATGCAGAACTCATGACAATTGCACCAAGTCACATCCTAACTCTGCTTTTTAAAAAAAATCTACATATTTTTCATACATGAAAGTACTATGCTTTTCTAGCATAACTCACAAATATCTCATACATATACGAGACATACACAGCATATATTTTTATATTCATTGTGTTATAAAGCTTTTCCTTCATCTGATGAGAGTTGACTGTAGTTGAGACAGTCATTAGTGTTACTCAACCTACATGCCAAAGACCACTGCAGTCTGTGAGACACGAGAATTAATTCTTAATTCCTGACTGCTATTGATAACTGTCCTTTTGAAAGATGCAAATCCAAGGAGAATGTCAGTTCTTTTAAGTAATTTCTGCTATAATTAAAGACAATTTAATGCAACTCAGTGTAATTTAAGAGTTAAAAAATTACTGGGTTAAATATTTTGTTTACCTAAGGTATTTTCTTAGTCCGCCATCTGGCAATAGCAATAAGGCAAGCTTTTCCAAAAAGCTGAAGTGATCCCTCAGTTATAAGCAAATGATAAATCAAGGACTAAATACTCTTTTGAGGTCCCTTCCTGTAAAGTTTCCTATTATTTCAAAAGCTAAGATAAAAATACAACTGGGTATTAATGTCCCAAAATTATTATCTGTAGAGGAAATGAAGTCTACTAAAGGGAAGGGAAGGGAGGGAAGAAAGTCTGCTAAATTGTGCAAAAACAACTGTAACAAGATTCCTATTAAAAATATGTCCTGATACCAGATTCTCTCTTTGATATTATTATATTTTGTTTCATTACTTTGTTGCACCACTCTTAAGTTTTAGGAAGATTTCAAACAACCTGACAAACGGAAATCTCTATTTGATATGAAGTTAAAGTATTTCATGTTTATTTCTAGAGATTAAGGAAATGGCACTTGAGATAAAAATTATATATTTTTTTAAACTCATTCCTCATAATGTATTCAACTTGTGATATTTCAGTGATTTCCATGTCAGACTGTATCACCTACTCCATCAACAGGTGAAAAAAAGCAGCTCTGGACAGAACATGTGAAAATGTCAAAAGGAAGAATCTTGTTAACTTTCCAAGACATCAGTAAAAAAAATATTAATTATTATTGGAAAGATGTCATTAGAAAAAAAGAACTTGCATGTTCATCTGCACTGCCAAGAGCTTTATTGTATGACAGTGAGATCCTGCCAGTCACTTGGATAACTAAGTAACTATCATTACTGAAACACATCTGTCTCAGATACTAGAAAAATATCTGTAGTCTATTTGACTTAATTCTATGCATTTTAAGATTAATCCTATCCTGAATGAAATAGGTTTACTGGGTTGACTTCCATGCTTCCCTATTCCAGGCTATTCTTCCATACCAGAAAAAGCCTTTGTCACTTTGCTCCATTAGCATTCAGGCACAACACCTGCATGCCTACCAATTAACAGTAAAGTTGTGTTACACTTTGGGGAATCTAAATGCGTATTTAATTTAAAAACGCAACAGGATAAAAAGGCTCAGTACTTCACTAGCCATCACCCTGTGCCAGCATTCTCCCATATGCACCATAAGCACTGTGGGGCATACGCCGTAAGCCATGTTACCTAAACTGTGTCCACTCACAGGGCTGAAGGAGGGAAGAGAAGAGACAGTGATGTGTTAAAGTGTAAGTGACCTGAACTAGCAGACATATAATCCTAATGACAGAGCTCTAACTGCTAAGTATGCTGACCAGGCAACATCTCTCATAATACAAGCTTACATAATTTATTCTCAGGGGAGCTTCACGGTGCCAATATGAATGAGGTATTCTGCCTTTCCCAATTAATTACTATGCAGCTCAGTAATTGTGTTGTCTGCCCTCCATCCTTTTAAACTTTTTGGAAATTAAAAGGAGGAGGGAGAAGACCTCTGAAACACCTGCATGCAGGGGCAGGTAACAGGCTCAGAGAGCCAACAAGGTATAACTCACTTTTTCTGAATAATATCTTTTTCTGTCTTAAATATCCAAAGGAAAATGTATGCCCAGTTATTACAAGAAGGTATCTGAAATGTGATAAACAATCAGCTACAAGTCAAAAATCAGAAACAAGTGGCACAGAAAGCTTTTCTAAAGAGCTATATACATACACTAACTCAATTTACAGTAAAGAAAAATCCTGCTGTACAGTTCAGAGCTTATGAATAACTATATATTATTAAAAAAAAATATCTTGTCTCATGCAATAAAGGTGGGTTGTTCACAGGCTGTGGATGTACAGACTCTCTCTTTGTCCTGCCTGCTTGGCACCGTATCTCCCCTCTTCTCTTTACTTGTATGTATGAGCATTTTTCTTTATTGGTCTGTAGTCAGAAACGTGATGTATCACACAATTCTCATTCCTAAAACAGATTCCACCCATAACGGAAGACAACATTCAGCTCTGTATCAAAAGGCACTTGCACATTATTAAAAACAAAAGAATTGCAGAGATTTGCATGGGAGCAGATTAATTTCTTGAGGACAGCAAGTCCTCTGAATGTTTAAAGGGAGTTCTCTTATAACATGAGTCGAAGATGAGAGTCTATGTTTTGTATGGCTGCCCTGAACACTGAATGTGTTTCGGTAACCTGCAGTCCTCTGTTGCTGTTCTTCTGTCTTCAAGTGCCGAGCAACAGAGTATCTCATCAATGTTCCATTTATTTAGTCAAATCCTTTTTACATAATCTCACACTAAATGTCAGTGTGATACCTCTCCTGATCAGAGAGGTTAAACTGGGGAAAGGTAGAAATGAAGCATACTGCAATAAACTGGACATGATTCATTATTCATGTAGTCCAGTATGTGGTCTCCATGAACATCAAGTACCATGTGCCAGAAAAGGATACGTACTGCAGACCAAAAGATGTCATTTTAAACTGCTGGAGAGAGAGAATTTTGAAGGGTAGGATTTTAATGTTCCAAAATGCAATAAGGACGTTCTTTTTATGCACAGAAATATCCACTCCATCTTAGAAGCTTATTTAGTTTGGCATGAGTGACAACCTGGTGCAAAAAGTTTCTCAGAGATCACCTTTGTCTCATCAGGATGTTGAGAACCCCCGTTTACAAAAAACTGTGCATCTTCATAACATTTGCAGAATTACAGACCAACAAACTATGAAGTGAGACTTCTCCCACAGCATGAAGCAAGTAGCCTTTCCCAGTGAGTTTATCATGCAGGTTTTGCCAATTATTAAAAGCAAGCCGTGACAGGTAAAAGCAGGAAGAGAATGCCTGGGGAACAGAGATTTGTATAAAGGTTAGAGGCAGCACGGGCAATATTGGTTGCAAAAGCAATTAGGCAAAGACAAACACAAAAAAAGGACGATTACGTCTAACTACACACAACATACTACATGACATGGATGAAGACTTAAACAATAAGACATTTTAACACTGCAACAGCAATGGATACTGAATACATCATCTGCATACCACCACAATAATAGGGAATTGAATATCGACACAACAAAGGCATATTACAGCAAAAAAGACCTCACAACAACCTCCCAGTCCACTTTTTGGGAAACAGATTTCTCATTCAGATTTTTTTTTTTAAATTTTAATACTTTTACTGCTTTCTGAACTAACTTTAATGCTTAGCACAAAATTTAGGTAAATTTAAACTGCTTGAAGTCTGTACTGCAATTGCTCTTTAACAACTACATACATCCAGCCTGTATAAAGGAGGACAACAAGCAGGTCTGTTTTGGTATAGAACGCCAGCCATTTAGCTGTGTAAATACGATGACAACCCAGGTAATGATTGTCTTGGTCCCTGCTGAGTTCCTGTTTTTTCTTGTTTCCTACTTTGCTCTTGGAGAATAAAAAGAGTTTCAACCTCAGACTTCTATGATCAAATGCAAGTTTTCATTTTGGAGGGCTATAAAACAGCAACAGGCAGGGGTGATGACAGGAAAGACAGGATTAACAGAAGGAAGGAAAAGATGTTGCTGAATGGAAGGACAAGAAAAGAGAAAGGAAGCTGCTTATTTTACACACATGACAGCAGCTAGTCAGCCAGCAAATAACAGCTGCCACTCAGCAATACTTCTGTCTCCTTGAAGGAGATACATGCTAGCAGCTGCCACAAGGAAAAATAAGTTTAGTTCCTTTACAAGCTGTATTTACTGGTTCCTTTCTCCCATTTCCATTAAATATATGACTTAAACTAGTTCTCACCAGCATTCACTGGGTATAAAGCTTTTCAGTGCTCTCAACTTTAACAGTGATTTCTGCATATCCTGGTCTTCTTTTTCCACCAGCAAAACGTGCTGGAGAGCTACAGAACTATAATGACACATTTAAACATAATTTATCTGAAATAAGTCTGCCCTCACAACTGTACCTATCTACAGATGAATGCTTGAAGATCAGAGTCCAAATATTTTCAAGAAAAGACGCCTGTCTGTACAGTAATTCTCTCCTGCACATAATGAGATAATTTGCTGCGCGAGAAGGCACATTGTTCATTATCTTGTTAAGAAAAAAAGAAACAAACCAAAAACCCCACAAAAAACATGAACTTAATAGAAAAAATAGGGCTCAGAAGGAACCGCAAGAGTTCATCTAGTCTATTCCTTTATCAGGATAAATTACCTCTCCATCATTCCTGGCAGATGGCTGTATCGCCACTTTTTAAAGACTTCCAATGCTGAAGTGTTGCAGTGTTATACTATCCCCAGGAATATACTATAGTGTTTAACTTTTTTTTTTTTTGCTAAATAGTATTTCCTAATACTACTCTAACACTATTTGCTAATGTCCAGATTGAAAATGCAGTTTAACTCTAATACCTTCTGTTCTGTCTCCCTTGGACATGGAAACCCTGGTTTTTTGCCTCTAACTCTTTGTACAGCTTTCAATACTATTTAGGTTACACCGCTGTCATGCCTCCCCCCCCTAGTCTTCTCATCCCTAGACAAACCATGCCAATTCCTTCTCTTTTTCCTCACAGGTCATGTTTTCTTGAAGCATAGCACCCAAAAATGGTCAAAAGAGGTCTCACAGGTCAGCAATGACAGGGATCCCAATTAGCATGTTTGCTTGTGGTAACATATGAAGAGAACTTTGTAGGTAAGACTCTCTATAATGCTCTTCTTTTGTTTATGTCATATATGATCAACAATATCAATACAAAAGTAAGAGTAAGAGTAAGAGTACTGTCACGCCTCAGAAAGAATAAATATCTAGGCTGAATTTAGGCCAAATTATTCGTTCTGTGAACAGCAATATAGACAGTTTTGTTTGCTGTCAGAATGGTAAAAAAAATAATCTAAAGAGTAGTCAAATGATGGATATTTTCTTGCTATTTTTAGGAACGGTACAATGGAAATGTAGGCACCAGTTTTCTTCAGTGATGTGATTACGTGTAAGATGTCAAGAGCATTTTACTTCAAAAGTATATATTTTAATACAAGTAAAATGCAAATGCACACAGAGGAGCACAGTATATGTAATAATATAAAAGTGGAAGACTTCTGAGCATTGCTCAGCCTGTTAGCTCTCCTTCCATCTGTAACAGCCCCAAGGCAAATAATTCAGTTTCCTGAGGCTCTTCAGTATGCTGTATCCAGAGTTTAGTTGTGCCAGCAATTTACAAAACATTATGAAAGATGCAGTACTTCGCAATTCTGCTTGTGATGGTTACACATAGCCTTCCTAAAGATCACCCTAACTCCACTTCTTTCAGTGGCTGATGTTTTGAATTGCTTTGACAGCAGCAAAGCTTAGTCCTAGCTAGGCTAAGCTAGGAGACCCAAGAACTGCTACTTCAGCCCTGGCAGAGGTAGACATTCCTTAGCTTGCACCTTCAGGCTTTGCTAAGCAGCCAACTTTGCTCCCATCAGGCAATTAGCATTCCACAGTCCATAATATCTTACTTTGAGTGAATGTACTAATGACACATACTGGAATATTTATCTAACTTATGTATCTCCTGGGAACATTTCAACAGTCTTCAGGACCTAAGCAGATGTAGTCTTAGGCAGAACTGCTTCTCACAGGGAATGTTATTTAGGAAGTATTTAAATATTTGCTCCCTTCTGTGTTTGCTGTGTCAAAAGACATCAAAAGGCTAATATAAGAGCCTGATCACTATATAACCCATTCACACTAACACACTACATACGATATCAAAACAGTCCAATGAATTACTCCTTACTGAAATGGATAAAATAAACATTTCTCTGTTCAATTTAGTGAAAGAGATGAAGGATCTTCTGTCAGTTTCACCAAGAATTATTTGTTGGGGAAAAGGAATAAATTCACCTTGCAGAGTTTCCAGGCATATGAACATTTGTGTCAACAAAGTTATTTACAAATTATTGTGCTTCAGAAAATGACAATAGGAAGCAGCCCACCCTCCAGAAATAAAATCGTATCAAGCAGAGCATTTCTGTGGGGCCTGCCACACTCTACCAACGCTAAGCTATCCATTACAGGTATTTTACTCCTCCTTGAGTGCTGACACTCAGAGATCCAGATGGATAAACAAATGGCCAGAAGAGTGGAATCAGAATAAAATTCCTAGCCAAATAATAATGTCAGGTTACTTAAATAGTAACTTAATTTCTACTATATATGTATATTGCAAAATCTTCAATAACACTGCGATCCCGCCCTACCTTCTGCATTTATAAGCCAATTATTTATTATATCACTTTATATTCTACACAGACGAGCTGCTAACCAGTCATTGTAAATGATAAAGAAAAATTAAAAGATGAAGACTACTGGACTGTCATGCAAATCACTTCGTGCTGATACACAATATATTCAAAATAGTTGCCACCTGCCTCCTTCAAAAAAGGATAATACTGTTTTGTTTTGCCTTTTTAACAATTTGTCTTGTTTGAGCCACAGCTCAAATTTTCACCTGGTCATTTCACACAGGCACTGAAACAGTGTCCAGTCTTCTAAAGACTGGACCCACATCTTTCCCAATAAGCTCAGACAGACATTTAGCTCTGGAGAAAAAAAAAATAAAATAAAAGAAGAAAATAACTGAAAATTCAGTCAGCTACATACTCGTCCTATCAACATTCCCGTTTTGACTAAGTGACAGGTGCCAATGGTGGCAGGTGACAACTTTGAATTTTGTATTTAAAGCTCTGACTGTACATTGATTCTATTTAAAGCACTGGATTCATAAAGGTAATGAGCTTCAATATTGCCCGTGTTACCACAGACCCATCACCCTCCTTGAAATGAGCAGTTTGATCATTCCTGGTCAAACCCCCCATGATTAGAGCACCTCCCTGTGCTGCCAGTATTGAGAACAGGGACTGTACCGTCCGGCGTTGCCTGCTGACGGGGTTTTTTACATTTGACGTAATCGTGGTCAACTGGAGTGGCTGTGTAAGGTGGGGATGTCAGACCTGGACCAGAGGATGAGGGGAGGGAAGTCCCAGGGCCCGGCACTGTTCCAGCTGAAGAGTGAGAGTCTTCATCAATCATGCAAGTTTTTTCCCTGGGAGGGGCAAGGAAAAAAAAAGTGTTAACATACTAGGGACATATACAAAGAACATGTTCTTACGACATTTCCAATACAGTAATCAAATCTTACTAACAAATTCTAAATCATGGGTTTTTAGTACAGGTTATATTCCTCCTTTGTCACTGGTCAAAAGTAAAACATTCTTTATTTTGTAGTTGTTAATGAGACAAATTATGAGGACTAAAGTCTCTTATCCTTTAAAATAAAGGCCATTTGCTTTTGCATTTGTTAACAGTTGATGAAAAAAAATTAATTTTATTAATAAAAACAGTGGTTTCAAAATGGATCACAAAACCAAAATTATTCTATTTTGTTCCCTTCCCATCTACGCTGTGCCAATTATTGAGAAGATCTGAGACTAGCATATAATCTTACTGCTCATCATACCTGAAAACTGCAAACATTAGAATTAATTCTAATCACTTTGTTTTGTTTATATTTCATTCAGCTTCATTATACAGTAGTTTATAAGTATGCTTTCAGAGGATACTCCTGGAAATTAGCACTCACTTTTCTGCAACTTTTGGGGTGTTCTTCTCCTCACCCCTGGCAAACGGTCCCTCAGAAGCTTCTTTCATGAAACTAACTAGTATCTCTGCATCTACTCCAGAGTCTGGTTTCCCCACAAGTTTTAAAATAGAAGCATGAAGTCGAAAGTACACCTAGAAAACACCGAAGTCCATTTGGTCAGTAGAGAATTCATAGCTCTGCAACCTATTACAAATAGTCTCTTCTCTGTAGAAACTGCAGGATTTAGTAAAGACAGTCATCATCTGTTACCTAAACTTACCTGAATAGGACTGTTCCTGCCTTTGAAAGTTGCTTGTAAATTACAAGATCTGAACACTGTAAAAATTTTATAACTGCAACCTATGGAATACAACAATGAAAGCAGACCTGGTCTCCTTAGAAGCAAGTCACCACTGGGTATGTTCTAGATCCACTATTTTTACCAGACAACACAGTGAAAGCAAAGGTGTTATGACCACTGTTCCAACTCACGCATGAACTTACGCTTTCATACGTCTGAGATGCTTGTGAAACCTATCCATGTTTGATTTTGATAAAAACTGACTAATGAACTGTGTGCAGCAAAATCCAGAAGTGGAATTTCTGCCTGTCTGTCCAATACTGAGACTGTATACCTAAACTGCCTTTAAAACAAAACCAGCCTGAGTAACAGGCTCCATTTTATTCTCCAAGGTAGTCTTGTAAATGTTCCCAGATGCAGAGCACCATGTACATAGGCCTAATAATATGAACTAATAATAACTGGTGTTCCATTACCTGCAGAGAACAAGGTTTTCAAGCCTACATATTTAACTTTCTTTTACCTCCAATGCTTCCATGGCAAGTTCTGGTGGATTATGGTAGTGAATCTTCTTTGGATATCGGGCAGCCTCCTCATGCAAGTAATGACCTGCCTGTTTGTAATGAAGCAGATAGACAACAGGAGGCTGTTTCTGCTTCTCTGCAATCTTTCCCAGCATGTAGTGAATAAGCCACTCCTCTTCATCACCATCTCCCTCACAGCGAGATGCTGACGTAAAACACAATTTGGCTGTCTCCAACATACTGTCTCGACGCTCTTCCATCTGTGATCGAATGAAGTGTTGAGAATACATGAATTCACTGTGGCTGGGATGAAAAATTCTAAAAATACACTCCTGCATATAAAAGTGCATAAACAAGGTACATCATTTAAAACATTTTCAACCTAAAAGACACAGAACATATCCAAGTGATCAAATACATCTTGACGGCCCACAAAATGTGTTTATGGATCGGTTTTTGTTCATTCCAGTAACTGCTGACACAAATAACCAGAACAAAACAGTAAGACCAAAGTGTAAGAATACGCATATAAATATAAATCTGAAAAATAACAAACCAATATACATGTCTACAAGAAGTAATTTTACCACTTTTTCAGAGCTGTAATTATCTTAACTTTTCAAAGAAAAAAAAATTGTTTTGTTCAGCAACTAAAGTCTGCTAGAGCCACTATGGACCACTATCATTTGTGAAGAAACATATTTTATCTTGCTTACAATGCATCTAATTTTGAGCTGAATATGGCAAGAATACTTTGCCCTCCCCCTCCTCCCCCAAGAAATTAAAAACAGCAGCATAAATTAAGGTTAGCTGCCAATAAAGTCACATAAAAGACTAGGTCAAAAGATGCATTAATGTAATTTTGTCTCTTTGAAAAAGAAGTTTATAAATGTAAATTGTTGGGCTGTAACAGTGTCCTAAGCACTTGCTGCACCTTCAAGAACTATAACATAGCCCTTCCTTTCCTAAATATTTTGTAAGGAGAAGAGAGTAATAAGGTTTTTATGTATGAGAAACATATTCCTGAAGAGATATATCCCTGGAAGGGAGATTTTATTGTTCCAATTTATCTTCTATTATAATAGAGCTTTTCTTAGTAAATTATGCCATTTTAATATATTCACTTGAAAAAAGTAAGATTCAAGTAGTCCTAAATAAACATTCTGATTTAATCCACAACTTAAGATGGCTGTTCTGTATTGTGCCTTTTAT
Source organism: Ciconia boyciana (assembly GCF_034638445.1). Classification (NCBI taxonomy): domain Eukaryota; kingdom Metazoa; phylum Chordata; class Aves; order Ciconiiformes; family Ciconiidae; genus Ciconia; species Ciconia boyciana. The sequence goes on from NC_132948.1 coordinate 5,956,399, forward strand.
CTGATAATACGAAGTAACTCCAGCATTATCCCTGGAATTCTTCAGCAAGTCCCTCATAGCCAAGGGGCCACAAGACAGAAGATCAAACTTTTGATAGATCAAAGGCTTAAAATGTAATAACTTCATTTTCTGAGTAGTTAGTTTTGGAGCTCTTGGACGTAATAACCCTCAGAAAGGAAACTCTATTGTTAGCTGTCACTTCAAACATACTATTTAATAAACCATTTGTTCTCCTCTAATATGCGTACTTACATCATCTTTCTTCTTGGGGTGTCAAATGCAATGTTAATACAGTTATATAGGCAGCTCAGATGCAAGACCCATCACCTTGCTGTAATTACATTCTCCTGGAAACAAAGGATGTTCCCAATACCATTCTCTATAGTACAAACACTAAAAGTTTTTCCAAGTTACAGCAGACGCTCAGGAGCAGCACTTCTTTTTTTCATTCTGCTTCCAGTTGTGGACTACATAATATTTGTAAGTCAGAATAGTTAAATCAGAAATAGAGTTTACTGGTCCAAAAACACAGACAAACCATTTCCCCTAGCAACTCTTACCACTGTCAGAGAGTATTTAGAATTGCTCATTTTGGTTTAGCAATAAACTTCACAGTAACTCTAACTTTTTCATCATCGTCATGCATAAAGAGCTAGTGAATTTATAACAACTTTATCTATAAAAATTCTATTAATCTCCTCATTTGATCTTTTGTTTAAGTAAATAGCCCAAAAACATAGAAAAGAGGGAGGATGTCTTTAGATACAAGAGATGACATATGGACACAGATATCAGAGCAATTCCTGATCTTTTCACTATTTAAATAATGTATACATTTCACCTTTTCCTGGAAACATTGTATGACATTTACAGAAAGGTAAGGTAAATATAATTCCCCTTTCCAGAAGGTTACAATAATTTTGTGTCACCTTTGAAAGATAATTCAAAGATCAGGCTCAAACTAATTTTACACAGGAAAAAGAAAGAAAACAACCTTTAAATACTGCTTGACACCAGCAGCTTATATGAATGAATATTAGAATTTCCAATATTACTAAGTAACTATACAGCCTAATATGTGGCATACAGCATATAAATATTTAATTTATAAAGTTATTACGTTAGAAAAGATAATTTAAAATATTTAAAATTTCATACTGCTCTCACTGAGATCCCACCTGCTGCACAACTTCAGGGGGGAGTTCTGATTTCCACTGCTTAAGTTGTCGGGATGCAAAAGAATGTAGGGCATAGGAAATGGTGCCATATTCTATCCACAAGGAGAGATTAGAGCTGTCAATCTCTAGGGCTCGCTTGAAGCAATTCAAGACAGGAGTAGAGTGCTTCCAGATTGGGCCATCACTTTTCAATTCATTAGAGTTCAACTTGTCCTGAATACGACTTGCTCGAGCTAGAGCCATGCCAGCCCATGAATCAAACCTATGCAAGCAAGGACATAACAGATGAACAATTTCCCCCTAAACATTACACTTAACGGCATAGACAAGATTCATTTTGTTATATCCGCAACTTTCTGATCCTTTCATCATATGCTCTCTGAAAACAGATTTCTGCAACTCCTCCTCCCCTCATAGCGGAACAGAGGCTGTATAACCGAAATCATACTGATTTTATTAAAAATGCTTTTCTAACAAAGCACCGTCCCCAATAATTGTCACACATGAAAAACAGATGACACAACAAGGTTTATTTGCCATGCAAAAATGGCATATCTATGCTTCTGGTGGCAGCATCCCCATTGATTTCTTTTCTCAGTAACCATGCTGTCCTGTCCAAACATTGTCACCCTTTATTTCTGCAGGCCAGCAGACAGCCATTATGACATTTTGTATTGTTGGACTGAACTGTGAATGGTCTTTATCATCATCATCATCTTCCGACATAAAAATCACAAAAAACAAATGCATTAATGTAGGAAAATTCTGATGAACAATAGATTGCTTACTGAGGGGACTATTCAGGATCTAGTCCTGTGTTTATTAGATCACTGACAATACAGTCTGAACAGTAGTTTCCGTATTCCGTAATCTCACATTAACATCTGGGGTCAACATTAACATCTGGGGTCAACATTAACATCTGGGGTCAAAATTTTTCAATTTTACCATGATTCTAACACCAAAGGAATAATCATAATGTTGTCACATTTTTGCTTGTAATTTCTTGCTGATTTCAAATGAAACCCCATTTCTGGGTCAAGTGACCTCAATAGTCAGATTCCTGAGGGGAATGAAAGGGGAACTGTAATACAGACATATGAAGAAGTAACATCTCATATGACCAGGGTAAAAATACTATGCTACCACATAGCGCATCTTCTCACCAACAAAATGTCACACATTAAAGTAAAAATGCATTCCACTCATTTATTTATGAATTTAGGTTTTAAAGTATCAAAACTACAGAAAAATGGGTGTGGGTGTGTGTTTGATAATTTCTTTATCAGGCTTCAAACAAAAGTTTTAGCAATCTGCTAATCACAGTTCCCAGACTAGAAGATTCAATAACATTAAACTACAGCTATTTCCTCTGTAGATTTCACATGTAAAATTGCTCTGTGCCTTCACGTTCCCTTTTGTCTCTGTTATGTGACTGGATTTAGAACTAGTTTTCTTGTCTCAAATCCATCAAACTAGGGTTTTTGTCACTGGCCCTGATCTATCAACTTCAAGGAGAATTAAAATGATAGCTAACGTCTAAGATGCAAACCCTGTATTTAATCAGTAAATTTAAAGATTATTTAATTTCATTTTAGAAGACAGACTGTTATTCAAAACATGCTTTATTTTTAAGATGAGAGAGCTTAATCTTGGTGGTATTTCAGTAAGTTGTAAATTATGAAGAAACAAGGTGTTTTAATTCAAATATCACTTAAATACTTTACTTGAGCTTGTATTCTCTGAGTAGTTCTCTAGCAGCAAGATCAATACTTTCAGAAAGAGGTCAGCCTAAACACTTAATCCACTAAGGAATGCTATTTGTGCTATAGCTATGCTATTGAACAGTGACAGTTTTCATTCCTTGTCATGTATGAACATGCCAAAACAAAGAACAAAAGGTGCAAAAGAGGGAGATATTGATTCGGTCCTTGCCCTTCCCAGTTATTCTTGATTTTAATTTAGCCCCCCCCTTTCATTTTTTTGTTTTAATTTCAAAACAATCAAATATTTAACACTAGGTTTTGGGTTTTGTTTTGTTTGTTGGGTTGTTTTAGAGATGCCCTTAATTATACAATCAACTTATGATAATGGATTGCAGGTGGGTTTTTTAGTTTGGTGTTTTGTTTTTTTTTTTAATTCCTGAAACCAAAATAAGTATCTTTTGTTGTCTGCTTTTCAGTACTGAAAGAATTGAGAAGAATGAATGATGTGCAGCAGGATTCAATAATACTGACCTGTTTGGACAAATACAAATGTCGTGCATGTAAAATTTAATGGCCTTAGACTGTTCTTTATTCTTGAAATGATAGTCTGCCAGAAGATAGTACAACTCAGTCACCACTGGTGGAGAATAGTCTGCACCATCCGGGAGAGATGGTGCCTGAAAATAAAAAAAAAAGTAAAGGTTCATATTAAATAAAATGTTCATATTAAGTGAGCTGCACACTTGCTTCTTCCTTGTAGCCTCTTCATCACAGAATATGAGAAGGTATTGAATATGAAGACAGTGAAAGCATTCCACAGATACACAGAGCATTTACAAACACTAATGAACATCTCATACTGACTCCATATTAATCAATATTACATCTTGCCATTCCAAGACTAAAAGCTTTGATGGTGTCATTCTTATTTCATTTAAATGCAATTACCTGAGGAAATCCAACACCATGGAATAAATCATTCCCCTAACTATCTCAAAGGCAACACAAAAATAACAACAATAATTTTTACTCCTTTCAATTTTTGTTTTAAAGCAGTTAATTATACCTTGCTGCATGTTCCTTCAATATAGGCAGATACAGTATCTAGGCTCAGCATAGGCTTGTCTGTTCGAGGAACAATAGTAGCAGTCTTCTTCAAAAGGTTGGCCAAATCGGCAGACACAGTACTGGTTTTGTAACTATCAAATTCTGGAAGAGTTTTAGGTTTAAAATATTCAAACATGAACAAAGCATCTTCCCATGTTAGATCAACCTGAAGAGGGAGGTAGATGAGAGCGGAAAAAAATTATCTCAAATTCCAAAATTCAAAAATCTACTAACAATGAGTTTCTATGGCTTTTCTAGTTTGTAAGAATATACATATTGCTCTAGCAGGAAACAAATTAAACCTCACAAGAACCGAACATCTAAAAGCACCGTTAATTTATGCTGCTCACTGATTATTAAATATAGCGTACTGCTCACTGATTTAAAAGACTAAGGTATTGGGTTGTAACTTTGTGTATGTCACTGAAAAATAAAGTCATTCTACTTGCTTAGAAGAGTTGCTCAGAAAAGTTGTTTATAAGAGAGAATCAATTGCAAGCATCCTGAGTGACACTGAGATCATGGGTAAGATATGGAGGAGAAAAGCTCTACCCCTTCCATTTCAAACTCAAGTAAGAAGAATAAATGAAATGAGAATCAGACAAAACTCTGAGACTCAAAAATCTTCAAACTCTCTATAGAAAGGTACTTTCAGTATTTATTCCTCATTTTCCCTTCACTTTTCTTTCTTGAAAACAGTAAAAAAAAAAATATTTTTTTTACAGTTCTCTTCTGCTAGAATAACTTTTTCTCCTTTTATTGTTCATCTTATTCCTCGCAGTCAATTTTGCTTCTGTACTGAACACGCAGAAGTCGCATTACTAAAAATCCATTTGTCAATTATTTCAGTAATAACTTTTTCATCCAGAATTGCCCAACTGTAACAGATTTATTTGGGGGGGGAGGCCAGAGGGTAATCTCCTTATACCTCCCTTTTTCTTAGTTATTCCCATATTCTCATTATCTTAATTTTCTAACAGGCACGTTTAAGAGACAATTCACAAATATTCAATGAGTAATAACATAACAGTACGTGTGTATTTAAAAAGGTCTGTTCAAAGAAGCCAGACAATTGTTTTGCTTGTATGAAACTGTTTTTCATTTATAATTCTGTGATCACTTGCATTTGGTAAATGCAAAAATCATATGAGGTTTTTGAACAAAAACAATGATGTTTCAAGGCAGAGGATTGCTGACTTGCTTTTTCTGTCCCTTCCTTAATACTACAACCCTCTTCCCAAGGCACTCTGTAGTAGTAGTTCTCCCAAACTCAACAGAATTTCACACATTTCTCATAAACACCAGATATTTACCATCATAGATTTCAAAATAAGCTATATTATAATTTACTTGCATAATTTTTAACAGTGACATTTTTCACATTCATTAACTGCAAGGTTGGCTGCTAAAGTTTTCTTCTCTCAAGCTGACTTTTTTCCTCTCTAATTTTCCTCAAACTCGAACTTCTTCTCTGTTGAAAACAGGAAAGTCATGGCTCAATAAAATCAATTTGTCAATATTTTCAAAATGGCAGACTGTAAATAAGACTATACTACCATTTCATTTCAAATATCTGACCCTCTATATTCATAAAGGCTTCCATATTTTATTAAATTAGTTTATTTTCTACAATATGTAAAATACATAAATTTTACAAGGAAATAAAAGTAATCTTTCTCCAAAATATAGTAAGGTGCATTAAAACCAAATAAGGGTGTATCTTTCATGACTTCAGGATATTCCACTGACATTAAATACCACATATCTTACCTGCTGTACTGAATGTTCTTCTAGGTACCTTGCTTTGCTTTTTTTGCTAGGGAAACCATATAAACAATAAAAACACTGTTCCAAGGCCGTTTCCAGCTCTTCTTTGTATGGATGAGTATCTTCAGAAGTGGATGCTGCAAGTTCTTTTTGTAGTACCTGAACCTACAACACCACAAATATCAATGAAAAAGTAATCTGCAAGCTGAAGATTGCATTAAGTTACCTAGTTGTCTGAAAGCAGATGATGAAAATGACATTAAGAAACTACACATATTTTTTGCCAATTACAACCAATTATTACCGATATTTCTGTAAACTAGTCTCACACAAGTAATTTCAATGGCACTGTAACTGCAATAAAGTGCTTTTATTTTTTTTCCTGTGTAAATTAATGAACTCTTGTCTTTAATCAATGAGATTAGATATCAGCTTAATGTTTCAGACTCAAGATCATTCAGAGTTTTCCACTACACACCAAGTTGCTTCCATGAATATAAACACTACAGTTTGTCAATCCTGTGAATAAGGAAGAGGCACAGAAGAATTTCTGCCCTAATACACAAACATCAATTTCCTCTGCATGGAAAAAGGGGAATGAAGAGGACTTTGTGGGAAAAAGTAGGGACGGCTAACGAAAATCTGGCTAAAAGGGACATAGAATTGCACAGTATGAATAGTATTATACAGATGGCTATACACCAAGGACAGTGGCTGGACTGATCCAAATGACTAAACGCTTTAGCAAGTTACTATCTAACTTCAACATTACAAGAAAAAGTACCCATCAGTAGCATATTTTGGAAGATGCTATTACTCTAAAACATTCAATAAAGAAAACTGCAACTGAATGCCAAAAGACAAAAGGTAATTCTTTGAAAATTTTCACTAAGCTTCCTTAAAAAGCAAACCAAAAAAGAACACATTCCAGGAAGATATTTAAAAGTCAATAGAAACAAGTTCACCAAGACTAATCTGTGTAGTCGGATTTTGGATCTTTATTTCAAAAATAAAACAAAACCGACACTTAATCACGGAGGTTTAAGAATCAATTCCAACATGTCCCACTATGAAACGTTTAAGTAGAAATTACATTCATAATATCTTACACATCCAACAGCAATATGTCATGTGTGTGTCCCCATTATCAAAGCGCACCTGTCTAAAGAAAACTCATTTGAGGTGGTAGAAGAGAAATGCTTCCACTGTAATCATCATTTGGGAGACTGAAGGGTACAGAAAAATACCAAGTTCTCCACTGTCATTTGCCTCTCAAGTTTTAGGAAGCTGGATACTACCAGGACAGTTCTATTAACTGATAAGTAATTTCCTTTAACATTTTTCCTCTGATAGAAAGCATCAACTTTCATTTATTCATTTTAGTAAGATCTGACTTCTCCAAACCAGCCACACCCATTCCTCAACACACTGAGTAACTTAGAAGTTTCCTCAACTGAAATTTTGCAGTCATAAATTGAAAATGCAAAACATTCACCTATTTGCAATTCATATAAAAGCTCATCATATTACTTTTACAGTACTTCAGCTGCCCATTTATCACCATTTATAATTTTTCAGCATCTAGGATTGTAAAATCCATTATTTATGCATACAATGCATGCTACAAGAAGCTTCTCATCATGATTGGCTTTCCTGACACTACAAACACTGCACAACATCACAAGGCAAAATTCTGTCATTCTACATGTAAGAAGCTTGTCTGTAAGTGCCGGGATTAACGATAAGATGTTAATTCTCTCCTGCTTAAAAGACCTCTGCTAAGAACAAGGTACCATTTATGCAGAGCCAAAACCCTGAAAAATAAAGAGTAAAGACAATTCTTAGAAGGCATTTCAAGGAAATTTTGAGTCACAGCAATCATCTTTGAGTCACAGCAGACACCTTATTTCTACTACCTTCCCTGTAAGAATTTGTGAACAACGTTTGAAATTTATGAAAAGTGTAGATAAATAAGTGGAAAGGAAGATGTAAGCATCACAGGATACTGTAACAAAAGCATGATATTCCTACTGCTGCAAACAAAATCATATCTAACACCAGTAACAGAATTCTCACTTGAACAGTGTTCAAAACAATCTCCTGTGTTCTTATTGAGCTTTTAAATTCTTAGCAGTAACCCAGAATTGTTCTTAATAATTCAGACTTTGACTATTGCTAAAAGACTTAACTACATATTAACATCTCTTGCACACCACCTTCAGCCACAAGCAATACAATGTACTTGAGCAGACAGTTCACCTACAGAAGGTGATCATTTAATACTAGTCTATAAAGCACACTTTTGTTTAACGTTCTTGAAGCTGCCTTTCTCTTCAAATAATTCATCGCATTTTATCTTCATCTTTCCTTACCCTTCCAACAGGCTCTTGTCTCTGAAAACTAAATACTTGTGCTGAATAATATCATACTATATTTTAGTTTAAGAATTGGGCAATTCTGTGACTGAAAGCTGAAGATTTTGTTCAAAGTATCTGATGACTTTTGCAAAGATCTACCCGTAAATACATTCACAGCTCTCAATTATCTTTAGTTTATCCAGGTTCACAAGGCATACTATCAGACTGCCCAGGTTGTGGATACAGGCACACCATACAGACACAATTTAGATTCATCACTTAGGAGCACTGCATCTGAGGGCAAGCTCGACTCTGGAAACAGGCTATCTATTTTCATGAAGCACAGTGCCTGAGCTAGTAAGCCCTCTGGACCCGAGGCAGATCCATGCAGAAGCAACTCAGGTGTATCAGCATTATGCTCCTAATACCAGGGAGACTGAGGAGAGTAGGATGCAGAGATAATCTAATAGTCCTACACTGAATCAGCCTCAGTTCAAACACTGTTCATTAGCTCCAGCCCTACCAGGGTGAGCCGACTCCTGCAGAACCCCTCAGGCTCTCCGCGCCACCCTTCCTAGCTGTCTAAATTACTGTCCTGGACACACTGCTGCTCAAATGCAGAGGCAGATGGGGTCTGGCACTGAGCTGTGGCTAATAAGCTCCAGGGAGTGCTGAGAAGAGAAATTAAGAGATTCCTGAGTGGCTCTATGCAGAACTAATAATGATTTTCTCTTGGCTGAAGGTAATAAACCTCAATGAAGTCAAGCTGAATCTGTAAAGTGCCACTGAAATATCCCTGTAGAGCACTGCCCAGTGAATGCCCAGTACCATATTATCTGGGTTTTGCCAACAGCCAGGCTATCCCAGACTGCCCGTACAGTGAAAAGCTGACTGCACTTCAGTTTCTAAGCTAAGGATAGTGAGGAAACAGCAATACACATAGAAATATTCTCCTTCAACCATGGGAAATTTCTTTTCTGGTGTAACAACTAGACCTCAAGGAATAATCTTAAAAAGGTCAACAATGAGTGGGTAACTCCTTTCATCCAATAATGCTACAGCATTACTGCCCAGACACCCATTTCTGGAGCATATTAGATCTTCTAACACACCCATCTGAACAACAGAGCAAAGAACAGCCTTCAGACACGGGGAAGGAAGGACTGAAGTAACTCTTCATTCTCATCATCTTTATTCAGTGGATGAACTCTGTATGTATATTTGAAGTTATATATAGTTAATAACATGAAAACAATTACTTTTTTTTCAGTCTGCAGTATAAAAATCAAGGCCAGTATAATCAAATGAGTCAAATTCATCAACAGCAGAACAGACAAATACATCACAGCTTCAGGACCAAATCCAGGTAACACTCGTGGTCTGTGAGCGATCAATAGCATTCCAGATGCGTAACTGAGGAGAGACAATAGCCTGAAAATCTTTACTCTTGTGATTTGGAAGAAACAAATAACCAAGTTTAACTGCAAAATTCAAAACTTAATTTTCCTGGCTGACAGTTAAATATAGTCTTTTTTACATGTTAAATAGTATTTACCTATATTGAAAGTGTGCAAACTTTACATAACACTTGACAAATTCAGTGCTGTGAAGTGAGCAACTTATTTAGAATCACCAAGACAAGATGAATATGGAATCCCAATGGGTTATTTTAGCAGCAAGTTTAAAGAAGTAACACTACTATTTTTTTCAGCTTGTGAATGATGTACAGCACTATTGGACTGCTTGCTATTCCTACTCCTCTTTCAAATCTTAGGAACAAAATAAAATACTAGTGCAAGAAGCAAAACAGGGGAAAAATCAGAAGAAAACAATTCTTCTTCTCAGTGAGGTCAGTCCACAGAACAATGGGAATTATGGCAAGAAATAAACTGTTCTTAAGTTTATTTTCAATTTTATATCAACACTCAAGAGTTCATTTCTATTACTTGCCAGATTTTAGAAAACTGACTTCCAAACAGAGAACATAACTTTTTATTCTAATACTTAGGTATGCTGTCATTCTTCTTACATTTACTCTTCTTAATTTTTCTTTTCTTTAATGTAAGAGTTCTCACAATTAAGACATTTGAATATCATTTTGATTACTAAACTTAAATGAGCATGATTCTTGACTTCTTGTCCTTCTGAGAAGAAATCACCCTTCAATGTATCTTTAGAAGCAATGACTATACCCACATTCTTCCACTTAAAGGTCACTAATACTTGAAACACGGTCTCACAGTCTGTGATGACACAAAACAGTCCTTAAAAATTTAATTTTGCTTTATACTAATTTAAAACATTTCAACCTTCATCTGAAAGCAACAGTTACAGTATTTTTGGTTAAAAAAAAGTCCATGTACTGACTTGCTCAGCTTTGCTGCCAGCTATCCACATCCCTACTACCAACTATCCACATCTCTGCTACATCCATTTTTATATTTAACATATTTGACAACATAAGGTATGTCAAGGATAATCGCTCCACCCCTTTCAGCACAAATAAGACTTCCACCCAAGTTCCTTCTATATCCTGAACTAGCAACATTTGTGTTCTGGAGAATAACAAAAATAAAAACCTAGGAAAAACCCCACAATGAACAAAATAAGTTATGCAATGCTTTACAAAAGCTTTGAAAAAAGTATTTTCTGCATTTTTACTTCATATAAATGATTAGATTACCCTTCAAAGCACAAGATGGTTATCTTTAGCAGTATCTAAATTTCGCATATCTTCAGAGGTACTATACCTTATAACAAATTCATCGTGAACTAAACATTGTTCAACAGAAAACATCTAAAGTGGCTACCTAGAGCACAGTATTTCACTTTCCCTTTCCTCCTTCAGTCCATTATTTTAAATCCCTCTTATCCTTGTGTTACTGGACTGGGAGAAAAAGGAAAAGTAGACCTGAATATAACTGAGGCTGATTAACAGCACATGGGAGGAAACAAAAGCTTGCATTGTCATGTCACGTCCGTCTCACCTATGCATAATTGAGTAGAATTCTAATACCATCAATTATGAGTGTTAAATCTACTTAACTGCAAAATCCTTATCAAGTATTTGAACTCTGAGGAAATAAAGGCACGGTATACAAGAAAACTGGTCTCTCTCAGGAAGAAGAGCTATGCAACATTACTGGCCATGACTTTAACAGCATTTTTCCACTCAAGATATTTGGTATTCATTTCTGGGGAAGTAAATTGCTCATTCTCCATGCTATGGTTTGGTTACTTTCTGGCATGATACTCCTTGTGGGGAACCACGGCTATCTGCTCCTACAGCTAACTCTGCTAAGCCCACTTGCCTTTTTTCCTGTCTGAAAGACTGAAGTGCACACCCACCAGAACACACTGCTGAGATAGCACACACCTCTTGCCCAAAGTTTGCCATTTCTATCCTGCCTAACTTACTTCCTGGTTGGGGGACAAAAGCCACGGTCACTGCTGGAATATTGAGGCAGGAAGCATGCTCCACCCACACAGACAGCTCACCTCCCAGCAAGACATTTGAGAGATAAGCAGGGAAAGTGAGATTTTCTGTTTTGTCTGTTGTTTTTCCTGACATTGCTCATGCTCCCTCTCTCTCTCTCTAGCTAGTAGTCTTGGGGTGACAGTTCACCTTCAACAGTTGTGAATTTAGAATTGTTACTCTTAATTCTCAGAGGACAGCTGAAAACTAAGAGTTATTACCAAGTAAAATGTTATTTGAATATCTAAAATAAAATTTTGAATTTAAATCAGAGTAAAACTTTGCTACAAGCAGGGCAGGAGTGTGGCTGAGCTACCAGACACAGGAGGAAAAGATAAAACTGGATATACATTCAGTATGCAGGTATTCCCTTTCCACAGGTCACAAGCTGCAAGCAGTTTTATACGTTCATTACCAAAAATAAAACCCAACCTCTGACTTTACCACAGGAAAGAATATACAACAATTATAAAATTACAATATTACCAGTCATCTGCATGAATGCTGATAAGCGCCAGAAACTTTTATTAGCTTCAAACATTACCTCTGTCTGTTTTTAAAGAGTAGAAGATGCAACTTCCAAAGCTAAGCACAACAAAATTCAAGTCATTCAACTGAAGTTTTATCACGATCAGTGACTGATACAGGCCCACATTTCTCCTAAGTACTCAGAATAATCACTTAACACTTCTCCAGTGCTTTCTCTTTCAGGGGAAGAGAAAATCATTTACTAATTTAGTAAATCATCTAGTAATGATGTAAAGATTTACAATCTAGTAAAGATTTAGTAAATCAATCTAGTAATCATCTTTACAAAATTTAGTAAATCATCTAATTTAGTAAATCATTTACTAATTCCCATTTAAGAGCTGGTTATCCAAAGGCATCTCTTGTCTGACAAAGTCCTGTTTAGAAAGTATACCAATGGACAAGAGTCTGGAATAACAAGCCTTTGCTATTCAGATTAAGCTGACTAAAACGTTCATGCGTTTGTCTGGGAGAAGAAGAAAAGTGGATTTAAAAGCGTATTTTTAACATGAAGACAAGGCAATAAGCAATCTAATAGAACTTTGAAGTTGTTCCCTCTTTGAGATGAGGGTTGGCCAGATGACTTGCAGATGTCCCTTCCAACCTAAATTATTCTACAATGCTAACACTTACATAGAACTTGAGAAGAGCGCCATCTGAATTGCAACACCAGGATCTTCTTCCCAAATACTCATGAGCAGTGTTCAGCAGCATGAGTGAAGAAGGCAACATAGGGGTATCAGGACTCACTGGAAGAAAAAAGGTGGTAAATATTTAAGTAGCACAGAACTGAGTTAAATCCAACTAGCCAATGCTTCATCTGGCAAAAAGAAGTTTCCTCAGTGATAAGTGATTTTGCATACCCCTCTATTCCCTTTGGCCAGCAAGATAAGACGACAAACAAGTATTTTCTTATTTATATTCCAGAGCTAGATGGTAAGGAGCTCAGCTCCATATGTAAAAATGAAAAATTAACTCACCTTCTTCTCCTTGGTTCTGCTGCTGCTGGCAGCAAAGGGATCGAAAAGCATCTTCCTCATGCTGGATGATCCTGTGCAGGATAATCCATGGAAGCACTGAGGAAACGTATGGTTCTTTTGGTTCTTCCTGCACCGCCATGCTGCAGTCTATGATCTAATAAAGAAACAGACATTATACAGACAATGTGATAGGAAATAACAGCCAGGTGTGAATCCTTTCAAACAACCCAAAGTTGGCAAGGCATTTCATCCTAAGGAAATAGTCTAAAGTTGAGTCTCAGCTTCTCACAATGAGTGGCAGTAAAAGTCCTACACATAAGATCAGCTGGTACAGGGAAGGGTAGAAGATAATTTCCCCTACCCTGACATTCCTCTTGCCTCATCATTTTCCAGCTAGTTACTCCTCTGTTAATACCATATACAAACAATTCAAAAGTAAGGAAATGCGCAGCATAAATTCTTAGTGTTAGTAGGCCTCATTGCTGTACAAGAAATTTATCTACAACCAAATTTATCTACAACCCAGCAAGGAAGAGGAACTTAGTTAAAAGAATTCCTGCATTCTTGACCAGGTCTTACAAAAACTGTTGAAGACCAACTAGAACCATTAACAGATGCTATATAAATTATGTAACTGAATAAATTCTGAGCAACAAAATGCTGTATCATGGAACTGTTATCCTAGCATTTCTCATAGACAACTGCCCATTTTATTGCCACAGTGCCAGAAATGTCTGAAGTCCTACACTTTTCTCACATTCTTTCACACATACAACAGTTTTTCTATTGGTATTTATGTAGATAAAGAATCATATTTATTATTACTACAGAAACCATTTAGGATATTACAATGAATACTCTGTTCTCCGGAATTCCATTACAGAATCACAGAATCGTGTAGGTTGGAAAAGACCTTTAAGATCATCGAGTCCAACCGTTAACATTGGTTGTTAGGTTACAGTTGGACTCGATGATCTTAAAGGTCTTTTCCAACCTATACGATTCTGTGATTAACCTAGCCCTACCAAGACCACCACTATACCATGTCCCTAAGCACCTCATCCAAACGTCTTTTAAATACTTCCAGGGATGGTGACTCAACCACTTCCCTGGGCAGCCTGTTCCAATGCTTGATAACCTTTTCAGTAAAGTAAAATTTCCTAATATCCAGTCTAAACCTCCCCTGGCACAACTTGAGGCCACTTCCTCTTGTCCTATCCCTTGTTACCTGGGAGAAGAGACCGACCCCCACCTCTCTACAGCCTCCTTTCAGGTAGTTGTAGAGAGCAAGAAGGTCTCCCCTCAGCCTCCTTTTCGCCAGGCTAAACAACCCCAGGTCCCTCAGCTGCTCCTCATCAGACTTCTGCTCTAGACCCTTCACCAGCTTCGTTGCCCTTCTCTGGACACACTCCAGCACCTCCATGTCTCTCTTGTAGTGAGGAGCCCAAAACTGAACACAGTATTCGACGTGTGGCCTCACCAGTGCTGAGTACAGGGGCACGATCACTTCCCTAGTCCTGCTGGCCACGCTATTTTTGATACAAGCCGGGATGCCATTGGCTTTCTTGGCCACCTGGGCACACTGCTGGCTCATGTTCAGCCAGCTGTCAACCAACACCCCCAGGTCCTTCTCTGCTGGGCAGCTTTCCAGCCACTCTTCCCCAAGCCTGTAGCATTGCATGGGGTTGTTGTGGCCCAAGTGCAGGACCCAGCACTGAGCCTTGTTGAACCTCATACAGTTGGCCTCAGCCCATCGATCCAGCCTGTCCAGGTCCCTCTGCAGAGCCTTCCTCCCCTCAAGCAGATCAACACTCCCGCACAACTTGGTGTCGTTTGCAAACAAATTACGTTCCATAACATAGCGACACATACAACTTTACACAATGAGAGTACAATTTTGTGCGTAGTGAAGGTCCTTGGCTTTTACTGAAGTAAATGGAGATTTGAGAGTTGCAAGTACACTGAATTTTGACATTAATTAGACTAACTTCTTAACAGAACTGAGAGTCTGTCATTTGTTACCTGGACTGAAAAATATTCATTCAGTACTTTTAAGGTTTGAAAGTGCCTTCTTTAAAAGCCTAAAATTAGCTGTATTCATAATGCTAGAAACAGCCCACACATCACTTCCCCCCCCCTGCTTCTCATCACCCTCTCTGTTTTTACTGGAAAAACCCTTAGCTTGGCCGGCACTTGCAAGCAACTCCACCATGTTTGTAAGGCTTACGGGGGATCTTGTCTTCTAGCCCAAAGCACACACAGCCAAGATCAGTGCCATAACTTAGAAACTGCACCCAACCAGCTCAATTAGTCTTCACATTATCACCATTTCAAACAGCATAAGAAAACAGTGTTGCTCCTTGGGTTATCTTACTACCATTCTTTGATTATCTTAGGCAGCTTGGTGTTTGAAGGTACCTGCTGTTACTGAATCTAGCACAGGTGTGCTCAGTGCATCTCTAACACACTGAAATAAAGACTATGAAGGTAACCCTTCTCTTCCCCCGACCTTCCCCCAACAAAAATGTAACCCAAAACGTCACTGCGAGTGGGTGGCAATTCAGACAGCAGCTGTATCATGTCTGAAGGTCTGTAGCACACAATACCTCTTTCCTACTGCAAGTGAACAGGTTACCTGAATCAGGTTGTTTGTTAATCGAATGAGGCTTGGTGTTATAGAAGAGTCTTTCAGGATGGTGTTGACTGATGATAATGAAGTATCTATTCCTCTGAGCAGTTGTGTTACCGTAGCAACCCACTCTTCTTTAGCAGAGGCTGCTGTCATATTAATCATCTGCTGAATTGCTTCATTCAAGGCAACTTCTGAGCGTTCAAAGCATTGCTTGTAATCTTTCAGTTTGAGGAGGGAGTCCTAGGGAATGTAAATATGAAAAAAATCTATTATAAGGATGAAGGGTTTATTTTAAACCATGAATGCACAGCTGGGCAAAGCAATATACCATATACAGTTAATGTGGTTAGTTTAATGAAATGATAACAGAACACCTTTAAATACGACATTAAAAAAGGACGATAAGAGGTGTATGGACCCTGGATGACAAATATATAAGTAGGATCTAAATTTCAAAAAAATCATCACTGAATCTTTCTGCTTTAATGAGAGATGCAAGAAAAAGAAATATTCAGGAAAGGGATGGCTGTAGGTCTAAAATTCTAATGATATGCAGTTGAATAGAGGCCCTAGAGAAACAGGGTTTGCATCTTTATGATCTTGTGCGACCATTTTATTACTTGATAAATAACAAAATAGCAACTATAAGGCTAGCACTATGGCAACATTCTCCCACTTCTTTCTACTCTGCCAAGTTTGGGTCATGAGATGGCATGGAGGCTGTAGGATTTGGTTCAGTCCAGTTAAAAGTGCATCGGGGTTTTTTTTTTTCTGCAACCTTTTTTTCTTCCCCCCAGAGAACCTGACAGGCTCAAATTGTTCCTATAGCTGAGCTCATTTGTACACTTATTTTCATAGTGTCAAATGGACTAAATCGATAGCAATTATACTGGATGTGTCTATCAACAGTTTGTCATTCATGCAGGACAGATACACTACATCATAAAAATCATTCATATGCTAGACAACTTTTAACTTTCAGAATGGTTGTAAATCCCCATATAGTCAACATCAGCAAAAGCAGGAAGTATTCACAGCAGATGCACATAACATGAATCCGTCCCTAAGATGTCTCTGCAAATGATTCAAGTTTATTTGAATTTACAGTTTTTCTGGCCGTTTCATGTAGGCCTCAGACATCTTATATCTTCAGCCACATTCTCAGTTAGCAAAAGCTGGCATATTGTTAATGATGTCGATAAAGCTGTGCTGTTCAGACCATTTATAGATTTGGTTCCACATTTTGCTTTGTAGATAAGACTTGTTAACCATTAGCACCCACTCTAGAAATCCTTTCATCCTGTTTTCAGGAATAAGTCTTAATCCCTTGCTAAAAAAGATTATTTTAAGAAACAAAACAAACCTGTAGGAGAAGCAGCTGTGCTGGTCTCTCGGGTATGGATGTTACAAATTCCAGATGTTTTGCTCTGCCATAACTATTAAAGCATAATGTTGGACGAAGCAGATGCACCACTGCATTATAATCCCCTGCCTCATACAGTCGCTGGATCTCTTCCAAAGACTGGCATCTCTCCAGAGATTTTAGGTTCTTTTCAATCTGCAAACATCACAGATGGCACAATCCAACTTTCATTTTGTCTTCACATACATTTGACTACTGACATTTCTCCTAGCAGTTTAGCTGTAAAGCTATGTGAACTCTACAGCTACATCCAGGAATATAAACCAGGAAGAAAACACCTATTGTGTAACACTTCACCCATTCCACAGATTTTTAATTATTATATAGTATATGACTTTAGTGCTATAATGATTTTAAACTTTTTGCCTTAAATCCCAAAATCACACATTTCTACACTGCAAGAATGCATCCATCAGATGGACTTCAAAGTGAAGATGGCATCTCCTGTATTGGAGTTCCTCCCCCAGAACAGCAATAGAAAGAATAGAAGATGGACATCCCTTTGTTTAAAAGTGTATGCAAATTGTTATGTGGAAAAGAGACTGCTGAAGTAAAGAGCTCATTTAAGCAAAGGTGAAATTTATGTTTAAGAACAGAAAATAAAACACTAGTCTAATAATATACTGTTCTACATGCAGCTGCTCTAATATTTTTATTTTGCATAAAAGCAATCTTAAGCTGTACAGGACCAATAGATCCAAAAGGTGTCTTTTTGAAGAGGAGATGATGGCCTTGACATCATCATTAAACTATGAACCTGTCCTTTCACTCTTTGAAAAATTCTAGGACAGATATGGTAAACTTCCATCACAAAAGAGCTAATTCATAGATGACCTTTGAAACTGGGAGGGATGGAGTGGGGAAAATACGCCTGCAAATTAATTCTTACCTCTTCTAAAGAAACAACAGAATCAACATGTAGATTAGGTAACCGTATTACAATGCTGCATTCATTGCCAGCTTTAGCTTGCATTGTAGTGGAGCTTTGTAGCATTTCAGTGCAGATATCATAGTTTTCAAGTGCCTGTTCCATGTCTCCCTACAGAAACAGTACAGAGGAAAATAAACAAACAAAAAACCCTAGAGTTCTGTCTGCAGCAAGGGTTTCTAAAGCATGTAGAAAATGTTTAAATTCAATGCAGGCACTGCCAGCGTGATTACTGCGCATCCTCCCAAATAAAAAACAAATCCAATTGACAATCTCAAATTAAAAAAAAAAAAAAAAAAGGCAGTATATCTTACCAGTGACTTTAACAACAGGTAAAACAAATCAGAGAAATAGAATTCAGCCTGCATAAATTTGAAAGATTAATTTGGACTGCTAAAATCCCTTTCCTTTAAAAACATGGAAGAGTAAAACAGTAGAAATAACTCTTCCATTTGTGCAAATAAAAACATTGAGTCAAGAAACATTCTTATATTCTGCAAAGTGAATGTGTTCTATGCATTCTGTCCAACTGAAGTAGATACTGAAGTTGAGCAGTCAGGAGAAGAATGCAAGCTGCACAGGTAAAATATAACTCTGTATATCTAAAGAAAAACTGGCAGTAGCTGTATAGAAACTCTCATTTGTCCTTAAGTAAGTTTATTAGAAAGGAATCCTTAGATGCAAAAAATAAAAATGGAAGGAACTGGTTAATTCACACTTATGTAACTGACTCACATTATTAGTTGATAATTGACTTAAACATAATTGATGCATAAACAAACTCTTTGATGTCCAGAGGAAGCAACGCTTGGAGGGAAAAAAAAAGTCTGGGATCAAATAACATTTCTTTCAAATTATGCCCTTCAGTCGTAGGTTTAAAACCCTCTGCTTCAAAATCTGCATATTAAATTCAGTGTCTCCAAAAGAAGAACCATGCCACCTTGAAAGAGCAGAGGGGAAAGTAAACACACAGTCTGCTTCAGCTGAAAGCTGCGTTTTGGACTGTCTGGAACTCTGATAGTATCCACTAGTCCAGGTCCCAAAAAATCCATGTTCTGCCGCTACACAATACTACTCCAAATAACTTTGGTCCAAATATATATTTTTTTAAGCTGAACATGAGCTAATTTAAACAAAGACTTACATATTAAACATATCTGAATATTAGCTTAGCATGCGAGACCTCCTACTTCATTTCCACCTCTACCCTTAGGGATAGTTAATTATATTAAAAAGTAAAATGAAATCCCTACATTTTGAGCTGATTTTATCTGCATGCTTAAATGAGCTGAGATTTCTGAATCAGCTGTAGCGTCTCTGAACAACATTGACTTTAATTTGGGAAAAGTTTTATTTGTAAAACAAACCTGCAGTGCTAGAAAGCGAGCTTTCAGCCAATACACCCGAGTGACAAACTCCATCCAGCCTTCCTCAAATAAATCTCGCTGTGAGGATGCAAATGACAGCTGCAACAGGTCTCCCAAGAAATGAGTTCCTGGGAAGTCAGGACCAAACTTCCCATTCACAGAGGCAGCAGGGCAATTTCGTGGAGAAACTGCAAAACAGTTAATTACATTTTATCATAAAGTTACTAGCATCCCATGAAAAGAGTCCCACACACTAGTATTTCAAAAGTACTGATCTACTTTAAGGCAAACAATAGATAGACCAATAAAATACAGATCTGAAAGATATTCATTAAGAAAGCATAGGTCCAAAATCCAATGAATTCCTGGAAACATTTCTTCATATACCTTGAGTGTTTTTAGCGTCTGAAGAAAGTAACATCCAGTTCTCACCTGTAGAGCTCTTCCCTTTTGTCAGCAGCCACTGATCTAATTGCAGTTCCATGCAAGAAAGGCTCATCAACATCATATCCTTCAGAAAAAGTGTGGAGATATCAAAAAGGAGTATGTAGGAAGAAATACATTAAAAGAAGAATTAAAAATAAACCACTAAATTTGCAATTTACTTCAAAGAAAACCTTCAACTTGTCCTCTTGGGATTTCTATTCCGAAGCTATAGCTACTTCTTCCTCTGTCTAAAGGTGTATAAAAGCATTTACAAATCAACAGGTACAAAACAAAACAATACTTAGAAGGAGCATTAAAAAAAAATAAAAATCTCAGCTCAGAAAAGAAGGTAGTCAGAACAGCATTGCCCGATGTTAGAAAAAAAGTGACATCTTTATTTTTGTATCTGGCTGAAATAAAACTATATTAAATTGCTAAATCATGCTAAAAGCATGTTTCCAGAATACAGTACAAGTACTGATATTTGAGAAATAATAGGTCTATATCCTATAATTTTTTGAGTATTTATCTCCACGAGACTGAGTATGTACTCTAGTCTTAACAGCTTATTAATGCTTGCTGCATAAAGTTCAAGAGTATATTAAAAATCCTGTCACCATGGATCTCTGCCAGGTAGTTTTGTGCAGTGAATAATATACTATTGTCTGATTAAATTCACAGGAATAAGGGCTACAGGTCCAGCTGTAAAAACCAGGTGCTTGTGAAAAGGTTCAAAAGTCCATATATGTTACCAGAATAGCCCTTTACAATCTCAAAAACCCGAATTTATTACACTCAGGATAGCTTGCAGATCAAGTTCAAAATAAATTCAAGGATAAAAAACAATAGAAAAGCACGAGGACAGTGATTTTTCATAGTATAGCTACAAAGTCTTGACTTTTTAAATTTTACCTACAAGCAAGCAGTTATGCAGTCATAATGAGAACCAAGGGAATAAATGTAAATATAGTTATAAGTGTGTTTTAAAAAGGGTATGTATGTATGAAAAACATACAGAAATATAAAAGTCACAGGATGTACAAAAAATTTAACATCTGCTAAACAGCGATACTTGTTTGTTTTGCAAACTAAGTCAATGAAACATAGTTTTCAGAATTCATTTTTCATTTGCAAAAAAGTAGAAACACTGTTGATCCGAAAAAAATATTTTAAACTGCAGTCATACCAAAGGTAAATAACTTTCCAAATGAATACACATTGCTAACATTGAGAAGATAACATAGGCAGGCTCAGTGGACAAGAATTATCAGTACTGGTTTTATAATTCAAGAAGTATCATCTTGTGTCACTAAGCCAGTTCAACATTAATTTAATGAACTTCCCATTTTTTCTATTTGCATTTGTGAAATCTACAGATTTATAAAGGTAATAAAATGGTGATGATGGGGGGCAGGGAGGGGGTTGTTTGTTTTTCCTTTTTGCTGTAAATTCCAGGTTCTTTTAAAACTAAACTGTATTTACTCTATTTAGAGCAGAAATGCTGACCCTCAATCAGCCAGTGTGAACAGAGCAGCCTCTCTACTCACCTGATGACAAAACAAAACTTTGTGTCATAACAGAAGCAAAGGGAGGGAAGAAAAAGAAAGAGCAACAACAGAGTAAAGGAGTAAAATATATTTACATCTATAGTATTTCTATTAGGTTTATATGCATATGTGTGTGTATATATACACATAAACATATTATGTATAGGGTATACTTGCATATAGCATCACACAGATATGTTCAGGAGCTCAGGAACAAACAGTTACGTGAGCTGCAGTATACCACAGTTTATGAAAGATGCGACAGCTAGGACAAGCAGCTCCCCAGACAGAGCTAAGCAAAACCTGCGTCTAATTGCTGGATTTCAGTTAGGTACTTTTGGGACACAGAGCAACACAGCAGCAAATAAAAGCATAAGAAAAAGTGTTTCATTACCTTGATATGCTCATTACTTGAGTCCCTCAGTAACGGATTGGGAAGACTGCTACTATGCTTTCTCCAGCTATTATAGATACTAAGGACCACCTCACACAAGCCAGGAGGCCACTTCACTAGGAACTTTTGGCTGATGACTTTTAGATATCTCATCATCAGCTCCAAGATCCCACCATTGTTCAGGTTATCCAGCAGGAATTCATGAACGTCCTGTTTTTCTAGAAAGCAGATAAACACAAAGCCATAGGTGCTTAAGGTCAAGGCAGACCATAACTTGAAACAAGTAAGTTTCAATAGTGTTTTATGCACTAATCTTCCAGCAGTTCTCCTGTGCTGCACACATGCAGAATTAAGTTACTGTATTCCAATCTGTTTAAATGGGAAAGTCCACACAGTAGAGCTCTTGCACACAGTAATTAAGCAGTCCCCAAGACCTAAAAAAATCACACCTGTTACCAACTGAGAGATTTCTATGCCATAAAATTATACTTTTTAATAACAAATTTTAAAATACTTTTAAAAATAACTTCAGTATCTTCTAGATATGATAGGAAAATACAGAAAATAAAGCATACAATATGGAAGAAACAACAGAGAAAGAGTGGGGGTTATAATGAAATCGTTACCAGATTCCATAAATGTTGTAGAATCAAATGACATTCTGTGTGGTCCAACATGCTGGAAATTCTCCTCTTTGATCTCTGACTGCACCTCATAGTTATTGAAAGGATCCTCCTCCTCCTCTGGATCTAGTTTCCTTAATCTGTGTGAAAGCGGGGCAAAAACCACAATATCAACAAAATCCTCATTCTTTATTTCACTAATAAGTGAAACCTAAACATGGCACGTTGTGGATATTTTAACAGTGAAAGCACATTAACTGAAGCAAATTCAGAGATTTACATCCAGTTCCCAAATGTTGTCCAAACCAAGATTACCTTGTTTACCTTATCCATTTTGACATCTACATTGTCCTCTAATTCAGTTTCATATTAATAAAAGCTTTCTTATTTTTCAATTAGTTTTTAGTAATTTTCACTAAAACCAGTTTTATTAAATGTATGAAAAGACAATGCATCACATCTGCTTCAAAAAATAACATGGGTCTAATGGTTTTAAGGTTGGAGCATATCAATCAAATGAAACCCCAAACAGCTTCCTCTACTTATCTCTTGATACCCTCATAATGAAAGTTATTGCTGTACAGTACCTGGAAGGAAGGAATTTCACCAACAGCTCTTGAAAGTCAACCTTCTCCTCTTTTTTACACTTGGTGTTCCGGACTCTAGCAGATCTTCTTTTTGCTGTTTCACCACTATCTTCTGTAATTCTCCTTCGCTTCACACCTTTCTTAGATTTATCACCTGCAGATATGTCACCTAGAAACAGAATTTAAAAAAAAAAACAACTGACAAGTTAAATTGCCAAAAAGTGGATAATCTTTTTTATTTAAAAAAAAAAAAGTTATTTGTGGCTGACACTTTATTTTATTCTACAGCAACATTTGAGATTAATTGGTTTCCTTCTGAAGACAGTGCCAAAAATTTAAAAATAATTTTTAAAAAATCACTTTAATATAAACTGGCTGTGGCATTTTGCATAAAAATGCTGGTCTGAGGCAAGAAGCAGACTTACTGAAAATTCTGCATTTCATTATTCATCAGAATTCATTGTTTTAGTCTTCAAAAAGTTTCTGAAATGGGAATCAGAGGAGTCTACCTTTAACTCCAGAAACACCTGTAAATTCCCACAAATATCAACAAAATACTGGTAACTCCTTGATGGTTTTAGATATGTAAATACATATACAGCTACAGTATAAAATATTCAAACTTCTTGCTACAAATTTCAAATAAATATAGCTAACAGCTTGGTTCTCTCAGGTTTGTAAAGTTACACATGAGCAGAATAATAATCCACTCATCTTTTTCTATAACAGCTCATTCATTCTAAGGAGCTCAAGACTCTTCACAACATTAAAAGCTTGATATGCATCACTGCTGGAACGGAGTCATGATTCTTCTAATCTTAAAGACTGAAAAACTGAAGTATGAGTCAATAGCACGAAACCATAAGAGGTTAGATACTCCTGCACTGGAGTAACAATTAAGAAACAAAACAACCTGACTCTCAATTCCATTAGATAGGAAAGTAAGTCCTCTGTCCTGAACACTGGTCCTATGCCTTAGTCAGGAATCAACGATTTTCAGGCAGTTTAGGTGGCCTTCCTTTTCTAATGTGAAGGGTTAACAGAACTTAATTTTATAGAGCTCAACTTCACTTTTTCTACCAGATGTTATAAGCAAGCTGAAAAGGTTCTGGATCCACCAACATGCAGTTTAAAGACAGCATTTCCCAATGAATTCTGTAGCGCTTTTAATATCCAGATAAGTAGGAAAGATATCTTGAATCTTAGACTGAAGTACCTTGCTCACCTACAGTAGCTCCTGGTTCCAATGAATTCTGACTGTGACTTGGAAAGCTGGGTGTCGTCGGAGTATAAGGTAATACAGGATCTGGCATTGTCACCACTGGATTAGTGCTGACAGGAGTTGGCTGAATAACACTGACAGGAGTAGAGGTAGGAGAAAGAATCAAATGTTGAACTGGGTCTCGATATTCTGAGAGATCAATTCTCTTTCCCAGACTGGGTCGAGGAGGATCACATGTTGTGAGGTGGTGATACATGGCAAGTAAAGCTTCTCCTAAACACTTCCACCTGCATTTGGAAACACAATGGCATCACAACTTCATTAATTCTTGTCACATTGTTTTCTAAATTACATTTACAAACCTAACAGCATTCATTGAGAAAATGAAATTCATTGAGAAATTAAAAACATTGTTTTTCTCCGATAGCTTAGAGGCAGCAAGAGCAGCTTTTCACTGGGAGAGGAATACATATTTGAGTGTCAAAATCTGTCCCACAACTAGAAAAGCTGGAGAATATCTTTCTGTATTTCCTGTCATATGAACCATTGACAATGTTAGGTCTGAGACAGAGGTCCTTAGGAGCTTTCCTTCTAGAATACAGCACTTAAAGAAACAAGAACAAAATGTGGCAGCAGGCAAAAGTTATCAGAGGAAGCTGGTGAGTTGGTTGCAGTAGGAAGGAAATGGGAGTCAATAATGTGCCTAATTTCAAAAATGTCTCTAACAAAAAAAGGTCTACGCAGTAGTTGCTGAGGAAATTACTCTATACTGAACCCTAAAAAAGTAGTGTCAAAGGAAGCATTTTCAGGTTCTGCATTCGATCAACAAGAATAAAAAAATCTCACCTTTATCCACAAGTAGAATGAACTTCTCTGCAATAGGACCTACATGCAAAGTCTATTAATATTCCAGAAAAATACGTGCAATAAAAAAACCAAAACCCAATCCTTTATGCCTTAATAAAGATGTATATAACAACTTATTAGTATCCTTATATCTGGCTGCAAATAAAGAACTGTAATTTGTTTCCGAGTTTCCATTATCTCAATAGTAAAAACATTTTTCAAAAAGCTAAACTTACTTTGAAGTTCATATACAAACTAGTCAGATATGAAAAATCCAATACAGTTGGAATGACTGCCAAATCATTCCTAGCTAAGATTTATTTTTTTTACATCACTGGTTTTAATTTAAAGGTTGAAAACTGATAGATATGGGGTTTATGCTAAAGCACACCAAACCAACCTATAAACTCCTAAAATATGAAAACACTGGGAGGTTTGTTTGTTTTTACAAGACAGAAAAGTGTTCTGAAGAAATCGGAAGTGCACCACAGTTGTCAGCATAAGTAGCTTCAGATAAACCTTTTAAAAAGCGAAAATATAAAGACGTACGTGAAAAAGGGAATTGGCTGGACCAGTCTGAGGTCTGGTTCTCTGTCACGCACTAGCAAAGCTTGTCTTTTCTTACGTAGCTCCAGTGCTTCATCTATGATTCTTCCTGTTTCAGCTGCACTCACATTTACATTATGGATAGACATGTCACTAAGAAATAATAAGAAATGAAGACAAGTTAAAGTTTTTGTTTGTTGGTTGGCTTTTTGTTGGTTGGTTTTGTTTTTTTTTTTTTTTAAAAGCCTGGGGAGATTCATTTGATATCTTCCTATAATGTAACAAAAATAAACAGTGTTAAAACAAGCATTCAAATACCATTATTTTACAAACTTTATAGCATGCATATAGGAGTGTTCACCATCCAAAATCCTTGTTCTGCCTTAAAAATTAAAAGATAAAGGGAGATTGTCCTATTCTGTTTTCCAAACACTGAGAAATTAAATGAAAGCAGGAGGTTTTGTTTTGTTTCTGAGACAGAAGGTTTTCGTCCAGAAAAAAATTGTATGGCTGAGAAATTCCTTTCATTCCAAAGTGCTATTTTGAGGAATTCATGTCACCACAAATAAAATTTGGAGTTTAAGATTGTCTTGTATAGTCTGAGTCTAGGAATGAATTTTTGAAAGTGAAAAATAATCTACTTTTTCAAAGATATTACAGTCCAGAAACAAAAACCAAGTGGCTAAAAGCCCTGGCTTAATTCATCACATAACTCATTTTAAGAGTCAGACCTAAGGCAGCTTAATAAATCAGGGTTTCTATAACTAAACAGGAGTTTCTGTTAAAGGTCTACTGGTATACATAGAATACTAGAGCCTTAAAATTTAAGTTATCCTTTCTCTTCTTTATCTTCTAAATACTCTGTATTTTCACATTTTAGATGTTAAAGTATAGTAGTCTAAAATGCTAAACATATTTTTGACTGATTTATTGCATAACTTAAGGATGCATGCTAGGATGCACATTCCATTTACCACATACAACTTATATAGGGTACTGATGTTATCTGCACATGCAGCAATTACTATATTCAGTGAGACTGAACTATAACTAAACTAAAAACTTAACTTCTTTCTTGAATTATGCTGGCCATCACAGCAACATATTACAGTATCAGAAGCAGCTCTGATGCTGAATGGTCAGTTAACTTAGATCCTGTAAATTTTACAGGCCTCTACTTTCTTTTCCCACTTTCCTCCTACCCACTCATACTATAAAATCCACACAGAAAGAGACAGTCTACTTTGCAGAGCTACATGACTCCAAACTTTTACTAAAGTTTCACATACTGCAATAAAAAAAGTAATAATAAAGGACTAAAATCTCAAACATAATATTGCAAAATATTTTCAGAATTGCAGTGGTCTGAAAGCTTAGTAAACTAAGAATTTCTGCATCTCGGGTACTATGAAACATACGAAGTCTTCTGACTGTACTCATTTGTCAGTAAAAATCAGTAAGACTCCCTGAAACCTACTGGTATGACAAAACTGTATCAAGTCTCAAATCTGTAATTGCTTGGAAAAGCAGCAATGTGGGGGGAGTTTTGGTTTTTGGGGTTTTTTGTTTGTTTGTTTGTTTTAATTAGGAAAAGAAAACTAAAATGAATGCTGCAGATATCAGCTGCAAATAAGTAAAATAAAACAAAAGAAGATGATTACAAGAGATCTAGGTATGAAAATAAGTGAGTAGCAGAAAATGGATTTTTGCCTCTTTCTACCTCCCTCCAAAAGTAATTACTAAAGAACATTCTGTCAGCAGCACCAACACTTGACATTGATTTATTATTTAGAAGGCAGGTCAGCAAGATATTGTTATAGCTTAAAGCATTATACCTCACCAGCTTTTCTGAACTACCCCAAACCCAAAATTTACACTCCAAATGCAGTATATACTATAAGATGACATTCACCATTTGAGGAACATCCTTAAGGAATCTTTCCGGAGGCAAGGCTGCTCCTCAAAGATCTTCTCCTTCAGAACCAATCCTTTGCTATATAGACAGTCTTTCTCCAGAGCTTTGCAGATAAAGTACAAACATGCTGACAGAGAAATAGAAATTGAATGGTCAATAGCCGCTTTGGTTCATTCAAAAGCTCCCCTTTCTGGCCTTCATATACATCACTGAATTCCAACTAAACATGACATTTACATAAATTAGACCAATAGCTTTGTAACATGTCAAATAATTACATGCATACAGTTAAAATAACCTATTATATCTTCCCAAGTATTATATCCAGAAAAATAATATAATTACTTTTGTTTAAACAATTTTTGCAGTACATCTTTTATTTACTTTCAAGACTCCATTCCTGCACAAAAGAAATTAGAATCATAAAGCAGAATCACAATCATTTACCATTTTCATGTCATCAAATGTCTTAACTGCAGATTCCATTAATGTAACAAGCAACATATCCCACCAGGTTTTTGCTCGCATGGGCAATTACGTGAAGAGAATTAGGACCATTCCGGTAGGATAAACCTAAAGGATCAGATTCTACATTTCTGCCATCTTGCAACTTCTATCCTAAACTTCCTTTGAATCAGTTAATCCACTGGATATTACTCCAATGTAAAATTTTAGGGTCAGTTGTATCCACTGCTGTAGCTACAATTAATCATACTAAACTATGAACTAGACTGTAGTTTTGTACCCAAATCCTGGAACTATGTAGCTGGAAATGACTAGAAAGACAAAAATCAACATATATTGAAAGGCAAGAGAAGAGTCTACAGGAAACCTTCTTGCAGAGGCTGTGATCTGAGAGACCACAGGCATTTATTTTTAGGGTAACCAGAATTGATACAAACCATCATACTTTATCATGAAATAGAAAATCTCTATCATGAAGTAAAAGTCTCTATCGTACCCTAATGTACTGCTTACACAAGACACACCCTTTCTCCTATATGACTGCATCGTTACAATTTTTTATTGATATGTAAAATTGCACATATCTTGAGGGGTTTTTTGGTGTACTTACTTGTGTAGTCACTGAGTGTGTACAAGATTGTGATAAGGTTATCTAAACAAGGCCAGTGATCAGGATTACACCTGAGACCTTCTTCAAAAGCATGACGAGCCAAAGGTAGGCGGATTAGTTTTATTGCCACACGACCAATTTTATACCATAGGTTGACATCAGTAGAGTCTAGCATTACAGCCTAGAAAGCATAATAAACAACATTATTCACATTTCAGATGTGTATATCCACTTGTCTACAGGGATTGGCACTGCTTTAGTTTGCAGCAGGGTCACTACTGATTTGGGGGCTGAATGGTGGACCAGTTATACCACATAAAACATAAGAAAGTACACAGAATTCAGACATACATTCAAATGATGTATCCTGAAAGGTGTACGTCCATATTTTGGCAAGTTTTCACAAATGTTGAGGCTCCAGTGTTTTATTTCAGCTGTACTGTACCTCTAAATAAAACTCCATGGCTGTCTCTAAGTCATCCCGTTGTGCTGCCAGTTGTGCTAGGTTTTTATAGGTGGAATATTTTAACATCAAGCCTGGATGTTTCAGCCCTTCTTTCTCATCACCAGAAAGAACTGCCTAGAAATGATAAAATAAATGCAATGTGGCATTAGGAATTAGACAAGTAAAAAGAATAGCAAACAACTTGCCAATTGATAACACTGACATTTCTAATTAGCCAATAAGAAATTAAGTAATACAAAAGATAACAACAATAGTTTATAGAGTTTCATTCTCTAAAGGTCACTGACCTCTCGCAGAAGACGAATCTCAAGCAGCTCATGATAAGCTTTAGCAGACTCTTCAAATCGGTCATGTTTCTGAAGGTCCAAAGCTTTGTGGTACAAAGCAAAAGCTTCTGCTTCCTGTGGTTTAAAAAATTAGAACCTATTTTGTACGGCA
Organism: Ciconia boyciana; assembly: GCF_034638445.1. Lineage (NCBI taxonomy): Eukaryota > Metazoa > Chordata > Aves > Ciconiiformes > Ciconiidae > Ciconia > Ciconia boyciana. The sequence goes on from NC_132948.1 coordinate 5,985,932, forward strand.
ACTTTATTAAATATACTTATTACAATATACTTATATTTATTATGAATATCAGTGGTTTCACTTTTAATGCTTTTTGCTATATAGCAGTCCACATCCAGACTGTATAGCAGTACATTAGCCTTACTGACCTAATAGAACTCATCTGAGTGAAGTTTTAGCTTGCTAAAGGACGGTTCAAAAGATAAGATAGTAACACAACTTTCTTATAAACAAAAAATTATGTTTGAACAATCCCTGCAACAAGAGAGGACAAAACTCCCATCAAGACAAAACTTCATTGAGAAAACTGTGGGTTTACTTACTTGAGCTTCCTTTGTCTGTGTCTTATGACTTTTGAAGGTACCTTCATAGTCATCCTCAATTGTGGAGCTCGCATTCAGTGCTGCAATTCGAATCTAGAATGACAGTTGAGACGCGACAAGAAACATTACATCTACATGGGTCCCAGTTTCCCTTGCAAACTGGATTTTTCTCTTTTTTTTTTTTTTACTTGGTAAATGGACAATACTGAGAGGTCTCTACATAAAGTTACAAGAACTGTAATGAATTTAGTCACCGCTAATTGCAAATAATAAAACATCAAAACAATTTCCCCCCCGAAATCAGCTGAAAAAACAAGATTTCAAGTGTCTTGCCAGCAACAGCTTCCCTAGAACAGACATGTGCATTACAGTGAATTTTTTCAAATTCTTAAATTTACCAAGAACTACAATCACTCCAAAAACAATGTCCTCATTATGACAATTTATTCTTAGTCCTAGGGAAAGAGAAAATTTTAATTTTATTTCTACCAAAACATCTCAAAAACCATCTCAATAGCCCTTACCATGTTCACAGCTATTCACACTGTCTTTCTCCGGGATTAGGAGGAAGGGCCTAACACGAACAGGTCTGGAAAGCAAACCGTATTAGAATATTTATTCTGTCCATAAAGAAAGCATTCAGAAGCAAAAGACAGGCTGGGAATACTTTAATCAATAACCAATTAACTGTCCTATGTCACCACCACTCCATGCCAAGAGATAAACTGCCCTACCACATAGGAACAATAACATCAAAGTGAATTTTAACTAGAGACAGAGAATAAAATACAAAGTTAAGCATATTCATTACTTCAGGATGGCTTTCAAGACTCTAGTCCTGGTAGTGAGGGAGGAGTGGAAGTATTGGTAATGTAATTACAGCTATAAGGTTATTCAGTTACTGTATAATATTTAATGAACATACATTACATGAACAACATTACAACATGAATACCTTTAATGACAAAAGCTAAAAACAAAAAAGCTTCTTGAATACTCTGACATTTTATGAGCATGAATCATTACAGCTTATGAGTTTATCTTCAGTTACTTTAAAAAAAAAATATGGAAGTTTTCCTGAACCTTTTATCTATAGCACAAACCAGAGTGCGCTCTCATGTCTAGAAACCACAGCACTTATGGATATTTACAGAACAGGAAAGGAAAAAAAAAAAAAAACCACGAAGGTTATCTGTGTCAGATTGACTTTGCAGCAGGCCACAGTGGCTACTCAACCCATTGCTCAAAATACTGTCTGCACCTGGAAATTCCTCTGATTAAAAATGTTTTAATTGCTGCTGTCCCTGCTAGAACAGAACCAGTGTTTATAACACAGTTGTCTTTTCTGAGTATGTTGACCCAACTTCTACAGACCACCTCTAATGCAAAAGCAAGTTATAGCTACTGCATATGCACTTAGATCTATTAGATCTATGCAAACAGAAGAAACTGAACTTTTACTAACTGGTATTTCTTCATTCTGAAGGAAGGATACTAATACTTCCAGTCTTTTCAGCACTGATAAAAAGTTTAAAGGGGAAAATACACATTTATAATCTGTAAGTCATTCTCCTCGTAACTAAACCCATACTTTATATTCTATTAACTGCTTGAAATGTTATGTTAGCAAAGGCAAAAAAATATGAAAGAGTTCTGTGCAGCTTTTTTAGAAAAGCTTCACTGCAACGTGATAAAACCTTCCCAGCAACTCAAACAAAAAGATGACACATGCAAGACAGGATAAAAACAGTCTTTAATATCAGAGACCATATTAATAGAAGAGTAAGTCCAGAATTAACCGCAGCAGGAAGCAGTGGGAGTTTTGAACTATAAGCTGAATTAACTCATACATCATCATGATTAGTTCTGCATGTAGAGAAAATAATGCTTGGACAGGAATTTCATTCATTCAGCAATGATATTTTGCTTGCCCATGCACTGCTTACTTTCCTCGCTTGCAGCTAAATCAGACTGACAACTGCACAGCAATAAAGCATTTTTCTCTTTAAGTCACTAAATAAACATTAATAAAACCTCAAATCTCTTTCAAGGATTCCTTGTCTACTCTGCATACGGAGAAAATATATGCACAGAGATTAATGGTTATCTCTTTCAGAAATATTGAACACCCCAGGTTTTGACAGAAAGTGCAGATGCTTATGACATCTAAATAAACAAGACTGTATGATCCCAAATCAGTTACATATTTGAGTGTTTTTAAGTTCACTTACAAATATGCCTATGTTCAGAAATATGCTCAAGTCTTTTGCTGAATCCACATAATCTTGCTCAAGGCAGCAGAGGAAGTCAACAGGAGGGAGACTACAGTCAAGAGTTTACTTCCGTGGTTAGACTGCCAGTGAAAGTACAACTACAGAAAAGGTGGGGAAACAATTTTAACTCTACTTTTTATTTATACAGAAAGTTTGTAACAAATATTTAGCACCTCTCCTCTCTGGTGTTCACAAGTTGAGAGAGCATAACTGAACAGATCAGTGTAAAGCTTTTGAAAAAAACAGGTCAAGGATATTGCCTCCGCAGAGCTTTTATACTGGTATGTCAGGCAGGTGGGGGATTTGTTTCATTTTTTTTTAAACCAGGCACTGTACATGGTTGCAAACCTAACTGTGGACTGAGTTACAACAGTATCATAAAATCTAGGAATTAAGTATGTCACTACAAGCACTTTCAGACGAACATAGCTACATCAACTAGATAGGAAAAACAGAATTAGTCTTTAATATAAAGTAATACAAACAGGTTTTAATTTTTTCAGTTACAAGAGTGTCTCAGCTATAAATCTGTGGCTATGACAGGTGAGCGCATCCTCAAAAGGCAACAATACCTCTTTAAAGCCTTTTGCCTTCAAAATCTTATCTCCTGTTACCTCAGTAGTTTAAAACTTAAGTAAACATTTCAAACGTCAGCTCTCGTTCCCAGAGCTTGTGTGATTCTCAACTTCAAAATAAGAAACAAAGGGAGTGACTTGGCCTTTCCTGGGTTTTGTTGTTGTTGCTACACTTGGGATCTATACACTGCAAATACACATTTGTTTAAAAAAAACACTTGATTTTTGTTTTGGGATTTTGTTTTTAACGTTGCAAAGATCACCTCCGGCACATTTTAGGGAAAGCCGTTTTTACCGAAATACGGTAACTTTCCTCAAAAAGGAGCGGGGACGCCTCTCACACTGCTTGCCAGGCTCCGCTTCCCGGAGGGTGGCACAAAGGGCCGGGAGGAGGCGGGGGAGGGAGGGAGCCCACTTTTGCCTCTGACCGTGGCTCCGTGGAGGGGAGCCGGCAAGGCCCCGCCGCGTCGGGCCGGGCTCTCGCAGCCCTCACCAGCGGGCTGCGCAGGGGCAGGGCCAAAGCCCCGGCAGCCCCTCAGGCCCCTCCACGGGGCTGGGGCGGACGGGACACTCACCTCGCAGGGCCGCCCCCGGGATGCCGGCGCTGCTCCCGGCCGGCGGGGCGCGGCCGCCGCGGGGCTCCCGGAGCGGCTCCCTCAGGCGAGCGGCGGCTCCCCGGAGACGCGGCCTCACCGGCGGTCTCCACGGCAACCTCCTCCGAACCCCCGGAGCCCCACGCGCCAATAACGAGGTTGCTCATTGGCCGAGCAGCCGTTCCTTGGACAGCCAATCGGAACGCTGGGAACAGGGAGGCGGGGAGGGGCGGGGCGGCGGCTAGAGCTGGGCCTGAGAGGGAGCGAGGCTTCTCCTTGCGTGGGGTGTGTGGGCAAAAACTTAAATAAATTCCGGATACCCTTTCCAATGGGTTTGGAAATCATCCCAGAGTTCATAGTTTTCCCTAAAACTTGCCGTGGTGCTAGCTGGAGGCGGGAACGTGCTTTTATGCCCCTGGGAGGTGGGGGAGGTGTTTCTGTGTCATGGGACCAGGATGGTGTGAGGCAGCGACCCAAGCCAGGCAGTAACTGCGACAGCTCCTGGTGGAAATAATTTTGTTTAAATGTAAGGTGATCATACTGCAGCGAGTCTTAAAGAAAAGGTGTGCCATCTCCAGCCCTATGCAAGCCCTCCTGGTGCAGGCGCCGTGTCAGGACAGCCTCTGAGCAGACACAGACCGACAAAGGCACGCGCGGGCCTTGCTCCATCTGTGGGATATAACCACATGTTTAAAGCCACCTCTTGTTACAAGGGGTCACATCACACTGATGAAGTTAAGCTTGTGCTCAAGTGTTTCACCAAGTCAGCATTTAGCACTATAAGGAAGAGTCCTCTTCATCCCGAATGCATGAACTCTGAGGTCCTGTTTGTGGGTGAAAATAATGCCCATCTTTCCGTCATGACAAACTAAGAACAGGGTTGTTGTGAACAGCAGTGTCACACTGTTGTGCCTGGAGAAAACTTTGAAAGCTATCGTGATTCTGTAATACTTTTCTGTCAGTAGTGTCCTTCAGCATGCTCGGGGCCTCACTGGTCCTCTCTTGTGTAAATACACAGAAAGATTATCCTCACTTCAAAGGTTTGAAGCTAGGAAATGGTTACAGTGTGTTCAAAATCGGGTGGTTACCTTTGAATTTGCAAACACGCCTCCTACACAGAGTTCTCAAACAACCGAACAGAGGCCATTTCTGGGAGCAGAAATATTAGTCAACCTTAGGAGGCTGAGCAGAAACATTAGTCAACCTTAGGAGGTTAAGCCTGGGAAGTTACAGGGTCAGTACAGTGGTAAAAAGATCTACCATACCTGGGAGATACTAAATCCAGATGTCAGGCAGGCTCCATCCCATGGAAGAGGGACAATCTGCATGTGGCATTCAAGGGAAAGTGATTTTATAACATTATTGCTGAGCCATAGATAAGGGTGGTGTATCTGATTTTCTCCAACTAGGAAACATAAGCAACAGAGATGTGAGAAAATGTTTCCTGCTTCTGTTGGTTTCCGTGTGTGTGCTGTTGGGGGGTTTCAGGGGCCTGCATAACCCCTTTGCAGGGTATCCTTCTTGAGCCCTAGCATATTGCACAAACCTACTCTTAACATTAGCTCAGTGGAGGAAAAATAGGCCATCTCTTCAGATCAACAAGAACACAGAAAGTATATTCAGCACCAGCAGTTTACGAAGGAAAACAGCCAGCCACAAGCTCACAGGACTCTCAGAATCTCATTCTGTGCTGACAGACCCCAGCACCTAAAAAGTATCAATTGGCTCAGACCAAGGCACAAACAATTCATAACCAAATGATCCTTTGATTAATATTTTAATTGCTCTTATAAAAAAAGCTCAAAGGCCATGAACCATAAAATTCTCAAGATGGTCCTTAACCCAGCACTTTTGCCGTGATTTTGCATTCTTCTAGGACGTTTTGTCAGATAACCCCAGAATGCAGACACAACATGGAAACAGGCGGGAAAGTCACCCTGAGGACCCATTTTATTCAGACATCTTTGCATGGCATACTCTTTTCAAAGGTTTCGCTCTCCTTCCTTATCTCTTCCTGCTCAGCTCTGCAATGCTGGGAAGGTTGCTCCCAAGCAAGAGCCCACACAGGGAGCAAGCCGAGGGCGAGAGGGAGGCACAGAGCCTGTGGCAGTGCCCAGCAGTGGCCAACATGGCCCGAAAAAGGATAGCTGGGGCACAGGGCAGAGCAGGGTTTCTCTAAAGGAAACAAAGGCTTTGGCAAGAGTTTGTGCTTGTTCCTTCACGATGTAGAAGGACCTCCAGGAGATGAGCCATCTGCAGATCAGAATTAAAGCAACATTATTTTCTGCGTTTCAGAGTATTCACCTTCAAGTTGGCCAAGCCCTTTTGCAAAGCCAGGGCTGTCCACCCTCTTCCCTGCAACAGAGTATTCCTGAGTTACAGCTGTGTCTCAGACTGGGTTCACCTACCCGTTCATTACCTGAGTTTCAAAAACTTTCAGTTGAAGAGACCTCCTGAGAAAGTGCAGAGACCTGGGCAGCCATGATATCTGTCTCCAAGCACTGAGAGCTAAAAACCCCGACGTTGTAAGCCAATAAACTGACATTTATCAAAAGGAGCTTTGATACATTTTATTAACCAGATAAGGTGCAGCCCCCCCTAGCCTGATACACAAATTTGTGTTTGGTATTATAGTCCTGACAGATTTTGCAAACATAAGTGATGTTTATTATGCATAGAGAACAACCAACTTCAAATGGTAATTAGAAGGAATATTTTCAACTATCTATCTTGAGACCTCAAGTCATGAACAAATAAAACTCCAATCAGAATGACAAAGGAGTGCAGAAGCACCCTTCAGCCTTGCGTTCCCATGGACCTCCATGTCCCAAGGGCATGCTCGCAGATCCTCCGAGCTCTGTGTGGGACCTGACCAAATCACAAAGGGGAAACTGATAAATGTTTACATTATCAGCGGAAGGCAGCGATAACATCATACATAAAAAGTACCATGCTTCTGTTTTAATAAAATGCCATGTGTATTCCAGTTATAAAGTGAGGGAGCATATGGGGCCTAAAAAACCAAAACACTTCCCCACAGGGTCAGTGAGCTGAAAACACCATCCACAGAACACAGCAAGATGCCGTATCACCCCAAAACTCCCTGTAACAGCTGGGTGAGGAAAAGTATTTTGAACAACTAGGTGAATGACAGGAATTAAAGCTAGCAGCAGCAGAACCTTCAAAATATCTTCCTGTGGGACAGTGCAATTCTTCACAAGCAACTCCCTCCTCTACACGCTGCCATCGGCACACAAACATTCAGCCGTGAAAATCTTGCGGACAAATAAAACTTTGTAGGAGCAGCCACCAGGGGTGGCAATGGTAGAGCACAGAGCACAAGATCTGACATGAGCCTTAAATAAACAATTATACAAATGCATAAACTTCCCTTCCAATAATCACATACCTTTCCAGAAAGGGCTTTTGGGGAGCCTGAAAAGAGAAGAATTTGACTCCCAGGTCTTCTTAGCCAGCCTGGGACCCTTCTGCTGCCACAGAGAAACAGAAAGAAGGATCTCTCTGCCTTGCAAAGTATGAGGAAATCTGGATGAACCCAAGAACCTCCCTGGTCCTCAATAAAGCTAAATGTGTTCTGGAACTAAACTTTTTGCTGCTATAAGAGAGCTTTTTCTAGGCCCACATATGGCATCACCAGACTGCAATGGCTTAGCCAGAGGCACCGGGAGAGCCTTTGGACTATGAGACAGGCTTGAGACAAAGACCTTGAACTAGTTTAGTAAAATCAGTACAGCTGATTGCCCCACTCTTGAGCTTTGAGTGCATGGGATGCAAAGACAAAAGTGAATCATACAGGTGAAGGTGCAGAGCTACACAGATTTGATCATAAGAAGGAACAAGTAGATAGATGGAGCCGATCATCTCTGGGTTGTCTTCATCATTGCTTTGTTCCAACTGGCCGCTCAAGGGATCACAGGAACGTCATGACTGTTCTGTTCTTGCCGATCTGCCAGGGCTCCAGTGGGTAAAAGCGGATGACAATCCTTTTTGGGTATAAGAGCAAAAATTAAATGGACAGGAAACATTATTTTACGATTAAGTATTATCCCTGCCCAGTTTGCAACAAGGTAGAAAATCTGCACTAAGCTCTCGCTGGCTCACACCTCATGGTGTTAATTTAACAGAAGTAAAAATAAGCTGTGTACGGGCAGGGTACTAACAGGTGCCAGACTTCAGCCACACAAACTGAAAAGCAGACTGAATTTCAGCACTGTTTATATGAGATATTTGCCATTTCAGAATGACCCAAGCAGCTCATAATCTTGTCAAGTATTTACCCTGACAGCACCCAAGAGGCAGGGAAATGCTATTACCCTCCTTGGGGAGACAGGGAAGAGGGGCAGAGAGGGACATGGCTTAGCTTGATGAACAGCCTCGTTCTGGCATTCGGCATGGCGACCCCACTGCGAAGCTCCACCAATTCCCACTGGGGTTTGCACCAATTACACCAGCTGGAACTACTCATCTTCAGAGAACAGGATGAGTGCAAACCAGTCCATGGTTTTATCTGGACCTAAACCGTGTGTCTGGGATTCAGCATCCAAGAGCACTTAATGTTTGCGATCTAGTCTTGGATCGATATTACACCCTAATCTCACGGAGGACCTGGAAACCTACATCATCACCATCATCACTTTGAACATCCTCCTGTACTTCTGTTTGCTGCGTGCCATGTATTCACACACCACCTAGACCTGGCAGAAGAGGTGCTCTCCCTCTCCCTGCCCCCGGGGCAGGCAGGGCGTCCTCGCCCCTCAGGGCGAAGGAGGCGCCGAGGCAGAGCCCGCGGGCCGGGCCGGGCCGCACTCACCGCTCGGGGCCGAGGCCCAGCTGCGCCGTCAGGAAGTCGAAGAAGCGGGCGCTGTGCCGCTGGTTCTGCTCCGCCGAGCCCACCACGCCGATGGAGGAGACGAGCAGCTGGGCGCAGGGCTCGGCCGAGCCCGCCAGCACCATGGGCAGCCCGCTCCGCACCGTCACGTTCACCCGCTGCCGGCACAGGCACCGTCAGTCGCCGCCGCCCCGGCCCCGCCGCCCCCGGCCCCGCCGCCCCGGCCCCGCGCTCACCTCCGCCGGCTTGCCCAGGATGGCGGCGGCGGCGGCGCACAGCTCCTGGGCCAGCCCCGGCGGCAGCCGGCCGGCCGGCAGGCTGGTCTCCAGCTCCAGGAACGGCATGGCGCCGCGGCCCAGCGCAGCGCAGCTCCGCACCGCCTCCGCCCGCCCGGCCCGGCCCGGCCCCCGCTCCGCCCCCCGAGCGGCCCGGGCAGCGCAGCCCCGGCGGGGGCGGGGGGTGGGGAGCCCGCAGCTGGGGTCTTGCACCACCCCCGCAGCTCCCGGGAGTGCCCGTAGGAACACGGTGAGCACCTTGCCCTCCCCCTGTGCAGGCCCCACGCAGGGCTGGGGCTTTTCTCTGTTTTACCACAACTGCATCAAGTGGCTTTCAGGCCTTTTGCTTTTTACGATGTGCATTGCTGGGATATCTATTAGAGACTGTGAGAGCAAAAAAATCACATCTCACTGACGGATGGGTAAGAGGAGTTTCGTGATGGTCCTTACTGCCGGTGGGAAGACGTTTCTGGTCAGCGCAACGGACACCTCTGCGCCTGTCTGCGCAGGGAGGGTTAAGAATGGAAGAGCAGTGATTTCTCAGAACAACCAGCACTGCAAGAAATTAAAAGGCAAGCAGAGAGGTTTATTTTTTTAATCCAATATATACAATTACCAAACTAGCTTCTGCAATCAGGACTTTGAGCTCCAAAGTTGACAGAAGTGACCCCGGCAGGCTGGCTCACAGGGACAGTCTAATCTACAGATCAAAGGTGTCTAACCTACAGATCAGAGGTTTCTCAGAAGCTGAGCTACTGTCCAGTGAGGGTTACGTGTGCTCATTTACAGCAAAAGGTTATGAACTAGCTAGATTAAAAGGTCATCTTGTTTAAGGCAGAGCACTGTTGTGAAAATCGGCCCTGTATAATGTGACTTTTTGGTTTTCTACAGTTCTAGATAATCCTAATGAAAAATGATGGTTGCTTATTTTTTTGCTGGGGGAATTGCTTGGCCTTCACTGCTGCTAATGAAGACAATACTGGCACGAGGAGCAGTGTGTATAAACCAGCAAGCAATAAGGCTGGAAAAAGATTTCTAGGAGAGAGATTGTAAAGAGAGAGACCCAACCAGAGAAGGGAGGGGGCACAGCAGGCTGGCAGGGGGTGGCTGCTTGCAGTGGTAAGTGGCAATACAAATGCTCCCTTCAAATCCAGGAAAGCAGCAGAAGAAATAACCCAGGAAAAATGCTAGATTCCAGGGTAAATTTACAGAAAGATATAATCTTGTAAATAGAAGAGATTATCCCAAGTTTGTCACCAAAACAAAGGCAGTGGGGGTATTCAGCCACCTTGCAAACCCTGGGTGCAAGGCCACCACTGCCTGATTCCTGGGAGTCATTGCCTCCAGGTAAGATGCCATTTAGGATCCATTTTTCTATTTCTCTCTCATTCCTTCAAATACTAACAATCTCTTCCAATTCCAAGGCCAAAAAACCCCACAAGACAAGAAACGAGCATATCAGAAAGGCCTCCAAAAGGAAACGGGAAGATTCAAATATCAGATGTCAGCAATTACAACAGGACATGGGGCTGTCACAAACATCTTTAATGATATGCATTGTCCTTTACTCTTGATGGTTCACCATGTGAATGGCAGATTGTTAACGGCCTCCCAGAGTTTTTAAACTAAAGACATTTGTTTTATTGTTTCGGTCTTGGAGCAGGCAATTAAAATGCTTGTAGGCGGATCAACATACAACCAAGAGAGGACAGCACAGCAGCAAGTACTCTCAAACATGCTCAGCCTTTGGAAAATCATGGTAGTTTTTTTCCCTCCTGCAGACATTTGCACGTGTCATCATCCACTTAGCAATTCCACTCTCAAAATTATAAAAAAAATCAACCACTTCCCATTAAAAATTTAACTCAGTTATAGCCAATATTCTGTGAATAAAACATCAATAAAAACATATTATTCAGCTACTGTTTGGGAAGAAAAGGAAGGGTGGGAATAAACGTGTGCCTGTTTCCAATATTTTTGGTTCATGAAAAGAGAGGGCCTTCAGTCAGGTCTCTTGTCTTTATAGAGAACATAATCACAAAACAACATTTCCTGCTAATGCAAGCTGAAGTATACAATGGAAATCTCTTTCCAGACAAGGAATTTAAAGATCTCCCTAGGCTCTGGACTAAATCAGTAGTATCTAGAACTGAAACCTTAGTGAAAAACATCACCAGAACACATCAGGTTTTATAGAACTTACCAGCAGAAACGTCACTAGCCAAGACATGGTAGTACTGGAAAGAAAAGAAGCTGTTTGGTTAGCGAGAGAAGCCTGAATCATTTACTGAATGATTTACTGAACATTTACTGATTCCTGAATCATTTACTCATTTTGTCTTATTCCTTACAGGAAGGCTTCTTGGGCAAGGATTTCAGGGTAAGGTACAAGGGCAACAACTACTTATGAACGGAAATATGCAGAGATATATATTCCACCAGTTTCTGCATCCTTTACAATTTGCTATTTTCAGCTGAAGAAACTAGAAATGGTTGGATTCTCTCAGTTTTACCTCATAAATTGTGCTGCAGTACAAAAGGGTTTTGTATTTGAGCTAGAGCTAACCAGAAATAAACACAGCCAAGAAAGAGCCCAAAAGCTCCAAAACAACTCTCTGCCCTTTTATTGTGATGCATATGTTGCTCAATGCCACAAAATCTCTCTTATTACTTCAGCTACACAGGGTCACTTACTTGGTGAACTTCCATCCAAAACAGTCTCAGAAGAGCACGTCTAGATTTATTCCCCCTGTGCATTTTCTAGGAGAAATGTGGATTGATATTACAGTATTACTGCAGGAAAAAAAAACAATTTGATTGCTGTCATATTTCAAGAAATCACTGTGAATGCATTCTTTCAGTGTATTCCCTATATAATATCAACAGAGTACTTTAGGTAGGCAGTTATTCGAAGGCTGTGGCCACCCTCAGCTTTTTGAAGTTGCTTGGTCTTTACTGCACGAATCTCCAAGAACAGCCCCTGCCACATGTGTACTGGCAGACCGAGCACCAACGAAACCCAGGCTTTCAGAAATGAAGAGCAGTGATTAAACTGGAGAATTACAAAGATTCACAGTTGTAGATGAATACGAAGAAACCTTTCACAGGAACCTAAAGGCAAATAGAAGAAGTGTGGAATGTACACAGACAGCCAAGCAAGATGCCTCAGCAATAAGAAACTTTAAAACAACGAAAAAAAATTCAGTGTCTTTTTTCACTTTTGTGACTGCCTGTAGTTTTGTGCTGTACTTGTCTGTGCAGACACGTGCTGGGAAGGTGAGGATCAGGCACACTTTGTACTGCTTGCCACTTGAGAAGGAGCTGCAAATGTTAAAAACATGTGAAAACAATGCTCATCCTATACAGTTCTCTAACGTTCCCAGTTTGCAGGCTGGTTCAAATTCTGTCAGGAAATACCGTTTGTGTCTCTACCATCTCTGAGAGGACTGACACTGAAATAAAACCCAGATGCACATGTTAAGTGACCTGTAGGGCCTCAGCCTTTTGTATACATTTAATGTTTCAGGTCTTAAGCCTTCCCCAGCTTCCACCCCCAAAGATACAGGAAAAGCCTGGCGGGGAGGAAACACCCTGCAATTTCTGTGTTAGAATTACAGTGCTCTTTCCAGTTACATGTAGAACTGGAGGTCAGAGAAGAAGTTAAAAAAAAAAGGGCAGGAAAAATGGTAAGATAGGTTAATTCATTTCAACATCTTCATCAACATAGGTGCCAGATGCTCTTTCAGCTGTGGATCAATTTGAATGTTGCTCAGTTCTTTGATATTGAGGATCATCTCATGGGCTTGGAAGAAAAGCTCCTTCCCCACAGCATCCTCCACCCGCCTGCGCCACTCCATCAGCCTTGGTCTGTCTTCAAAGATGTCACAACCAACTCCAACAGGCTGCAGAAAGGGGGAGAGAGAGACAGTGAGGCATTGGGCAGTCACTTCTTCACCAAGACAACAGGCACCAAAAGTGTACCTGCAGGTACAGGTAGAGGAGAAAAATGAAGAAGAGCTCATAGAGGAGCACTAGGATGGAAGGAAATCTCCTCTGGTCAGGTGTATCTATCTGGGGGAAAGAGAAGCTAGCCTGTATTTTAAAGGGCATTTACAAGTCAATTCCTGAGTGCCAGAACAGCTGTTATGAGCAGCAGAGATGACTACCACTTATTGTGAGTGATTTTCAGCTACAGCATTGAAGATGTGGTTGGGTGACGTCTCCAGGGACAACTGCACAGTCTGCAGTATGGAGTGCTATATTATATAGCAAAACCACAGCACAAAATGCTAAGTCTTTAATTGAACTGATGTCTTAGTTGACATTATCTACGCCCCTTCTACTTTCTGCCTGTGCCACTCTCTGGAACACAATGCTGTAGAGAAGCAGAACTGCTAATTTGCAGTCTCTGGGATACCGAACTGGAAGAAAGAATCCCTTCTGGGTTGCAGGATCCAGGCCCTGATGGTCTGGCAGAGAACAACCAGTTTGTAACAGACTTAATTTGATTGCCTCTGTCTGAGATTCAGTCTTGCAACTTCCAGACATGGCATGGGCAAGTACCATCTGAAGAAGAATATTCTTGTAGGATAAAAATATCCCTGTATCATTTTATTATTTCATCGGACCTGCCTGCTATTGCTTCTCACTTTTATATATTACCTCCTTCTCTGGAGGTTAAAAATAAAGTCATGATAAAGGATGAAGGAGAAGAAGTAGTATTGTTAGAGACAAGAAACAAAAGAGATCTGTTGCAGCCAGCTTTTTTTTTTTTAACTGGTTTTCTGAACCCACTCCCATATTCTCCTCATTGTCTTAGGCCAGTTCTGTTGAGATATGCCCTCACTTCTCTTTCTAGTGAAGTGTTACCACATGCTGCACCCCTCCCTGCCCAGCAGCATCTATTTTCCCTTGTGCTGAGACTTCCTTACCACACTCCAGCACTCACTTGCATCAGCTCCACAATGGCCACAAGATCCGCCAGAGAGATCTCGCTCCCGATGATAAAAGCCTTGTCCTGCAGAAACCTCTCCTCAAATTGCTTCAGGGAAGTGGACAGCCCCTCCATAACCTCCTGGAGCTTCTCGGAGGGCAGTGGCTGCCCTGTGAAGAGGGGAATCAGCACCTGAGGAGAGAAGGGACTTAAGAGTACAGTCGGCCATCTTCTCATGGATCTGGTGGTAGTCATTTAAGTTACACCCTATGAGCTACTCATAGTCGTCAGTGATCCTGCAGCAAAACTGCAGGAGGGGATGATGCTAGAGCTTCATGGACTGCTGCAGTTCCAAGCAGCTCATGGACAGAGAGCACACAAGCAGTCCTAAGCGGCTGATCTGCCGTGACAGTAACCTCCAGCTAATGGGCAGCAATGTGCAGAACGAAGCCAAGGATTCAGCTCGTTTTGTGCCTGGCAGTTGTGCCGTCCCACTCCACCTTAGTGGGTTACAAAAGAAAAACAGGCAACAGCTCCAGGGAAGACAAACCTCTGCCATAGTCACCCCTGCTGTGTCCTCTGTTTCAACAGCCTGCCAAGACGTGTCAGCAGGCTGCCTGCCCACCAGCCACCCCTGCTATCCACCCTGTTGTGTAAGCGGGTGCTGGAGGCAGGCAGACAGGCAGGCAGCTGTCTGTCCTGCAGGGCGATGGAAAGGAGGGCATGGTGGTGGCTGTGGCAGGGAGCCTAGGAGGGACTGGAATGCATCAGCACCGGCTGGAGAGGCGGGAAATGGCTTCTTCTGCATGACAGCAGCAAGCGAGGCTGGGAGTGGGTAAGCACCATTTTTACACCAGCCTTTCTGTGGCCTCCCAAGCATAATTTTTTAAACCACTAGAAATTTTTCCAGAGCAATCATATAAGTGCGGTCCTTGTCTCCACCGACTTGCTGGCACAGGGGGTAGTTGGCTTTCTGTGAGATTTTTCACCATTCACAGAGGTGTACGCAGCATCGGAGCTCACTGTGTTTCACAACTATGCTGCCTCCACCTACCACAGCTAAAGAAATACAGTTTATTTAGAGAAGCAAAATTAAAGATACAAATTTCCATCAGTGGGAGTGGACTGAATTTCTACTTACTGCTAGTATATTCAACTATTCAAGTTGGGATTGCTTAATCCAAGCCAGGATTTTTGCCAAATACATGTGGAATCTATTTCATCAGAAAATTCATGGCCAGTTCTTTTCCTAAGTGGTTCTAATTATGCATGATGGGATCTCCGGGTATAATCACTCGAAACAGCATCTTCTTCCTTTTCTATATCTCAGGGCAGTCTATCTTCTCCCATGTCTAGCTAATATGCCTTCTGTTACATGGTGGCTTTCCCTATATGTTTCCCTATTTTCAATTATTCTGAGGCACTTTTCTGTATCTGGGTTATCTAATCATCAGCAGCAATTAGTTGGATTTCTTTCCCTTGGAGCACTGCAATAACAGCCTGCAGAGACTGGAAGAAACTGCTTCTCGTACAAATCTGACTCATATTTGAATTGCTTCTCTGTGCTCTCTAGCCAAAACATCAAATGTCAATAAATCAAAAAGCTAAATGAGTCCTGATACATTTTGTTAGGCACAAACAAGGGCAAACTGTACACAGGAAGAGTGAAGTTCTTACCTGTTTACTGGCAACCCTGATTTCACCTGAAATTCCATACCACAGCTGTACTTGCAGGGCTGTATTTGTACCTGGGCCTCTCTAAGGACAGTTGCATTAACTATCTGGTAGTTGGCTGGGAATAGGCGTCCAGCAGAATCTCCTGATACTAAATGATTTTCTGCCTCAGGGTGATTTTGTTAATTTTGCCTAAATGTAAATTGATCTGACCACACCGAATAAAGAAATTCTGCCATTCTCTCTGTGTCTCTATCCTGTCTATGCCTGAGCCCATTTCAGAGAAGTACCCAAGTGTGCTGGAAGCAGAAGGCTCCTTTTGGATTTCCACCCTGATGGGGCTGCAGGGACTTGTATGAAGAATGCAAGCCTGTCTGCTTCCAGCAACAAAGCACATGCTCGCCAAAGAAGCAAAACTTCTGCCTGTGTGCACACTTTGCACAGCTGTGCAGTGAGGGGGAGGCTCTTGGAGGCAATATCCAATCTGTTATATATTCGTTCACAAATCCAGGCAATGGAAGTCTGTTGGGCTTTGAGACCTTCTGTACCAGACCTACTTTAAGGAAAAAAACAAAATGACCAAAGCTGCTTTTGCCAGATCCTGACGTTGAGCAATTAGGAACAGCTCCCTCTCTGACAGCTCCTCTCAGCTAGGAATGGCCTAAGTTTGTTATTTCAGTGTGACAAACTCTCTCCGAATTGGGGCTGTTCAAATGCTCAGCGTTCTGCCAGGAAAACATCACTTTACTCGCATTTTAATATTCAATCTCCTTACCTTGATCCACATGGTCTTAGGAGCATTAGCCCGGATGTTAGCATGATGCCACGAGAGGTATTCATCTACCTGGGCCCGTTTTTGTATGTCTGATGGGTACCAGTGGTCAGGAGTGTTGTACTTTCGACTCAGATACAGCAGAATGGCAGTGCTGCTCAGACATTAACAAGAGACAAGAAAGGGGTCAGGGAGTTATGATACAGAATGCTTTCGCCTAAGCTCTCTCTCCTGCCCCTTCTGAACTTGCTGCTTCCACTAAAAAGCGTTCAGATACGGATTTCCGATGGGGTCTAGGGACCATATATAGGCATCTAATTCATGTTGACATCCGAGATGGCACTGAATCACCTGAGTTCCCATGAAACCTGCTAGAAAATCACAGTGCTGTTACATGGTGCAGAGTACTGCTGGATAGTACTGGGGTAAACAAACAATAAACCTCCATAATCATCTATCAGCAATGTTAATCCTACTTGTTCCTTGACTGTTCTGACCCATCTCTCTGACACCTGTGCAGGTTTGTGCGCTTGTGTACTAAATGAAACTCTCTAATGGGTTATGTTGCCTTTTCATCAGATCTGTCTCTAGCCTGCAGCTTCCACTGAAGTCAGTGGAAGTCCCAGCAAAGACAGCCTACAGAATCTTTTAGTGTTTGTCCCGATGTTTATATTTTCACTAATTGGCAGGAGAAGTCAGATGGAAAAATATCTTAGTCATCTGCAACAATATGTAGGCTGTTACTACAAAAAGAGATGCCACAGAAAATTCTGTGCTGACAAAACAGAAGAAAATGCAGGCCCTCCTATGACACTGATACTACTATAGTTCAATTATTTCAGTATTATGACACCATTAACCAGTCTCCATATTAATCTTATAATGTAAAACCTAAATTTTGTCTCTGTAGATGTTCACTTGGCCTTTATGACTAATTCAGATAAACAGAATTTTTTCCTAGGGTGAAAGGGATTTTTTTTCCTAGGGTAAAAGGGATTTTTATAAGCTTTAAACATTCCTCAGAAATGTTTATAATCCCATTTTGAGGTAAATGCATTCAGGGTAAGATCAAGAAATTAAGTCAGCTGAGTTGTTTACATTCTGCAGGGTAATTCAAACAGAAAATGGAAACAGAGCAAATGAGGTTATAGTATTAAAAATAGCCAACATGTTCATGAATTCTGTGATCCTTAATCATTCAGCAGAAATGACATCTCCTAAATGCTGCACAGTTTACTGGTACCCAAGGAAGTCTAAGGACTGAGTTCTTACCATTCTGCTAGGGTGAAGTCTCCATCCTTTAGTGCTGGTACTTTCTTCAAGAGGCTGACTTTGCCAGCTCCTTCACTATTTGATGGCCCTAAGAACATGAACAGACAAGTCAGAGGTTAGAAGTGTATCTGCCAGTGAATGATGAATGAAATACCTGTAGCCAACTGGACAATCAGTGAACTGTGTAAGCTTTTCCCTAGATGGTCATATTTCACAATTAAAAGGTAATGAAATTGAAGACGCAGTGTAAAAGCTATCTGCAGAGGACAGTCAGCTCAGGCTCGGCACATGGCAGGGAGCAGTTCACATGTCTATACAGGAACTCCACTGCTTGGCTCTGGTACCAGTAACATTTGCAAAACTTACTCAAAAATCACTTCATAGGAGGCATTTAGATACCATGCTGAAGGTGCTGGTATTGAAAACGCTATTGCAGGTAACAAGGTACAGCTAACTGACTTGAGAGCAGTCTGTCCTATGGCTTTAGAGACAGTGGAGAAAAAGACAGAAGTTAGGATGAAGACAACTGAGCAACTAAAAAATACTTAATATCTTCCAAGGAAGCAGGGTCTGGAAAAAAGACCCTGCTTCCTAAGGAGGGCAGATGGTTGCTACTCCTGCTCCTGTTCCCACAGGCAACACCACAACAAAGTAATTTTCCTGCAGTTTGTAAATGTGGCTGACTAGCTAGGATGCAGTCATGATGGAAAGCAACTCAAAAGCCTTGTGCCCACAGAGATCACTGCAGTGCCTAATTAATCAAAGAGAACCCGGCTGGCTTATAGACACAGGGAGCAAAATCTTTTTCCTGTTTGTTTGTCTCTGAAGAGCAGAGGGAATTGAGCATTTACAAAGAAAGCAAATGCTGTCAACAGAGCTGATCCCTCGGCAGACACGCAGCTGAGGATGTTTCCAGAGTTTTTGCTGGGACGGGAAAAACATGAATGTCAGCAATACAACAGTAGATGCCTGAAATAATTCATTCTGCCACAGTGGATATTCACTAGGGGCAGGGAAGCTCACACACCTCTACCCTGCATTACTCCTGGCTCTGCATGTCAACCTACCTCTGTCAGGAAAATGCAGGAGGAAGACACCGTCCCATAAAAGAGTTTAAACTCCATAGTCCCTTGGAGTTTGGAGGCATTTACAGCTGACTATCTAATCAGGTTTTCAGTTTCCCACTGCAGGCACTGGACTTGCCAGTCAGCAGTTAAATGCCAGGGAATTGTACAAAAGTCCAGGAACATCTATGTAAGAAAAGGCGTGAGGAGTTTGTTTGCTTTGCTTGTTTTAAGTGCTCTCTATAAGGAAACATGGCATTCCAGGGTGCAAATCCTGATCAAATCAGCATGACCAGCAGGAGGTCTTGTACAAAAATCCCTTTGTTAAAAAAAAATAAAGCCCATTAACTAACAGACAGTGATCTACATCCCCAAGAACTACTTGCCCCCATTCAGGAGGCAGTGGCAGTGTCTGCTTTCCTGGACAAAAGTGCAGCAGGAAATAGTCTCCAAGAAATAAAACCAGCCTTTGGACTATCGAGTTTATTTGCAGTTGGCTTTGGGAAGGGGTAGGAGAAAGGAAGTTTGCTGTCTTGCAAATTACAGACTACTTTTCCAATATTGCTTTCACATAATGAGACAAATCAAGCAGAGCAAACATTACCACCCTGTTCTCCTTTCTAGCTGACTAGCCTCTACCTTGTTTCTTCTCTGAGAAGTGCTTTTTTAAATTCTGGCATAAGTAGCTTCACGGGAGACTAAGGTTCACATCCATCTGCTGTCTGAGGGGATTCAAACCCACGTCTCCCATCTCACTGGGAAATGTCTCTGGCTACCTGCAGTGACGGTGGCCTCCAGCTTAGTTGGGTAAGAGGTTCTACATGCACAGCAGAACCAGAAGAAAGGGCTTCTTAAGAATAAGAGCCAGACAGAAAGTACAAGTTAAGCCTAATAATTGAGAAACTTGAATATAAAAAAAAAAATCCCCCAAAATCAAGCCAGCAGGCAAAGTACAAGGACAAGGTGCCTTATGCCCATGATTTATATCATAAAAACAGTGAGGTAAATTTGTGTAAATTGACTGTCATGCAAGGAGTTGCTCTGGAAAGGTGCTTGGTCCTGTGCTTTTAGAAGGGCTCCAAAGGCCAGTGGTCATCACACGCCCAGCTCTGGTGAGATCTGCAGAGTTCAGGTGGTCTTTGGAAAAATGCAGCAGAAAGTTGTAAGTCAATAATGCTTACAACTAATGAGCAGTCAATTCTCAGACCTAGCTGTCTGGTTGTTCTGCTGTCTATCTTTATTACGCAAGGTAGCGGGCAACTGAGAAAGAACGATATGAAAAGCAGTGGGTGAGAGCAGCCTGAATCCCATTTCAGCCTGCTTTCATCGTGTAGCAGTCCTAGCAGGAATACTGAACACATTAGTCCCCTGATGGGACTACCATGTCACTACAGCAGGTTGGACAGTAGGTCAGTGTCTACTACACAGACTGCACCGCAGCCCAGAGATGGCACCTTGTTTGCTTTGGCTCGTACAGGGTCTTTGCATACAGACATAAAAGACCTGTGCCGAGACTCTGCCACTGAGCTGCAAACTAGTAAAAGCCTTGGTGTGAACACTAACTCCAGGTTGCTTCATTAGGACCGACTGCTTATTGTATTAAAATAGAGACCAATATTTGTATTTGCCATTTAGCAGAGTTTAAGCTTGTGCCTCTCTTCCAGCAAGCAGAGCTAGCCTTTTTGTTTAGTGGTATGAGGTGGCCCGTCTTTATCATTCCTGTGATGTTGAGTTGACTTATGGTGCTGTTTAACATCAGTTGCATCTGGTGTAATTAGTTCTTGATGTTCCCCAAGGATATATACACACACACTGTGTGTATTGCTGGGCTTTGAGGAATAACTCTAATAAGCAGAGTACACACTGTCAAAAAGCAGGGCAGGCTGCACACAGAAGGAATTCTTAAGCATAAGTCTTCATGCAGGGAAGGAGATTTACTGGTGGGTAAGAAGAGCAGTGGACAAGATTTTACAGAAGTAGAAAGGAAAAAAAATCAGCCTATTTGCCAATCACGTCCCTGCCTAATCATCTCCTCAGCCAAGGATTTCTAAGTACTGTGCTTTGCCTTAGGCAAAAAAGTAACAATTTACTAGGAAAATGCAATATGTAAATGGACACTAGTCCTCTTACACAGCTGGACAAGTCTGAACAGCTGAGTGTTTCTGCTAAGTACACTGTTCCCAGAGCACTCCTCGGCTGTCACTGTGACTAATTTGCTAGAAATGGCTGGAGGAACATTCCTTGGGGATCCACAAAAATAGATGCAGCACAGCTATGAGACCGCTCTGGGAATAAGAGCTGCATGGTCAAGCCATTGTATTCAGGCCCCTCGGCAGAGCATGTATATAAAGTCGCTCAGGTTACCCGAGGAGCTAGTCCTTCCCTCCCAATGGGCCAAGCAGAGCTTCCAGGGGCTGGGACCAGATCCAGCTCTGGAGTGCGAGTCTGGGCAGGCTTGACCTGTTTCACCCTCCCCAGGCAGGACGGGACCCTGTCTTGAGAGGACACCAGGGTGAGAACACAGGTAAGCCTCCTCTGAGCTCTGCATCCCTCTCATAAATAGGTGATCTCCCGCTTCCACTAGCTCCAGCATTTTGCTAGCTTCCAGGGTTCAAACGTTTCCTCCTTCGGCTGAGATTGAGCCTGCCCAGACATGAGCTGATGTTGCCTCAGCAGGAGGGGACCCTCCACCGATCTGACACCGCCACTGATCTGGAACGGACCGAACTGAAGTTCCCTATGGGAACACTCCAAACCGCCTCAATAGCTCCTCAATGCCCAGAGAAGCAGCAGCTCCGGACAGGCGAGGGAAAGGGGGCGGTGGGATGCTGTTCAGAGAGCCCAGCTGGAGGGGCGATGGCCGGGCAGAAGGACGCGCCCCTGCTCTTCTGTCGGGGAGGCGAAGGGGCTCCTCTGGGGCCGTGAGAGCAAACCCCCCCCGCGGGCTGCGCGACCCGGGCCCGGAGCGATGGGCCCGGAGCGATGGGCCCGGCCGCCCAAAGGTCGCGGCCGGGGCCCAGCGCGGCGCTCGGCCCTGCCAGCGCCCGGGGGCTCAGCCCGGCCCCGGCCCCGGCCCCGGCAGCTCCCGCCCGCGGATCGCCTTACAGCGCCGGGCGCTGCCAGCGCCCCGGAGCGCGGCCTGTCCCCTCCCTGCCCGCGGGGCCGCCGCCAGGCACCCAGCGCCGCCCGGGAACGGGCCCGGCCTGACAGGACGGACGCCCGGCGGGGGCCGGTGCCCGCTGCGGGGGGACCCGCGTCTCCTCTCGTCTCGTCCCGTCTCGTCTCCCCTCACCTGCGCGGGGCTGCTCCGCGCCGCTCCCCGCCGCCGGCTTCTTCCCCAGCACCGAGTCTGCCAAGAGCCAAGAGAGGGGCGCTGAGCCCGCGGCCCCCGGCGGGCTGCGGCCCGCCCCGGCCCCACCGCCCGCCACCGCCTCCGGGGCAGCTCGGCGGCGGCGGCGGGCGGGCGGGCGGCCGTGCCCGTCCCACCTTTGAAGAGCTCCACGTGCTTGAACTCGAAGGGGATGTTGTTGCTCCGGGCGAAGATGTAGATGGAGCGGCAGGGCTGCGAGAGCAGGTCCAGGTACAGCTCCAGCCCCATCCTGCTGCCGCCGCCCGGCCCGGCCCGGCCCGGCCCGACCCGACCCGGCTCGGCCCGACCCGACCCGGCTCGCGGGGAGGCTGCCGCGGCTCTGCCGCCGCCCGCCCGCCCGGAGCCGCCCCGCATGGGCAGGCGGGGGCCGAGCCGTGCGCGGGCGGGCGGCGCCTTCCCCCGGGCTGCGCCGGGCGGGGGACGCGCCCTCGGCGGGCGGCGGCGCGGAGGGGGGGGCTGCGGCGGGGGCGCGGGGCGCGGAGCGGGGCTCCGGCCTCCCCGGGTGCGAGGGGCAGGCGGGGGCCGTGGGGGTAGCGGGGGCTGCGCCTTGGGGGGGCTCGGGGCAAAAGTCTCCTGCGGGGCGAGGACGGGAGAATGCCGGAGGACCCCAGGAGAGCCTTCCCTGCGGGGGCAGCGAGGCACGGCCGGAGTCCGGAGGGGACAGGGTTCCCCGTCCCACAGGGTTAGGCAGCCCTGGCCACGCTAGGGCTGGCACTGTACCTATAGGCCAGCTTCAGGAAAAGAAGGTAACATACCGGTAGTGGTAAACTGCGAGTAATGGTAAATTACCAGCCTCAAAAGAGAGGTTGGTACCTAAGCACTGAGGGAGCGGGAGCTGTCGTTCCCCTCTGCAGCCTTGGCTGATGCCGCAGGGGCTCGGGAGCCTGCTCTCACCTGCAGCATCCCACCACGGCTCTCACAAGGTAAATGCTTGTTTTTGTAACGTGGTCCTGCAGGGATGTGTCACGCTGCAAACGGAGCCCTTGCGCGACATCTCTAAGCCGGCGTTAATCTCGCACCACTAGATTTCAGTGTGGTTTTCAGTTCAGAAGATAATTCTTTGGTCAGGTAGTCTCTGCCCAGCACTGCGAGGTGACGCCTGAATGGCAGCAAAGCACGGAGGACTTCTCTGCGGGCATTACCTCTGCATACTCACAATCAGGTGGCTTTCCTCTCTCCCTGGTATTTGTCATTTCAGATTTCCATGCAAGCAGAGGAGAACTAAAGAAGCTCAGACCGCATTCCAGCCCTTGCACAGAGCCTGCAGTGTTTCACAGCTGTGTAATTTGGGGACGGTGACATGCTGGTTGAGTACAGGGACTTCTGGGACTCTGGAAGATAGAGCAGCTGAACCACTCAGAGCAAAGTCACCCCCAGTCAAACCCACCTCAGCTCAGCTGACACCTTTTTATCAGTGCTGTGCCAGAGAGCTGGTACGTCACGCACAAATCCTTGGAAAGAGCCACAGGAACCTCAGGGAGGGGGAACTGGAAGATCAGTTGCTCTTTTACTTGTGTAAAGGATCATTACAAAGGGTGATGAGAAGGCTTGGATACTGAGCTGGGAGCTCGTTGACTGGATAAATTACCAACGGGAACACTTTCGGGTGCTTCCTTTTATACCACTTTGTCAAGACTTCTGCTCTGAGAACTTAGGAAAGGGGATTGCTGTTAGACTGGTCAGTCTGCCAGAGTCTGGTGAAAAGCTGCATCTCAACTTGAAGTACTGAATTCACTGCACCACAGACCTATTTGCAGAATCACTGTTCAGATTTAGAAACTGTACGATAAGATATTTTTCAGTTTCTTGCCTAGAATAGGGAGAGGGGCTGTGTACGCACACACTTCAGCTCCCCTGCAGTACAGTTTAGCCTCTAGAGCACCTGCACGCAGCACCAACATGCTGGAGATGAAGGCTCTTGGAGTATTGTGGCAGGTGCTTGAGCTCATGTCAAACTCCTTCAGTGCAAAGAAATCTTAAATGTTAAGGGAGTGGGGAAAAGGAGCGTGAATGTGGCTCTGCACAGGTAATAGTCCGAGAAGTCCTTGTGCTTCAAAATGGTTGCATGTCCCTACTCTGAGATATCGCTGAGAAGAGTTCATTGATTTCAGTGGTGGGTAGCAAGATTAGCAGCGTGGGTTCGCTTTGCTCTTTCATTTATGGTTCAATTGATCCATTAGTCCTACCTGGACTTCAAAGATCTTTTCATGTGTCTCCTGGAATGTTCCTTCCTTAAGTTTTTCTTCAGTTTGCCGACTGCACTGCACAGCCCACACAACCAAAGAGATATTTTTATCTGGTTGTGTTATATGTGATTTGATTGCATTATTCCTGGCTCTAGCCTAGTGCTTCTAGTACAGCATTTTCATTTGGCTCCATCACCTCAAAGGCCATTTTTCCTCCCTGTACTTTGTCTATCAGCTTTTTGGAAACAGGAACACAGAAAAAAAAAATGCAGTAAGTTTTGCAGTTTATTTCTTAATTGTTTAGAAAATGTCTCAGGACATGTATCTGTTTTTTAAACATTCCTCACATTTTGTGTATCCCAGCTTCATTCTACTCTAGAAATCACAGGCTCTCACCTATTTCCAAATAGCCCCTGGCAAGAATTGAGGAAATTGAACCAGAACAGCACATTAAACTGTCACTGGAGGTGTAACCCCTCTCCATATACAGGTGAAAGGGGAGTGGACACCAAACAGACCTTGCACTGAGGCAGGCAAAACTCTTGCACAACCTGTTGGGTTTTGGCAGGCAGCTCCTGGGGCTCTCTAGGAGCTGGAACCAGCCAAGATCAAATGAAACAAATGAACAAAATGGGGGAGGTGGAGGGACAGCAAAAGGCAAAGTACAAGGACGAAATGTGTTATCTCCACTATTAAGAGCGAAAAAAACAGCAAGGCAGATTTATCTATTGTACAGCTCTATTGCCATCCAAGGGGTTACTCTGGGGAAGTGCTTTGTCCTGCATCCATAGAAGGGCCCAAAATGCCACTGGTCACTGCACACACAGCTTCATTGGGACCGTGAACCTACAGTTCAGATGGGCTTAGAGCAGACAGAGAAGACTATGGGAAAAACAATTTAAAATCTCCTCCTGTCACCACAACCGTGCTGGGGTGAGGCAGTAGCCGATCTGTGTGTTTATCCTCCGTGACACTGGCAGCGGAGGAGCACCAGACAACGAGCTCTGAACATCGTTCCAACTTGTTTTTGAAGGCAGCCGTCCTTGCAAGAGCACACAATGGCTGATGTTTAAGGAACTTCTGCCTTATACAAACAAGCAGAAAATTGTCTCAAGACTCTCTTACATAGAGCTCTTGTGCTGCAAGTATCATAAATAAGGGGAAAAAAAAAAAAAAAGACACACACTTTATTTGCTTTGGCTCATGCAATGGTTTTGCACACACAGCAGCAGTCTTGAGATTCCGCAGGGAAATGTGTATCAAGGAGGGCTCTGCTACCAAGCCCAGTTTGAGGTCTGTCAAGATTAGCACTCTATAGATTAGGCTTTTGGTTTTGATGGTTTCCCTGCTCTGCTGCTACTTGAACAGAAGCTGCGTGAGGAATTTATTGTGCTGGTAGGAGGAGGTTTGCTCTCTACAAAAAGGGGAGAAGTTGGAGGTCAGGAATCTGGAAGTTAGGCAAAGTACAAAAGTGCCAACAGGAGGGAGTGCAGCGAGGTTGGGCAGCTACGGTGAGGCAGCAAAGAAGGACCTGTTTTATTCCAGCGGTGCGCAGAAGCCCAGGGTGGCTGTGGCAAGCTGCAGGTTATAGAAGAAAGGAAGTGGTTGGCGGCACAGTGTAAACAGGCCATTTTCTTTAGGCTTAGCACTGCAGGCAAGCTGCTACAGCAGAGCAGCAGTGCAGCGCCTACCGGGGTTGCTGCTCAGGCACCAACTGTGCAAGCACTCTCAGGGCAAGAAGAAAGCTGCTGTCACTGACTTTGCTGGCTGGAGTGCAATAGGCTCTCCTCAACAAACTTACTAATAAAAAAAAAAAAATCAGGTAAGAAGACAAATATCCCTGCCTGTGTCAACACTGAAACTGAAGGAGTTTTTTCCAGAAAATTCCCAGAATTTACTTTTTCACCGCTGACATTTAGGATTTCCTGCAGGTTGGAAGAACGGAAAGTAAAAGGGACCGTCCTGCTTGGCTGCTTTAGCTCAGCCCACAGGGACGTGCATTGCAAGCTGTGGTTCATGGTGCCCTTTTGGACTAAAGGGCAGGTTTACTCAGGAAACAAACACAGAAGAGGCAGCTGGCTCATTCCCCAAAACCAGTAGGTCCAGCTGAAAGGATGCGTGAGACTGGTTTGAGCAGCTACTTTCACCTTTTCGGAGCACTGTAATAACTTGACTTGCATTAAGATGACTGACATCTCACACCCAGCGTACTGTGCAGCCATCTCTGTGGATGGTGTAACCATCCAGCAGAGACAAACGGACTTCCAGATACAACCAGAGCTTAACAAGAAGGAAAAAACAGTTCTGCAAACTGGAACCCTCCTCACGGCTCGTACCTGGAAATGGAAGGTCACAGGGACAGGAGGACAGGAAGGCAGGAGGGGTACAAAGGGACACAGGCGAGAGGTTATGAAGGGTGCTGCACAGGTGTGGAGCATGAATCAGTGGCTGCTTCCTTCCAAATCCTGTTTACAAATCCAAACAGAGCTACAACACGTGGCAAGTGTAACCATTAACTTTACTGGAGAACCTGACATGACAGAAGTGTAGTGGAACATTAACTGTACTGGAGGCATTACTCAGCTCATACACTGTGCGCTCCGCTCACCCCGGGGCTGGTCGGCTCTCTGCCACCAATGCTGGCCCAGCCACAGCAGCACTCATCAGTGGAGAGAGCCTGGCTTGAATGTCTTCCATCGAGCTGACAAAGCCATTCTGGGGAAAGGACAAGAACATCGATATGGTTTGCAGAGGGAGACCGTGTGGTTGGCAGCAGCTTCACCTAGAAAAGCAGCTTTTCTCAGCTGCGCAGGCTGTGCTATGCAGAGTATGGCGTGAGTCTATGGTTGAGGATCTTTATTCACAGGACTAACCCCATCCTTCCCAGAAGCTGGAGGCCTCGCTTGGGTACCTGCACAGCCCCCCTGCTCCTAGGCAGTGTGTCCCTTTGCTCCCACAGGTGACGCAGCAGCCTCCAGCAGCCAGGTGCTCCGAGAGTCCTGGCAGGGTCCCCACCAAGGGCTGGGTCCTGACCTGTCTCTTTACTAAACAGCAAAAATCTTCCAACTGAGCGTATTGCAAAGTGAAAGCCATTTTCAATGATTTTTCCTCGTTTCAGACAGATCTGCTCTGCCATACCCTCAGGAAACCTTTGCCCCTTCTGTGGTGCTGTGACCTGGAAAACTCAAAACAGGGATGGAAAAGGCAGTTCTGACTGGCCCCAGTTCCCACATGGACCGAATCGCCTGTCCTCAAGCAGATCCAGTGGTGTTGGAGCAAGAAAGAAACGCCTATAGGGCTACAGCTCACATACCTGTAATGGACAAGAGGGGAAAGCAGCTCACTGCAGTCTAAGATGTAGTTTTCTTCCCTTCTAAGTTGCAGAAAGGCTGTGATTGAAGTGCATTTTGTGGAATGGTGTTTCTGTATCATTTTTAGAAGAAATGCTGAAATACTACAAAAAGCCTGCACAAAATAATCCATTTTACTTAGAGTATCACCCCCTAATTCTGGCTGGCCTGCTTTAGGAGCTGGTGCTTTAAATGCTCCAGCAGTTCGGGTGCAATCTTATCAGCAGTCAAGTTCTTGGCGTTCAAGATCCCTTCATGGGCTTCCTGGAAGAGCTGCTTCCCCACCGCTTCTTCCACCCGCCTGCGCCACTCTGCTAACTTTGGCCTCTCCTCAAAGAGGTCGTAGCCAGCACCTACAGGCTGCAGAGAGAGAGCAAGAGAACCCGGGAGTGAGTCAAACAATGCATTTACCAGGGATGGGACCAGAATGAAGCACAGATGCGCTTTTGGCTCAAGGCAGCAGGCAGTCGTTACATTAGGTGGAGTTCATCTCTGGTTCTTAGCTAGTAGGAAGCAAGTGGTGTCATCCTCAGCAGCTGCTGTCCCCTGGGACGTGCAGCGAAAGAGCACTGCCACGGCTCACCCAAGAACTGCCTAATGCAAAACACAGCTCCACGCACACAGACGCGTATCTTCCAAATATCTGTACTTTCTCTGCCTACTTTGTAATTTATCTTTTTTCTGAAGAATTTTGTCCATACTTCTGTAGGCAGAACTGTCTCAAAGTAGGTGTTCCCTGGCAAACTCAATTATGGTCAAAGTCAAAAAGGAACAAGATTTAACTCCACTAAGGAGTAAACTGCAGGGAGAAAGATCTGCCATTAAAGAGGTGGTGGTGCTGCGGCCACACCTTGGCCTGGCCTGCCCGCAACCCAGCTCGCGTATCCAACAGCGCTGGGGTTGATGCTCACCTGCATGAGCTCCACCAGTGCTACAAGGTCTGCCAGGGAGATCTCACTGCCTGCGATGAAGGGTTTGTCCTGCAAGAACTTCTCCTCAAACTGCTTCAGGACAACGTTCAGCTCTTCAGTAACACCTTCCAGTTTCTCTGGAGGAAGTGGCTGGCCTGTAAGGAGAGGCAGTAGCACCTGGCAGGGAGAAGAAACAAGTTGCTTTTTACATATTTCCCTCCAAACTTAGTCCACACCCTCCCACTGTCACCTTCTAAGGATCCTTCACCAGCCATGCACGAGAACAACTGGTACTGCTAATCTCCTTTGGCAGATTAACATTAACGTCAGTCATCAATTCCTGCCTGTCCTTGTCTCCTCCCTAGAAAGTCTGAAATTTCAACCACGAGAGTCTCCTCTCAAGGGAAGGCTGCATCATCTGCAAGCAACGGCATTTTATTTTCCAGTGGGAGGTTCGTTTTTTCCATGAAGCTGGGCAGAAGGCAGTGAGCTGCGTCTGGTGTTCGCTGCTCACCCAGGACGAATTTGCTCTGGATCTCAGTGCGTGCACAGAGCTGTGGCTGCAGCATGAAGTATTCAGGCCACTTCAGTTAAGCTCGGCTGAGCAGCCAAGTCAATTCCAGATCTAGTTTTGTTCCTATCTGTCACCTGGCTTGTGCATTTGCTTAGAAAGGCCCTGCACACAGGGGTACTTCCTGGGCCATTGCACTCACAGCTCTTAGCACTTAGTTTTTGGGTATATAATGGTCTTACCTTAGTTAAGAACAGCTTGCTCCCCTTCCCACGAATGTTGACGTGCTGCCATGACAGGTACTCATCAACCCTGGCCCTCTTCTGCAGGTCAGATGGGTACCAGTGATCAGGAGTCTTGAATTTCCGGGCCAGGTACAGGAGGATTGCAATGCTGCCCAGGGAGCAAGGCAGACCGGTGAGCTGATCATCTGAGATTAAAGCACCTCATCCTTTTTTCTTCCCCCAAATTTTGCACTGCTGGACCAGCAGCAACACCAACCTGATCTGAGTCAGGCAGAAGTGCAGGACACACAGCTGCCAGCTAGGCACAGCACATGAGAGAGTTTGCGCTGGCTTGACCGGCTGCAATTATCTGGTACGTCAGCCCAGCGAGACAGATGTGGCCTGCTGGTACAGTTACCCCATCAACATTTTTGAGCAAATATGAGCCACAGAATGAGTTTATACCAAATCAGAGCTTTGTATTGCCTGGCCATCCAGCAGCGGGTGCCTTGCGTCAGATTTACTACATTGACCTACAGCCTCCAGCCGAAGGCAAGAGGAGCAGGAGGACACACGGACAAGTATTTTGGCTTAGAAACATGGCCTACATGCAAGCTAGCTCCAAGCAGCAGCTCACAGATTTTTCCATGATCAATGCTGTTTGAGTTGCTTACATGAGAAAGCTTCTCTTGAAACATGGGTTTATTTTATGTACAAGTGGAACAGATAAGAAGGAGGTGAACAAATACCTCGGCTGGAGTCTCAGCAGAGACCAAACAGTGCACTGGCAGAATCCAAGCATTAGGATAAACAATACTGCAGTAGGGGGTTGAGCTTATTTGAGCCTCACCTTTCTGCTAAGGTGAAAGAACCGTCCCTTAGCGTGGGAACCTTCATCAGGATGTTCACCTTCCGGAACTCCTCTGTCCTGTGCTGCCCTGAGGAGGGAAATGAGAAATTCTACTTGGCAGTGATGCTCAGGACCTGTCTGCAAACACCTGAGGAGCCTGTAGGGTCCAGCTGGCCTCAAGTTCCTGGTTTTGATTGTGCAAATACAGTCTTGTTCAATTAAGCAATCAAAAAGTGCCTCAGGGTGAATTCGGGGTTTGGCCTATGATGTCAGCTTACTTGCTTATTGCCTGCATACCAGAACCACCTCTCGACCAAGGTCAGAATGGTTAAGAGTCCTTTCATACCAACAGCGCTTGTCAACTCAGGGCTCTATCAGCTCTTAAGTTTGTGCCTGGAGGTACCTGTCCTGTACAAACCCAGAGTGAACACCGAGCTCCTTGGAGGAAAGTGATCTCGGTATTGGAAACATGAACCACAAGGACAGTGAGAAAGCAAGGGATACTTTTTTTTCTGGAAGATAATGTAATTTATATTCAACTCTCTTTGTAGTCCTCAGATGAAAATAAATTTCTGTGATTCCATATAAAGCCATCGGTACTTTGTTACAAATTATCAATCAGCTCTTTCTGTGGGTTTTGCATATCCTTTATCAGAGAAAATAGGGATTTCAGTTTGCTTTTAAGCTATCGTTTAGCCCCTCCACCCCAAAAGGCGGGCAGAGGCAACCTGACAGGAAAAGGTGCTTTGTTCATCTGAGGTCTCAGTGTGCTTCGTTACGTTTGAACCCAGTCCCAAAAGCTTTGTTTTATGTGACTCATTCATGCCAGCCTTTTCCAGCCCCTGGCTTCATTCATACACGTGTACCTCTGTATTCAAGCTTCTCTAACCTCTAACCCCGTGCCATGTCCTGCTATATGAGTCACCTGAGAATCTCTGTGCCAGAGGAGATGCTCTGGAAATGGTTTTAGTTTTCCCAGTACTTGGCAAAACTGATTTGTGACTATTCCCCTGTCACTTGGCTCACAGCCCGTCTCCCCTACCTCCTTCAAAAAGACACCAGGATTTCCTACACGCGGTGTGCAGATTTCAGGTCCTCAGGTGTCCCTGGAGTGTCGTGTGATTTCTGTCCATTCTCACTCTTTCTACCCATTTCCTTGAGACCTGCCCTATTGGGGGCCCAAGAGCTTTTCTGGGGAGGCACGTTTAACCTGCCAGCTCAGATCCGAGTACGTGTTCCCTCACCTGGTCCTTACATACCACGCAGTGATGGGTACTAGTGCAGCAAGGCCATCCGCACCGTATCCCCGAGTGAGTGCTCATTCAGGGGCCGGTGTGCCCATTCCTGTCTGCCAAGCAGCTGGATGCTGAGCTAACCCAGCTGCAGATACCCGGAGCGCTTCCCCACGGCGTGGGAGGTGAGCACATTCTGCAGGAATGGGACGCACCTCTAGCATTCCCATAAGCCAAATCACCCATCTTAAATCCACGGACCAAAAGCAAACGCTGATGCCATGGGGCACAGATCACTGGGAAACTGTGATTTAATTCACTTTCCTTCCTCTCAGTTCCCTGATACCTGTATTTCAGTCGTTCCATTCTCCTTGATGCTCTCATTGCTTGCCTGCCAGCCTCCTCTCCTTTGCACCAGTGTCTTACCACCACAGTTTATTTATTGGGAAAGAAGAGGAAGGACACTAGATGGGCTTGCCCCCAACTACAAACCATAGCAACAATTTTTTTCCTACCAAGCCATGTCGGAAGACAGCCGCAGCAAGATACAATCAATGCACAGCTCAGGTGTGCAGGGGAACACCCAGAGACTAAACCACAACATGGTTGTAGTCATGGTTTAAACCAACAACCTCAGTAGTCTGAGGTTTCTTTAAGCCATAGGCTGGAGCCTCTTTTGTTCCTTTAGCAATTTCAGCCCCAGGAGCCTTCTCATCCTTCATTGTTTTTAAGCATTACTTACCGAGGCGTTCTTATGCCCAATATATTACCTTAATTTCAAATCCAGCAGAGCTCTGGAAAGGGTGAAGGATAGCTTTTACCAGCTTCAGTTACAAAGAAAGAAGATACAGATCTTTGGGCATCCTTTGGTGAAAACACGATAGCTCTTGGGCAGGTTCCTACCAATTATCAGTCAGTTTTAATACAACTAAACCACCTTCCCTTCTTCATTTCACAGCGTTCCGATCCCTGGCAGCTGCGCTGCCTCGCTCCACTGCCTTCGCTGTCTTTGCAAGCCTGTCCTCAACCCTCTCAAAATAGCTTGACCACAAACAGCTTGACCCAATGGAACACCCAAGGGGGTGGCTGGCTGTCCTGCCCTACCTGTAGCTGGGGGGACATCAGTGGGCTGTGGGCGTGAGGATCCTTCCCAAGGGGCCGTTAACCCCTGCTAAGAGGAGAAAAGCTGCTCTGCAGCAACCGCTGCTGCTTACCAGAGCGCAAAGTTTTCTAAGGAAGTTGAACTAGAGAGCAAGAACTGCATACCTCAGCTGTCCTCGCCCATATGTGAACGTCCCATCTCTGCTGCTTTTTGTTTCTCATCTAAATGAGGAATAGCCTCACACTTAGCACATCCTGAGCGTTTCTTCTCAGAAAAGCGTTCCTTTTTTCAGAGACCCATTTTCTGCTGGGGTGGGGCCGATATAAAAGATACCGCACACCTTCGCAGAGTCGTATTTGTTGCAGAGGAGCGCAGGCACCGAGACCGCTACTTAAAAATCAGGGTTGCGTTAGAAAATTAGGTCCTGTTTTCGTCTTGACATCCCTCTGCAGCTGCAGGGCCACCCCACCCTCGCACTGACGGCGACGATTAAGTAAGGCGGCCCCACCCGCGGCGCGGCTCTGCGAGGGGGCGGGCTGGCAGCGGGCAGTTGGGCCGGGAGCGGCGAGGGGAGCCCGGGGCACCGGCGGGGCTGTGCCGGGAGCGGCGAGGGGAGCCCGGGACGCCGGCGGGGCTGCGCGCTGCAGCGGGGGGAGCAGCTGGGCGCGCTGCTGAGCCAGGGGCAGGGGGCCGCCGCGGGGGGCTGAGCCCCCCCAGCCCCGCCACAAGCCCCTGCCACCCCCCGGCCCCGCTCACCCTTCATCAGCTCCACGTGCTTGAACTCGAAGGGGATGTTGTTGCTCCGGGCGAAGATGTAGAGCGCCCGGCAGGGCTGCGAGAGCAGGTCCAGGTACAGCTCCAGCCCCATCCTGCTGCTGCTGCCGCCGCCCGTCCCGGCCCGGCCCGGCCCGGCCCGACAGCCCCGCGCTCCCCGGCGGGGCGGGGCAGCCCCGGGCCCTCCCGCGGGGCGGAGCGCAGCAACTCCCGCCGGAGCCCCCGCCCCGCCCGCGGAGGCCCCCGGGGCTCCCACCCTCCGCGGTCGCGGCTTCGGCTCCGGCTCGGCTGCGGGTCTTCAGCCGAGAGGCACCGTGGCTCAGAGCAGGGCTGCTCGGGCCCCGGAGTCAAGGGGCGGTCAGAGCTGCGCCCGGTAGCTTCAAGGACACGGGCGATGGCCGCTTTTCAGGGAAAATTCCAACCAGGCTCTGCCACCTCCTATGTGAACTTGGGCAATTAATGCTTAATGATAGGGAAACCCGAAGTCAGGCTGATGGGACGTAGGTGCACAAGAAGTGGATCCTTGCTTTGCTCATGGGAGCTCACAGCTCTTGCATAAGACGACTTTTCCTTTCTGCTGCTCTGACCCCAGCCCAGCCGCCCGTGCTATGCAAAAAGTGCCCGAGAGAAAGTAGTCACACAGCAGGAAGACACGCGCTACTTCACTGCTTTAAGACAAGCCCACATCGCTCCTACCGTTACAAGATGCAGCCACCCTTCCTGACACCCATCCCTCCAAGCCCTTCATTTTGCTCCAATAATGTATTACTAATGCTGGTGTAATTTATTTTGTTTTACAAAATAACCCAGAGCTGGGGCGTTTCCTGCTGAAGGTCTTGGAAGGTAGTTTCAGGCTGCAGCTACATGCAACATAGCTAAACCTTCTGCCAGGGGCAGCTAAAAATATCAGTGGCATGTGTCAAATACAGATTTATGGCTTGCAGTGATAGTAGCTGACTCCAGTGTATTCACATTAGACATAAGACGTTTTAGTCTGCATCAACACCAACTTAATGGTTAATAATACCTGCTGTAACCACTGGTACTGAATGTTGGAAGGAAACAACACAGGCAAGAAAATGACAGGAAAGGCACAAGGCTACAGAAGTGAAAAATCCCTTCAACACTATCTCCATGCCTGTGCCCAGGAACCTTTATTAGACACTGTTTTAAAAATATATATAGTATTTATTTAGAAGTTGCTGTCACTTCAGCAGCTCTTCAAACATGCTTCTGCTGTAGGCACTGTATAGGTGTTTATACATCTGCAGATACAGCTCCTTGTGCCATAAGACAGAACCATTAATTGTCCCCGTTCAGAGGCAAGAAGGGCACAGCCCTCACCTTTGGAGACCAGCAGTTCCACCAGGCCCACGCTCACGAGGTGTGTAATAGCTCTTCTGTTCACAGGTGGTAGTTTTACATACACCAGAGGGTATGATGCAAAGTCCTCTTCAAGACAACTGTATTTCAAATTTATTTTTTTAAACCAGTAACTGAGCTCTGTTCACAGTGCCCTTGAAAGGGGAATGAGGCCTGTAATAGCTGACTTCGGATATGATAAGGTTGAGGAGCCGACCATTCAGCTTCATGCGGGGACCATGTCTCACTGTTACCATGCTGGGTAGTAGTCCATGACCTATCCCGCTCAGCAGCTTCAGTGCCATGAAACATGACCTTCTCAGCTTCCACGCATTCAGGCTCGTTTCTGTGCTCGCTCGTTCTGTTCAAAATTAAAGTTGAGAAGGTGACTGAAGATGCCGCTGTCTCAGAGTCACACAGAAAGGACTTCAGGGAGCAATGGGACAATTTAATAATCCTTTCTGCCCCAGTTCTCAAACGTTCCTAGTCTACAACTCAAAATCATCATTTTTCAATGACAGATGTTTATCAGGAGTCCTCACATTAGAGAGCAGAACTCTTGCCCAAATCATACAGCACAAAGTCCATTATGGATCCCCAGTCTACCCATCTGGCAAGTTAAATGCTACCCTGCTTTTGTCTGAAAGCTCTCAACCTTCCCACTGGTGTATAAAGGAGGGCCTGCAGAAAATGCTTTCCTGCCTTGGAATACCCAACTTCTAGTCAGCATAGCTGTAAATCACAGTCTTAAAACTCTGTAATGACAAAAGGTTTAATCTCTGCATTTTGTTTGCCTTCTTCCGCATAGTTGCCAAAATCTCAGCTCAAGGTAAAGAGAAAGGCAGAACAGTAAAGGAAACACCACAAATCATAGAATAGAATCATAGACTCATTTAGGTTGGAAAAGACCCTTAAGATCGAGTCCAACTGTAAACCTAACACTGCTAAATCCACCACTAAACCACGTCCCTAAGCGCCATGTCTACATGTCTTTTAAATACCTCCAGGGACGCTGCCTTTCTTTTAACAGAAAACCTCTTTCTCCCCTCCCCACCCTTTCTGAGTATTTCATAATGATGCACCCACAAATGCTGTCTTCACACTGAAATGGAAATGTCTCAGTAAAAGGAAAGGATTCTGGACACTAATACTTGTGCTAGCCATGAGTTGCAATAAACTGTGCAAGTTGTAGTTTGATTTTTTTATTTTCTTCCCCGTTTCAATTACCTTGACTGTCTTCTCAAGCTTACACAGAGCTTCCTCATATTGCTGCACCAATGGCTTTAATGAGTTGCCCTTCACCGGGTGCTTCTTTATGTCTTGGATGCCGGCATCCTTCAACATCCGCAGAAACCTACGTTCCTGCATAACAAAACAGACACAGGAAATGAGACACCCCACTGCCTATCAGCTAGAAAACGAGTTCATTTTGGAATGTGCTGCCTAGTCAGGAAATAATTGAAGTTTCCAAGTACAAAGCTCAGCTGACTGGAAAAGGTGGGAAGTAGTATGAACCTTATCTTCCTTATGCCCCTGCATGCATCCTTATCAAATGAATTCCACACCAACGACATACCTGAATTCTAAGGACCAAGCTGAATGCGACACCCATTTTTCCTGCACGAGCCGTTCTTCCAACTCTGAAAACGGAAAAAGTAGCGTCAAGTCAGTTTAGCCACATAGTCACTGCCATTATCAGCCCCACAAGTCTGATTCTGAAATTCTCCACATTTAAGAAAGTCTGATTCCACTGTTTTTGAGGTTAGCACAGCAGGACTAGCCACATGTTACTAAGGATGAACGTTTCCAGGGCTCGTTCACAGCTGCTGAGCTGCTGCAGTTTTCTGAACATCTATAACCCCAACACTTGATGCTGTCCAGGACAGTATTTCTAGCTCCTGTAAAATACATTTTCTATAACAGGATGCTAGTTCTCTGTTTCAATACTGCATTACCCTGGTGATGCTATGGGCTTAATTTTGATTAGAAAGCTATTTACACATTAAAGTAAAAAACACAAAACCAAAGCTAAAAACCCTTTTAAGTGCATGTCACCTTTGCTAAATATTTCAAAGTAAACCAAGCTCAAACATCTTCCTTTTGTTCCTGGTTGTCTTACCGGTGAATATATGTCCTGATGAACTGAGGTGCATCATAGTTTATTACATAATTCACTCCTTTAATGTCAATCCCTCGTGCAGTGGCATCTGTGCTGATTAACCTGGTTTTAAATGTATATATAGTCATTTTCAGGTAACATCTCTTGCACTACACACACAAGTGAAACACAAGTGAACACAGCACAACTCTTGCTTATCTCCGTTCAAAGCGGGCAGCCAGCCTCTGACCTCTGAGCACGACAGCAGCATTGTAAGTCACTCCATATTGTCACTGGCATTATTAGTTGCCTGCGGACCTCCAAATATCACTACAGGCTTGTCACCTACTGCTGTGCATGAAAAGTTACTGGGTGTTTCCAGGTTCTCCAAGCAAGTGACACTAAGCCAGACGGCTCCCACCACATTGGAGTTTACAAACCTATAAGCTATCTGAAGATTCCATAAAGGCACTGAACACAGACAGAGAGGTGCAAAATTCCAGTAGTCAAGGATGAATTTAAACACAGGGTTTGGGTAAAAAGAAAATCCAGAAAATAAATATTTACCTTCCTCTCAGAGACATTCCACAGATGCAATAGCTACCAAAATCACAAAGCAAATCAAACACATGGATAGAAGTCTGTATGCCAGTCTGATCAGGGGTTTCTTTGGTAGGAAGCACTAATACTATATATAGTTCTAGCACCAACATCCATTTTCTTCCAAAAAGTGCCAGATCCCAAGCACAGACAATAAACTTAAGATTTTCAGAACTGTATGTGTTTTGGGCAACTATATGAACAAGCAGTTACATTTACTGCTTGTTATGAAATAACACACAGAAATTCAGATTACAGCTAGGTTAGAACAAGGCCAAGTTACATGCAGGGGCAACAATTCAAAAGTCACAAGCCCAGGTCTCACACCCATTCTGTAAGTTGGTTCCTGCACGCTGTTTTACAGAGGATCCCATTTAACTGTGTCCTTGATTCTACCTAGCTTTTCACACTGGAAATAGCATATGTTGGAAGACATGCAGGAAACTCATTTGACATGCTCACAGTTGTATTTTTCCCTGTTCAAATTCTTTCATGGTTCTCTGTCTCTCATTTGGAGGTAGCCGAGAAGAAAATTCAGCCACAGTGACTCCACCAAAGGCTTGAACCAGCAGGAACAATCTGTGGGTAAACAGGATAGAAACAGTCACTTCATCATCTCTCAAACATTACTTGACAGATACCTACTATAGTGATCTCATTAATATATTCACCTGTGAGAAGCTTCCCTGGAGTTGGTAAAGCACAACACACGGGTAAATTTCATTGCCAGCATGAAATGCAAGAGGAGCAAAGGCTTGGAATTCAGGTCACAAGGCACATAACATTGCTGCAGTCGACAGGGAAGAAGTTCAGAGAGAAAAATTACTTCTTGCCAAGGCTATCTTCTCCGAAACCCACTACCTGTCCCTGACCTACATAGGCTTGGATGTTTTGCAGCTGATTAATAGCAGCAAAACCAGACCCCACAACACTGCTTCCTTTAGAACAAGTCACAGTCACAGGCTGGGAGGATACAACACAAGGTGGAGACTGGAGACCTGTGTTGTTCTAATGTTCTCACTTCTCCACAGCAAGTAACAACATGCACCACCTTCTTGTCTACAGGGTGACCTGCATCTGCATGCCTTGGAGTGCATATTATACATATAAAGTAATAATAATGTATTACCACTTATCTCCACTCCCTATTGCTTGTAAACTTAATTCTGCATGAAGAGAGTTTAATTTAAAAAAATAAATAAATCCAGTCTTAACCAAATGAACAGTAAGTAATGAGAAAACAAATGGACAAAGGTAGAGCTCTCTGGATCATAAATACTCCCAAAGCCACTTTCTCCCAGCACCTCTGTAATGCAAGGAATCATAGGGAAGACATATTTGTTTACAGGGTAAAAACATAACTAGATACTCCAGAGTTACACAAATCTTCAAGTATAACGTATTCAATGTCATACCGATAGCCCCTCGGGGAGTGTGTATTTCTTATTAGTTTCTTGTTCAGTCTCTGTTCCATCTCCGAGTGTTTTTTTCTCAGAATAGACAGATGTGAAGAGGCGAGGCTGAAATAAGTCCAGCTGCTGCAGTTTCTCTGGGTCCTGGGTCAGCGTGGCTGAAAACAGCAGTTTCTGTAAGGGTATCTGAGGATAGCAGGAGCTGAAATAAATAGCACATGGAAACTGAGCTTTGAGGATGGGGCAAAGGAGTTCCTCCACAAGTGGCTTCAGATGATGTTATGAGGGAAGCAATTAACTCTTTTTGATGCTCTTTTTCTGCTCTGGGCCCTTCCTGTAGGTTCTTTTCCATCCTTGTTTTATGGTGGAGTTCACGGACGACACTGATCAGCACTCTCAACCAACCGCACAACCCGCATCCATTACCCCTGCACACATCCTTGCATCCTAGTTACCCGTGTCCTCATTCTAGTTGCTTCCTTCCTTGGTCGCTGATCTCAGTTTCTGACACATCTCTACCATGCTGTATGAAAACAGCAGCTGCAGGTAGATAATTCCAAGAGTCTTCCTTGAAATCCATTACTCAGCTTGCCAGAGGGCGTTACTATAGTTACTGTGCAAATGAATCACAGACTTGCAATATTTGTGCATTCTTTTGACTCTCCTTTAGTCTAGTGAAGGAAAGCTTGGAGAATACAATACTTAGGCTTCAGTCTAAAAGACATCCTCTAGTATCAGCTGTTCACTGCCTGCTTTTTCAAGCTTTGAAAAAGCAGCTGCCTTACTTTGGCAGACATTTCTCAGAGTAAGCAAGCTTTGGGAGTGCCTGTGAGGGAGTACTGTGAAGCAGGGCAGTAGCATCTAGGTGCTGGTGTCCGTGCTACCGGTTCAAATAAATGCATTTGGCAACTTACCTGGCTGCTGTTATAGGCCCTGGTTTGGTTCTCTGAAAAAGCATGTTGGAGCCAGAGTCATTTTCTACTTGGAATGCAGCTTTGACAATTTGGTTCAGACAGTTCTGGTGCATGTCATCAATCATACGGTCAGCTTCATCTACAATCTGAATTCACAATGATGAAAAACACTACTTGTTAAATACTGTCTAGCATTAGGCAGCTTTTATTTTCCTTTTGTAATATTAACATTATCAAATGAAGGCAGAAGTTTCTACCCCAAAACTGAATTTTGCTTTTATTTCAGTGACTCGGTAGCCAGCCTGACATTCAAACTACACACATGTTCATCTGCACATAAATCCATGTATCCAAATAAGAGATAAAAATCTCCATATCCTAAATATATTGCAACTTTGTCTCTGCACAGACTCCCCTACGGTGGAAGCTACTACAGTCTGATAATTTATCCTGACCTTGACAGATAAGGCTTTACTCTGAGTTTGTGTCTGCAAGAGGCTAAGAGAGAAGGGGAAGTGAGTGGAGGCTCGGGTATCATAAGTTGGAATAAAACATCTCATCTTGAGACCGCTGCCTGAGCAATCTGGAGCGTAGACCAGGCCGACACAACAGTTCCAACTGAGATGTGTCTATGTACCATGCAAGAAGAAAGCAGGAATTACAGCTGTAATGGA
Organism: Ciconia boyciana; assembly: GCF_034638445.1. Taxonomy (NCBI): domain Eukaryota; kingdom Metazoa; phylum Chordata; class Aves; order Ciconiiformes; family Ciconiidae; genus Ciconia; species Ciconia boyciana. The sequence goes on from NC_132948.1 coordinate 6,026,084, forward strand.
CCTTGCACTAACATGGGAGACCTGTGGAGTTGACTCACCAGGAAGCGAAGCTGCATCAGGCTGAACCCTGGGGTCTGGCTAATGTGATCTGTGAGCCGCCCTGGTGTAGCCACAACAATATCAGCCAGGCTGCAGTAGCCTGTCACTCTGAAAGAACAAGCAGCCCATCAGTAAGTTTCTCCCTACACCATAAAGCAAGTAACAGAGATCCTTGGTCAGCAGAGCTTAGGATTTTCCTACTATTCACTTAACTGAGAAATAATAAAATTCAAATATGCACTTTACTTTGGAAAGCATGCAAAGGCAGTACTGGACACTAAACCCTTATTTTAAACAAAAAAAGTAATTCTTAATTGCTCTTAAAAAAAAGCTTAGTTGCAGTAAAATCCTGTAACAATCATTTGTACCTGTGGGTATAAGGTAAACATTTGCATTCTACTCAGCTGGTGAAGAACCCCCAAAATCTACCAAACATTAACAATCACAAAAAAGGGGTAGCAGCAGGCACTTTGACAAAGACAGAACAACGAGTGTCTAGCATATAAACCCACTACCCAAAATCATTACTGCACAATGGTGTCATGCAATAGCCTATATTTTGACCTCTGCTTTCTGAGATTAAACAGTTTACAATCTCCATAAACCTTATCAAGAGACCTTTTAACCTACTTTTTCTGGACAAGCATCTCCTGCTCCTTTGCAAAAGATTTCTGGCCAGTAATCAAAACGACCTTCAGACCTGTCCCGTCAGTGTAAATGTTGAACACTTTACTCACCTGCAAAGAGATGGGCTTTGTTAGCTACAATGAAATAATTTAAAGTTATACTTTCCATTAACCTAACAACATCAAACTCACTGACAGGGTCATCAACCTGCTTCACAGAACAGCCAAGCAAAGTACTGACTGCACCAGCTTTCCCCCTGGCCCAGTTCTGCTCAGAGAGAAGGTGAAGAGCCACATACCTGTTGTGCCAGTTCTTTGGTGGGCAGAACAACCAGAGCTCGTACTTGGCAAACTACTCGATCTAGCAGAACCTGCCAAAACAAAGGCCAAATGAATCCCTGAAAGCAGTGGGGACAGAAGGGGGTTCTTGTATCTAACCTAGTGATAAGAGATGGGCTTGACACATCTCATGGAGTTTTATGTTTCCATTTTACTCCCCTCCATCCTCCCAGCTCCTCATGCTGTGCCTGTTGTCCAAGAAAAGGAGTGGGATGCTGAGATGAAGGGGACTCATACAGCTCCCCGAGACAGCTCCGAGTTAAAAATCTGCTGCTTTGCAGCCACAAATTCCTTGGCTTTTTGACCTACTTCTAAGTTCAGGTTTCACTTGAACAAAAGCAACCCCAGCATTTTCCCTACAGATATTTCACTGGGGGTAAACTTACCTGTACTATGGGTATGACAAAAGACAGGGTTTTACCACTGCCAGTAGGTGCTGAGACGCAGATGTCTTTGGGGCGGTATCCTCCCTGCCCCATCAAATACCCATTGGATGCACTCTGTAGAATAGCAGGAATCACCTCTGCTTGAACTGAACAAAAATGGAAACAAACGTTAACTACAGAGTTAACTGGACTAAAACTAGTGTATCCAGAAAAGTGGTTATATACAATGAATCTGTTTCCACATCTGTGCTGTTGTTGATATAGACACAAGAGAGGAAGAAATCAAAACCAGCTGGTAACAGAGATACTATCTGGTCTTACTTGGTTCTTGTTCACTCATGGGAGCTTAGCACTGAATACAGAGATTTCCCTCTCCAAGAATTCAGCTATTTCTAGTGCTCAGCTAGGACGCTGCTGTGTTAAATATTGTTTTCAACTCATAGCTGTCTTCTCGGTCTCATGTTAGGATGGCACTGCGCAGATTTAAAAATCTATGAATATTTGTCTGTAAGCATCCTTTCTTTGAAGTACAAACTACGCTTATATAAACACAGAATATACAGCATGGGAACGCAGCCTTATCTGCCAAGGAGCAAAATGCACAACTCCTACAGGCTTTGGAGTCATTGAAGTTCGCTGCAGGAGAGTACACAAGGACTGAAGCAAAGAGTCCTGCACAAACAGCTTTGGCTGTCATGCACGAGCTCTCTCCTTTCCCTGTCCCATGACAAGCCCTGACAAACTGGCCAACTTTAGTTTATACGAGGTTTAGCAGCCAGGGGATCTAGCTCCATGACAAGACCATACTCAGTGACGCACACGATATATGACTTCAGTGGACGCCATCATCATCAGACAGAGCATGACACTGCTTGATTTATCTACTACCAAGTGCTATAAGCTGGACTTGATTTATTATGTAACAGCATACTTAAAAAGAGAAGACATGCTGGCTTTCCAACGTAACCTTGATGAGTCTCTGATACAGTCTAAGCCTCCAGGCTCAGCTGGACCAAGTAATTGCCTGAAGGTCAGAGATCCCACCTTCTTCCCTTCTCTCCCTCTCCTTATCCCTGCTTTCAGCTGGCCTTTCTACTGATTTAGGAGCTGGCATTTATTGTACTTATCTGCAAAACCAGTAAAATAATGGAAAACCAACAGCTTTTTTTGCTTCAACAGTTTTCTGGTACTTTAATGAGTTGAACAGGTTCCCAGAGAGGTCTGATCAGCAGCAGAGATCGTGGAAGGTATTGAACTAAAGCATAAGCCTGGCATAAGGGGGGAAAATGGGAGCACACAAGTAAGACCTCCCTCTTTTGGCAGCTGTGAGCTATTACTTCAAGCCACCATATTTTGTGGAGCTGCATTTATGACTAGATAACAGATTTCAATTACTCAGCTTAGATAAAGATTTGAAAGTGAAGGGTTAAAACTGGTACGATCACTTTGATGCATTAAGCTTGATTTTGTTCTATATTTTACTTCACTGACTACATAAAATATACAGCAACAGACTGTAGGAACTACATTAAGTCAATTCAGAAAGACACAAAAGCACTATCAAGGTACCTGGAAAAAATGACTCTATGCCATTCATTTGCAGCTTTTTCAACAGCCGGGGATGAATTCCTGGGACATCTGTGATTGGAACTAGATTATCTCTGATACGTTTTTGCAGTAGTTTGGGTTGAGCAAGCCACTGTGGTAAGAAGGGCTGAACCTGAGGTGAGGGAAAGGAGAATAACAAAGCGTTTCTGCCACCAAACAGGCGATGCCATACATAAAATAAGCTGGTAAGGATGCCTGTTACTTTCTGACCATCATTAAAATTCAGTCAAGCTAGTTACCTTCTGCACTGGCTTTCTGTCGTAGTCTCCAAGAACCACCAAAGTTGAGGGTGGAGGATTTGCCTCTTCCTCCGAGGCTGCTAAGGACAGCTCCTCCTTTGTGCTTTGATTTCTTTCAGCTCTTTCACCATTATCTTTCTTCTTTGGTTCAGCTCCCTCTGTTTCCTCATCCCCCTTCTTCCTTTTATTTTTAAGGTTGCTTCTGTTTTCCTGTTGTTTGATGTCTTCTTCAGAATCTGGAATTTGGGTAACAGGAATACAAAGCTACAGATCAGAACGCGCTACAGAAAAGGGAGGTAGGGAACATTTTACAACATAGGACTTAAGCAACAACTTGCAAGCTCCTCTTTATTCCTAAACCCAAGTAAAAAAGCCAAACATTCCTTCGTTGGGATGGAAGCAACTGAAGACTGAGGTGACATGTTTCCCTCCTTCCCTTCCGCTAAACTGACCCTCAAAGTTTGCAATATGGGGCTTTCCCCTAAAAAAGGAATTACCTTAGGAACACATGTAGCAGAGGAAAACAAAATTTACCATCAGGTAAATTCGGCAAGTTACTCAAAGGGCAACGTGTGTCTACTTCTCTGTTGAGAACTGTCGACCAAAATGACCCCAGTTTATCGTTACCTGCTTCAGTCCTCTCTTGAGGCACTTTCGATTTTCTTCTATTTTCTTTCTTCTTCGATGGAGTGCTGCCATCTGCTGCCTCCTCAGTATCCGCCCTTTCTTCAGAAGAGCTGCGAGGCTGTTTCTGCTTTAGTTTCTTCTGCCTTTGCGCACAGGACTGCTCTTCACTCTCCCCCTTCCTTTTCCTCTTCCCTTCCCCGGGCTCACCCCCGGGGCTCAGCCCCGCGCCCCCTAGGCCGGCTCCTCCGGACAGCTCGCCTTCGCCTTCCCCTCCCTCGGGCTGCGCCTCCTGCTGCTTCTTCAGCTGCCGGGCCTTCGCCTGCTGGCGCAGCCGCTCCAGCAGGACCCGAGCCCGCTCCTCCGCCTCGGCCCCCTCCTGCTCCTGCTCCTCCTCCCCGCCGTACCTGAAACGGCCCAGACAAAACCTCCTCAGGCACACGCCGCGCGCCCCCACCAGGCGCGCCCGGCCACACACCCTCCGCTCGAGCCCCTGCCGCGGGGGGACGCCGGGACCCAGCTCCCGCGGCCAGCCCGGGCCGGGGCTGAGGGCCAGGCGGAGGGCCGGGCAGCGCCTGGGGCAGAAGGTACCTGTTGATGCAGAAGAGCGCCATGGCCGCGCCGCGCCGCCCGGGCGCACGGAGATGACGTCAGCGGAGCCCGCGTGGCGCGAGGCAGCGGCGGAAGGCTCCAGAAGGCGCGGGGGCGGGCGCGCGCCGCCTGCCGGCTGGGGAGGGGCGGCGCCGCGCGCGCCCGGGGGGGAGGAGAGCTGAGGCGGAAAGGGCGGCTGAGGGGGAAGGCGGTGATGGGAAAACGCTGAGGGGAGAAAAGTACCTCAGTCGCGGCCCTCCCCAGCCCCGCATGGCGGGAGCCCGGCCCCGAGACACTGAGGCCCAGGAGAGCACAGCATCGCTGCGGGGACAGGCCAGCAGCCAGTACAGAGGCTTACCAGAGCTCCCACAGCACTGAAGGTAACCCCTGCCTGCCTGAAGGGAGCCAGTGCGAGCAACGTGGATAGCAGTGTTTCGACTCAGTGAGCAAAAGCATTCCTTCTTTGCTTGCTTGGCCCCACACAGCTGGCACCTTGTTAGAGGAAAGCCTGCCTGAAGCAGCAGGCACAGGGCTGGCCCAAGGACTGCTTCCCCTGTGGCAATGGAGGACACAGCTAAAAAAAAAAAAAAAAACCTACAGAAAAACCAACCACAAACTCAGAGCAACAAGAAGCCCTGAAGGCACCTACAGCCTCTGGAGCCCAGGAAGGTAAAAATCGCCTTGTCAGACAGCTGCCACTCAGGCTAACTGTACTGTGAAATACCATGTCTGAGAAATAGAAGCAAACCCAAAGTGTGCCTTTTGTTTGCTTTAGCAATCAGAGTAAGACAGCTATGTTGCCAGTTGCCCAACTCCATCCCCAACGTGCCAAAGCCCACACCAGACAGCTTACTTCTAAATCTTTATTTGCTTTCTACACAGAGAAAACAAGAGGAATGTTGAAGCAGCAGTATTTAAACACACTAGCAGGGAGCCATCAATCTGTGAGAGTGCACAAAATGCAACACAGCGCCATTTGTGCAGTGGTCTCTGCTAAGGGGCAGGATGAAGGTAGGTCCAGGAGCAGGCTCTTCAGACAGATGGGAGAGCTCTACGCAAAGGTGGAGCCATTCCAGCCCACGTTGGCAGCGTTCATGTCAAAGTAGTTGATGTACACCCTGCAGAAGAGGCACAGGAAGACACAAACAATGACCTTATTAACTCATTTATCTAAATAATGAGTGAGACAGGATAACAAGACAGGGCACAGTGCTTCCCATTCCTCAGAAGAGATTTCAAGCTTTATTTTTACTGAAATCTAGCTAACTTTTCTGGTAGAGCCTCTAAACAGTCAATATTCCTCAGAGTCCCTGGAATTGTACTTTTTTTTGTTTTTTTAAAATACAAACTCTACTTTAGTCAGGGACTGTCCAGACACCAGACAGCTTTTGGTTAGCAGCCTGTCAAGAATTTCCGGAGATCAAACCCTTTTGTTTCCGAGCACTGCAGTCCTTCACACGTGTCAAACGGACAGGCAGCCTTACAAATGCCAAGCAAGCCCTCAGGGCCAGCTCTGCACTTCTCCCTTCCAACCCCAGCACGTCGGTGGCAGCAGGTTCTTCCCGTCCTTCACTGCTGCACGCAGACACTCTCACAAGGCTCCGCAGCCTGCGCGGGAGCTGTTCACAGCCTGCTGGTTTCTACTTTGCCTGTCAGCTCCAGCCTGTTACTGCTCCTCCCTTGTGCTTTCAGCCTCCCATCACCAGAGGACATCACACCTCAGCGGCAAAAAACACACTGCACAACTTGTCAGTCCTCTGAGATTTTTCCCTACTCTGAGAACAGGAAGCCTTTTAACAGAGGACTCTCAAGGGAAAGATGTAGGCAAACTCTTAACTGGACATGAAAAAGCTGCAAATGATCACTCTGTATTTTCTCAAATACATGGACTTATTCCTGGCTTTTTGTATTTTTAAATTAACTTTTCAAAACAGTTTCAGAGAGCCAGATAAAGGAGGTTAGTAACAGCATGTCCCAGCCTTACCTGTCTGCAGATACGTGCAAGTGCTTAGAGATCAGATCACACAGGAGCTTGGTGTAAGTCTTGTTCTGCTGCCCTCCTATTTTGCCGATGCTGTAAAGGCTGCAGAGCGCACAGGGATCAGTGGAGCCCCCGAAGGACATCATCTGATCAGGTATGATGTGCACAGCGATGTACTGTGATAAGAGAACAACCAGTCACAGGATATCTCACCTTCCCTCTCCTGGTACAAACTTGCTTTAGGTACCAACTTTAAACAGCGCAGTTGCGTGCTGTATTGTGGCCCAGGCAGCTCACCAGTACTGCCCCCTCTGCGCCCTTCCAAGGCTCAGGCACTGCAGCCTACATGGGTGGCATGGCAGTGCATGCTGTGGGGATCCCCCCAGCCTGGCTCTCAGCTTTAGGAACGAAGGTTGTGTTTGTGCAAAGCCACAGGAGAGACGGGTACTCCTGCCTGCCGCAGCACCACCGCTGCACAGGGCAAAGAGCACAGGGCTGGAGATAAAGGCCTTAAAACTGTGTGCCAGAATTCACACCCTCAAATCACTGACTGAGCCACCGGGCCTGTCTAAGAACCCGTCTGCAATTCAGCCCTATCGGGCTTTGACTTCTCAGGCTGCAGCGGTCTGGCCCAAGAGGGGCTGTATCCGATCCCGGGATAACGGAGAGCAGCCCAGCTCAGGATCTGTTCCTTTGCTTTGCCAGAGACCCGCTGGCCTGGCGGATACCAGCCCCTTCCCCGAAACGTGCCGCTGGCACAGCTCCGCGGCTGAAATCCCCACTCCCGCGCACAAGCTCAGACAAGTCTCCGGCGTTGCAGCTACTTGAGCACCCAGTTTCCTGCAGGCCAGGTTACTGCTCCGGGCGGCCAGGCCGATGGCCTCTGGGAGCCGCACGGCCTACGGAGGAGCTGCAGCACAGACGGAGGCAGCGGCAGGCCTGCCGCCGCGCCGCGGCTCCGAGCAGAGAGGCCCGCAGTCACATTGTGTCCGCAGACGCTCCCCTCTGCGGCCGCGGCCCCTCCGCCCCGGGTGGGCAAGGGAGCGGGCGCAGTCCCGCGGCCGCTCCGCCGGGGCCTCCCCTCAGCGCCGGGCACGTGCTCGCCCCGCTCCCGGCCCAGCCCCGCCGCCCCCATCCCGGGGCGGCCCCCGCTCCCGCCGGGCCGCAGCCCTCTGCCTCCGGCAGCACCGGCCCCGCCGCCCGCCCTCACCTGCGCGGGCTTGCCGGTGGCCTTGGCCAGCTGCTGGGTGAGGTCGCCCAGCAGGCTGTCGGGCACGGCGTCCTTGCAGACGTTGGTCTGGATGGCGAACATGGGCATGGTGGCGGCGGCGTGGGGCGGCGGGGCCGATAGCAAGAGCAGAGCGGTGCGGCGGGACCGGGGGCGGCACAGTGGAGCGAAGCGGCGGCGGCAGCGCTTTTAGTACGCGCGGGGCCGCGCCGGCCTTAAAGGGGCCGCGCCCGGCGGGGCGGGGGAAGGAGCGGAGGAGGGAGACTGCCTTCCCAGTCTGCTGCCCTTGCTGCGGCTAACGGCTTCCCTCCCGCGGCAGCGTGTCGGCCAGAACTCTCCCCCTTTCCGCCGTTATTCGTTTGCTTTGTTACTACCATTGGGCATTTTTTGAGGGTATGTTGTAGGCTCCTCCCTGGAACCGAGTCCTGCCGCGCTGGGCAGTTCATACATAACCTGGTATCAGCGCATGTGGTACTACGGCTGTAAGCACTCCCACTAGCTTTTGCAGGATCAGGGCCAAAAAGGCCTAGAGGCCCTAGCTTGGCAGTTGCAAAAAGGGATACTAGCCCTGGCTCCGAAGGGGATTTTTTTCTTTTGCAAAATAAAGGCACATTTGTACTTTTTTTGTTTTAACTGTGTGCATAGCTTTAACATGATGTATGCAGAAACGTCTGACTTGCTGGCATGTTAATTATTCTCTAATGTTTTTCAGTCAAATTGAAAGTGATCTATTACTCCTCAGCATCCTCATTTTCACATCATATTTTTCTACTGGAAAAAGGCAGAAGTGATCTTTTTTTGCTTAGAAATGAAATGGTGCGTGTCTATTCGGAGGTGAGAGGTGGCCTGAGAGATGAGCCTTCTGCTGGGCTGTGTGATGTGATGCACGTAGGCTGCAGAGGCCGCGTCTCCCCACCCTGCCTCTTACACTGCCGTGACTGCAGCATAGCTCTGCTGTGCTGCTGCGCTGCTTGAAATGACTCATGGGAAGGCTAAAGAGAATCAGGCCCAGAGCCCTCTCCACGCAGACATTTTACACACAGGAATCAAGCACGTGTTCTTTTTTAACAAAGTCCCAGCACTGCTGCTGCTAGAAAGCTTGACCATACATACATGTTACACATGTGAATACACATAGCCCTGAAGGAAGAATAAGGGACGGTATTGTATGGGAACGCTTTGGAGTGGCACAGGCTGTAACGCTGACAACTGGCAGGACAGGAGCACTTATTTTTTTAGTGATTAACAGTGCTATTAAGAACTAATATCGTCAGCTCCCTGCCATTGCATGATGCCACTTATTCCTCCTACCTTCCTGCCTCCTAGAGTTGTTGCATGGAGGTAGGGTGGGAATTCTGGCAGTGCCGGGAGAAAAACTTGAGAGCAATGTCAGCACCGGTGTGCTTGCTCTGTGGCATGCCAGGCCCAAAGTGACAGACCCTGGCCATGCTGCCACACAATGGGAAGACATCCACAATTTCATTCTCTTTTGCCCTCTTGACTAAGAAAGAAGCAGTGCGTACATTTTCATAGCTTCTAAAGATGCATTTTTAGAACTTAACCAAATACCAGTGTGTATGTATGCACCTCTCCCTCACATGATTGCTCTACACTCATGCATTCATACATTTTCTGGATGCAGAACATCTGTTTTAAAACACAATTGCTTGTGATTAAAATAAGAACAATGAAGAAATGTGTCTAAGGGCAAAAAACTGCAAGGTAAAATGTTTTACAGAAATATATACCAAAGAGAGTTCTAATGATGTGCCAGAGAGACAGGCAAAGAAAGCTTTTACATTCTGTATTAGAGTATAAGGATTGTTAGCAAGTAGAGGTGGTCTTAATTGTACTTGTGCCATGAGGTACCTTAGGAACACACGTTTCAGAGCTTGGATGCTCTGGGAGTAAGTCCAAAAGCATCTAGCACAGAAAGGCTTCAGAAGATACACGGGGCTGACAGGTGCAGTTGTACATACCCACCTGCATCACAGTCAAAACCTGAGCACAGAGCAACTGGACCAGGGAGGATGAGCCAGGAGAACATCAGAGAATGCTGGTGCTGTGGCTGCAGAGGCAGCATTCTTGGAGCAGGTGGCTCTATGAAGAAGGCAGACTGATTTCTGGAGAAGGAAACCGCCTCCCCATGGAAGGTCCTGCTGTGTTTAGGGGCTTCATAGACATTTTCCACAAGCAATTCTGCCAAAAGTCTACCTACCTCGTGCCATGTCTTCCTTCCTTGGGCAGCTCTGCAAGGCATTAAGTGGCATAAAAAATATTTATTAAGATATACTATACTTAGATGCTAAGTAGCATGTTGCTTCATTGGCTGTGCTGCTTTGATTCATCAAAGCAGCTTTCATGTGTTATCTCAACAAAGCATTTTTGCAGGTTGAGGTACAAGCTTGTATTTAAAGACTGTGGCTGCAAAGCACAGCTGTGATAGGGACAAAATGGGATGTTCACAACAGAGCTCAGAACAGGGGTGAGATGGGTTTGCTCTCCCAGGAAAAAAGTTACACCTAATTTCAGAGATTCAGGAAACAGATCTGTACTCAATCTTTCTATTTTACTTTGGAAGCAAAATGCTCTTATTTGACCCAGGGCTTGAATAATAAACACTTATATGGAAGTCTTCCTTTTGGAATTAATTCATTATTTCAGCCTCTGGGAATGGCTCACTGTGCCTCTGCCTCATTTTGAGCTGTGCTCTAATCTTCACTGTCACTGCAAATTGTTCAATGGATGAAAAGGGGAGGGCAGAACAGTGAACAGTGGGTTTTTCCACTTATTCCCTCTGCCTATCCTGAGCCCTGGGAGACTTGCAGCACAAGTTTTTCTGCTAAGCAGCTAGAGGTCCATGTAGTGCTAAGATCTAAGGAGGACCTTGTCTGCAGTCCCTCCCTTTTAAATAAGAAGCAATCATGTCTTTCCTCCTTTTGAAGGGAGGGCCATATGCCACATTGATAGCCACATCTATTGACTTAAATGTATTTTGAAATCAAGTCAAGATAGTTCTATTTAAATTTGGCCAGGCTGTTGAGCATGAACAGGGCAAAGGCATATCCAAATGGAGTGTTCATCTTCACACAAAAGACTAAACTGTTTTAAAAAAAGAAAAGCTTCTGTTAAGAATATTTTGAGAAAGCACCTTCCATCTCAACCACAGGCCTTTCCAGAACAAGACAGTCATAAGGCTCCTGCTGGACTTTGACTTTTATTCAGCAGCAGACAGGATGTTAAAACAGCACTGGGTAGCAACAACTAAGGCACCACTGACTTTTACATTTGTGCCAAATACAGGTAACATGACTAGAACTGCAGTGTTCAAAAACCATGGTGAGGGTTCAGGAATAAGCTGTTGCCATCTGAGGCCACCTCAAGCAAAGGTAGTGTTGTTCCAGCCTACATTGCCAGCACTGATCTTGAAGAAGCTGACATAGATTCTGAAAGGGAAGACAGACACTGTTAGCTGCTGAGGGCACAGTGCTGCAGGCTGGCCAGGGTGTTCCTGCAGCAGGACACACATGGCCACGCTGTAGACTGTCCCCCAGGGCTTTACACTTCAGGCCTGCACTGCATCTCACTCAGCAAGTTACACATTTCCTTTTGCAAGTTCTGGCAGCCATGTTCGAGTGTTGCATATTCCACCCACCCCCCACCCCCTTTTAATGCCTTGTCTACTTGCATTCTGAAGTTCCTGGTGTTTTTCTACTTCTTGTTTTAAGGAGACCTCAGGACGCTGTGTTTTATTTACAGTCATTTCTGGAGCAGATTGGTGTACCTTCAGGAAAAGGACTGGAAATGCTTTTATGTAAGTGGAAGCTTTTGTAATAGACCTCCACTTGTACCCCACAGGCAGTAGGGAAGCGTTGGTACATGCTACTCAAGTTATCAATTTAATAATATCAGGTTATTGTGTCTGTACCTGGGCTTTCGCACATATGAGATCTGTGGGTACATGTAGTACCTGAGCCTCCATCATTTTACCTAAGAGATATTTTACAGCTTCTGGGTATTGGCATTGCGGCACATGCAATTGCTCCTTTCCTATTTTTAATTGGAGAGTTGCTCTATCGACTTGACATTTAGCCTCTTCAAGCAGAATGTTAACAGAAGAACAGCAAAGGAGAAGTCTGGGATTAATAGTTTTAACAATCTGTGGAAAGTCATGTCAGACAAGTTGCCGTATGAGCTCACCTGTCAGATGGTATTTTCAACTGTTTGTTCAGCAGGTCACAAAGCAATTTGGAGTAGACCTTGTTCTCCTGCTCCCCTATCTTGCCAATGCTGTAGAGAAAGCACATAGCACAGGGGTCTGTGGAGCCACCAAAGGACATCAGCTGGTCAGGAGAGATCTGTATTGCTAGATACTGTTGGAAGAAGAAAGGAATATTATTTTCCTTTGCCATGTTAGGAAAAGTTTTGAAAATCCAGGAAGGTATTTGTGTACCTAAACTACAGTGAAAATAGGTGCCTGCCTATCAGTTATGCTTTTGAAATTCTCCTGCATGTACTTCCTTGCACTTCCAGACATCCTAAATATTTTCCTGCAAGTCCCAAAGATGAGAAGGTATACCATTTGGGAATATGCTATACCATTTGGGAATTCCCGTGTACCATTTGGGAACAGGCACTGCCATCACAACTCTTTCATCTCTTGCAGAATGGCTGTATTCTTAACTAAAGGTACTAGCAGCACATAAAATTAAAAAAAAAAAAAAGAAAAAAGAAAAAAGCAGCAGTCCCAGGCACTCAGAGATGCTTTTCACCACTTACTAAAATGCAAATAATTTCACTCTTGTTCTTTGTTTACCCTGTGGCAAAGATCCTTCCCTGCCTGTTGTCTTGCAACCTTCAACCCCAGTGTGCCCAATTACCTACTGAAAGATGGGTTCTGGATGCTCAGCCCAGGTACACTGTTGGAATGAGGACCCTGCAGTATTGTCTTTACCGACTTTGAATTTTGGGTAGAAAGTTCAGGTGCTCCAAGAGCTCAGTGACCTGCAATACCTCCAGAACCTCCTCTGAGCCACCGGGCTCTCCCTGCCTGTGCAGGAAGGCCGGGTGTGAGTGAGGGGTGTGCAATTGCATTGCTGCCACCCTACGTTCCAGAGAGATTTTGCACCTCACTGGCTCCTGCTGCAGTCTTCCCTGCTGAGGTAAATGTGAACTGACACAGCAGAGGTCTAAATCAACATCCCCCTTATTAAACAAAATACAGCCTAATCCTACTTTTGTTCTTGATAGCAGGAAAAATAGAAGAAAGTATCTATGTTAATATTAATGACCAGCTTGCAATTTTCCCTGCTGCTAATGCACAGTGTCAGATCCACACATGGGGGAATCCAGGGATCAGTTCCTTTGGCATCCATCTGGCTTCTGTTCTGTTCTTACCCACGTTTATTAGCAGCGCCTCATTGGAACTCAGCAGCAAATAACTGTCCTGGTAAAACATGCTAGCCTGAGTACCAGGAGTTGTCAGTAATTAGCCTTGGCCATCATTTTCAGCTTGTTTGGGTGCAAGGTGCATCAGACCACAGCAGTACAGGATAAGCCAAGGAGATCCTGCTGAGGTACCGACCGCTTGCTTGGCCCTGTTCTCCCCTGGCTGGACACCCTGTGCTCCCAACTTTATGCCAAATGTAGATACATATATGCCTTTAACATCTACCCTGGAAGCAGATTATTATTAAAAAAAAAAGAAGCTGAAGTGGTAATCAGCATTATTTTCTTCTTAGAGCAGTTTGAAAATGTTTGAAACAGTTTTTCCAGTAGAAAAAAGACCCTATTTGATTAAAATTAAAAATGAGTATTTTTTTCAAATGGTACCATTTCCTGCAAGAGGAAAGCTCTGCATTCCAGCCCACCCTAATCCTTTCCTTTTTTCTGTGTTATAACTAAGAGACTTTCCCTTTCCTATTGCCTCCTTTGTCACGAAGATCTTGATGTCCTCTTCAAAAAAATCTCTTTGTTGTTCCCTGTATATTTCTAAGTCCCATTACATATCCCTTCCACACTGCTGCACAAACCTGTTCCAGCTGCATCCCAGCCCTGGCCTCTAGCTTTATATTCAGGAGCTGTTATGCAAGAACCACCAGCTGACACCCCCACCCCCCCAACAGCAAGTATTTGTTTGCTAGACTGATAAAAAATGTTTTTTTGGAGAAGGATAGAACACATCAGTTTTACATAAAAATTTCATTATATTACTGCATGTGTTGGGGAAAAAAAAAAATCTTACTCCTATTTACATTTAAGCCTGCTTTCTGTGAAGACAAGGCTTATACAAGCCTAAAACACACTTCTGACTATTCCTTAAGATAACAACTTTGGTCAAATTTGGCAGAAATAGATTTCCTACATGTTTAATGAGACTGGTTGATTGCATAGAGCTCCATTACTGTCCCTAGAAAAAGAGGGGCCCCTTTATCAGACATCAGACAATCTGCCTGGAAGAGACACAGTAGAACCAGGCTTCTCCAGGTCGATTGGCTTTTTAACTGGACATCAAGTCAATTTGATGAGACCATACAACTGTCTTTTAAAGTCTACAGCCATACAACAACAAATACAAATATTCTAATTATCAGTGCTGAACTAAGAATGTCTAATTGGTCAAAATGTCAGTACTATTAACCATCCCACCACTGGTGGGATCCATGGCACAAGTCCAGTGCAGAACCTGACTGGAAGTCACAGAAACTTTCATAATTTTCCTCTAAGGACTAGCTGAAATTTTGCTGCAAATTAAGCTGGCTGCTTGCTGCCTTATGCCACTGAGGAAACTAAAAAAAAAAAAGTGTTCCCATCTCTTCCATGACAGCCTCCCTCTTCAGCCTTCTCTCCTAGAAGAGCCAGAATGTCTGTTGATCTTCGCATTATCTTATTTCTTTGGTGTTTTCCCTTTGGTGCATCTCTAATCTGCCTACCTCTTTCTCAAAGTAAAGGGCCTGAGACTGGATGGTGTAGTCCTGCTGAGGCTTACTTCTATCCTGTGCACAACAGAAGTGAAATTCCCCTGCTCCCAATCATTGTCTTAACTCTTATTCATGTTGTAACCCATAATAGCTCCCCAAATCCTTTCCTCTTTAATTAATTTTTCTTTCTCTTTTGTGCAGTTTGACTTACTAATCAGCTATTGAAAGAAAGCTTCTTGACTTGAAGAGATATCTCTTACTATCTTCTTGAATTCTTACTGGCTCCTGTGCTTACAAGCTATTGTCATCTGCACATCTCAGTCTACTGAGTCATTACTGGAAGTGTTGACTAGATCTGAGCACTAAGACACTACTGTGGGACTGTTTAAAATGTTCCTGATTTTGACAAAACCATGCCAGCTGCTCACAATTTTCTTCTTACCATTTTTAAGACATTCCAAAGTTTGTTCTAATATTTTCAGTTATCCCACCTGCTTTTTAATTTTGCATCCATTTTTCCCCCCTTGTTCCCTTCTCAGGACACCTCCACCTGTGGCAGTTACCAAATGATTGCAAAGGAGTTCAGAGATCTCTGTTGCCATCTTAAGCAGTCTGGGGTGACTGCCATTTCAGAGCACTTTGTTACCATGAGGAGCAGATCTGCTCAAGAACTTCAGGCGTCCCAGTGGGCAGAGAAGGGTTTGCTGTGGAGCCCTCAATCCTTTCTGTAGGCACCAGAACTTCATTCTTTCTAGGGTTTCAAAGCATCACTCCCAAATTAAAATAAGAAACATTTTCTGAAAACACTCATTTGCTAGTGAATATGTAGAAAGGGTATTTCACCAAGCTGCTAAAGATCTATAGCTGATTCACTTAAGTTACTGCTGCTGCAGCAAGTGAGGAGTAGCTAATGTTATAAAGCTAACAGCTCTACAGAGGAGCTTTCACTTTGTTTTTCAGATTCATTAACAGTCTTCAGTAAACAACTGATACCATGACTAGTGACCTTTCAGGATTGATAAAGAAAATAAAAGCCTTATAAGACGTTATAAGACCCTTAATTACAGTATTTCAGTACTTCCCCTCAGTAGCATATTGCTGTGGGTTTTGGCAGGTAAAAATCCCGCAGTTTGGTAATGAAAGCAGCAGACAGATTTTACTCTGGTGTTTTGACTACAAGTAGCAGGATGTCACATGGGTATTTTTGCTAGATGTCCGAGCAAGCCAAATACCTTATTTTTTTCTTCAGCTGTAACCACTAGGCTACAGGCAATTTGGTGGCAGATAACAAACACATATTCAGTGGGACTCGGCAAGGAAGTTAGAGGGTGAGGCTTGCTTTCAGTCAGCTAAATTGAGAGGTATTCACAGAGATACCTGCATATACATACCCACACACATCCAGTGTCTTCACCTACATAGAGACCTACATGGAATATCATCATATACAAAACTAGTTTAAATACTTTAAGTGTTTTAAGGCCTCAACAGAGCTAAGTTACAGCAAACAAATATCTGATATTTGTCCAGAGAGAAGACTCTAAATACTGGTGAATCATTACATATATTAGTTTATAGAGGCTATCAGTGAGAAATAGCTCATTGCATAGGCACAGCTGACTAAATAAACATTTGAGCATCTGGACTTACCTGTGCTGGTTTGCCTATTGCTTTTGATAACTGCTGGGTGAGCTCCCCTGTGAAAGACTCTGGAACTTCATCCTTGCTTATATTTGTGTTAACAATGAACTTGGGCATCTTTGGATTGTCAGAGGATTTTCTTTCAGCTCACCTTATTCAGCTTTGTTTCTAACTTACCTGCAAGATGGCTTACCCCACTGTGCTAGTAAGCACCTCAGGAGCCTTTAAATAGTCAGTGATACCTTCCTCAGGTGTACCTGGAGGGGTGGGAGTGCCTTGGGAGAGATGTGGCTGCATGTGCCATCTGCAGGCTGCTAATGCAGAGAGCTTTTGCTATGCAATGTACAGCTTTCCTAGGAGGGAAAGCGGGCTTTTTGCACTCTGGAAATCAAAGCAACCAAAGTGACACTTCATATTTGGATACAGCCTGATTGTGAAAACCAGTGAAAAAGCAAGTGTTTCAGAGACTGTTTGAAAGTGGAAGAGTTATAATGTGCCTCTTTATGCAAGTCTTATAATTGTTTAAAAAAGTAGATGGATGCCTCAATTGTGAGGCCTGGAACTCTTTCTGTGGAATAGACCATAACAGAAAAACCCAGTAGCACATGTTGTGGAGACTTTCTCTGAACTGTAACTAAGTCATGACAAAGATGCCTTAAAATCGGGGTCTTGATTTTCCACTGTGATGAGAACTGGATTCTACATACTCAGAGGAGGCTTGTTTTCAACTTTCTCCTTTGTTGTGCAAATAGTTCCATAACAGTCAACAGGATCTCCTGACAGACAGGAAATCCACAGGCTTTCTAAAATGAGCGGGTTTTATCCAGAGTGGAGTATGTGGCAGAGCTGGGGTCAGTTCTCTTTGCTACCTACTAGACCCTTACATGAGAGGAGTGATTTAGAGGGGTCATGGCATTTGGTAGGGGCTGTTCACAGTGAGATGTGTGTGGGGAAAGCAGGTTGAAAATGCTGATGGGGATAAAATAAATGGTTTGTTAATCTCTCCGTATTAAAGGTGATGGGTGTCTTTATGCCCAGTAGTTTCTGTGAGATAAGGACTTTTCTACCCACTCCATTCCCCAGCTTGCGGAAAAGAGGGAGAGCTTTCTATAGCTTGCGCTAAATGCTTGTACCGCAATGGTGTAGTTTAAACAAATACTTTTAAATGGTGAAATTAACCTCCCTATGAACATGCTTAAGTTGATTGTGTGGCATATGTTGATTTTAAGTCAGTTCCTTCCCTGTAGCACCCTTGCTGTAAAAAGCCAGCAAATAAAAAGTCAGGAGATTAATTACTATGTGCCAGTCTTCATCTACAGCCCCTGTTAGTGGATTGTGTCTCCTGTATCCAAAGCATTCTGAAAATAATGAAAATCCTGAGAAAAAATCCAGAAATAAAGTCTGTTTGTACAAACAGAATTTTCAGGGTGTGTTTCCTATGTCAAAGCATTAAAAACAAACTCAAGTGACAGCTCCATCGTAAGGAGAGGAACTGCTGTTTGTAATATTGATGAATCTTTTCTTCAGTGATTAGTTGAAAGCAGGTGGCATGATCCAAAGCATTTAGTCACAAATCAAACTATAGTTGTTAGTGGTGACTTGGAAAAACTTAGACTGTATTTTCCAATGAACTTCACAACCTATTTTTTCTGCTGGGTACAATAATCACTAGTTATTCGCAGCTTGCTTACATAACAAGAAAAACATTTCCAAAACAAACTCTTTCTTCTCTGAAAACATCTGATGTAATTCCCAGAAGCTTATGTACCAGGTTGGAAATCAGATCCTTAGACACCACAGATGCTCTTGGGAGTGTGCTTTTTTTTATAGGAGCCATTTTACTACTTTTGCATACAATAATAACTCTGTTTGGCAGGTCCTCCCTGCCTAGAGTTACTAGGATGTTCTCCGCTGAGATTTCCATTACATCTCCAGAAGGATTGTTGTACAGTACAATTTCACTTTCAATATTTTTTTCCTGTTACCATGGCTGGAACCTTTTTTCCTAATTTACTGTGCTAAGTTTTGAACCCCTATCTGCTTGGGTCACCCTAAACCACGTATCTAGGTTTTCCTCTATCAGCCTGCTAGGCAAATATTTTAGACTTCTGTGTTTCCCCAGCCTCATGACTGATGATCATTTAGCCTTCTTAATCCTTCCTTCCTTGGTTTGTCTTCTTAAATTATTTCACTTGTTCCTTCATATTTCTGATACTCTTCTCCGAACTATTTGTCAGCAGTTTCCTGATTCTGAGGTGCTTAGAGCTAGTGAGGTCTTGTTTAGGAAAGCTCAATAACAAACTGTTCAGGTATCTCTGGCATTGGACAGGACTCCTGGGAACAAGAGAGAACAAATGAGGCCCAGGGTTGTGGGTCCAGGGCTGTGAGCAGAGCCTGTATGTATGTTCTTGTGGCAGGATTTGGGCCCTATGAACTGTTAATGAAATGTTTTAAAACTTCATAAGGTAGGCTAGCATAAAAGGGGTTTTGTTTTAGAAAAAATCTCGTTATATCCAGTAGATCTTAAAACTAAGTGATGAAATTTCCTGTGAAAATATTTAGATAACAGCAAGAAATAAAACTCTAGCATAATGACTTTTGTATCTGTATTCAAAAAAGAAAAAAGGAATAAGACACAGAAGAGCTTGCAGTCTGTTTTTAATGTTTCCTGTTTAGTTCTATTGCAACATTGTTTCCTGTCTTTTCTAAGAGATGCAAATTTCTCCTCTGAACATTCAGAGTTTGGTGCAGAACAACTGTTCCTTAGGAAGGTTATTTTCAATGACTGAGGTTTCTTTTTTTCCAAAATTCAGCTTGTTGAACTCTGCTTTTATTTCCATGATTGACTTTCCCTTGGTCTCAGGGAGATACAGGTAGATGAAAATTGCTGATAAAGCAAGGATTCCCAAAAAGATAAGGAAGCAGAAGGGTCCAAGGTTATCCTGCAAGCAGAAATGGGAGACACTGTAAGGAAAATGAGAATCTAATTTCTATTTCCCTACCCTTGGGTGCAAGTCTGTGTCTTAGTAATTAAAATGCAAAGGTGTGCTCTATACACAAACCAGGACGGGTATCAAACCAGGAGTTTCCACTGGCCACATTTGACCTGAGTCCAATTGCTGCTCCTCTGACAGGCCTGGGGGATTCCTGAGCAGGTTCGGTGTTTAGACAGAGCTCTAAGCTTTGCATGTCATTGCAATTTATTGCTATTATTTTGCTCCCTGTCAGCATTCAGAGGTGTATTAGCCTGGAGGGAGGCATCCAGTTAGAGTCACTTACAACAATCAATGGAAAAATCATCCCAAGTACAAACAGTCCCATCCAGTTGATGCAGCCAACAATCAGAAAGGCTGATGGTCTGAATGACTGGCTGAAGATTTCAACCATGATAGATATAGTGGCTCCAGCTGAAAAAGAAAAGCAAAACACAAACCAGGTGTACTTGTTTCCTTGCTCCTGTCAAAGATCCTCACAATGGCAGTGGTAGAAAATGGCAGACAGGCTGAATAGGTGGCCTGCTGGCAGGTGGCCTCTGCTATGAAGGTGAAAGACCTTGATTCCAGAAAGGGACTACCAGCTGTTAAATTAGGACTTCAGCTGTTAATTTAGGTTTCTCTTGTACATACTGGAATCCTTTTTCTGGTGCCAGTGGATCTATGCAGTTCCGTATTGCACTGGTAGCCATTGTTAGCGCAGTAATTTATAAAACCAACTCCTGTTTTGGTTCCTGTGGTCAGTTCCACCTGAAGCATGTTGGTAGACATAAAGCTTAACTTGTTAAGTTAATGAAGATGATTACTATAATATACCTGGCAATGCCCAGAATCCTGTTTTAGCTGAGTATTTTAAAAATGGTTCTGAAATTTCTGTCTCAAACCCTCTGGAGAAGATGATACTGTATTTTAAATTATTTAGGTCCTGTCATCAGCAATAAAATTCAAGGTGTCTGTATCCTTTTCCTGTCTCCCACTTGTACATATCTGCCCTTCCCTCTTTAATTTCCAGAACTTTTTACCATGGGACTAGTCTGTTCTTCCTCTGCCAGTTGTGCCACCAACCAATATGATACAAAAGTTCCTCCCAACATTGCCATTGATGTACTCACATGGTCCAATTCCATAGAAGATAACGAACAGGAAGATCAAGATAACACTGAAGTAATGCATCCAGAAAAACTGATGCTAAAAGTGAGAAACCAGTGATATCAGACCATTAGATAAATGACAGAATAGCAGAGCTCTGTATTTTTGGCCACTGACTCAAGTTTTTGTTCATATCCTGTGAGGCAAGACTGGAAAGGTGGGCTGATGCTGTGTAAGTAGCCAGAAGGCTGCCACCTCTTTACCTGCAGTGACAGGGTCATGGTAAGGAGCGCTAGCACAGAACACATCAGCGTGTATCCTCCCCATAGCAGCACCTTCCTCCCAAATCGGTCTATAAGGGTGCTCTGAAAAGCAAAAAACATGGGTCATAAATCCCAGTTCTCAAATGAAATAATTCCTCCCCTCTCCGTGTGTTCTTCACAGAAGACTTATCTAAATAATAGCCAGAAATCAATGTCATTTGAGAGTCTCTTAATTCCTAATGAATTTGATTAGCTTCTTCAAAGCTAATTCATTATTAATTAAACTGTGTTTATTAGTCAACCTAGGCTGTTGTTAGACAGTTCCCTTTCTTGCTGGCTGGTATATATCGAATTGTGCACACATACATACACACATCTAATCCAGAATATCAGAAAATTATTTTACAGAATAAAAATGAGTCTAAAGGCATACAGTCGTGCAAATAATTTGGGAAAAGAGCTGCCTTTTATCCTGCACGTGGTTCTGCAGAAGCAGGAAGATGTGTCTTAGGTTATGCAAATCTTCCCCGAGCCCGGTTACAAGTAAGGAAAAGTACAATTGTTGACTACATTAAATTTTTCCTTCAAACTCAAGCCTGAAAAGACTTACACACAGTATAGAGGATAAGCATTCACACAACCCAACTCCCAGGGACACGTATGGGATAAGGTATTCTTCAAACCTGGCTGTGTGGAATACTTCAAAAGAATAGAAGTATATCTGAAAAATGCAGAGAGGAAATGCACCTGTGAAAAAAGTGTTGCAATTGTGATGCAATTCTAAGCTGGTTTAACAGCCAGTAACTTAGAGGGGTTTGTAACACTGCCTAGAGTTGTCTCTTGTTTTGGGGATAAAGAGAACACTCAACTGCATTGATTCCACAGAGCTGCAAGGTGGTCATGACAGTCATCAAGATGTAAAGTTGCCAGCGCAAAGACCGCTCTTTTATTACTTCGAGGACACGCAAGGTTTTCGTGCTTGTCATTGCAACCTTCTCCTTCATAATGTCATCAATTTCTGCTTGATGGTCTCCTTCCCCCCAGAGCTTCCTGATGGCTGTTGGAGAGAAAGAGGGGAGTGGATTATTCTACCGGTATAGCTCCATCATGAGTGGTTACGTTAAACCCTTTAGTCTGCCTGTCCATTGGCATAGGTGTTAGTGTTGGTGCTGTCTGCTTCTGCCATCTGGTTGGGTCTGGGGCAGCAGGCAAATGGAAGAATTTTGTTTCTCTGGTTGTCAGCATAGCATATCTTTCTAATGTTGAGTTGACTTAACTGTAAACAGTAAACATTTAAGTACATTTTATTTAATAAAAAAAGAACTGCCTAAACCATTTCCTTTAAAGAAATAAAGTAGTTCCCAACAAAGTGGGAAATGTTACACATGCTAATATATATATCTATCTTTCTTGTCTTAACTGATTAAATGAGACTGAGTGAGGCCCCAGGTTATTACAGATGTATTGCCGTAGGTACCTCAACTGTTTTATTTAGAACTGCCTCTGCTATTACTCCGTGGCACTGCACTGTGCTGCACAGCTCTGCCCTGCTTTCTTGTCTCCTACAAAGGCTGTCACTCTAACATATCAAATGAAGTATGTGAGGAAAGTAGGCACTCTACCTTTCCTGCAGGCTTCCTCATTACCCTTCTGTATCAGGAGGTAGGATGGTGATTCAGGGAAAAATGGGAGGGTAACCAGTTGAACCAATGCTGAAAGTCCACTAGATGCTAACAACCATGGCCACAAAGCTTCGCTTCCTAAAATCTCCCTGGAAAGTGTATGTGAAACAAAATTATGTTGAAATAATGGAATGAATGTTCAGAAAGTTTTTCTGAGTGATGAGGATTGCTCAAATTCCATTCAAGTATGCAGTGGAGCAAACACTTGAATTGATAATTCAGCAAATTTCACAAATTTGGCTATTTTCATTTCTGACAACTTTAAAGAAATTATTTGGCATTTTGAAAAACTTTCTAAATATCATTAGGATCCAATATACTGTCTTAGAGAGCTGATGAGGCTGATTTGACCACTGTTTGACCACAGGACCAAAACATCTTGCTAAGACTGTTCATGTAAGTGTAGTAAATTTTGAAGGGGAAGTTGCCTGGTAGAAAGGGTGTGGAAATAAGAAGAAATCAGATTATGAGTAATTAATTTTGATTTCTCCTGTATTTAAAACTATATGTTTGCCTCAAAAATGATAAAAACTTTTCTTCTGGCATAGGCTAAGGTCTGTTTTGGGGAAGATGAAAGGGTTTCTCAGTCACTGACTAGGTGAGAGGGTAAGGTTATAGAAAGATTTCTACTACTTTTAGTGTAACCTGATAGAAAGATTGGAATATTTACCGTAGTCCAATAACTTGTCCTGTGAGTTTTCCCAGTGTCAGAAAAACAGAAACTGTGGAGTTGGTAAATCCACGCAGCTTCTTGGGTGAAATCTCTCCTACATACTGAGGATGTATATTGAGAGAAAATCCTTTAACATAGAAGAGGATAAATGACTGTTAAAATACTGAGAAAAGCTTAACTTTCTGACTCCATCCTCTCTTACATTCTTTCCATTCGCTCTGGGATTTGGATTAAAATTTCTGGCGAAAGGGGTGATGTCGTTCACTTTTATTAAGTGTCTGGTATATATGCTTTAAAAATCATTCTTCAAGAATGGCAATACCTGTAGAGACAATCCTGGGACAGCAAGGATGCTTGCTCTCCACAGTGGCATGAGCACATACCTGTACCAATGCCATAGAGGAAGCGTCCGACCAGAATCATCTCGAACGATTTGGCTGTTTTACTGAAGGCCATGAAAAGTGCAGCTATCAGCATGATCAGGTTGGTGCCCATTTGGCACTTTTTTCTGAAAAAAAAAAGCCCATGAGAATTTAGTGTGAAATTAGAATGTCTTGTACTCTTTTGACTAATCTTGCTGTGACAGGAAGCATGGTACAGTAATTCCTGCTGTTTTGAGGCATGGCTGAAATAATTTTGACTTTGGATAGTCAAAGTGATTCTTTAAAATTTCAGGATCCTTTAGATTTGAATTCATTAATATTTCTTAGCTTAGAATTTAAACAGTTGGAACACTTCATCAGCATTTCCACAGTACGAGTGGGGAAAGAGCTCAAAGAACTTGCCCAGGTTGTCACCAAGATTTTTAAATGGCTAGAACTCCTCATAAAATGTCAGGTTGTTCCCCAGAAATAATCTGAGTCCATGGCTCCCACTCTAGAATGGCTCGTATTTAAGACACTCTTGGCTAAATGGATATGATCTGAGATGGCAGAAAGAGTTCTGAGAGGCGTATTTCAAAGACACTCTGTGTGAATCGTGGGCTGGTATGTTCACAACCCTGATGTCTCAGGCTCAAATCAAAGTCTTTTGCACTCAGTTGTTTTGCTGTGATGCTTGCTAGACAAGAGTCCTCTTGCACACATTAAGGATTAACAGAGATCCTCTATTTAGAAGGCTGTGATTCAGCAACTAGGTTATCACGTGTTAAATAACCCATGGGAGAAGTGTGTGATCTTGTTTCCAGTCTTGGGAGACCCTCTGAATGTGGGATGAGGCAGTGTCCCACAAGAAATTTCTTGGGGGCACTTACCTGATAGGAAAGAACACAATTGCAGGCAGGCTAAGATGGTTTGTTGAGACCCATATGAGGGGCCTCTGGATCAGTGGGTTGTGGAGCAGATCTTTAAGTGCGTCACACCAAGTAGATATGTTTGCCAATTTCTCTGCAAATGAAATTAGTGGTGTTACACACAAGGCACTGAGAACAGACCAGACGGGTGAGGAATCCCTTCTCCATCCAGTGGGAAAGACAGTTTGGAACTGACTTTCAGTAAAAAGGATTGCTAAGAACAGAGATGTCTCTTGGATAATTTGTTTGGCACTGATTGTATCTTTACAGCATAGTTACAGGTGATTTATTCTTTTCTATTCTGTTCACATTTTCATTAGATTAGATCTGAATATCTAATATAACGTCATCACCCCAGAATGAGTGTATTTAAATGGAAATCTGGCTCTTCTTTGACACTTAAGGATATCTTCCACACAGTGCCTTCCAGGTGGTAACTGCATATAATGTGTTACAACAAGACACGCAGCTCCTTTTTTGAGGTTGTAGAGCTTGGGAGATCTTTATGAGAGTCATAGGCGATCTTGAAGAGAACACGAGGCAGGTACACTATCCTGCTACTGCCAGAGGCATTGATCCAGTGATGTGATGATGAATGCATCCTTTACAGAAATACAGTTCACTGGGGAGAGCAGATAAACAAGATAAAAGACTGTTTGCTACTTGAAAGAGGTGGATGTGCTAGCAAACCAAATCAGTTTAGTCTTCAATCAGACCCCTTCAACCAAGAAGAGGTTTATTTATTCACCTTGGTATTTCCCTGTACTCTCTGACTATTGAGCTGTTACAAGAAACACTTACTTCCTGTATTTTGTAGTCAGGTAGCCACAGCAGAGGCTCCCCAGGAATCCTCCTATCCCATAAACAGACACAATGAAGGACCACAACAGCATGATTGTCTCAGGATGGAGGGGAGAGCCGTGTCGCTCTATCCAGGTTTCATTAATAAACTTCCTGATGTGCTGAAAAATAAAATGAGATTTGACTGGACAATGGGTATAAGATCCCTTCGTATTATTTGGCTGTTGTACTTCAGATCTAGCCTGTGGTTTTAATATTAGACTTCTTTTGAGACTAACTTTCTTAGTAAAACAAGTCAGCTGAGATCACATTGCAAAACCTTCACGTTTGTACTGGTCGGTAAGCCTCCTGAGGCAGCATGCTGGAAGCACATTTTCTGCCTTCCTTTGGAGGCTTGTACACTATGTGGTAACAATTTATTTAAAACAGAAAGTACCATCCTGTTCTTTAAAGGAGAAGTACTCTACAGAGCTGATGTAACTGTTAGCCCAAGAAAAGGCATAGATGTATCAGCTGAATGCTCAGTATATTTGAAATCTATGCAGGAATGGCAAGCTCAGGCTCTACTTTTTGTGTTTCCAACCTCAGGGAGATGGCTACTTACCACAGAAGGATAGTTGATGACAGAAATATGGAATCCATATGGGAAACTACCACCAATTCCCAGCACTAAGATCATTTGAAATAGTCCCTGGAACTGAACCTGTAAAGCAAAAATAAAATGCTCCATCAGCTTCTCATTAATCTAGTTTTGTGCAGGACCAGAGCCTTTGTAGCCACACTTGTCCTTCCCCTATGGAAACCTGCATTGTCCACTTCAAATCCTCTTGGATTTAAACATTTTTCCAAAATCCCTCTAACCTACTGCCAAAGTACAATCATCAGCCACAGTGCCATAGCAAGACTAAGTGCTAGTATAAGTGTGATAATCCACTACTTTTTGCTTGCGAGAAGGAGGAGTTTTAAAAGATGTTCCCGATAGTACAGTTCTCACTGTATGCCTGCAATATCTGACAGGTTGGCTGGATAAAGGTGTCAAATCCTGGATGTGGGGAAGACGGAAGCAGTTTCCTTGTCTGCAATCTGCAGTAGCCTATGTACATCAAACCATAAAATTATGCCACAAAAGTACAGCATTAAAAATCAACAACATTTTATTGTACTCTCTGCTTTCAATTCTGATTGTGTCGTATCTTCAAGCATAATAAAGAAAAGATCCTTTTAACATTCAACTTTTTCAGAAAGTCATGGACTACAAAGAGAAGATAATAATTTGGAAAAGCCACTGTAATTGCATTAAAACAAAAATCTTCCTGAATTTGATTTGGGATATAATTTATCCATTCTCAACATTTTATTTTTTCTACTTATTTAACCATGAAAGTATGTGCTTGCATATTGAAGGGCTTGGCATCTTCCAGGCTAGGGAGATACTGTCTGTCTGTAATTTCCTTGGTCAAGGATTAGGGATTGAGATACACTGGCTGCTTTGATGAATGAAATAATTTTAACTGTAAATAAGGAAAAACAGAACATATAACTACTCAGACCTTTTTGAGGTATGTGATACCACTGGTCACCCGTACTGTTTCCAAGTGCCTGCAAGGCTAGATGAGCTATCCTCAAACAGCTTAGACTGTACCTAGCAGACCAAACCTAGGATAATTGTGATTTTAGCCCCATCAGGATCTGTTCAGGGTCCCTTGGGGTTTAACTGCTTCTCCCTTTTTATCCAGTACATCACAGGCCAGGCCAGACACATCTGTGTGTGAAAAGAACACACCATCTCTGTGTTCTTTTCATGTCAGACATGAACTTCATGAGCTCACAGCTTTTTGGAGATCAGTGCCTGGATGAAGAGAAGCTGGTAGAAAATGCAATCAGGCAGGAACAAAGTAATGCAAGTGTGAATAATGCTGGACTGGGAGATACTTAGAACACTCTTTTTTATTGTTCTTAGGTCCATCCTTCAAGAGCTTGTTACTTAATTAGTCCACAGCTGGATTTCCTAAGTTATCACATGACAAGAACCAAGAAGCTGTGGACCAGAAGACTCTAAATTTCCTTAAAAATCCTGTCTCAAATTCAATGGATTTGCTAATTGGCAAAAGCATTCAAACAAATTAAGAACTCACCTTCTCACTCTTCCTTTTTTTTTGCAATAGACTTACAAATTAACAATTTTAATACTTAAAAAGGAAAGCAAAATAGCTTCTTGCTGGCAGTTGAGAAATGGAGCAAGAAATACTTATCACTTCTTCCCTGTTTAAGACTATGGAAGCTCTTGAGGGATAATACTAATTATCTTTGGATGAAATGAGGAAAGTAATTTATTTTAAAGCTTATGTCATGAATTTCTTAGCCTTTTGCAGTACAGTTAATCGATTCATTACTTTGGGAAGTAATTAGAGTGCTTAATAATTAGTATTGTTTTCAGTAATTCAGAAGACAAAAATACAATAGCATTGTCAGTGGTGGAACTGCCAAGACTTTTGTTAGATTTTATTTTATTTTATTTTTATTTTATTTTATTTTATTTTATTGCATGGAAAAGACTATGCAACATGATTTTCATGGCCCCAAGCCCCATTGCCCTTGGTGACGTTTAAATGTAGAAGAGAAAGATGGTCTCTGTCCCAAAAGAGCTTACAATCTTTAAGGACTCTGGATCTTTAGTATTATGTTAGCTTTGTCATTTATAAGTCAGAGCCCTGAGAAAAAGTGACCAGGTACTCACCAGGTCAGAGAAGAAGGTAGCCATCTCCTATCAAAGAGCCGGTTCCTGTTGCTTACTGGCTAATACCTGCCAAAAGAACAAAATGCTCGCATTATGCAATAGCAGTGTCACTGAACTAGTTCCATGTTATTGAAGTTAAATTTTACTTCAAAGGTTTTTGAGTTAATTACACATATTTCAGCTGTTGTACAAAGTTTAGAATTGTTGGATTAAATATTTCAACTAATGGTTGTGTCTAGCCCAAGTAAACAAGATGGTCTCCCTTGCGGGGAACCTGTATACTTCATTAACTCTGTCTTGTGCTAGGGGGATAGGGAGCTGAGACATCGATTTTAAACATTATTCCAATAATCATAACTCGCTTAGTTTTCAGTATAAGCTGAGAAACATAAAGACAAAGTTATCTGCTGGGAATCTTAGATGGGGCTTGGACAGTGAACTATAGGACTTTGACATATAATAGGAAAGAGCTATTCTCTCTTCATGTGATGGCAACTGGAGCACATCGTAACTTAATCATTACTTAAAGGAATTGAAATGTTCCGTAATTTTGGAATGGGGTATAAACTTAACTATTCTGCAGTGGCACACCAGATTTGACCAGCTGAATATTTAATAGTAGCTGGTTTCCCTTTGCTGGGAGAGGAAGATTCAATGTCATGCACAGTTTTGTCTGGCATTTGCCGTTAGTATATTTATTTTTGTGTCTGTGAGAAAAAAAGATTGCTTTGAAACTGTCCTGTAACCTCCATAGCTGGAGTGCTGTCTCTTCCTTCAGACAGAAAATTCTCAGGCTTTAACTTCATTTATTTCATAGTTAAGAGGGTTTTGTATGTATTAAGTTGGTAAATGGCTTAAATTTGCCATGTATGCTTCAGTTAAAGAAGGTGAGGATGAAGAAATCATAACGGGCTTATTGGATGCAAGTAGTCATATTTACTAGAAAATATATCACATGCAAAGAATATTCACAGAATCTCTAGCTAATGTCTGAAATGTAGCATGTGGCGCCACCCGGCCATTTCTCCCATCCTTATGTGGTCCTCATGATGAAATGTACTTTGTTGTTCATGTGTGCTGAGAGTTCATGATGGTTTTTTTTTCCAGATTAGGTTCTCCAGCAGACAAGCTGTTGTTAGGGCACAGGCGAGACTGTCCCTTTGATGCTAAGAATTAATTTCCTTTTCTGTAAAGTTGTACAAAGTTGAAATAACATAATATGCATCTGACAAAGGAAAGAAATACCATGCTAGCTGCTAGTATTTGCCTTGCTTAGATGATATTGGGGGAAGACACAAGCAGGCAATAATATGTAGCTACCAGCGTGGGGCATTCCTTCTCAAATGCAGCCTGTTGCACATGTTTTCTCATGTTCTGCTTCACCCACTTCTACTTAGTATACTTTATACATATTGTAACTTTTACTCCTTGGTCTTGTACCTCAATTTAGGATTCCTACTTTTGGTAGGTTAAGAGTCTTCCTCCTCTAATGTCCTTAATGCATAATGTCTTTTCCATTTATGTTGATTAGTTACGGCACTGCTTCTGTGCTCTTACTACTTACACTGTGCTGCAGCTCCCTTTATTAGATGTGCAGTTTCATAATTAATGCTAACAACTAGTTAGCAGATATCTTACAGATATCCTTTAGTCATAATTGTGATCAGGACAGTAAATCTCACAGCATCAGGTCATTTAGTCATTTATCTTGCAATTTTACAGTCACGTGTGACACACATATGCCAAGCTGTGCTAAGCCTTCCTTAATACAGGTCAACTAGACCAGATCTATGTTTTTTGTGTATAGCTGACAGCAGTTCACTGATCCAGTTTTTAAGTGTTTGTTTCTGCCTCAGTTGTAGTCAGTATTTGAGACATATCTTACCTATCAGCTCATGTCTCTGGAAGAAAATGTATATGTAGTGTTCCTGAAACTTCTGAATGACTGTCCTCTTTGTCACTTCCCATGTGTATTTGAACCATACCTTTTTGCTGTTTTGTCCCTTGACCAGACTGTTACCAGAATACAGCTCTTGCTCCACTGAGCACAGGCGAAGGTTGACCTGTGCTCCAAATAGCTGTTCCGCTTCGTTGTCACATTAAGGTTCCATAGGGCATCCGCTCGCTTCCTGGTGAGGATCTCATGGGAAAGGCTTTCCTAATAACATCTAATGAATAACTGAAATCAGAGAAGTGGCTCACTAGAGAGTCACTCCAGCAATGCTACATGATGCCACTCTGCTTACGTTTCCAAAGACTTTGGGTATTGTTGTAATGGAATGAAGAATGTTCTCAGAATGACTGGTTAGGAAAAGAGAATTCTGTTTTGCAAAAAGTTGAGATTTCTTTTCTATATTGGTAGTTGTCTCCAAATGACTGGTCGTTTTAAATCACATTGCTATATATATATATGGAACACTACAAAATTATTGAGCTTTTCTGACTTCAAGGACACTTCATGTTTCATAGATTACCTTTTAGTGAGAAGTCTTAAGTGTCCCTCAATGCTAAAGACAGGAATAATGAAAAATGCTAGTCATGGAAGGGTATGCGCACCGATAACATTTTTTCTAGTCAGCTGTCTGTAAGGAAGATCCTGATGTTGGGAAAGAAACATTTGTGGAGGCCAGAAGTTTTATTACAAGGCAATCTGACATTTTTATTATGTTTCACATTTCCAAATAAAAATAAGCAGCACTTAAGATGAACAATTGAATTCATATTTTGAATAGCCTTATTTGAGTTGAAGTAAACGTGCCAGTCAAAGCAATATCAGAGATAAAAACCACTTATTTTACTGTGCAAGTCTAGACTTTAGATTTTAATTTGTATAGTGTGCTCCACTGCGAGCCTTAGCTTTTTTCATGTTCTTGTTAATAGTATTGCTTTGCTACTAGGACTGTGTGAGCCTCTCATTAATAGAGGGAAATGTGCAGAAAATTAGACACTTTCTAAAGAAAAGTCAAGTCCCATGAGTTTGCATATTTCAAAAAAAGTTTCTGGTGAAATTAATCCCTGTGGTACTTTCCAAGATCACGCTATCCTATAAGGCTCACAAACTCTTTTTACCTTTAACTATGTATAGCAGGAAGAAGAATTGGGAACTCCATATCAGATTGCCTTGGAGATCATTGTTTGAAAGCCTGCAGTATGTGAACTCAAGCACAGATGTTGATTATAGAGCAGTGTAGAAAATTATACTGCATCCATTCCTACAACAGAGATCATTGGGAATGGTATATCACACTAAATCTGGAAGTTAGAAAACTTGCATATGATATGTTTTAACATATTCTCTCACTTTGTTTCCTTATCTTTGTGCACAGTACATGCTTGTAAAAATTGGCAAAACTCCTATGACAGACTGTAAATTAAACCATAAATTGTTGTTGGAAATGCTTAAATGAATGCCTTAGAAGTTCCTTACGTTAGAATTACATTTCCCACTTTTAGTCTAAATGAGTCTGACAAAATATTCAAGGCATAAAGTATTTACAGTCATCTCTACAGCTGTGAATCAGTATCAGTATCTACACTTGCAGTGAACAGTAACTGAAGAGTCTGTACTGATTGCACATCCCTGAACTATGAGGATATGTGATCACATCTTAGTCATGATAGAGAAATACACTCTATGCAGGAGCTCTTCACGTATCCAAGAGCTGGAGGACATGACTGAGCTTTTGCTGACAGTATGCTCCGCATACAGCAAGGTACTGTACAGATGTTTTTAGGAAAAACTGTAAAGCAACAGGTATTCTGTTACAGCCAGGAGTTCCAGTCTGGGGTGGTTCTTCTGGGGTAAACTGGGTCCACGTAGCCAAAAGTCACACAAAGGAAAGTAGCAGCTAAATTGCTATGGGATTCATAGCCCATGAGATGTCTGAGGGAACTCTGATCCTGGAAGAGTAGCTACAGACTTGAGATGATGACGGTGATGGGCAAGATAGCACAGACTATCTAAAAGTACTCTAGGTCCTTGTATTTTATGGTGACTGGATTCCACCCATGAGTCCTTGTTGTAGTAGTCAGTTTAGCTTTAGTATCAAGGCTTGCTGAAGTCTTAGGCCACAAGAACTTTCACCTAGATCCACTGACCGTGCACTGAACTTTTACTTGGCTACATGAAGGAAGGCCCCTGAAACTGGTGCAAACCAGAAAGATAAGGAGGTTTCAACCTTAGCAGAAGCTGCAATCTTAGAGATAAGAGAAGAATTGGCCCACCTAGAGACAAGGAAAGAGCCCAATGAAGAATGGGAAGACCCCAGACCCAAATACTACTATTGGTCCAAACTGTCTCCTGAGGGGAGGGGAATTTAGATTGTAAGGGTATAATTAAGCAGGGATTTATTTGTTCTGGGTCCCTCTCCGGAGGCACCCAGCTCGAGCTGTTTTCACTGCTGTACCAATAAATTCATCTGGCATACGTCATATTGGAGGCTCTGCTGCGGGAAACCTCAGGTTGAGCCAGAGGGGAGAGGAAGCGCCCGAGAGTGAGTGTGTGTGTGAGCAAAGAGTCGAAAAGGGGCACCCATCAGCTCAGTGGAGCTGCCTGCTGTGAAGGGATTCTGGTCCTAGCAGTTAAAGTCTCGGGTGGTGTGTGTGCAATTCCCTGAATGGTGTGTGAATGCTGGGCAGCGGCTTCTCCTTTAACATCCTTTAGCTGTATTGCCACTGAAAGACACTGTTCCTTGAGAACAGCTGCATATGAAATTTTTCTCCATACTTTATCATGAACAAGTTGGAGCTTAGAATCAAATGGCTGATTTTTTTAGCAAAAAATTAAATTTCAGTCAAACCAAGGAGGGCTGCTGACGTGGAAAACTTCAATCCAAGTCACTTTGTCCTCCACCTAAAAGAATACGTGGGCGTCTCACAGCTCTTGTGAGATGAGGCTTCCTAGACACATAGCCTCGCTTGCTCGTGCACTATGCAGCCATACCATGCTTTGGGTTACACATACAGACCCTGCGGTGCATGTTGGCGGTCTGGCCTGCTGTGGACTATGAAAAGGGATCCTTCCTCACCCAGAGAGTCAGGCTCTCTCTTGCCTCCAGCAGGAGGCAGCTGTCAGCCAGATGGCCTTCGATTTCTTCTTCTTTACCTTTCTCTGGTCTCTCCAGCTTCAGCCGCAGCAGCTTCTGCCCACAGCAAGTGCTCCACCCATCCCTTTTTGCCCCCGCGCTGCAAGGAGAGCAAGGCCAGGCAGAGACAACTCATGCAAGCTGAGGCAGGTGCAGTCAACGGCATCCCCAGGGGAGGAACAGACAACCATGTCCTCAGCGCGGCCTCTGGGAGAGGGGAAGAAGAAGAAGAAGCCACCGTTATTACCATCGATCGCCCCTGGCTGAAGCCACTCGTCTGTACGGGCTTCTGGAGATGCTGCTCTTTCCCCACACTGCTAATGGCACCTGCGTTAAGGGAGAATCCAGCGCATTTGAAGGCCAGTTTGTGGCCTCCACGACAGGGTTTGGGGGCAGCCTGGGGGCAGCTACGGGACAGGCTTCAGGGGAGGTGCTGGAGCTGCGGGCAGCCGAACGGGCAGCCGAACGGGGTGAGCGGGGCCGGGGGAGGCTCAGGGGGAGCTCTGGCAAGCTGGGGAGGCGCCTGGAGTCTGCGCCTGGGGGGTGTCCTCCTTCTTCCCCTCTTCCCTTCTATCAGCTCTTGGGTAACTCCCTGGGGCTGCCCTGACCCAGCTCGCCTCCAGCGGACCAGGAGCCTGTTGCAGCGGGCAGTTTGAAGCTTCCCATCCCACCACCCCCGGGCGGCCAGCTCCGCACCCGCCAAAGGGGCTCGCCCGCCTCACCGGTGGTCCTAGCCCTCACCCAGCACAACTGGAACGGCGCCCGGCACACCGCCATACCGCGGCAGCAACGGAGGCGGCGGCAGCGCCGCTGCGCACCTGTGCGGTGCCGGCCCTGCGGTACCGCGCTTCGGCCACCAGGCGGCAGCAGCGGCAGCAGCAGCGAGCACCTGGCGGGCGGACGGCGCTTTGCGCGCCGAGCGCCCGACGACAGCGCGCACGTGCGGCGGCAGCGGCGTTTCCTTACCAGAAGGCAGCAACGAGCACGGCGGCACCGCCCCGCGGGCACCGCAGTACCGCATTGCTGGTACCGGAGGACGGCACCGCGCATGCGCGGCTCCTGAGCGGCACTACCGACTTTTGGTCGCCGGGCGGCAGCAGCGAGAGCGATATGACGCGTGCCACCGCGCATGCGCGACTCCCGAGCGGCAGTACCGGCTTTTGGTCACCGGGCGGCGGCAGCAGCGAGCGCGGCAAAGCACGCCACCGCGCATGCGCGGCTCCCGAGCTGCAGTACCGGCCTCTGGTCGCCGGGCAGCAGCATCACCTAATTATTATTTTCCGAGAAATGACCGATACCTCAGCCCAGTTCATACCATCCCAAGACAGTACCTACTTACTGTGGTGCAGGGCCTGCATTTCTCCACCCTGGTCCCACGCACAGCCCTGGCAGTGATATTCATCGCCTCTCTACCAAAAAGCACCCAAGTGGCTCGAGCAGTTCAGTCCTTTGCGTTTGACTGCTTTAAAAGCCCAGTGGCTATTTCTGTCCGTGCCTCTCACCCCATTCCCTAGGGAGGAGAAGCACAGGGAACCTGTGGAACAGTTTTGTTGTTTTTTTTTTTTTTCCCCAGGGATTGCTGCATCGGTCTGCATGTGGCACCAGGGTTGTGGGACTGACAGCAGCCAGACAATTTGGGACTGACAAATCTGCTGGAGAGAGGTTTAAAAAAAACCCCAAAACAATAAGGCAACACAGATGGCATCGTGAAGGCAGGTGAGAAGAGACTGAAAGCTGCTTTGTGGAGGGGGCAGCTGTGTTTATCAGGAAACAGCACATCCGAGTAGACCAGATGCAAGTGGCTGATCTGCAACTGAGGGATACGCTGGTGATCTGTGGGCTTTGTTGTGTTGTTGCACCTTTCCTCACCTCTGTGCTATCAGTGTTCTGCTCTCCTAATCCTGCATGCACACAAGGCTTCCTGTGCAGGGCTTGTCACTTAGCTAAGAGGCACTGCACAATGTTACTTACCCCCCTGCGCTCCAGCGTGCAAAGTAATTAAGCAGGGAAAGCAAAGAGGCATGTTGGTATATTAGATGTCCTCAGCAGATGACCACAGAGCCCTGGAGGTTCCATCTTTGCTCTGTACAGCGGCATAGCTCCTGCCAGCAAGCGTTGCAGTCACACTTCGCTGCCTGCAACACCCAGTACTTGGTAGGCTGGATG
This sequence comes from Ciconia boyciana, assembly GCF_034638445.1. Classification (NCBI taxonomy): domain Eukaryota; kingdom Metazoa; phylum Chordata; class Aves; order Ciconiiformes; family Ciconiidae; genus Ciconia; species Ciconia boyciana. The sequence continues at coordinate 6,061,085 of NC_132948.1, forward strand.
GGCTGTTCTGCCCACGTGTCAGGTGAGCAGCTCAGTTTCTTTGGCTGCCTCATTTGCCTCCTTAAAACAATAACTTCAACACTCAGTTTCTTTAATTCAGACCCCTCTAAATAGCTCCTAGCCTGCAAGCCATTTTCAGCTAGCAACACAGCTGAAACACAGTGCTGGTAGAAATCGAGCTGTCATCTTGCTTTGATGTTAAAAGGCTTTTGTAACTTGAACCCCTAATAGTTTTGGCATCAAGACTGCAAGGCAAGAAATATGCCTCTACTTGAACAAGCCAGACACCTGCCAGATAGCTGTGCACAGTGATACATGGCTGCCTGGGACTGACACCTTCTTCTGCTAAAACCAGAGCACAGTTCCCTAGTCAAGAGCCACGGGCAGTGCAGAACGTACCTCAGCTGCCCCTGCACCAGGACCCCAGGAACAGCATCTTAGTCTGACTGGAGCGTGCAGCATCCTGTTGTCATCCCAGCTCCTTGCCCTTGAGAAAGTGGCTGCCTGTAGCAGCGGCAGAACCGCTGCTGCCCAAAGGAGAAAGGAATGTCTTGGTGTAAAGCTCTGCAGGCTGCCTGTGTCCCATGCAGAGTTGATGACCTTGGTAGCCTACACACAGGGCCAAGCTAACAGCCTGAGGAGGAGTCACAGGGTGTAGCAGTTTCTGCAACAACTGTACTTTCCAGCCTAGCTGGACAGAGTAAGAGGCAAGAGAAAGGGGCCTGCTGGGTGCCTTGAGAGGCAGAATTGCTGTTGATTGTGCCGTGGATGTTTTGCTCTGTTTTTGGCAGAGTTACTTCCCAGAGGTTGGGAGACAGGTATGTTTGCACAGCATGAGTACCGCTGCTTACAGAGCAAAAGGCACTACAAAGCAGCAGTGAAGAACAAGGATGGCCTATCAAGATAGTAGGAGTAACATGGAGAGCCTAAAGCATTAGGCAGGCAGGGCTTGCAGCCAACCTTGTGTTGTGGTTTAACCCCAGCCGGCAACTAAGCACCACACAACTGCTCAATCACTGCCTCCCGTCCCCCCCAGTGGGATGGGGGAGAGATCGGACGACTAAAAGTGAGAATACTCACGGGTTGAGATAAACAGTTCAACAACCACAATCAGCAGTAAGGAAAAGAGGAAAACAAAAAAACAAAGAGAGAAAAATAAAACCCAAGAAAGACAAGTGATACAAATGAAAACAGTTGTTCACCACCAACCAACCAATACCCAGCCTGTCCCCCAGCAGTGGCCCCCCTGCCAACCTCCCCCTACTTTTATTACTGAACATGATATCATAAGTTCCAGAATATCCCTTTGGTCAGTCGGGGTCAGCTGTCCCAGCTGTGTCCCCCCCAGCCCACTCGCTGGTGGGGTGGTGTGAGGAGCAGAAAAGGCCTTGACTGTGTGCAAGCACTGCTCAGCAATAGCCAACACACCCTGTGTTACCAACACTGTTTCCAGCACAAATCCAAAACCTAGGAGGAGGGAGAGTGGGGTGGGAGTGGGGTGCAGGGAAGGGGGGTGTCAGAGTTTGGGTGGGGGCAATGGGCAGCTGGAGGTTGCAGGCAGCACCCTGGGGGTCCAGAACCAGAGGGGTTATGGGGGGGCAGTGCCAAATATGGGGGGGTGGAGCAGGGCTGGAGGGGGAGAAGGGGCACGAGATAGGAGAGCAGGGGATGCAGGGGGCATGCCACAGGGAAAAAAGCTCACATGGGGGAAAACCGCACGCAGGGGGACATTTTGGTGGACAGCATTTGACAGAGAAGGACAGGGGGAAGGAGATGGACACAAACTGGGGGGACAGACATGGAGTATGGACAAGGTGCATGGGGGGACATGTGTGGGGATGACCTACACCAGGGGCTCCACCCAGGGTAACCCACCACGATGCCCCTCAAACTGCCAGCATTTCTCCCCAAATTGGGGTTTGGTTTTTTGTGTTTGGTGGTTTGTTTTTTTTTTTTTTTCTTTTCCATAATATAAAAATTGGGGTTTTTTGCTTTTCCAAAGTGTTCAGTTCTGTTTTTTTTTTCAGCACTTTTCCACAACATAAAAATGTGTGATTTTTACTTTTGTGCATAAAAATAGATTTCTTTTTTTGCTTTCCAGCTGCACAAATCCAGGTGGATTTGGCTTTCCCCAGAGCCCCAAATTGTTTTTTTCCCCAAAAAAATTTGTGTTCTCCCTCCTCCCCCCCCTTTGCAGACCCAGAATGAGGGGTTTTGTTAAAATTTGTTTCTGGATAAACAGCTTCTGCTCTGCATGTGCAGCCCCCGCAGGGGAAATTCCCTGTTCAGGGGAATTGGCCCCAAATCAGGATGGAAAAGGAGGAAAAGAAGAAGGGGGAAGGGGCAGCTTTTAAAGTGCTTTTATATCTTCAATAGAGATTAGAGGGGGGAGGTGTCAAGTTTTAAAATCTGTTTAGATTTTAAACATCTGTTTAGACTAGCTATCTGTTTAGACTTATGTATTTTGACACTTTAAATATCTTTAGACTTCTCTATTTAGACTTAGATATATACTTACAATTATATCTATTTACTTAGTTATCTATTGACACATATATAATCTCTATTTAGATTACATATCTACTTGGACTTACTATGTAACACACAGTAAGTGTGGAAAGCTCTATTCAGACTTTTTTCTACTTTAAATTCCTTCATATATCTTTTTTTTTTGCATTTTAAACTCCTTTATTTTTAAATTTATATATATACCTGAGTTATTTTTGCATTTTAAAACCATATATCTATTCAGAATTTTTTTATATTTTAAAATCCTTTATATAATATAGTAGAGGTTTTTATTTTGAAATCCTTATATATAAATGAATGTTATTTTTCAATATATATAAAATTGAGAGATTTTTCTCTACTTCAACACCTTACACCCATATTTACAGTTTTTAATATTTTTTTAACCCCTCCAAATTTTCAGACTTTTTGGGCTGTGACCCCCCTTTTTGGGGGAGAACCCCCCTATTACCCCCATCCCCCACTCACCTGCTCCATTATCACCCCCCCAGTGACACTGGGGTGCCCCAAATGACATCATCACCCCCCCAGACCCCCCACTTTTTATTCACACCCAAAAAAGGCACAAAGCAAGGGAAGTGGCCCCCACCAGCAGCTTGTTACTTTAATAATGCCATTTAAATATGTACATGCCCCCCCCCCAAAAGGGGAGCTCTGCTAGAAAAATAAAGGGGGGTGGACCCCCAAACACCAGTCCCTGTCCTGCAGGCTGGCGGCTGCCCCACAGAAGGGGAGTGTGCTGGAGGATGGTGGCACGTCTCTTGCTCAGGCTCTGCCCCACCATGTTCCCCCTCCATTCTGTGCTGGGATGGGCTCCCCAGGGCAACAAACGTCCCCAGTCCCTGTTGGCCCCGGGCTCTCCCCACCAGACAGCCCTCGCTGCCACACCTGCGGGGCACCCACTGGAGACAGAGCCAGGAGCCTCCAGGCACAGGGCTGGCCCCTTACCCTCAGGATGCTTAACGACCAGACGGGAAACCTGGGCTGGGGGGCATCTAGGGAGACATCACCAGACACTTACAACAAGACATCTCAAAAACAAAAATCCCAAATTGTATTTCACCATATTAGAACAGCACAGAATATAGTAGAGGAATTCAGTCAAAATATGAGATAGGATAGCAGCTGAGCTAAAGGAGGATTCTAGATAAACAGATCAGCTCGAAATACAGCACATCCTTTAAAAGCTAGAATGATTTGAACACTTAAAATCAGTATTAAGACTAAGTGATATGATTTTGAACACACTCTCAGCATAAAAGTAAACACTCTTGCTGGTGTTGGAAGACGTCTCATCCCTTCCTTACAGCACTGCTGCAGGGAGATAACCCTGTGAGGCTGCAGGACAAGGTTGTACCATAATCAGCATCTACGCTTACAGATCCACCACAACAGCTACAGCCCTTGCACTGCTGCTGCACATCTTGTTTTCCTCGGTCAATAAAGCTGAAAGTGAAGTGTAAAACTTTGAAGAGTAAAATAAAAAATAAAGACTAAATCTCAGTAATTCACTTTATGCTAAAAAGGTGTACGTATGTTTACATACATCCAATAAAAATACTTCTACTATAAAAGTATTTGATTTTCCTTTTACAGTAACTTGCACAGCTGTGAATTGATACCATTAGATTATCTATCTCTAACATACATTTACAGTTTGACTAGGGGGTTTTTGTGTGTCACATAACTAGGAGGGACATCTGGCCAGCTGCACTGCCCAAGAGAGATGCTACTGAAGTGCCACAGAAACGCACCATTGAAAGCAAGACAGAAATAAAGTACTTCAGAGCACTCCATCAAAATATCAGGGAAAAAACCTGTAACATCCAGTTGCCTCTCTTTTTAAACATTATATACCTATATAAGAACATTATATACCATTATATACCATATATAAGAACAAATACCTAACTGCTTAAATACACCTAATAAATTGTATGCTGCAGCCATTTGGCAGTTACAGTTTAAACAATGCAAGTCAATTTGTAAATTATACAATTTTAAAAGTTTCATTTATGGTAGAAAAAAATCAGCGAGACAAGAGATCCCCCATATGGTTTTACTTTTGGGGGAAAAAAAATAAAAATCACATCCCCAGTGCTGCAATACATAAGGCTACCAAAAAGGACTAGCAGATTTGCTAATGCTTTGGGCTGTACTGAAGCATGCAGAGGAACACCTTTTTATGATCTCAGCTGTTACAACTGAAAACCAAAGACCAGTGATGCCATCAACTTTTGGAAGGTGTGCTGGGCTTGGATCTTTGGAAGGAAATTGACTGTTTTTCTTTTTCTTTTTAAAGAGAGTGAAAAGTCTTGTTGCTGATGACTTCTACTGCCAAATACATAATCTCTGAAGATCCACTCTGATGGGAAGTTCATAAAAATGCAACTTCTTTGAATGAGAAAGACTTCCATTTTGGAAAGTCTCATTCCAACTGAAGTAAGAGTTACACACTGTAGGGCAGTGGTCCCTGGTCCCTCAACTTAGTTTTCAGAGGGCTGAGGGTCCGAACCATTCTCAACAGAAACCACATCAGCTAACCAGGATATTTCTGCAGTTGCCAGGTTCCTCTTCATCATTTGCAAGAAAAGCAGTGCCAGCAGCCAAGGTCAATAAGCAGCCAGTAAGCATCACACTGGTTACAGACCTCTTCCACAACACCCCGCTCCTCAAAAGCAACATGGCCTTCCGCCCACCTGCTCCGCACCGATTCCAGTGTCAGACACTGTGGCCATCATTGCTTGTGGCACTTAAGATAACAAAAGACAGAAAACTATCATTGCGCTTGCAAGAAATCACTGGCCCCATGCTCCTCCTCGCTACTATGCGGCTTACCTCAAGTGCTCATCCAATTCCAAAGGTGGCCCACATGGTGCCTGGAAAACCAAAGAGGAACACTTAACTGAGCTGCCACATGACTCTCTGCTCTTAGACACCGACCTGGCCAACAACTGCCCCACCTTCTCAGGCCGCCCATCGGCATGCGGCTTTGCCCCTCTGAGCCTGCTTGCAGCACCTGCAAAAACCAAAGCAAAAGACACATGCTGAGATACTGCCCAAAACCACAGCCTTCCTGCACCAATTGCCATCTCCCATCACTCCTTTACCTTGGCCACTTGCCCATCTGGCCTCTGCCATGTACAAGTTGCCACACTGAGACTTGGGCATCACCTGTAAAACACAAACAACAAGGGATGCTTATAGCTTCACCAACAATACAACACCTGAAAAATAACTGCTACTTCAGCCAACTAGTCATTGCTCACCTTGCCCGAGTCACCTCTGATGCCGATATCCTGCTTCACTTGTTGCTTCGCACCTTCAAAATAAAAAACCCCAAAATCTACAAGTTAGTCACATAGCCACCAGTCACATCTTCTCTCTGACACCACGCACCAACCGACCTTCTTACAGCACTCCACTTACCTCTGCTCCATTGCCTTTTGGCACACGGCTTGTCCCTCTGCATCTGCAAAAGCAATTCTGAACAAGTCACCCAGATGTGGGGCAATAGCTTATCAAATCCAGAGGTCTTGTTTCCATTTAGGAATACCATCTAGATTCCCTGGCCAGCACACACTTGCATTTTGCATAAAGGACCCTGGACCCTCTCTCTGCCCAAACATGTTCTATCCTGAACTGCCCTCTCTGCTATGCTGAATTTAAACCCTCTCCCTGCCAACCCACGCAAAGATAGCATTGTCCCCTCACCTTAGCTTTCAGAGGGCTGGGGGTCAGAATCTATCCTTGCCTAGGCTAACTAGGGTGTTGCTGTGATCACCGAGTTCCTTTTCATCATCTGCAAACAGAGCACCATTGGTCAGCTTCATGCCAGTCACTGACCTCTTCTGCAATGACAGCTTCCTCGAAAGCGCCATGGCATTCCCCTCCCTTGTTCTCAGTCTAACACTGGATGTTGTGGCCAGCATCACCCGTGGCACCTAGAAAACCAAAGAGACAAAGTGACCATTGTGCCTGGAAGTGGTCACCCACTTGCAAACAACTCAACAGCTCAAAAATAACTGCTGCTATGGTTTGGTGTCGCACCTTGCCCAACATGCTTGGGGATGGGCGCCTGGCTATGCACATTATTTTGTGAGTTGTTTTACACCTCTAAAACACAGAGTGTTAACGTGTCATATAAGCGCCAACAATGGAACTGTTCCCTCCATTGTGTGTGCCAACCGACTTTCTTACAGTGCTCTGCTCGCCATCTCCCTTTGGTGTCCAGCTCCCTGCTTTGCATCTGCAGCAAAGTAAAAACAAAGGCAACCAGATGCTGACAAATACCCTAACCAACAGTAAACCATCCCCATTCTGACTTCTTTGCTCCACTAACCTTGTCAATCTGTGCTTTGCGCTCCAGTCTGCCATGCTGAGTCAGTTACATCAGCAAGTTCAAGAACAAGAAAAACAGTAATACCCATAAGAAGTATACACCCATCCCTCTTCTTTTCCCCACCCCAATAGCCACATCCCCAACTCACCCTTTCCCCCAGCAGGCTAACATAGCTCTGCTCTCCTTCCGTGCTGCACCTCTGGGGTCCGTGGCTGCATCAGGTGCCTGGTTGGGTCGGTCGGTCTCCAATGTCTCGGGAACTGTAGCCTTTGATGCCGGGCCTGCCTCAGGAAAATGCAGAGAGGCACAGAGATGTTATATACTGCTTTCTGAAAGAGAGAGCCCATCATGCAAAACCTAACAAATCCTAACAAATCCTTTTGACTGACTTACATACTCAGGCAACAGAGACCCCAAAAGCACAAAACCCAAGCAATCGACCTCACCACATGTCACCACCTGCCCCACTGTCCGCTCACCTTTGCTGTTATGCCTTGCTCAACTGTCCTGCTTAGCCTAGACCTATTACTTGAACTGCAAGAATAAGTCAAACCACGCACCGACACAAAAATTACAGTTACTGCCAGATGACTCAAATATAGGTAGAGACTGATAGAACTCAAACACTCAGCCTCACAAATGCCAGAAGAGGTACAGGTAGCAAACAACCACGGCTGGTGTAAGAGACTCTCCCTTTATGGATAAATAACTATTAAATGACTCCATGAACTGCAGCACAGAGAACCCCTCTGTAGACAGCATGTTCAAATGAGAGCACCGACATAAACGGGACATGAGACTGGGCTGCTGGAAGCCGCTCATGTACAGAATGCTACTATTACCTAATGCTACGCTAAGCCAAAACTACATCTTAAGCCAAACTTAAAACTACATCTTAAGCCAAAACTACATAGTAGTTACAGGAGACCCGAGTGCAAATAGATGCTGAATATGGCCTGATGGTCCTAAAATCTAATGGAGACCACTCAGACCCAAATGCTTGATGAGAGTAGCTTCTTGCCAAAACACTAGCTCAAGGAGGAAAAGCCAAAGGTGATGCAGACTGAGCTATTAAAAATCTCACTACAGAAGTATGCATTACTTCAGATGGCAGGATGGTTCTGCCAGGTTGGTCTGACCCAAGCACCAGGTTCTAATGCCTGGCAGTGGTGTCCATGATATCCTTCACAGCCTTGAATGTAATAGACAGCTCCCCCATCCGGGACCATGTTTTGCATGTCCAAGCCCCCGCCTCCAGCCCTGACTGGGCCCCCCCGTGGTGAAAATCAAACTGAACAAACAAGGACTCTGCTTCATCACCTTGGCCTCCAAAAGAAGCTTCCTTCCTCTGCTGATGGTTGACATGGATATCCTCATGCCGTTCCTTAGATGTGGGCTGGCCCTTGGGTGCCCGTACTGCCAAAGGAAGAGAAAATGATTACGCTCCAATAACCTGCTCCATCATCCTCTTGTTCTTCAAGAAATCTAAAGAAAGCTACCATCTCAATTGCTACATAACAGAACAAGTTTGTGCAGGAGATGACTGAACCCCTCCCCATAAATGGATAACTCTGCTATAACCTTGCTTTGCCTTTCAGCAACAGCACCTACCATTGGGGTGCCCCAAACCCCTTCATGAGTCCCTAGGAAAATCAAGTACACTTAGTTCAGAACATCTGGCAAATAAGATATGACCTAAAAACATGTGTACCCCACCTTATCCCAAAAACAGTCAGATAGCTGGCTTCCTCCCACACAAAACTCACATCTTCAACAAATACACAAAACAGAACAACATTACACCAGAACAAAAACCTTACCCTCTGACACTCTGAAAGGGATTAGTGCACCCACATAATATATACTTACACAATCGACCCATGTACCGACTTCCTCAGGGTCAGCCCTGCAAAGACAAGAGGAAGCCCAACACTACCTCCCTGGATGCCCTGGCACTCCAAGTGCTCTGCTCCTATCACACAAAAATGCTGGTGAGAATATCTGGCAAAAAAAAGAGGAAAGAGAGCCACGAGGACCTGGATGTCAAAAGAAGACCTGAATAAACAAAAGAAACCCTGCCAAAAAAATTCTAACCCAAAACCAGAAAATATGAAAAACCCATAAAGCTCAAAAAGACAGGACACCATACCATGCAGCAACCAAGACTGCCTGATAGATGAAACCATGAGGATGAGAGGTCCACCACAAAAGCGGCACAAGACTCTCAAGCCCACTTACCTATGAAGCCCCTTAGAGAATTACAGCAGCAGTGGGCCAATGCAAAAACCACAATGGTGTGACATGGTGACTCAAAGATCTAAAACAGACACCTTACGACTACAGAAACCAGTGCTAAAAACACAATAGATAAACAAGAACAAGAGAACATAGCTGCCATGACTGATACTAGAGAGAACCTCATTGGACACTTAAGAAAAGAGGCAAAACTGGAATAACAGAAAAAGCTTGCATGCCCAGGACTGTGATAAAAGGAAGACCCCTGGCTGGAGATTGTTAGGAACACAAATAATACACAGCCTCTTCTCCAAGAAATTCCAGGGAAGACAGTGACACAGACCTGTGCTGGAAATAAGTGCTTAGTCAACGCCTCTGAGTAACAATGGCTGTGACATCCAGATGGACGGTGAAGGGATGGATACAAAAATCGAGTCAGGGAATGAAGTAAGTAAAAGGCACGGAGGAGCAGAGACCTCAGAGTTCTGGAGGGTATATTTTAACGTACCTAATGCTTTCCAAGATGAGACCTGTCTGACATTCAGCCCTGCATGTTGTGATGCAGGGGGCCAGGTGGTTTACACATCATCTCTCATGACTTTGTTGTACCTCCCATCAGCTGCAGGGAGACTAAAACAGGACGTACCTCATCAATACCCAAATCTAACTGCAAAACCACTTGGAGAAAGGCTGATGAACCCTCTTCCCTTTCCCAAACATCCCCTGGTCCCAAAACTTTAGAAACCCCTTCTCTTCTCCTGAACTGTCAGGGAAGGAACCTCACTCCTTCCCGACAGCTCCTGCCCTGTATTTGCACCCCTGACTCCCCTGCATCAGTCACTCCTTGGGAGCTGCTCTTCTGAGCAGTGCCCTGCATTCTGTGGGCACCTCCTATCTTCTGTCTTCCCACAGACTCTGGGCTCTACTATGGACCCTCAAAATAAGTGAGGTCCTGATGCTTATACTCTACAAGGGGCCTGCCACAAGATGCAAAGGTTCTAGGGACAACATGGTACTCTGTGGACAACTGGAGAAGGCAATGAGCTGTCCCATCCCCTGAAAGACACTATGCCTTATGTCCTGGACACCTTCTTGAAGAATACTAAAACTCCATATACAAATGCATACAAGATGCTCACCCTAACCCCTGCTAAATAATTTCACCATCAGTCCTATTAAGAGAGACTATCAGCAACTTCCAGAGTATACAGCAATACTCATTATAAAAACAAGGTTCCATCTTCAATAAAGTCAGACATTCCAGGAAAATGCAATGCACCTAGAATAAAAAAACCCACATAGTATTAAACCATCTTGCCACCCCTGAACACTCAATACACTGACCTGAAAAAAATACTGACCAAAAGAAAAGCAAAGCTGTATACAAGTGTACTTTCTACTATATATGCTGCTGAACCTTGACTGGTCCTGAAGCTCCTACCTCAGACAGACACCTCCCTTCTCCAAATGTCAAAACACATCTGCCCAAACAGCCGAGCCAGCTCAAAGGCCGCAGCTGATGGAAGGAACAGCAGAGCACTGACACCAGGGAAGCCCAGGAGCAAAACGAGCTCCCTCCTCAGTGCCTGTGGCTCATATACCCCTGGCCCCGCCCACCACCCCTGGCCCCGCCCACCACCATTCCCACAATCCCCTGGGAAAGGGGCGGGGTAAATGACCAGCAGGCGTCAAGGTGGCTAGAGGAGCAATGGTGAGTTATCGTCTGCCCTGTTTACAGCATGTGAAGTCCTGAACGGAGAAGGCAGCCCTTACTGGAAATGACGATTCCTGCTCTTTTACTACAGCTACATCTATTGCATCAGCAGCGTGAGCGGGTAGGGAATAAAACTTAATTTTTCTGGAGCATAGATAGAAAAAGATAGATGTCATACTAAACTATGTAGGAAAATAGTTAATTAAATGCAATAACAATATTATTATAAAAAATTATCTGCTTTAGTTTCCTACAAAAAAACAAAAATGCTATGGGGTTACACTTCATTTCTGGCAAGATCACAGATACTACCTAACATCTACCAGAACTATGTTCTGGATAGGACTGAATGACAAAGCAGAATTAGATCCTGTAAGAATCCCTTCTCAAAAATATCTCTGGCTGCAAAGTAAATTATTTACTGTAAATCACTGACAATTCAGAGTCATCCTGATGGTCTCTCCGACTGGCTCCCTTAACAGAACTAGACGAGTCCCAAAGGACAGAAGACACCAAAAAACCATGGAAATACAAGAAATGTATCAGAAACTGTATGAATGAAGCAGCCTAATTAACGCCTACGTAGCTAGAACAAAAATAAATTGCAAAACACAACAGAAAACACCACGGGAGATGTGTCGACAAAAACAGATGAAGGCTATTGCCTTCTCTGAAAAACTCAAGAGGAGATCTGAGCCAACAATAGACATCTTTGGAGTACCAGATACCAAATAGAAACATACTATGAGACAGAAAACAAAAAGACTGCTCTGGAGCACAAAAATGGGTTCAGAAAAGGTTCTGGGAGAACAAGAGGCATCATCACAGGGATCAGAGAGATCCTAAAGAGGCCAGAGAGACCTTAGAAGCCTTGGGGATGCAATGACCTCAAAAGGGAATTGAAGGAAGTACGGATGTCCTCAGGGGGCTGGGGACTGAATGGAGGCACACCAAATGGATGAGAGGACAGAAAGACTGACCATGTTAACAGATACGGACTCAGGAAGGGTTCTGAGGGGGAAAGAGGGGTGCAAAGTGCCTTCCTGAGCTAAAACAGGGCTCGGAAGCATAGAGGATGTCTCGCAAGAGCTTGGCAAAGGGAGCGAGGAATCCTGAGGGGGCCTGAGAGACCAAAGAAGCCTCGGAGATAACAATGAGGAACTCTGAAGGGGATTTCAACAAAGTACAGATGTCATCAGGGGGCCAGGGGCTGAATGGAGGCATCCTAAACAGCAAAGAGTAAGACAGGAATGCTTTGAAGAGCACATAAAAATAAAATCAGAAGGGAGCTAAAGTGCTACAAGAGTGCTGTACAAGAAAGGACTCAGAAGACAATGTTACAGAGAGTAGAGGAATTAGGAGGGGGCAGGGTAAGAAAAGAAGGCTTGTAGACACAGTGGGGTCCTTGGAATCTCAGGAGGGCATCTAGGCAAACTACAGATGACTAAGTAAGAGAGGAATCGAACAGACACACCCTCGATGGCAGAAAGAAAGATAAAGGAGCGCTGCGTGGCAAAGATGGGAGGCTCTGACAGAACAAGAGAGAGAGAAAGGGAGATAAAGTGCTACAGGGTGCTGTGGAGATTGAGGAAGGTCTCAGGAGGCATTGTAACTGTGAGGAGAGGGATGTTGAGGGGGGCTGACAGACAAAAGAAGGCTTGGGGACAAGAAGGAGGAACTCAGGTGATCATCTGAGCAAAATACAGATGGTCTTGGGTGGCCGGGGACTGAACACAGGAATCCTAGTAGAGGAATAAATGAGTGCTCTACAGCTCAAAGATGGCCCCAAGTAAAGTGCTGCAAGATGGATGTGGAGCACAAGGAAGGTCTCAGGAGGTATCATGACTGGGAGAAGAGATGTCCTGAGGGAGCCAGAGAGACAGAAAAAGGATCGGGGACACGATGATTAAATCCAGAGGGGATCTAAACTGAGTAAACATGTCATCAGAGGGCCAGGGAACAGAGGCATGACTAGAGGGAAGAGAGGACAGGATGACTGGGCTGGGTCACAGATATGGACTCAGGAAATCTTCTGAGGGAACGAGAGGGGTGCGAGGTCTGCTACAAAGCTAAAAGTGTGCTAAGGGCAACCTTGAAAGCATCAGTAGGCATTGTGACACCATTAAAGGGGTCCGAAATGCGTCAAACACACCAAAGAAGGCTCAGGGACACAAGGGAGAAGTCTGGAGGGGACTTGAACAGAGTACAGGTGTCCTCGGGAGGCCAGGGACCAAATGGAGACACACTAGATGGAAGAGAGGACGATAAGAGTGCCATGAGGCACAAACCCGAGGACAGGTTTCTGAGGCAATGAGAGAGGATCAAAGTCTGCTACAAAGCTAGAACAGGGCTGTGGTACACAAAGGAGGTCTGAGGAGGCACGGTGACTGGGAGCAGAGGGGTCACGAAAGGCTCGGAGGGATAAGAGAGATTGAAAGGGAGGCAAAGTGCTACCAAAATGCTGTGCAGCACAAGGAAGGTCTCAGGAGGCATCCCAGATGGCATAGAGAAGAAAAAGAATGCTCTTTTTTGGGAACAGAGATCTTAGGAGAGGTGCGAGTCCAAAGGGGGCTTACAGAGCTACAAGTGTGCTACAAGGGAATATCTAAGAGCTCAGGAGGCATCGTGACAGTAGCAGAGGGGTTCTGAGAGGGACAGACAAAAGAAGGCTCGAGGACGTGATGAAGTCCAGAGGGGATTTGAACAGACTACAGATGCCCTCAGGGCATCAGGGACTGAACAGCGGTATCCTAGCTAGCATAGAGGACAACCTGAGTGTTCTGGAGATGAAAAATGGCATCAGGAAAGGTTCTTGGGGAGCAAGAAGGGTGCCAAGTGCACTACACAGCCAAAAAAAGAGGGCTGTGGGGCACGAGGATGGCCTCAGGAGGAGGCATGATAGTGGCAGAAGAAGGATGCTGAGAGTGAAGGAGAGACAGAAGGCTCTAAGGCATAATGCAAAACTCAAGAGGGTGTCCCAGCAATGCACAGATGTGCTCAGGGGATGAGCGACTGAATGGAGACATCCTAGATGGCAGTGAATAACATAAGAGAGCTCTGGGGCACAGAGGAAGCCTGAGGAAGGGTTCTGTCTGAAAGTGAGAGATACAAAGAGGGCTGCAGAGCTCGAAGGGTGTCGTGGGGCATGAGGACAGTCTGGGGAGGTGTCGTGGCAGGAACGAGAGGGCTCCGGAGGGTGGAGGTAATATGGACATAGAGGCAAACAAACGATTGCTGACACAGCGAGGATCTGGACAGAGTACCGATGTCCTCAGGGTACCAGCGACCAAATGGAGGCATCCAACATGGCAGAGGGGAAGGTAAGAGTCCTCTGGGGCAAAATGAAAGCCTGAGGAAGGGCTGTCTCTGAATAAGAAGGATACAAAGCATGCTGCAGAGCTAAAGGATGGCCATGGAACACTAGCATGCTCACAGGAAGCATTGTGACAGAAATAGAGGGGTGCTGAGGTGGCCAGAGAGAAGGCTCGAGGGCACAACAAGGTGCTTGGGAGGGGATTTGAACAGAGTACGGATGTCACGAGGGAGACACTGACGCATTGGAGGCAAGCGAGATGGAGGAGAGGACAAAAAGACTGCTCTGAGGAAGAGGAATGACCCGAGATGTTCTGACAAACTGAGAGGGGTACAAATTACACTCCAGAGATAAAAGTGTGCTGAGGAGACTCTCTAAAGCCTCTGGATGAACTGAGAGGGGGGGACAAAAAAGAAGATACAAAGAAAATTTGAAAAGGAATAGGGTACATGATGAACAAGAAAGAATTAAAAAATAGGGATAGATAGCTTGATAAAAGTAGGCATAGAAAGAAAATTTAAAAAGCAAAAGGATACAAGGCAGTGGAGAAAAAATTAAAAAATAGGGACAGAAAACTAGATAAAAGTAGACATAGAAAAAAATTTTAAAAGGAAGGCATTAAAGGAGCAAAAAATTAAAAAATAGGGAGACAACAAATTAAATAAACAGAGACATAAAGAAAATTTTAAAGCTGAGAGAGTACCCAGCAGACAAGAAAGAATTAAAGAATAGGGACAGGAACTAGATAAAAGCAGATGTAGAAAAAAAATTAAAAAGCAGTAAGATTAAGGAAATAAAGGAAAAAAATTAAAAACCAGGAACAGCAAACTAAATAAAGACATAGAAACAAAATTTTAAAAGTGACAGGGTACAGCAGAGACTAGAATGAAATAAAAAATACAGTGAACTGGATAAAAGTAGATATAGAAAAAAATTTAAAAGCAGTGTGACTGTTATAGAAGAAATTTAATTAACTATATTCCTCTCTCTGAGTAGTCTCATTTAGCATTACTGGTTTAGCATTAGCAGCTAAAGTACTTGAAGTCCAGAGAAGGGCAACGGAGCTGGTGAAGGGTCTGGAGCACAAGTCTGATGGGGAGCGGCTGAGGGACCTGGGGTTGTTCAGCCTGGAGAAAAGGAGGCTGAGGGGAGATCTTCTTGCTCTCTACAACTGCCTGAACTGGCTGTAGCAAGGTGGGTGTCAGTCTCTTCTCCCAAGTAACTAGCGATAGGATGAGAGGAAATGGTCTCAAGTTGCATCAGGCGAGGTTTAGATTGGATATTAGGAACAATTTCTTTATTGAAAGGGTGGCCAAGTGTTGGAACAGGCTGCCCAGAGAGGTGGTGGAGTCACCATCCCTGGAGGAGTTCAAAAAACGTGTAGATGTGGCACTTCAGGACATGGTTTAGTAGGCATGGAGGTGTTGGGTTGACGGTTGGACTAGATGCTCCTAGAGGTCTTTTCCAACCGTAATGATTCTATGATAAGCCTTAGGCCACAAGAGCTGAGCAAGCATATACTTTTTGTTAAAACTAATGCTGCTAACAGAGAACTCACTGAATTCAGCAGATACGAGCAGAATGAAGAAGAAAAGGACCAAGGAGACAATTCCAAGATAATTAAGTAACTTCAGATGAAGGCCAGACAGTGAAAACCAATAAGAAATCAAGAGACCACTGACCAGAATTAAGTGATTGAACCTAGGGATCAGGTGATGGGCGGTACAGGTATAATTGAGAGGCATGAACTGGGGTAGGGGTCCCTCTCTGGAGGCACCCAGCTCGAGCTGTCACCTGAGAACTAATACAAGACTGATTGGAAACCTTCACTCAGACTTTGCATTCTCAGCGGGATCCTAGGGTTGAACCCTGTTATGGTGGCCAGCATGCGTAAATCCATGACAGTGACACAGGACAGACAGGAAATAATAAAAAAATAGGGTTAGACAGCTTGATAAAAGTAGACATAGAAAGAAAATTTTAGAAGTGGCGATGTAGAGGATGATAGACAGGAAAAAAGTAAATAAGAGGGACAGAAAAATACATAAAAGTAAACATAGAAACAAAAATTGAAAACTGAAGACATTCAGAGAGGAAAAAATTTAAAAATAGCAAAAAAACTAAATAGTCGGAGGCATGGAAAATATTCAAAGTGACAGGGTACAGGACAGACTAGAATGAATTAAAAAATAGAGACAGCAAACTGGATAAAAATAAACAAGGAAAGAAAATCTTAAAGCAATAGGGTACAGGACAGACAGGAAACGATTAAAAAACAGGGAGAAACATCTTGATCAAAGTAGACATAGAACAAAAATTTTAAAAGGTACAGGAAACGGGAAAAAATTAAAAAATAGGGACAGAAAATGAGATAAAAGTACACCTAGAAACAAAATTTCAAAATGAAAAGAATTCTGAGAGTAAAAAATTGAAAAATAGGGACAGTTAACTAGATAAAAGTAGACATAGAAAGAACATTTAAAAAGCAATGCGGTTCATGACAGACAGCAAAGAATTTAAGAAATAGAAACAGGAACTGGATAAAAACAGACATAGAACACTTTAAAAGCAACAGGATTAAGGAAATAAAGGAAAAATTAAAAAATAGAGACAGCAAACTAAAATGGAGACATACAAAGTAAATTTAAAAATGAACAGGGTACACGACAGACAAAAAATAGGTATAGGAGCTTGATAAAAGTAGACATAGAAAGAAAATTTAAAAAGCAACGGCACTAAGGAAAGACAAGAAACAAAAAATAAAGACAGTGAATGGGATAAAAGTAGACATAGGGCATTTTTAAAAAAGATTAAGAAAATAAAGGAAAAAAATTGAAAAATAACGACTGAACTAAAACGCAGACATAGAAAATTTAAAGCAAAGGTGTAAAAGACAAGAAAAAATTAAAAAATACAGAGAGTGAACTGGATAAAAGGAGACATAGAAAACATTAAAAGCGACAAGAATTAGGGAAATAAAGGAAAAATAAAAAAATAAGGACAGCCAACTAAATAAATGGAAACATGGAAAGTAAATTTTAAAAATGATGGGGATTAAGAGAGGAAAAGATTAAAAATAGAGACAGGAAACTAAATTAAAGTAGACATAAAAAAAAAACCACTTAAAAGCCAAGGGATTAAGAGAGGAAAAAATTAAAAAATAGGGACAGCAAGCTAAATAAACAGAGACAAAGCAAGTAGATTTTAAAAGTGACACAGTACATGACAGACAGGAAAGAAATAACATATAGGGATAGGGAGCTTGATAAAAGCAGACATAGAAACAAAATTGGAAAATCCAAGGGATTAAGGGAGGAAAGAATTAAAAAACAGGGACAGTGAACTAAATAAATGAAGACATAGACAGAAAATTTAAAAAGCAAGGGCACTAAGAAAATGCAAGAAATAATAAAAAATAAAGACAATGAACTCTATAAAAGCAGACACTGAAAGAAAATTTAAAAGCAATGTGTTAAACAACAGACAGGAAAGAATTAAAAAATAAGGATGAGCCTGTTGATAAAAGCAGCCATGGAAAGAAAATTTAAAAAGCAATGAGGTACAGGGCAGACAGGAAAAAAATTAAAATCGGGACAGCAGGGTAGATAAAGTAGACATTGAAGCAAAATTTTAAAAGCCAAGGGATAAAGAGATTAAAAGATTAAAAAATAGGGACAATGAACTAGAACAGAGATGTAGAAAGAAAATTTTTAAAAAGGCAGCACTAAGGAAGGACAAGAAATAATTTGAAATTAAAGACAGCGAATGGGATAAAAGTAGACATAGAACATTTTAAAAGCAACAAGGACTAGGAGAAGTAAAGAAAAAAAATAAAAATATGGACAGTGAACAAAATAAACGGAGACATAGAAAGTAAATTTTTAAAGCAATGAGGTACATGACAGACAGGAAGGAATTAACAAACAGGGATAGGGAGCTTGACAAAAGTGGGCATAGAAGGAAAATTTTAAATGCGATGAGGTACAGGGCAGAAAAGAAAGAACTAAAGATAGGGACAGCTATCTAAAACTAGATAAAAGTAGACATAGAAACAACATTTTAAAAGGCAAGGGATTAAGAGAGGAAATAATTAAACAATATTGACAGCAAATGAAAACGCAGACATAGAAAGAAAATGTAAAAAGCGAGGGCACTGAGGAAAGACAAGAAATAATTAAGAAATTAAGACAGTGAACAAGATAAAGTTAGAAAGAAGGTTTAAAAAGCAACAGGAATTAAGGAAATAAAGGTAAAAAATTTCAAAATAGAAACAGCAAACTAAAATGGAGACATAGAAAAAATAAAAATTTTAAAAGTGAGGGCGCTAAGGAAAGACAAAAAAAACAGCAAATGGGATAAAGATAGACAAGGAAGATTTTAAAAGTGACAGGAATTAAAGAAATAAAGGGAAAAAAATTAAAATAGGGACAGTGAACTAAAACTGATGTAGAAAGAAAATTTAAAAAGAGACGGCACTAACGAAAGACAATAAATAATTAAAAGAAAATACAGCAAAATAATAACAGCAAATAGGATAAAAGTAGACAGAAAATTTTAAAACAATGGGGATTAAGGAAATACAGGAAAAAAAAAATAGTGACAGTGAGCTAAAATGGATACCTAGGAAAAAAAAGGCACAAAGGAAAAACAAGAAAAAAAATTGAAATAATTACAGCAAACGAGATAAAATTAGAAAATTTTAAAAGCCAAGCAATTAAGAGAGGGAAAAAAAAAACCAGTGACAGAGAACTAAAATGCAGACATAGAAAATCTAAAAAGTGATGGCACTAAGGAAAGACAAGAAGTAATTAAAAAAGACAACAAAGGGAAAAAAGTAAGCATAGGAAGAACATTTAAAAAGCGATAGGTATTAGGGAAATAAAGGGAAAAATTAAAAAATAGGGACAGCAAAATAAAACTGAGAAGTAGAATGAAAGTTTAAAAAGTGACAGCACTAAGAAAAGACAAGAAATAATTAAAAAAATTTGAAAAGCAATTGTAATTCTATGGTGTCATCATCCATCTGCTGCTTTCTGGATCTAGATGTCCCTGGAAGTCAGTCTTGCTACAGTTACTTATCTCTGATGCCAGATAATGGAAGGGTTTCACAGAGGTGTCGGAGCGGCTAGGATGCTGGCGTTGCCTCAGTAGTCCTGGGGTATCCTTTACTCTTCATGGATGGCTTTAAGATTCCGAGAAACAAAGGTCCCTATCTTCAAAGTGGGGGCTGTCCTTCTCCTCCTTGCAGTGAGCCGGGGCCCTTTAGTTATGCTGACTTAACTGTGACTGTGCAGTATACAATGTAAACTATATGTCTCTTTAAAAAGCTAATACAATTTCACACTATTAAGAAAGTTCATACAATTTAATACTGTAAAGACTAATTGATACAATAGGTAGGGAATGAGATTTTCCTAACAATGTCACAACATATAAAAGTTACCCGGCCTGCAGCTGAGTAAGGATCACTATGGTGGGCTCATAGGATTCCATAATACACAAGGACACAGAGGTTTTGTTTCTTAAAATTCCTTTATTACTAATTATTAAAGCAAGGATATAAGTTACTACAAAAATACCACTAGTAAAGCAGCAAGCATACTTACAATTAATTACTTATATGTGTGTCTATATATATTATTCAAAGTGTTACAGGTATAGTGGTCATCAAACCGTTCCCAGGAGCACGGCCAATCTACGATGGACAAAGTCTCGCTTCAAATATCATCTGCGTAATGGAGGCTGAGTCAGCCAGGCCTCCTCCACGAGGGTCCAGTCTGTTCAGGAAATCGCGTAGAGAAGTTCGCAGAGGGGGAGTTCTCTGAGAGAAGCTCCATTTTGGGTAGAAAGTGAGTCATTTTTGTATTGTAGAGATATAAGGGGGCATAGGGCACCACCACCTGGAGCAGCCAATAGGTGTTGCTAACTTCTGTTTTTCACCTAAAACAGCCAATAGATGATGAGGTTTTCTGTTTTCTCAGACCAATTTTTACTTTCCCAGATTCTTTTTCTGTTCTTCCAGATAGAACAGCCAATAGCTGTTGCCAATTCCTACTTTCTCAGGATGTTTTCCACTTTTTTTGACTATTTTTCACTTTTCCAGATAAGTTTGTTGTCACAGTTTCTTGGTTTTGTGCTTATCGAGGGTATCTCGGGATAACTCGGGTAACTCAGCTGCACTTCAAGGATGCCAGCAGCACTTCTCCAGAATGCTTCTGGTTCACAGGCCGAGTTCCCAGGCTGGCAGGCATCTTCTGTCAGTATTTTAGCAAATGTTTTCTTCTGTCTTTATTTTTCCTGCTATACTCAAGCCACCTTTATGGCAGCTGTGGGGCACAAGAAAGTCCTCAACAGGCACCAGGATGGGAGTAGGGAGGTCCTGAGTGGGGCAGAGGCACCAAAGAAGGCTCAGAGCAAAAGTGAGCACCTTGGGAGGGAAACAAAGAATAAGAGGAGTTCAGGGGGGGCTGTGCCAAAGGCTACACCTCCCATCGTGATGTGCAATGTTCTGTGGCATCCTGGAAGCCCAGTGACTGAAAACTACATCTCCTGGCATGCTGCATAAAACAAAATTGCAGACTGGCAGCTCAGTCATGGAAGACTATATTTCTCAGCATGCCACAAAGAACAAAATGCCTGTCTGCAAGTTCAGTGCCAGAAGACTTCATCTCCTGACATGCTGAGCATAACAAAATGGTTGACCAGATGGCCTGTGCTGGAAGGTCCTATCTCCCAGCCTGCAGCGTAGGACAATACAGCCAATCAATCAGAAGCCCAGTGTTGAAAGACTATGTCTACTGGCATGCTGAGCAGAACAACATGGCTGACCACAAGCCTGGTGCCAGAAAACTACATATCTCAGCATGCTGTGCTGATTTAAAAAAAAAAAGGGGCAAAAAAAAAAAGCAAGCCAGCTGGAAGCCCAGTGCAGAACAAAGTGAACAGCCAGAATCCTTGTTCCAGAAGACTGCATCTCCTGGCATACTGAACAGAAGAACATGGCAGACCAGAAGCCCAGTGTCTGAACATTGCATCTCCCAGCATGCTGCACAGAACAAAGTGGCTGGTTGGAAGCCTGGTGCTGGAAGACTACATCTCCCAGTACGCTGTGCGCATGAACACAGCTGCCCAAAATCCCAGTGCCGTAGGACTTCATCTCCTGTCATGACGCAGTGCCTACTGCTTTGTGAGGTGTAACTCTAGGAAGAGGCCGTTTCTGCCACCCAGACTGGGAGCCACTTTGGAGCGCAGAGCGCTGCTCTGTGATCCCCAACATGAGCCTGGGGCTCCTCAGCAGCACCGTTACTGGCCCGTGGTTCAGCTCCAGCAGTGCCTGAGCCTCCCTGTGGCCACATACATACCCACTGCTCTCTGACACTGTGCCATGCTTCCAGAACGGCCCCAATCCCTCCCCATCTGACTGCGACCCTCTGCTTTGACACGGCCCCAACCTGGTCCAGGTCCATGTATAACTCACCCGTGACTACTCTGACTCCTCAGTAAGCTTCCCCTGCCACCTCCCTCTGGCACAGTCCCAGTGCTCTGGCAGCTTCATACCATGGCCCCATGGTTTTGTTCATGTTGCCCAAGATATTCCTGTCTGCTCCCCTGGAATGGGTGGGACCCACAGCCTGCCCCAGGAGCACAAAACCCCGGTCCACGTTCAACTACTTGGCCTTTGCGGCTGCAGTTCTGCTCCCAACTGGTGACGTTCAGTGACTCCCTGGTGTGCAGCCATCCCCAGGGATTAACATAGCACCCACCCATCTGCCCTGAGTTGCAGCCTGGCCCAACAGCTCCTTGGCCCTGAAGGGAAAATTTTAATTGTAACTGCTCAGCAGTGGTAATTTGTGACTGAGGAATGATCTGGCATGGAGGGCAAGAAGGTCCAACTGCAGAAGAGGTTAAACTGGCTGGAAGCAGGGATGCTACAGACAGCAGGACTCCATGTAAGGGAGTGAAGTTTCCCTTGGTGATAAGAAACAGCAACAGCATTGTCTTGTAGGCTGTCCTGAAATGGGAGCACTCAGGAGCCACCTTTGGGCAGCAGAGCTGAGCTGGGGGATGGACCCAAGGCCAGGCTGAGGTGTCCCATGCAACCACTGTCAGGACTGGTGTTGGTGCAAGTGTATACAAGGAATTTGCTTGTGATGCATCTTTGCAGACTCCATGTATGAACCACTTATTGCAGTAGGACTCTGCCCAATGCATTGTTCATTAAATTTTTCTTTTATATTTAAGCACAAATGTGTGTTTAATTCTCATCGAGGGGTACCATAAAAATTCCCTGACAGCCCACAGCTGCAGCCCATCGGGAACACAGGAGCCATCAATATCATCCCCATCAGGGGAAGCTGGGCTTGCCAGGGTAGCGGAAGTGTGGCTCAGCTCTTGAGAACAGCTTGCTGAAAGCTAGAGAGAACACCCTGGTGTGTTCAAATAGGAAGGAGAAATAGTCTTAAGGAGACGAGAACAAACGGAGAGCCTTGCAGTGCAACAAGGGGGGGGGGAGGGGGAAGAGCAAGACACCATGGGGTGTTGGGGCAAATGGATGACTCTAGGAGCACAGAAAGGCAAAGGAAGGGCCTGGGGGCACACCAAAAGGAAAGTGGAAGACCCTGGAGCACACCAAAAAGCACCTCGAAAAGTCTGGGATAGGAGAAATCTAAACAGGGAGCTTTGTCCCACATTGCGTGACAAATGGAGGGCCTTCATACACAACAAAGGGCCCCTAATGCATACAGCAGAGCTCAGTGTGGCTGATGGAAAGTCACCTGTCATCATGGAAACTCCGTCTCCCACCCTTGCCAGCAAATGCCCCAGCCCATGGCACCAGACACACCAGGAACATCTCGGGGTGCTGACAGTAAATCCAGGGGCAGCCTTGGGACCTCGCACAGCATTGGAGGGACCCTGGCTGCCCCAGGACAATGCAAACCATTCCAAATGGCCAAATGTCCATGGCACTACAAGAGCAATCCCCTGCAGCCCTGTGAACAGCAATGAGGTTGTCCTGGAACACTGAGGAATCTTAAAGGGGTCCAAGAGCCCGTGGGACTGGTCCCCACCCCCTCAGATAAAACATGTAGCCTCCTCCCTCCTGGAGCACTGTGTTGAGGCACTTTTTACTGAGCATAAAGGGACATGAACATGAGTTGAAAGAATAAAGCAATTGTTTATTAATTAATGCACATAAATGACACCTGGAAGCGAGTGTATCACATGGTTCAGTGCCAGTATGCTCTCCCTTCCTGTGACACCTGAGAGGCCATTACTGGATCACCATTTGTCGGGGCAGTAGGGAAGGGTGACCTTCTGCCCTTCACATGGCAAGAAATTTAAGGAGCTGCCAGCTTCTCCCCTGCTTTTTCTTTCAGGGATAGGATTCAGCTCTGGTATTTGAGAGAAAAACCCCAGATGTCACCTGTCTGTACTTTTGCCGTACCTCTGGAATAGAGCCCCCCCAGTTTTCACAGCTCTCAGCTGACTCATCACCATAGCAGTCTGATGTAATATGAGATAGCTGCAGCATATCAAACCCAGACCTTAGATCAGAGCACAGAGCTGATCCCTAGTTGGCACAGGAGAAGGTTACATATCCCACAAAAGGGTTCACAGCCTAGCATTTAGGGTTCAGGACTTACAGTTGATTATCTTAGGCTTTAGACATTACCATTTCTGTAAGTTGTCAGTCCTGAATCTAAGTTACAAACTGGAAATCTTGGAACCAAAATGGTTGTTGGGGATTTAAAGTTTATGGATGATGTTACATTTTAAATCCTGACAAATAATGACCCCCACAAAATAAAGTAATAAACTATAGCCATCAGCAACAAATTCTCAACAATAAATCATAAGTGGAAGACTCTGCACCCTCAGTTTTAAGTAAGAAATACCAAAGCACACATGAACAGGAAAACAGTAAAGAACCAGAAGAATTTTTGCCCACAGCTTTAAAAGTTGCCCCTTCATTTGGAAGTGCAGCAGAACAGGAAGACACACACCAGAATGCACTTCCGCTGAACCTACCTTCAGCACCATAAGCACCAATTCATCTGCATCAGGGCCAATTACCTTTTTTTTGTTTGTTTTCTCAGCTCTACAAGCAAACATCCTGAGCCAGTGACACTTATTATCACCAACCAGCCTTTCCTTAGGGATGGCGGAACCTCCTGAGACAGACAGAAGCATTTGTGATAACTAGTAATATTCCTCCTGCAGTCACTAACAGCGCCTCAAAAACTTTTTCCTCTGGCCAGTAAATCCCACCCTGAAGACTAACCAGAAAATGCCTCACAGAACAGAGGTAAAATACTGCAGCTGGGGAAATGTTTCTTGTGATGTAAGACAGACATTATTTTAGCCTGTTACTCACATAACATTTGTAGCTCAAGCTACTTAACCACTTGGCACATCACTCAACTTCCCACCGCCCAGCAAACACATGTCCTGCCCAGTGCCCACAGTCATCTTTGGTCTCACAGAAACAAACCAGCTCTGCCACAGAGTGCCACACAGCCTTCCCCATCCCCAGCTTAGGCACAACCACCTTCCACCCGCCCAGCCTCCCCGGCACGCAACGCAGCCCCAGGACTTAGCTATGGCCAAGGTGCACGTCAGAGCTCGTTCTCTGTGGCTGGCCTGAGCTCTCTGCAGAGTTCCCAACTGTGACGCTCCTTCAGCTGCCGGGCTACACCTCAGCACCTGCAAAAGACTGGAACAGTGACCGAGCAGCCAGGCAACTGAACCCTTCCAGAACTATCCCCTAGCTCAAAGACGGTATTTTTTTCTATAACGAAGACTGTCTCTACACTGCTTTTCTCCCCTTCTCTGGCTCTGTTTCATACCCCTAAACCCTAACCCATACCTAATGCTAACCCTAACCCAGTGCCGAAAGACTACTACGCCCATCGTGCCCCGCAGGCCAACATGGCGGCCGGAAGCCCGGTGCCGGAAGACTACCGCTGCCGGCATGCCGCGCAGCCATGGCCGGCCAGCAGCCCGGAGCCCGCAGCTCCCTCCATGCCTCGGGAGAGGGAGGCATTTTGCGGTTATGGCCCTTCGTACGCCGCCACAGAGCGGAGGTGCCGGATCCTTGCGGCTGTGCGGGGCTCCCCAGTACAGCCGTAACCTGATCCCCATTCAGCTGCTACCCGCAGCCGCCCCAGCTGCCCCCTCGGCTCCCTTTCCCATGGCCCGCCCCCGGCAGCCCCGCTGTCTCTCTCAGGTTGCCCAGGACGGTCCCGGGCACACAGAGCCTTCTCTCATGCGGGGCACGCAGCTCCGAGCGCAGACCCGGCTCCTCCACCCGCCCCCAAACTCCTCCACCCCCTCCCCTTCCAGCCCCCCTCCTCCACGCAACCCCGTAGCCCCGAGAGGGAGCGCTGGGCAGGAGCTCCGTTCTCCCCGCCTGACCTCAGCTCCCAGTGGCTGCAGGTGGCCCGGTGCCCCACGCACGGCTGTTACCCAGCCCTGGAGGGGCGTAACGCCCTGTAGCCGCGGCCCCTTAGGGCAAAAGGCGCCGTTCGTACTCGTGGAGCAGCTGCGCTTGTCGGCTGCAGCCCGCCATCGTCGGCCTCCTCACCCACAGCTGCAGCCCCTGCGGGCAGGAGTGGGGCGGGCTGGGCACGGCCGTCAGACGGCGAGAGGGAACCGGGGCCTGCGGGGGCAGCAGGGGTGCACCCACGTCCTTGAGAGCAGCTTGCTGAAAGCTAACTGGAGAGCGTGGGCTGCCCAAGGAGGAGAGTCCTCGTGAGGGGACCAGAGAGCAAATGGAGGGCTCGGGACACCAGAAAGCAATTTACGCGCCTTGGGGAAAAAGGAACGAAAAGAGAGGGAACGAAAGAAGGGCCTCGGGGCGCTGTTATTTCTGAGGTTTGATGCTCACACTTTTAGATAGGAGACTTAGGAAGTAACTGATATAAACCGATTATGATATTTATGGATTACTGAACACATTATGAGGAATTTGGGAAAGCAAAAAATAAAATAATAATTAGCTAGGTAAATAACACTTACATTAATTCATAATTATATGATTATGCAAACTATTCCATGCAACTATAAAGCGGTTAGTTATTGACCTTAAATCTAACAAATCATATATATTGCCTGTGGGTTGTCCCAGGTGGACTTGGGATTCACCAATCAGCTTTATTATCATCTGTAGGCATCTTGCCGTCCTACCATCATAGAGGTGTTCTCTGTTGTTCTTTTACTAGAGCTAGACAGGCTGCAGGAATAGGCCAGCAGGAACCTTAAGAAAGTCGACACGGACAAATGCGCCCAGGAAGGAAAAAACCCTCATGACCGTATAGACTGGGAACTGACTGACTGGGGAGCGGCTCTGCGGAAAAGGACCTGAAGGTCCTGGCAGACAGCAGGCCAACCATGAGCCATCACTGTGCCCTGGCAGCAAAAAGGGCCAACAGCATCCTCGGCTGTATTACGAGGAGCACAGCCAGATGCTGAGGGAAGTGATTATCATCTTTACGCAGGACTCATTAGGCCTCATCTAGACTACTACGTCCAGTTCTGGGCCTCTGCAAATACAAGACCTTGACCAACTACAGCGAGTTCAACAGAGAGCCACCAAGATGCTGAGAGGGCTGGAACATTCACGGTGTGAGGAGAGGCTGAGAGAAGGGGAACAGGGCCCTCCCAGCCTGGAGAAAAGGTGGCGGATGGGGGGGAGGAAGATAATAGCAGCCTTCGGTAGCTGCATGGTGATTATTGAGAAGACAGAATCAGGCACAGTGGTGCACAGTGGGAGGACAAGGAGCAATGGGTGTAAAGTGGAACAAGAGAGGTTCAGATTTGATATAAGGAGAAACTTTTTTCATGATAAGGAGAGCTGAGCGTTGGAACAGAGGAACCAGAGAAGTCGTGCAGTCTTCATCTTCATCCTTGGAGGTTTTCAAGGCAAGACTGGATAAAACCCTGAGATACCTGGTCTGACCTCATAGCTACACCTGCTTTGAGCAGGAGGTTGGAGAAGAACAACCTCCTGAAGTCCCTTCTGACCTGAATTATCCTGTGATCCTATACCTTATACTCCATTTTTTCTGAAGTAGGGCCCGCTGCTGCCATTGCACGTCCTTTTCTTTACCTGAATGCCTTTCAAATAGACAATATGCCTCTAGTTATTTTTTGACCGCTGGTCCCAGTTTCACCACATCTATACCAAAATTATAGGCAATTGCAGCCTTAGATGATACTACTGATACGGCTATCTAGGTCTGAATAGCCTTGCTTCCCAAAACTCCCGTCATTATTCCGGACTGTACTCTGTCCTTGATTCTTCTACCCAGCTATAATCAAGTGCAAGGAGGCTCTTATCTTATGCACTGGTATTTTACATACCAGGTCAGTGGAGTGTGCCTTACATTCTTTCAGTATCCCCTAAAACCCCTCCATTATAAAGTTCCCGTTCTGCTATTGGAACAGATAGTTACGCTGTAGCTGCTACCGCATCAGCTCTGCCCTGCTTCCTTGCCAGAATATCCTTGTGCTTCTGTTGGAAGGCTTCTGTAGTCCATTTCATTGCCCTCACATCATGCCACTGTTTTCAGTTATACCTTCCTCAGAATCTCTTTTTACCTCTCTCGTTTACAACGCTCATGGCGGCACATACTGTACAGTAAACATGCTTTCTCAATGTCTCATTATGTCCTGAACAAAACTGTACTGTCAGCATCTATTCTTTATTGTTCTTCTTACTGATAACTGGTTTTAGTTCCTCCAATAAAATTAAAACATATACCTTGTGTCAATGACCCTGTGATCTTGAACTTTGGAGCAGAAATGCTTGTAAAAAACCCCACACCTCTCTTTCCATTTCAGAAAAACATAACTATTAAAATAATGTGTTCCACTGACTACCTCCCCCACCCGCTCCATCTTTTCCTGAATCGGAGATGACCTCTGAAAAGGAGCATCTCTTTCTATTTGTTTTGCTTCAGTAATTTACAACAAACCTTTGAACAGAGAGAATCTTGTTTATTTCTGGACACGTGTTTCTACAAAAGGCTTTTCCCGGACAGGCACAAAGGCTATTGCAAATCAGCCATCCTGAATCATCTGGAAAAAATATGAAACTCGTTGGCATAGATGTTTCTTTCTTCATTCTCTTCACCTTCGCTGCTCTTTGGAATGCAGGTGAGTGACTTTCAAAAATTTTGCTGCTTTTAACTACAAACTTTTTTTACTTCTGAACTTCAGAAGTCAAACTGATACCATTTGTACAAGCTAAAGCAAAGGCACACAAGCTGGCTTTTACTGGCACGGTGTCATTTTCAACCCCTTGCTCTGTGATTTCCAGTAGGACAGTGGATCTTTTCTGTAAGTAAACAGATAATCTGGACAATGCAGTAAATATTTTTAAAGATACAGAACAACTTTCTAGCTCCCTATATTGAACAAGCATTTCTACCTCCATCACAGGCAGGTTTTCTGGTATAGATTGAAGGCTGACTTTTATTTCTGACTCGCTACCGTTCCTGTTCTTTCCTGCCACACACCCACATATTATCCCAGGGTAAAGGAGGAAGGCCAGCAGAGAGAGAAAACCAGAGAGATTTTACTACCTTTTCCTTTTCTTGATCTCATCCTACCAAAAAAACCAAACAGCCCTCTCTGTCCCCCCCCACACACACAAAACAACACTCAGCGACATTTTCTCCTCGTTTCAACAGAAGCTGACATACCTGGAACTGCAAGCAATTGCTCTTCAGCCCCATGAGGGATGACCGTAAATTCTTTCTTTGTTAACGACCTTTGAGGAGTAGGTGAATCCAGCAGCTTTTGGGACGCAGTAGATTTCTCCTTCCCAATCCAGTAGGGTCAGATCTGCTGCACTCTCAGATTCAGGAAATTCCTCCTGTCTCAGTCCCACAGATGTAGATACTGCTGTTCCCATTTGTAGGTCCAGCCAGTGCAGAGGCTGAGCCTCTGTTGCAAAGAGGCAGATACACATACTACACCCACCACATTAACACAGCCAGCCACACAGGCTAACACGGAGCAGTGCTTTTACTGGCATCCAAATAAACACAGACAGCACTCTCATAAACCATCCGGTTCTGTTCCTCCTCTCCAGCTGATCACAATGGAAGGTCACTAGCAAAAACACAAACACACCCTTTCTCTCCAAATTCCCAGACCCACCACCTTCACAGATACCTTGCATGCTAGCATAGGCTTTAAAGTTGCCTATTAGCTAAGCCCGGATCCCAGGTCCTTACATGGTCAGCAGCTCAGACCTTGGGTCTTTCCAAATGCAGGTCTCCTTCTGCAGGCTGGCTAGTTCATCCTGAAGTTCACTTATGATTACAACATGTGTGCACGCACGCACATACAACAGAGTGAGGTGATACAGAAAATAGCAACAGGATTTAAGAAAATGGCTATGGTGATCAGGTGCAGGGCTCAGAGAAACATACTGACCAGCAGCTTGTTTATGTGCAACTAGCTCCTTTTATGTTCCCTTCTCTCCGTTTTCCCATGCTTGTTCTTCACCATCCACCTTGACCTCTGCCTTTCTTTTTGCTTGTGTCCTCCCAAATAAGCAACCCTCCCCTAATTACTTTTTTATCATTGGTCCCAATTTTGCTACATCCATGTCCAAATTTAGAATTTCTGATACTTACCTAGGTCATCTCAGCATGGCATGGTATTATTGATACAGTTACCCAAGCAGTGTTGCCCTTGCAAGATTCCATTCCCCAAAAGGTCCTCAGTGCTCCCAGTTGTCTGTGCAGCTTGTCCATCTCACACTCACAACTGTTTGTGAAATCCAGCTGTTCCTCACAGTATTACTGTAACGTCTGTCAACTTCTCACTGTTTTGTGTTGAGCAATTTTTCATGTCATGTCCAGTAATTACTCATGGTCTGTTCAGCCAGACCTCAGCCAGACCTAAGCCAAGGGCCTAGTCATCTGTCTGTGTACCTAGTCATCTTAACAGCTACCCTGTTAAGGTTAGACTCATATAAAATGCACAAAAGAAATAAATTTCAGTAGCTTTTCATGATCTCATATTGGAGCACACCTTGTCGCTAATGTTAGCTTTCCATTCATCCAACAGCACCAGCCTTCTCTTCTCATTGATTCCTGTGTAGGGTTGACAGTGAGGAGACCCCATTCTGGTTTGCTTAAGACCTACTCTCAGAAATAAATATAATTAGTGACACTCACCGAGGGGCTGCTCTGGAGATTTATCTTTGTATAAGATGTAAAAATACCCATGGAGTTGGTGAACTTATGTACTGCCTGGGGGGGTAAATAAGTGTATTTTTCTATCCAAGTGGAGCAACCTTAATACACAGGTGTTCACAGCCTTCACCTGAATACATTCCTAAACTAACATAACCAGCCTACTTCATTTATTTATGGTAGTCCTTTAGATGATGTACTTCTGTTTCAGAGAACTCCTAGAAGAGTTCAGTAACATTCCTGACTATGTTTTTTTCTTCCTTTAACAAGGAGCTCAAGACTCCTGCGCACACCGATGTGGGGAGCTGCTTGGTACCTGTTCTTGCCAGGTGACGTGCCAGTCCTTGAGGATTTGCTGTCCTGATTATAAAGAATTTTGTCTTCAAATTTCTCCATACTCAGGATCTCTGATGGGAGGCAAAGACTTTTTGATTGAAAATACAGCTCTTAATGCCTCTTCTGTGCTAACATGCAGGTGGGCCATGATTTTATATTCCTCTGCCAAAGGGAGATGAACCTTTCTAATCTCACTTTCCAACAATAGGTAATTACCACAAAACAAGACTTGTCTATACAGGAGTGAAAACTTACTTTGTAAAGTTGTCAGAATCCTGAAACATGCAAAGGTTCTGCTAACCCTCACCCTCAAGGATACATGTTGTCTGTATTTCTACACAGGATCATTTCATTTAGGTTGAGTTATTGTGCAATATAATCATTACTCTGCTAGTTCTTCCCTTAACATATCAAAACAGTGACTTTTCTAAAAGAGCTTTCTTTCAGAGCTCTTTGTTGTCAATATTTTTTTAGCATTTCCATTTTGTGAAAAAGAAGTATTCATTTCTTAATCTGAATGAGAAAGCAACGAGAAAGAAATGCAGGTAGGACACCTTATCTTTTTCCTGTAAGACAAAGCTGTGGATCCTAAGTGTGTCAGCCTGTATCACACTTAGGTACGTGTGTCACACATGCAATACATATGGTACACTGAATTTTACTGACCCTGATGTCCTGACATTCTTTCCACAAAAGGTTCTGAGTGAGATTTTGGAGTCCTTCCCATCTGGATAGCAGCACCTGAAAATGTTTTTAGTTCTTCATCGGGAAAACCTTTGGCTCAGGCATTCATTCTGTAGAACACAACTGTGTACTTTGAATTACCTGCACAGTTGCATTATCATAGCCAATACAAACTTCAGCGCAGACAAGCAAAGGTACTTGCTTGCTACTTCCTGGCAGGCCCCAACTCCCTACGGTACTTAGAGTAGCTGTGTAGTCACTATACATCAATCCTGAAGAGTCACGGGTGGGATTATACTTTAGCGCACTGGGCAAGAGCCTTAACTGGAAGCAGATGGTTAAATAATGAACGATGAATTCTGAGTTAATCTTTGCAACAGAAATTCTAGAACAGCATGAAATTACTTTTGTTGTAATCACAGGACTTACTAGCAAAAAAACCCCACAAAACCAGAAATTTGCAATGCCTGCATATCATGGTCAATGTTAGCCACTCTGTAATCCTATTAATCCTACAACATCACCTTTGTCTTCCTGCCCTCCGTTTGTTATTTGCTGCTAATTTATCATGTTCCCCTCCCCCAGTAATTAAATAGTAAATCTAAGGCTTGCAGATTGCTGTGTATTTGTGCAGTGCACAGCAGAATCCACACTGGTGTAATAAGCACAAAGTACACACGAATTTTTCCAGTTCATATTCACTGCTACAAGCAAAACAGCCACAGGACTTGGAATGATCTACACATGACACAACGTTGCTTAATGAAACAACTGAGACGTTCAGAATTTTCCTTCTCTCAGTGGTGACACTGAAAAGTGTTTTCAACATCAACAGGTTCAAGCAGACAATCAAAACCAGTGGCTATGTTGCTAAGGATGGAAAAGCCCACTGCATCTCCCCATTGCTGTATGAGACTGGTTTCATCCCTTTTGAAGTTTCTACAGATGATGGGATGACGTTTCCGTACTCTGGAACTTGGTTATCAGGTTACTTACTTAAATCTACGTATCCCTCTTCTTTCTATATTCTTGCTCCATGGCTGCAAGATTATATAAGCCTTTCCCTTTTGATCACTTTTCTTCTTCCTTAACAGGCTGTTTGACCTCAGAAAAGTCATTCTTGCTGCCCTTGTGTTAATTCATATTTTGAGAGATGAACTTTCACAGCAATTGAGTTCTGCTGGTATACAGCAGCAGCAGCATTAACTCGTAAAAAGTCCTGCTTAAAAATGAGGTTGACCAAAACAGTTCCCTTTTTGTAGCTACTTTGTCAGAAAATAACTGCATCATGGTGTTGTAATCTAAGGACTACAGGCATTAGTAAGGGTTGCATTCTCTCAGCTTCAGCTTACTCTTTTTATATCATGCGTCCTGTTAGAAAGCATACACAGGGGAAATACTGCTAAATCTTAAATAATTTAGTGCACCTTTTCAGAGCTATGCAAAGCAGAAATGCCATAATCCTTTTCTTCTGTTCTGTAATGCAGTACATCATAGCAAAGTTTCAGATGGAGAAAAATGCACGTTGGTAAATGAGACAAAATGGCAATACTATGGCACCCCCAACACTGATGGAAACTTAACTCTTACCTGGACACACCAGGCACTTGCAGCAACCCACATCAACATAGAAGTCTGGGGATACCAGGAAACAGGTAAAGTGACGCTTTTCCTACCTGCGCACAAGCAGTCATCACACGTGTAACTTATGTGCAGAGCTTTGGACAGCATGTGATCACTTTCACTGAGGCCTGAAGAAGAGATCTGCAAGTACAAATAACTCATGACAATAATGTCAGCTTTCCCTCTTCATTTACATATGGGTGGAGATACCTAATTTCAGTCTTGTGGCAACTGTTCTTTTCCAGCATCTGAAACGATTTTCTTCCTCTATGTGACAGGTGACAGTTACTCAGAAAACTGGTTGGCCGAATGGAAATATCTTTATACTTTGGCAAGAGAAATCCCCAATACTGGGAAATTTTCTTTTATTCCTGTACCTGCTAAAGGAAATTACAGTACGTGGGACTTTGGAATTTTGAGAATTGCACCCAGCAGCTATTCTGACGGGCAGAGGCAAGTACATCACAACATTCATTTATCATAGGTGCCTTATTATTGCTTCCTGCATTAAAGCTGCTGTCTCCTTTGATGTTTAAAACTGGGACTCAGGCTCCATTTCACATGAAAAAATGGGGAGAGAATTGAAAGGGCAAAAGTGAGAAAAACTCACAGGTCAAGATAAAGACAGTTTACTAAGTAAAGGGGGGCATGGGCGCAGAGGAAGTAATGCAAAAGCAATCATTCACCACCTCCCACAAGCAGACCGATGCCCAGTCAGTCACCAAGTATAGGCTGCTTTGGAAAAACTCGCCCGCAATTTTATTGCTGAGCATGATGGTCTATGGCATGGAATATACCTTTGGTCAATGTGGGTCTGCTGTCATGCCTGTGTTGCCTCCTAGCCTCTTGCCAACCCCTCACCTCCTCCCTGGGGGCCAGCGTGAGAAACAGAGAAGGCCTTGACACTGTGCAAGCACTGTTTGGCAATAAGCGAAAACGCTGGGGTGTTATCAGCACTGTTTTGGTCACAAATCTACAACGTAGCACCATACGGGCTGCTATGAAGAAAATTACTCCACCCCAGCCAAACCCAGTACCCTCGGCAAACTAGGACCTGCTGATTTCTTTTGTCACAACTGTGGAGGAGGCCCTAATTGTGGAACTTTTGTCACTGCAGCCGCAGGCCTTCCTCTGCATTTAAATTTTTCCTATTTTGTATGCAGGCCTTTGCATTCCTGCAAATTTTATGCCTGCTTTCTTTCATTTCTTTGTGTATTTCCCCATGATTTTTGGTGATTTACCTCTGTAAGTGCTCCATACATATTCTGAGCTTGAATAGATGTTCCTTCATAATTCTTCCACATGTCTGCAGTTTTTGATGTAGATGGTGTAGCCCCTGTGAATAGATAAATGCCACCTCTTCGGTGTTAGGACATGTTACTAATACATCAGAACCTTTTTTAGCATTTGGGAGTTGCTACCCACAGAAGGGTAACCTTTTCTCTTTCTAGAGGGTTTTTTTATTGCACTTCGCGTATGATATTTTTTCATGGGTGGAGAGCAGAGTTGTCTTGGAACGCTTCAAGGATTCTGAATGGTTTCTCCCCATCTATTGCCATCGGGCCTGATACTACTGGGGCACAGTGTTAGGTTTTGTTTGAGAATCCAGACGTTCTTCATTCTGGCCTAAATGGAACTACAATGTGAAAAGGCACGAATAGAAAACCTGTCTCTAAAAAGATCCATGTAAGCCAGAATCACAAATGCTAAAATGTATTCTGATTATTGCATACTTGCTGCATGCTGTCATGTCACCTTCTAAATTAGGAAAATTTTGATTTGCTGTAACTTTTTGCAGGAAAAAGAAAGCAGTGGCCTTTGTAATGAAATAACAACTCGCAAGTTGAAAGATTCTTCGTAATTATAGTTAGCTATTAAGACACAGTGTTACTGTCAAAACAGTGCTTGTTCAGCTATCAGATCTATTTTTTGGCTCTTTTTTTTTCCAGCAACATTCCATCAGTCTGGAGCTCAGA
Organism: Ciconia boyciana; assembly: GCF_034638445.1. Taxonomy (NCBI): domain Eukaryota; kingdom Metazoa; phylum Chordata; class Aves; order Ciconiiformes; family Ciconiidae; genus Ciconia; species Ciconia boyciana. The sequence goes on from NC_132948.1 coordinate 6,096,048, forward strand.
GCATGCGTTGGCTTGGCACCTTGGGAATGACTTCAGAAATGATACAAATGCATGGGCAACTGCAAAATGCATAGAATGGGACAGAAAGGAGGAGAAGCTTCCAAACTTCATGGAAGAAATTATAGATTGCCCTTGCACCTTGGCACAGGCAAGAGCTGACACTGGCAGGTTCCATGTAAGTTATTAATCTATCCCTCTGGCTTCTTACGGTTCCAAGTAGAAGCTTAGGGAATGCCATACCCCCCCGCCCCCCAACCCTGTTCCCCCTCTAAAAGTCATTACAAGGAAATGAAATTATATTTAAATTTGCACAAGTAGCATGTCAAATGGCAGAGGCAGATACAGCTTATGCAAGTAGTATGAATAAAAAAAGTGCCTATAGGACAGCAGATGGAAATCACCTTCAAACAGGGAATTAAGACAGTAGTTCCAGTGGTAGACAGAAAACATTGAGGGAGGGCAGTGAGCTCTGTGGCGCTGGGAGAGTGATGACTTCTTTGAGATCCTACAAGATGGCAGTCTGTGTTTGTAGGCAATATCCCATGCTGGAAGAAGCAGGCCACGTTTCTGCCTAGTATATCATAATTTGCTGCAAACCCTTCCACCTTGTACTTCAGAGCTCAAGTCCACAGCTGTAATCCATTATTTCCTGTCTCCTGCTTCCTTCCTCCTTCCTTCTCAGCCTCACTGTTAACAAGGAACTGACAAAAGCTAAGAAATCAATTGCCATTTAGTCCACGCTTTCACTTACAGCACTGATCTGAGGACCAGATAGGGCAACTTTCCCTCCTATTTATGATACCAAATGGTGGCAGTGTGTTGGTGCATATTAAAAAAAAAGTTAGGTAGTTTTGTTACTATCTTTTCCTGGTTATGGAGCTCCAAACATGATGTGTATTTTAAATGATACAGTTAAAAGCACGTGAAGAAAAAACATCAGATTTACTGCACTGCCTCTAAGAACACAGGACAAAAGTTAAGTTTAGTCTGGTGTGAGCTGTGTTTGTTATGCACTTATAGTTGAATTCCCCATCTAGCTGCATCTGTTCTTCAAGGTCTGTTGCAATAGACTGCAAAATGGTCAGGTTAGACTAACATGTTGCTCCAGTCACTTCAATATTAAATTCACTGTTTTTCCTATCATTCCGTGCTACTCAACACACAGCCACAACCAGTTCATTTAGACTTTGCTCATATGTCAGAGACAAAGGGTGGGGAGACGACATAAAAATAGAAAGGACAATGGGGAAAGAACTCCATTAAGTGTGAGCATTGATCTTTTTCAGACAGATTATGGCTGTGACATTGAAAAGGGGAGCGTGTGTACTTATCACCCTGGCGCTGTGCATTGTGTAAGAGCCATTCAAGCCAGGTAAAGAAAATTTTTTAAAACTGCACTTTTTTTAGGACTTGTTCCACCTCAGAGATAGCAGTGTCACAGAAGTCACAAAGGTCTCTGGGTTCTCCGCTCTCAGGTTCATAGCAACCATTGTTTCCCTCTTGTTCACGTATTGGCCCTCATTGCTGAGATTAAGTTAAGGCCTTAGATTTAATAAACAATTAATTGCACTGTGCTAAACCTTAGGATACCTAAACAAGCGCTAATGTCTGAAAGAGATTTGATTAGGCCTAATTAAGCCTTTCCTGTATTGGTCTACTTAAGTTCAACAAGTTATTCTTTGCACTCTTTCTATCAGAACCATTTTAAAGAGTGCTATGTTCATGTAAGGTCTACAGAAGTTCCTTACTGCCTTTGTTAAAAACCCCTCCCTCCCTATCCCTAATCTGGTCTAATTTATAAGAACAGAGCAGGGCCAGGGGGGAAGTCTAACTGGGAGGTATCATCTCTGGACATCATATAAAGCTTGGCAACCAAAACATTTCACTACATCTAGAAAAAGGCAATAGGTAACCTCTAAATACGAATGGGCTTCACCGAGCTGAACGATGACTTACTTCTCACTGCTTTTCTCAACCAGTCCCCAGTACGCGGCAGGGCAGCAGTGTTGCTATGACTCCACAGGGACCCAAATCCTCACGCATGACTCCACAGGAGGCAGCACACCTGATCGAGGCCATGACTGGGGTTCACCACCTTTCCTGAAGCCTCCCCGCATACCTGGCTTTTCCCATTGGCTTTATGATGTCATCAGCTTCTATTACTGCTGCCTGTGGTCTAATAACTGTCACCTCTATATGAACAAGCGGCCCTCCAGCGACTGCAGGATGTATCGCCCGCCTCGAGCTGGTAAGGGCTTCAGAATTCCATTATGGAGTATAGCTTTTTGATACAGTGTTGGCTTTTAGAATATTTCTATAGGTATATGTATGTCAGTTGACAATGGTGAGGGTACAATATCACGTGGAAAATTTCCATGGAAGGTTTCTATTGATCTATCAGTGGCAAAATCTGTATGTGGTTTATAATTGTCCTGCAAGATTTTCTGCTGTTGAGTATCTCATTAACCCCTGGAACCTAAATAGCTGAAGTTTAGTAGTCCATGTCCATGACTTCCTATCATCAGTGGGCACTTTCTCAGAAAGAAGATGGTTAGGGATGGTTAATGACAGCTTGGCAGTAGCTAGAAAAGCTGTCATGCTGAAAAATGCTACTCATATCAAATATGGAAGTTTTACCATTTACAAGTGGGTCTACTGTTCCTGCCCCTTGCTTTTAAGTTGTCCTCAAGTCTTGCCATATCTCTATTGCTGCCACGTCTTGCCTTCTTCTGTGCTGCTGGGGTGCTGAGGTGTCTAGCAGGATTGTGGCCTCCCGTAAAGAAGGAAAGTGCAAAGAGACAGTAGTTTCCTTCAGGCAAAAAGAAGAAAACTGCAGAGGGCACTGAAGGCGGTAGCTAGGACATGATGTGACACAACACGAGACTCTCCCAGGACTAGCAATAGCGGAGAGTGAAATTCTTTCCTGATTTCCCACATCAAATTTTCCTGTCTGTAAGCAACAAAGGAATAGGGAGCTGGGAGCCAAGTGTGATAATAAGGTTGGAAGGGCATGGGTTGCCAGCCCATGGCCCAGTTCTGAGTGAGGCAAGCAGGGCGGACACTGTGATGGCAGCAGCAGTCAGCCGAGAGTCCAGATCTCCAGATGAGTTTGTGGTGACAAGGCAGGTCCGAATGAAAGCTGAGAAGTCAGTCTGCCAGACAGGGTCAAAGATGTGGTCCAGTGATGGTAACCAGGGTGAGACACAGTCCAGCGATTGTCGGGCAAGTCCATAGTGACAAGGCATGTCCAAGGACAAGACAGAAAGTCAGTCACAGGTCTCTGTGCACATCAGCAGGGCCCATGGCCAGGCGTGGGCATGGCTGTGTGGGAGATGGAGACAGGTACACCTATGACATAGCTCAGGCAGGGACTGAAGGCCCAGGCCTGAGCTTAGGTAGAGCCCATAGACAGAGGGTATAGGTAGAGGGCCCAGTGGGACTGGTCAGTGCAGTTAAGGCCTATGAGTGTGCTCAGGGTCCTGACAGTTCCACTACGGGAAAGAAAGGCTGCAACATGCCTCTCTTAAGAAAAGACATGTTGATGAGGGATGTGAAGTGTGTGGTCCTGCAAAAAGATTCCCAAACGTACTTATGGCATTACATCAATTTCTCAAACATGACAAAAATCCATCGTGCAGCTCTCACTAAGCACTGCAGATGCTTGTCTTTCTCCTAGGAAGTATATGCCAAACCGCCTGTGCTACCGCACAGCCAGGAGAGTGTTCATTAACCTTGTGCAATCCTAAGCATCTGAGAAAACTAACCCTCAAACGCCACAGAACCCTCTGCAAAGATCTTAATGCTAAAAGCTTCTCAGAGCATGCCAAAGATGGATGCAGTGCAAAATCAGCTCAAACCAAAAAAGTCACCTACCTTGGTACTTACAGAACTCTCCTGGAAAATGGGATGCGGGGCTTAAACACCTCATCTGCCCGATGTGGAGAAATTACTTGAACCTATCACGCAGGGACAGGCCTTCTTTACTGTGATTTTCTGTTGTGAGTGTTTGTTTGCTATGTGCATTTTGGTGTGAAAATCCCAAGTGAATGCACTAACTGCTGAGGAGAAAAAAAAATGGCCTTCTTTCTCTTGGTCTAATGAACCTGATTTATGGAGGAGTCTCTTTCTCTAGGGAAAGATTGAGAGAGACAATGATCCCAAATACTTAACAATCAAGCAGTTAAGGACCTACCTGTCACATGGATGCCCTTAGTCGGTGAGAGTCATACCTCAGATAAGATGACACAACTTCAACTTTTTTTGCTGGAGGGAAGAGGGGCCTTCTGACCTCTTAGTGATCTAAAAGGCAAAAACAAGGTTATCTGCTGAACTCCAGAGAGGCTTTGGGGCTGAGGATCACTGCCATCTCTCTCTGTTCAGGCCAGATGAGACTTCAAAGCCCCATCCCATTTCTCTGGCTGTCACTTCCAGCTACATTTGGAAGCTCCTTGGTGAGCTGCTTCTGGAATAGCCCTGTGTTCATGTCCAAATCTCCCCATACATTGCATGTGAATCAGGCTTCTAGCCTGACAGCGAGGATTCTGGTAGGGGGTCTATCAGGTAAGCATTGCTGCCCATAACAGCCTTTTAAAGTGCAGCCCTAAATGTTGGCTGATGAAGATGAGAGTAACTGGAATGACGTTTCTCACTGTTCCCACAGTGCTGTTCAAGGTTGTCATGACTCTTCCTCATGTCACATTTACCGTGGATCAGCCTTGCATTTTTTCCTTTGTTTAAATGCCATTCTTTGGATCACCACAATGAGATTTTTTTTCTTGTGAACCTAAGAAGAAGAGTAATGGGTTGTGATTTTTGCTTGTTCTTATTTCTCTTTTTGCTTTTAAAAACAGCATCTGCTTTTGGGGATCCTCACTTCCTCACATTTGATGGTCTGAACTTCACCTTCAAAGGTCAAGGAGAATACACGCTGGTAGAGTCTGATCTGACATCCCTAAGAGTGCAAGGAAGGACACAGCAGGCACAATTTCCCAATGGTAAGTTGGTAAGAGAGGAAGCAGTGATGATGAATAATAGCTTCTGAGGTTGCTTGATTTGCACTTTACAGCATTCCTCCTATCTTCTCTAGTCTTCTCCTTTTTTGGCCATTTGTGAAAGTTCAACATTTTGAAGCTAATCAGAAGGCAGACAAAACGTTCAGGAAAAAAATAACTTCCTAATCAAAGATTATTTGCTAGTTTTATTGGGTATGAGTAATGGAAGTGTAAGGTTTTCTGTTGTGTTTAAGAGCTCAAGAAAACAATTCTCATTTCTCTCCATGCCCCTTCCCATCTATAAGGAAACATAAGGTCAGTTCTAGGAATGGGTCAACAGCCGTAGCTCCCAGTGGATGCATTTTGATAGTATTGTAGCTGAAAATTAATAGAAAGCAGGTAAGTGTATGCCCTGCTTTATTTTCTTTCTGTGTTAGGTGTATATGCATGCATGTGTTGACAGAGCAAAAATGTCCCAGAAGGAGCTGAGAAAACATACTTTGGATGGGGAAAAAATTCTTTCTGAGCATCTCAAGCTAGCAGAAGAGTACAGAATGTCTGGTGAGAAGTTGGTTAAGTGGGTCATTTTTTTATTCAAAGGGCCTGATTGTCCTGGTCTTTTGGCTTGTTTGTAAAACAAAACCTAGGGCAGAAGAAGCTTTCTGGAGGTACCTGAGGCCTTAATTATTTGAATGGGCAGACTGCAAACCAGCCTGTAAGAAGGAGATTGTCATATACCTGCATTTTAAAATGAGGGAAAAATAGAGTATGAAACAGCAGAATGGGATTGTGCTTCTCATGACAACCTGAAAAGCCTTATGTCAGATACTTTTGTTTATGCTTTTCCTGTATCTAGTGCTATTTTACCATGTGTAAAATAGCAGGCTTGCCTCAGGAAAGAATATTCCAGCTGGCCTCAGGGATGCACTTCAAGGATTTGGTCCTTCTGGTAGAACTATAAGGATGGACTAAAAATTGCCTGTGTGTTTCAGCATCCATATACACATGAATGCTTATACTGAATACCACATTGGATAGGATGGAGATTATCAAGGAAATATTTTGTTCATTCTGAAGATCAGCTTCTTAAATTTTTGTTCACTCTGTTTCCTTTTTCTGTCATGTCCTTCCTGAAATTATCTTCGATTTTCCCAGGCCTTACTCACAGGATTGAATGTGCAAGAAGGAGATCAACTGGTCTTTTTACATAGCTCAGCCACTGCCATTGAGATGAAGAATTTAGAATTTCCAGACTTTTTTAGCATTAAACATTCTGCTTTCAATATCCTATACTGGTAGGAGACTTATACTGTGGGTTTTTTTGTGACTCATATGCTTAGCAATTCCCTCAAATATAACTAATCATATTTATTTATTTTTAGGAAATATCTGGGGGGTTTTTTTGCCTGTATCATTATAACCTTCCATATTTACTTTATATCATGTTGGGTATTTTGGGGGGTTGTTTTTTTATTTGGAAGGAACTGGGGCTCAGGTGACAGGCTTGTCTGCAGTGGCCATGCAGGAGAACAACTCTGATGTGATCGAAGTACGCTACTCGCAGGGTTTGAATCTGGAGGTCCTGTTGAACCAAAAGGTCGTCAGCTTCTCTGAGCAAAGTTGGATGGACCTGAAAGGTTAGTTACAAATATCAGCCTTGTAAGCTATTGTATTCCAATGGAGCCCATGTATAGTTAAAAATATCTCTAGATGCATGCGTTTCAACTCTCTTTTCAGTGTCCTTTTGCAAAACAGGCTGCAGGTCACTCCAAAAATTATGTAAGGAGTGAAACAAAGGACAGGCAATGTCCCAGCTCATTAGAATTTATTTTATTATCACATGACTTTGTTCAGTTCGGTTGCTGCCAGATTGAGGTGGAATCAGTGGTGGTGCACAGTTGGCTGAGCCTTGGTGAAAGAAATAAAATTGGGACCACAGGGGAGAATGCCCTTTCCATCCAATTTGCCTACCTGGCCCTGTCTTTGTACTAGCCCAGTGCATGGATTCCTCTGGCCTTTGAGACTGATGACAGCTACAATATGGGCAGGAATATAGCCACCAGAATTATGAGCTACACACATCTCCTTCCAAATAGCCATGGATCAAGCGTGCTGCAGAGAAGCACACTGCGGCTATCTGTGTTCCCATGAAGAGGTGTAGCAGGGAGTCATGGTTCAGGTGAGCACATCAGAACCTGCAACCTTCCTGCTTCTCATCAGCATTACTGGCAGTTAGCCTAGCTGTAGCTGGATGCTCCTATGCTGTGTCCAGGAAGAGGCAAGGCTACATTGACGAGCTACAGAAGCAGAGAGATGCAGGAAGGAAAAAAAACCAGAAAGGACAGTGATGGGGCTTGGAGAAGAAGCCATGTTAGGGAGGTCTTGACAAGACAATCAAGAAGCAGAGGAAACCTGTGACCACTGAGAGCAGCGCTTCCAGCTCACAGCCACTCTCTGATGTAATCATCTCATACCTAAAAGCTTCTGCTCTGGGACACGGGCAGAAGGCAGTGCAGCTTATATCAACTGTGGGCCTTTTTTTGCTACTACTAGCCATCTTACTGCACTTGTAGGTATGAAGGTGTGGCCTCCCCTTAAATGCTTCTCAGAGTGTAGCCCAGAGTGGAAGGGAGGAAAAGCTTTATAAAAAATGGTTAAAACTGATGACACAACAATCTGTTGACTATGGATGATTAACTGTTTTGTCCTCTCCTCTCGTTATAGGCCTCTTTCTCCACTCTACAGCTGATCAGAAGATCACACTGATGTTCTCTTCTGGGGCTGGAGTGGAAATAAGGGGAAGCGGAGGATTTCTGACCCTGACAGTTCTGCTCCCAGAGAAGTTTATGAATCACACACAGGGTCTCTTTGGGGTAATGAATGGCAATACAGAGGATGAGTATACTTTCAAGAATAAAACCACCATGTCAGTTCATGCAAGTCCCCAGCAGTTGTTTGAGTTTGGAGCTAACTGTAAGTCATTTCTCTGGTCTATTATTACATTTTCTTCACAAATTCAAAACAACTTGTGATTTACAGACTAGCAAATGAAGTCTGTGCTAAGCAACCTATACTGGGGAAAGAGAAGGGAGTAAGAGAAGTATGCCCTCCTCTACCCAAGTGGCTAAAGTACCTAGCCAAATGATTGAAGACAGAACCATGATGGAGTGTCCTGCACTTTCTTCTGTCAAGAGTCAGAGCTTATATTTCACAGCTTACACTTCCAGAATTCCATCTACTATGGTCTGAACACAGCATCACCAGACTAAAGTGTTACAGAAGCATAGCAATAGCCAGGGTCAGCTATCTTTTTCCAGAATATTAGCAATGTTTCCATCAAGTACCATGCTAACAATTTAAAAAATAATTTATTAAATCACAATTTAATAATTGTCCTTTTAAAAAAGGCGGGGGAGGGGGAATGTGTGTGTAAAAGAACGGCTGCTTTCATTTAATGAAAGTGATTAGACTGTTATATCTAGCCTGCAGCATTAGACTGGTCAGCATTCCTCCTGACATCAGGTTAGGAGATAGGTCAGAAACATGATGCAAAATACCCTCTGGCTACCAGTTGATCTTTGTATCAAGCACAGTGTAGCCATACTCCAGGATTCAGATCATACTGAAAAGTCTCACTGCTCCTACTGCAGGAAGTTTCTGATTTAGCAGAGTGAAAGCAAAAAGCAGGGCCATGGCAGACATTATAAATTTAGGGACACACAGGATCAGGATGTGTGTTGCTTGTAATGTTTGGTTTAGCTAGCTCTGACTGAGGTACTTCTTTATCACCATTTTGCCAGCAGGCATCTAAAACCATCTTTATGTAAAATCATAGCTATACAATTATTTGGATCTAATTATAAGTAATTGATCAAACACCAGGTTAACCAAACACTAACTTTAGTGCTAAGTTAAGGTGCTGCATATGAAAAGGAAAATAATCTTGAGTGGAAGGAAGCTGTAGGGCTTTGTAGATCTCTTCCAGCTCTAGCTACATGTATGTAAATAAGCACTTGGATTAGTAGCAGAGGGTGGTATAGGTCTGTAGGCAAAGTTACATATGAATCTCTCTCTCTTTCTTTCTCTGTCTCCCAAGGGGCTGTTGAAAATGGAACTTCTCTCTTCACTTATGACACAGAGTTCTTAGTGAACAATTTCTTTTATGGGGAAAAGCACAATGCTTCCTTTCTGCCCGTGTTCTTTCCTTATGAAGACCCTGCTGATCCCCTGGTGAAAGAGATGGTCTTGCTCTGTGACTCTGACCCATTCTGCAGATTTGATGTCCTGACAACAAGAAGCCTTCAAGTGGGAAATTCCACAAGACTATCTCATCAGAATCACAAGCTGCTGGTAGAAAATCTAGAGCCAGGTGATACAACATTCCACAAAGCATCTATCACTACAGCTCTTTCTGCAGGGCAGCTAAATAGTTAACACTGTTCGAGGAGGCTTTGCTCAACTGTAGGTTCACGCACCTGTAAACACTCTTATCAGGAGGAATTGTCCTTGTACCAGGAAAACTCTGCACTGGTAGGATACTCAGACAAACACAAAATAAATTTCTCTCCATTTCTTCCACTACTACACCACTGTGTAGAACCCATATCTTCCTTTTCTATGCCTTCCCCTGTCCTCCTCAGACTTAAAACTAAAAAATAAAAAAAAAAAATTAGAAAGTATTGTCTTTCAGTTAGCCTAAAAATCTTTGTCTTTCCATGAGTTGCCACTAAAATGCCATTTGAATCATTGTGATGGGAGATTTGCTAGTCCAAATCCAAAATACTTTAACCAGATATGTGTCTTTTACTAGTGATCTCTTGTGGCTGGCTGGATCATCCAACCAACGGAAGAAAGAATGGAACTAACTACCTGCTGGGCTCAACCATCAGTTTCATCTGCAATCAGGGCTATGAACTCACTGGGTCAAAGGAAAGAATTTGCCAAGCGACAGGGACCTGGTCTGGAGACACACCCAGTTGCGTCCTGAGAACAGGTCTGTTTCCTTTTAAATGTTACAAATTGACATTAAAAAATCATTATTATGAACAAGGCAATCTCAGTATACAATGACGGCCCTTGACAAAAGCAGCTTCTCTTACTTGAGATGACATTGGACATGAACCAGCAGTGTGCCCTTGCGGCAAGGAAGGTTCATGGTGTCCCAGGCTGCTTCAGGCAAAGTATTGCCAGCAGGTCAAGGGAGGTGATCCTTCCCCTCTGCTCAGCACTGGTGAGGCCACACCTGCAGTACTGTGTCCATTGCTGCGTTCTTCAGCACAAGAGAGACGTGGACATCCTGGAGAGAGTCCAACGAAGGGCCATGAAGATGATTAGGGGACTGGTACATCTCTCCTATGAGGAAAGGCTGAGAGAGCTGGGAACTGTTCAGCCTGCAGAAGAGAAGGCTGGGCAGGGGGTGGAATCTTATCAATGTGTACAAATACCTGAAGGGAAGGTGCAAAGAAGACAGAGCCAGTCTCTTTTCAGTGGTGCCCAGGGACAGGACCAGAGGCAATGGGCGCAAACTGAAACACAGGAGGTTCCCTCTGAACATCAGGAATCACTTTTTTACTGTGAGTGTGATTGAGCACTGGCACAGTTTGCCCAGGGAGGTGGTGGAATCTCCCTCCCTGGAGATATTCAAAAGCCGTCCGGACATGGTCCTGGGCAACTGACTCTGGGTGGCCCTGCTTGAACAGAGGAGTTGGACAAGATGACCTCCAGAGGTCCCTTCCCACCTCAACCATTCTGCGATTCTGTGATTCGAGAGCAGACACAGCCCACGCTTGTTGAAGGCTTCCACTCTTTTGTTCTAAAGGATTATGTTATCTCAAAACATAGTGTATTATTCTATAGCAGTAAAATTATTGTGAATGATGTAATAGTATTGAGTATAAAGAACTTAAATTTGTTACCCCTCTTGTGTCACTACTATTAGATTATCAATTAGCCTGGGATCATTGGATTTAGTAGCACTTAGGCTGTCTCTACAGTTTACAGGAAAGTGCCCAGTATTTTCTCACAGCTTCAACTTTGTTTTATTCATACGCCATTTACACTCCAAATGTCCTCAAGATGGCAATGTTTCAAAGCACCAGGGTGATGCAAGGCCACATGGCATGTTGAAGCACTTTTAATGCCGAGTTAATTGTTCCCCAAAGTACTCATCAAATAATTAATATCAACAGATTCTCCATTCTGAGCACCTTCCAAAGAAATGTGGAAACTGCACAACACATCAGCAATGCATTCTTGGCCAGCTGACACATTTCATCAGCCTCTGCAGGCCCGCAACAATTGCTTGATCATTTCCAATGCAATTCTGCACGTTTAGTGATATTTGTGAGATGAACCACAGTGAATTTGGGCAGCAGACTGTGGACCTTAGCATAAAAAATAATTATTGAACATTTGCACATACAAAACAGGGCATGTTGCTTAATTTTAAATAGACGAGTGAACGTTTATGGAATGTTTTCTTGGACCAGCCATTGTTAATAATCAATATGCAACTGATTGTGTTCACAGGGGCCAATCTCAATAGTGATGTTATTTTGGAAAGAGTGAAACTAGAGGTATTTCAAAACATTTCTGTTTAATATGATAGGCCAGAGCATATGGAGTACTTTAGTTAACTGTTGAAAATATGAGATATTCAGAAGTTTAGCAGATAATTTAGCATGCTTCATAGTTCACAGTAATAATAGATCGTCTGTCAAAAGTCTGAGAAGAATGAAATCTTTACAAAGTAAGGCCAGATCTTGAAAAGTCAGTGGCAAAACATTTTGCCAAGCTGAAAGCTAAGAACATTTTTCCATTGCTGCCATCAACCGCATACATACTGGATAGGAGCCAGTCAGTCTCAATAAGCAAACTGGATGCTGACATTTACACTAGAGAAAGGGGGGCAAAAAGCCAGCCCTGAAGGATCAGAGGGAAGGAGTTGGAAGATACGCAGAGATTAACTGCATTCAGAATGATGGAGACGTGCTGCAGCTTTATGGATAAGCAAACAAAAACCGCAAAGTTTTCCAGCACATGGTTTCCTGAAAGATGACAAAGACCAGCAAGGTGTGAAAGAATTTTATTGATCTGATTGTAACAAAGACCTCTTTGATATTTGGGGTTGTAGTTCATTTGTAATGTGAGCCAAAAATGATTATTTTTATCAGCCTCAGGAAGTTGGAGTATGGCAATGCTGCCCATAGCAGCAGGATACTGACAATACTGACAACTGATCGAGACAATATAAAATACAAATTGCATACACAGTTCTTCATTCATTTTTTTTACTGCTCTGCCCTAATAATGGCATTCACATCTAGCCTTGTTCCTCCTTTTGCATCATAAGACATGCTGCTGGACATCAGTCTCTGTCTGAGAAGGTTATTTTATTGACAAGTCCAAGTCTCTCCAGAGAAGATAGGCAAAATGGTCCAAAGTTCCTCTCACTTATGTCTAAACCTCTAGTATTTTTATGGCATGGACAGCTAGTACTTGCTTTCCGCCTCCGGTCTAAGACACAGTTGAAATCCAGTGCCAGTTTTCCTTGTGTTGATTCTGAATTCAGCATAAGTACAGAAAAGGTCTTCATGTTGTCAAAATCTGTTGTTACTGACATCAGTTTTCTTCACTGTCTTCTCTTTACACAGCTGCTGCTGTTTCACCAACATCGATTTTATCTAGCCCTGTGACTGAGGGCCTTCCTGATGCCAGGAAAATGCTGACAAAATTAATGGACAGCACTTCCAAATTTCAGGGCGCCCGAATGGGTGACCACTGACCCAGCCACTGTGATTAGTGGTCACATTTTTACTTCCAGCATGAACTATTAAAACACACTTTTTCAAATTATTTCTTTCATGCCGGTCAAGAACACAGGGCCCAGCCCTCTATTATTTTCAGCTTCCAGGGGTACTTCTTTACAGTGCTGTGCCCATTACACTTGCTGCAGTTTTGTGGTACATCAAATTCAAGCTCTGTACGGCAAATCACCAAGGTTTTTTAGTTGCTATGTGCTTCTGTTTTTCAAAAGCTAGAACAATTAAAATAAAGGCATGAGGACTATGAAAACTGGATAGGAAGAGAGACGGAAACAACAAAATTGAACGCCACTTATTTTGCAAAATCCATTTCTGTATTTGAAATTTCAAACGCAAATTATGCTGTTGGGCCTGCATATTGTTGCTTTTGAGTTTTGCTTCCTTGAATTAAAGTTTCCATGGAAATCCTCTGCTAATAATTATTTTGCTATGCTTCTAATTACAATCCCACTGCAAGTCTTGCCAGTACCACAGCAACCTCCCTTCACAGAATATCACATAGAGGAAGAAAAAGAAACCATCCAGCAAAAGCGAAAAGGAGAATCTAGTAAAATCAGAAGTAAAATGCAGCTAAAAATTATAAAATCTTAGCAATATATATACATATGGTCTGTTTGTGACAGACAATAATTTGGTGTTGTTAAGTGCAATCTCGTTTTGTCTGTCTTTTGTTTTTTTCTTCCCCCCCCCCCCCTTCTCACTTTTAGGTTTCATCTTCCAGGCTCGGGCTCTGTGTAAATACAGTTCTCTTTGGAAAGCTGTCAGAAATCTCATTAGTCTTCTGCACTTTTTTTCAGAGGAAGATGCCAAAAAACATTAGGACTTCTTATTATGGAATTGTTGTCTGTCTATCGTTTCCAGGAGACTGGCTGCAAAACATATTAAAATCAAGAAATATAACCTGAGATTATAAATTAGATACAAAGATTTCACAATATAGGCAAATCACCACTGGACCAAACTACCGAGGCCAATGGTGGGTTCTCATCACTTGGCAGAGACAGGGTACCTACCTGTAAGGTGTGCGTAAGCCAAACAGAAGTTTTTGAGCCTTGTACAGAAGTTACTGGATGAAGGACCAGTGCCTGTGGAACAGTTTATGTATCCCACTTCTTTCCTTAAAACCAATTAGAAACCAAATTATCTATTCTAGGATCACGGAAGTGCCTGTTACATCGCTCTGCCATCACTGTGTGCTAGGCTGTAGTTTGGGCAGTTCTTCCTGCAGGCATGACAAAGCGATGGAAGGAAGGGCTGGCAAAAATGCAGCCCAGATGCATTAAAGCTCAGATGCATCGCCACTCACCTGTCTCTAAATAGGCTGTGTGCTCCCTGGTACATGCATGTAGTGCTATCAGTAGGTGCAGAAACAGGGCAGAGCGCTGAATCTTACTTTGACCTTAGGACACCACAGTGTCCCAGAGCCAAGGAACTCCGCTTCTCTTTGACTCTCTGACACTGAACCTGGGACAAAGATTGCTCACACTGGGACTTGCCGTTTTTCAGCGGTGGTACTCCAGCAGGTATTTTCCTTAAAGGGTACAAAATTCAGGAAGCATTGTTTCTCCCAGACAGTTCACTCCAGATGCTGCATCTCCTAAACTTGTACCAATCCTCTTATGTGTCATGAAAAATCTACCTGCATGATATCTTTAGCTTCCATTGCTCACCACAGCCATACAGCATCCTGCTAGCACTGTCCTACATGAGCAGGAAAGTGACAGAACTGGTAACCTGCAACTCTTCAGTAGAATAAGCAAACAAGAGGAGATTTGTAATTCAAAATTTGTTTCATATCTGGTTGCTTTCTATCTTCCATGTGTCTTTATTATGCAGTCGCAGAATTAAATTGACACTTTTAGTGTGCTCATACTGTCTGATGCAGTTCACCGTACCCACATCAGAACAATCACTTTTGTTCTTGCTTACATACCGCATTAAGCAGAAGAGGCAGTTTCAAAATTTTAATGCCAAAATAGGGGCAATTTTTAAAGCAATCAAACCATATGGAAAAACGATTGAAAAATTGTCAGTTGTTGGGATTGGCAGTTCTACATAAATATTGTACATGCATGATGTTGACTACATATTAACCACTAGCCATCCTTTGTGTTAGAACAGGTTTTGCAGCCACCTGCCCTAACTGTCAAGTGTAGGAATTATGTGAGTTGCTACTCTTTACCAGTTTGTTCCATAAATACAAAGAACACTAAAATTAATACTATATGTACAATTTTAAAAATTGTCACGTGACTACATTCACACAGATATGAAGAAATGTATCAATGTCTTCCTGTTTTCTTGTGGTTGGTCTCTGTTTTTCAGATATCAAACAAGTAATTCTTCTTGGCTGTATATTTGGAATAGTTGGTCTTGCAGTCCTGGCACGTCTGACTTTCTTATGTAGAAAAGAGAGGTAAGACTCAATTGAACTGAAAACACAAATGAACCTGCTAAAGACATAGCAAGTGTTATGACCTTAAATCATTTTTCTCAATGACAAAGAAATCAAACATGACATTTTCCCGCTACTATTTTTTATGAAAAACATCAAGTCTAAATAGTCCTTGTGTCCGGCTGGAAGACTATGAAGCAAAGTTGGAATTGTATTATCAGGACACGCAAACATGTGATTGATTGATTGATTGATTGAGAAGGAGCAGGACTTTTTGGTCAAAATAATGTATTTGTTGAGTGATGAGGCTACCTGATTAAAAGTGTTCTGTTTCAGAACGCGTGTGCTCATCAGAACAATAGGTATTTTGCCTTTTTGGTCAAAATAATTTATTTGTTGAGTGATAAGGCTACCTGATTAAAAGTGTTGTGTTTCAGAACGTGTGTGCTCGTCAGACCAATAGGTAAATTTGATGTATCATCTAAGGAATGCACTGCATGATACTGTAACTTTCCACATCTTTGAACATATTCCCACTTTTAGGCATGCATGAATTTGCCTAGAGAATGCTTATATGTCTCTTGTGCCAAAGAGGTGAATAGAATTTTAAAGATATATCAGTTTGCTGCCCATTCCTGGAACCTTTCTTCCACACAGAAATAAACTCACTATAAAAACTCTTACATTTTTAAAAGTAATCTCTACAAAATGTTATGTGGCTAGTAAATTACTTCTTTGAGGTTTTAGTCCTTTGTTTTAAAAGGTTGTTATGATTTCATATATTCTGTATATAATTCATTCTGTTAGCCAGTGCTAACAAGACACTTAAAATATTTTTGGCTCTGTGCCTTTCTAACAGGTTCATCATTGCAGAGACTCTTGAAATAGAACCCAGTATGATAGCCATGTCCATCACTGAAAATACAGCCCATTGATTCTGAGCTTAATCATCAATTAACTGTGTCTATCAGAGGGCCAGAGACACTGCTAAATTTTACCCCTTCCCTTTAAATCACACAAGCATTGTTTTCTACACTTCACAGAGAACACTCATACCCAACACACTTTTTCTTCCTCCCCTGTACAAAAAAAAAAAGGATACTCAACACAGGGTAGATAACTGCAGCAATTAATGTTTTTTGCATACATAAAAATGCATAGACAAAGGACACCTCCTATATTTGCCAAATTTTACACACACAAGATTCCCACATGGTTTAAAACACTACTATTACAGCTGCATAGACTTCTCACATTTGGGAGCAGCTTACAGAACTGCTACTCTAAACTCATCATTGTACATCAAAAACTAATTAAAAAAATAGAATGAAGCCAGCAACCTTCAGATCTGTAGGTAATTTTCATATGCTACCAAAAGCTTATCATTTATGAAAAAAATTTTGAGAGAGTTTAATAAAATCCATAGCACTCAGCAGGGCCATGTATTTGGATAGCAATAAAGGATGCAGTCCTTTGTATAGCAGTAACAAATTTTGAACAGATAAATTTTAACTAGGGAAGGCTTATTAGACAATTACCAAATCATGAAAGTCAGTCATCTACTGTATACTCTTCTGGATCTCAGGGTAAATATAACTCTATGACAAGTCATATATTTTATATAAGAAGGGAAAGAAGTAGTCCTACATACTATAGGTCCTTGAAAACGTCTGTCTCTTGCACCCAACTCTGACAATCATCCAGAAAAGGAGCTGGTCTCGGTGTTCACAGCTAGGACCATACTACATAGTAACATAGAGTGAAGTATCTTAAAAAGAAGCAAGGCCAGTAGAAATATACAAAAATCCTAATCATTGAACGCTATGTACTTTTAGATTTCTTTCTCGTTTAACAAACAAACAGAAAAGCAAGTAGGGGCTATATTTTCAAGCTTTCCCCAGCCACCTTTCTATCCTAAAAGTGAAAGATGTTTCTCAGATAATCTCTAGACAATTATTCGACGTGCAGAGATTGGGGGCGGAGGGGAATCACAGTATTTAGAATAAAAATCAGAGAAAATAAAAATATCAAGGTGCTCAGTAAATTGGTTTATGCTTTTCCCGCTCAGTTAGTTGTGAGGGTTGCTAGGTAGTCGCAAATGCAATCTATTGATATTTTGGTGATGTTTCTCTTAGCAAAAAAAAAGCCAATGTAAGGTCCAGAATTTACCACTGAATCCCGAGTTCCCTGCTCACTCAGACTTTTTTCCTGTCTTTTTTGTACTCAAAACCCAACCTTCTTTCCAGACCCTTCATTATTAGTGTTTTCAAACCAGTGACATTTGCCCAGTTTCTCCTTTTGCTCCTATAATTTAGACCATCATACTGGAAAACAGAAATTGATTGTTGCACAGGGATAACAGCAAACCTTCAGTATTCTCTGATTACATCAAATGTTGCTCAAATAGGAGTGCTACATATCCTTCAGTCACTACTTTTGGTAATTTGAATATTTTGAATCTTCAGTAGTGTATGACAGGGGAGGGATATTTTTCCTTGGGGGAGGTATGTGCTGGAATTACACAGAACTCGTACTTTAAAAATTGGTGCAACGTTACTATTCCACCTAACCCAAAATTATTCTCACTTTGATCTAAGCAATGACATTATGGTAACTACTTTAACAGTCATCCCTAGCCTTTTTTTTTAAAAAAAAACCCTTTTCTTTGTCTTTTCTTCCAAAGACACAAAGGCAACCAGAAACTTGTTTCAGAGGTTCCAGTTGTATCTGAATAAGAAACAATGAAATTCCAGAAGAGTTTTTAATGAAATACAGAAAAAGCATAGCAGAGGATTAAATCGTCCACAGCAACAAAGACAGACTTTCCAAACACAAACAATGGTTTTATATAGCATGCTATCGTTTGATTTCTGCTTTCAAAATAATGAGTGTTGAACTGTATGGGAAATGCTAACCACCTTCCTGGGATTATATCATGGCAGGCTCAGCCTAGTGTCTGTCACAAGCAAAGGATAATGCTTCTGAAAGCATCAGTCTCAAAGTTACGGGCACTCGTTTCTTCTAACAGTCACATCACTGCCAGCAGAACCAGAGTTCTGACAAAATCAAAAGAGTTCATGATTTCTCTGCATTTTTCTTCTTTTACTTGAAAGCTGGTAAAATGAGAAGAATCCTAGCCTACTATGCTAGCCATTATCAGAGAAACATTCGCCTTCTCTGGGGCCATGTAAGGCTGATTTAGACAGATATGAAAGTGGATGCACAGTCAGATGGACTACTGGCAAGGTGGGTTGAATTTGAAGATTGTTGGGGTTTCTTTTTAGTAGGGAGGAGAGATATTGAAGATATTTAAACATTGCATTCTTACATTTTGGCAAGTCTCTGAATACAGACTCAAAGGGGCATTTTTGTTTCAGTTCTGACCTAATTTTAAAAGGATACAACTGGGGGGGAGGGAGGGGAAGTACTCAGAAAATGAAACCTTTCCTTCCAGGTTAACTTATAATGATTTTTAAAAAATCTATCTTTATTCAACTCTTGAATTAGAGCCCATCTTCAAAACAAAAAATCTGTTACCTGCACTGGAAATGTTTTGCAAAACTTGCAGTGTTTTCCCTGAATAACTGCAACATGCATACTGTTTCTTTTTTAATATCTAGCTGTATTACAGTGTGTTTCATTATCTTCATTAAAAAGTGATTTCTGAACTACTACCTTGTATAGAATCCTTTTACCAAAAAAAAAATCACCAGTTGCTTTTGCCTACACCCCAAAGAGTTTGTGAAGTCAATTCTATATTGTGCAACTCTTTTCAATACCGAAAGAATTACTAACTTTTGCAGGTTGTTTGGTCTGGTTTTCTAAGGTCTTTAATTCATAAACTACTGGAAAATCATGGTGGTTTCAAAAAGCAAGGACAAACTATGTACCACATGTACAGGAAAACTAAATGAGTGAAACAGTACAGATTTTACATTATAATGGGAACAAGGCAAATTGAAAGAAATGCCTCAGACTGTGTAATATGAAGTATAAAATTATTCATTACTTACTATCTGCCGTTGCTGTTGCCATTGTTGTTGTTTGTAAACAGAGACCACAAACCACACACAGAAAATTACAAAATGAGAACAAGTGATCGTGAATACAGTAAGTTGAAATACAAACAATTCTGTACAACAGAAAGAAAAAATCTTGAAAAAAAAAAGAACTTTGAAAGAAGACTGGGGAGTGATCATCGGCAACAAACTGGCTGTCCATTGCCAGTGTGCTACTGTTTTAAAAAAACAAAGTGCAACGGATGTATGCACACACATCAACTGTGTGTGCAGCTGATGAGTGGAGAAAGTGGGCAGCAGAGTGAATGAAGGTGATTTTGCCTAGGAGTGCTGGAAGACTGAACTGGCCTTTTGGAGATATGTAAGGTTGATTTTGTGAACTTCATTATCAATACAGTGTTAAAAATTCGTAAGCCCTTTTTCTGTTCCAGTGTCTTTAAGGAACAGAATGCCAGACAAAATGGAATCAAAACTGGGTGAACGGGTAGAACAGTGGGGTCCCAGTTCTTGGAGAGGAGAATGTTGTGGGTCGTTAAATCACAGCGTAGTGATGTCTCATATGCTGTTAGACAGCCTGTACCTCAACGAAGTGCTGCATGCACACACAATGACTTGTAAAGGAATGCTAGCAACACTTGATGTCAGTAGCTGTATTGGGTTTGCGTGGCAAGGTTTTGGTAGCAGGGGGGCTACAGGGGCAGCTTCTGTGAGAAGCTGCTAGAAGCTTCCCCTATGTCCGATAGAGCCAATGCCAGCTGGCTCCAAGACAGACCTGCCGCTGGCCAAGGCCGAGCCCATCAGCGACGGTGGTAGCACCTCTGGGATAACAGATTTAAGAAGGGGGATGGGGGGGAATTGTGCAACTGCAGCTGGAGAGAGAGGAGTGAGAATATGAGAGAGAAACAACTCTGCAGACACCCAGGTCAGTGAAGAAGGAGGGGGAGGAGGTGCTCCAGGTGCCAGAGCAGAGATTCCCCTGCAGCCCATGGTGAAGCCTAGGGCTGCTGTCCCCCTGCAGCCCACGGAGTTAACGGTGGAGCAGATACCCACTGCAGCCCGTGGAGGACCCCACGCCGGAGCAGGTGGATGCCTGAAGGAGGCTGGGACCCCATGGAGAGCCCGCGCTGGAGCAGGCTCCTGGCAGGACCTGTGGACCTGTGGAGAGAGGAGCCCACGCTGGAGCAGGTTTGCTGGCAGGGCTTGTGACCCCATGGGGGACCCACGCTGGAGCAGTCTGTTCCTGAAGGACTGCACCCCATGGAAGGGAGCCATGCTGGTGCAGTTCATGAAGAACTGCAGCCCATGGGAAGGACTCATGTTGGAGCAGTTCGTGGAGGACTGTCTCCTGTGGGAGGGATCCCACGCTGGAGCAGGGGAAGAGCGTGAGGAGTCCTCCCCTGAGGAGGAAGGAGCGGCAGAGACAACGTGTGATGAACTGACCGCAACCCCCATTCCCTGTCCCCCTGTGCCGCTGGCGGGGAGGAGGTAGAGAATCCTTTTTCTGCTTTTTATATATATCACAAAGGCCACAGAAATTTAAGCACATTTTTCACCTCAAAAATCAACCTTACAACTTTATAAGATGGGAGGTTTCTGCATGCTAAAAGTGAGATGTACCACGGTGCGTATTGCTACAATAGTTAAAGCCTAGAAACTGTATTTTGTTGCTTCCTCCTTCAGAGTAGCAACATCGCTCTCTCCCTTTTAGATGTCCGAAGGTGCCACCCCATCACATAGCAGTGGTGTAAAGGTGCTACAAGGACAAGAACCTTCGAGCACCTTGTCCCTCCTGTTCCTGACAAAGCAAGTGTAACTTTCTGTATGGGTTTTTTGCTGTTGTTTTTGTTGTTGTTGTTGTTTTTTTAGCAGAGAAGCACTGCCATTGCTGTAACATCTCACAGGTCAGCTAGTAAGCCTTTGTAGAAGTTTAGACAGTAGCTTTCTAACGTACCGCCTTGACGACTTTTTTTGTCCTTTGCTGTCTTCCATGTAGATGGGGGAAAAAAAAAGCTATCTTTCTGCACGTGGGATCACCATTCTCAGAAAGCAGCACTGCTCTTTTTCTTCCGGTTCCACGGTCTGTTAGCTGCTGTGTTTCTGTGTTTGTCTCTTTGCATGTTTGTATCACCGTGGGTACGTGTGTCTCCTCGCGGCTGCGCGTGTGTCCCAAGGTTTGGATGTGTGTGCGCGCGTGTCCCTGCGTGTCCGTGTCCGGCCGCGAATGTCTCGTGTCGCTGGATGTGCGTGGGCGCCCATGTGCCCGTCTCCGTGTGTCCGTGCGTACCTGGGCCAGCCCCTGTGCCGCTGCCCGTGCCCCTGCCTCCCTGCCTCTGCCTTCGTGCCCTGCTCCCCGCCCCCGCTCCGTACCGCTGCCTCCCTGCCCCTGCTCCGTGCCCGCGCTGCTGGGGGCGGGAGCGCCTCCGCAGCCCCGCCCGCGGTGCTTTCTCCCGGCGCACTTCGGGCACGGGCCGCACCGACCCGGCTCCGCCGCCCGTCGCTTCTGCGGGGCGGGAGTTGCCTCCTCACAGTTTCCGAACGACGCCCTCCATCGCAGCGCGCGGCGCTGGCGCCGAGCCGCCGTCCGAGCCGCTCAGGGCCGCGTCCCTCAGAAAGGGGCTGGTCGGGCGCAGCCCGAGCCGCACAGAGCGGCTGTGCGCGGGCGGGAGCTGCGCGGGGCTCGTACCAAGTTCGTAGCGTTCTTCCCCTGTGCCGTGTGTGCCCCCCCCCCCCCTCCGCCTCAAGGGCTGGAGACGCCGTGTGCGTGTCCCCCGCCTCAAGGGCTGGAGACGCCGTGTGCGTCCCCCCCGCCTCAAGGGCTGGAGACGTGCTGCACCTGCGCGCTCCCATCTGCGGGCAGACAACCCCCGCGGGACCCCAGCCTGGCGGAGGGCGAGCGCGGGGCCGGGCCGGCGGCTGGCCGCAGGCAGAGCCCGAGGCTAGGCCGCGAGGCTGAGGGGCTCCTGCCCGGCCTCTTCCGCGGCCACAGCGGGGGAGCGGGTGCGAGAGGGCAGCGGGGAGTGCCGAGAGCGAGACATGGGTCGCTCCTGGGGCGGAGGGGGGGCGGGGGGTGGTGGCCGGGCTGCTGCCTCGCTGACGGCGGGGCGGCCCTGCCTGCCAGGAGGGCTCCGCGGAGCGCCGGTGCTGGCCCCGCAGCGAGCACCGGCAGCCCAGAGCCGTCGGTGTCGAACGTAGCGGCAGCAGCAGCTCCGCGGTCCCGCGCCGCAGCAGGTTGGGATGTCGGTCTCTATCCTTTCCTGTCACATGGCTGGTAATAGGATCCCTCATCTGCCACTCGGCACCTCGCCGGGGCGCAGTTACAGGACACATGCTGTAGGGCCGCCGCTTCCCGCACTTCGCGCTCTTCCCGGCCGTCCGCGACCGCCTCTGCCCCCGGAGCGCTGGGGCTGCCGCCTGCCAGCGCCGTGCGGCCCGGCGGCCGCTGCCCATGGAGCCCCCCGCCCTCGCCGCCGTCCTGGCCTTCTCGGGGCTGGCGCTGAGCTGCTGCCGGGAGCCCGCTCTCTCCGGTGAGTGACGCGCCGCGGGGAGCCGGGAGGGGGGCGCGTTCGGGGCCGCTGCCCGCTCTCCGACGGGGCTGAGCGGCGAGGGAGCTGGGCAGCCTCTCCCCGAACTCCGCGGAGTTGCCGCTGGCGCGCAGGCTCCCGCGGAAGGGCTCAGCCGCCCGGCAGCACCTCTTCGAGGTCGCGACGACGTCCCTTCCTGCTCGCCAGGTCGGTGCACGGCTCGAAGCTGCTCGTGCAAACAGGCAGGGGGGAATTTTCGTGCGCGGTTTGCAGCGTGTGGGTATTTGAGGATCTCCTTGTGCTCGCTGAGCTGGGAGCTGGGAAAGCTGTTGGAAGGCGTGAGGTAGGAGGAAGAAGAGCAGCACGTTTCTCTACCAAAGTGGTTTGGTAGCTGGATCTGCAGGACAGAGGCATCTGCGGGGAGCGAGGAGCGTGGGGCGTGGGTACACTTACTCACTGGGAAATGAAATAACCAGTGGCAGCAGGGCAGAATCGGGGCCGCAGACCCAGAGCTTGGAGGGTGGCCATCTCGCCCGTCTGCAGCGTGCTGCCCCAGCTCCCTGTCAAACACGGATTCCTCTGACCATTCAGGTTCTCGTTCAGCCAAGGAATCTGGGAAGCCTGAAGCTTCGCTACCTGTTAGTGTGATTTTTCACTTAAAATTTCTCTGCGCCCTTTTGTTCTCATCTCAGTTGTAACTGATGATTTCACATACCATAGTTCTCTGATAAACGAAGGTGGCCCTGCTTTGCAAGATCTGAAGTGGCTGTTCCAGATGATCGCAGTGTCACAGCCATTGGATGCATGGCCCTCCTGGATACATTTTGTGTATTCTGATCGTTGTTATTCTTTATAACATAGAATCTGCTCTACTTCCTTTTGCCATGAACAGATATTTGCTCATCAAGTTTTTGTAGATGCACTTAATTAGATTTGGAAAATACTTACATAGACTTTCTTGAGGAAAAAAAAGCCTTTTTCCAGAAAGAGAACTCAGAAGGTAACTTTACAACTTCTCAGAAGTTACCTGAAGTAAAATGTGAGAGTATTTTCAGATAAGCGTGTAGAGAGCTGCCTAGACAGGGACATACCTAGACCATGTCTAACAGTCTGTTCCCAGTACCATTAGGCCGTATTTGGTGCACACAGTAGGTACTCCTTCCTTTGCTTAAGGTGAAGAATGTCTTCTTGTAAGGTTTCTGAGCAGCTGCGGACAGAACACTCCATGTGTGACCAAGTCCCTCACAGCAGGCTGCATGACAGCAAGTGGAGGATATATCCCAGTGTGAATGTTTGGTTCATAGGCTATTGAGAGGATTCTGTCTGTTTACGCACCTGCACTTCCATCCTCTAGCCAACTTCTAACTGCGTGCACTGGCAGCCACTAAAGGGGACAGAGATGCCTGAGCACAAGCAGCTGGGGAGGGGAGAAGAATATATAATGCCTCTGAGTGAAGGGGTAGCAAAGGAGAATGGATCTAGAAAGCACTGCCACCTATGTGTCTTCTGCTAAAGAACCTGGAAACAGTGCAAATCTACTTCAACAAGGACCTGTAATTTGTATGGCATGTACAAAATCTGCAGAGTTGCTGATCTGCACAAACCATCCCTCAGGGTCCTCTTCTTGACCCTTAGTCCCACAGGACCGAAATGGGATCAGCTGGGTCAGGTTGCACCTGAAGCTGGCAGAATTCTGAAATACAAAAACATGAATATTTCTTTTGCAAGGCAGTTTGTCATACGGTATGTTTTTAATGCCTATTCTTTTTTTATCAAATGCATGCCTTAATAGGTTTATTGTAAAATGCAGTCAAAATACAGACTGTGTCACACCATCATTTGCTAAGATAGGAGAGAAGCTTTAACTTCTGGAATTGCCTTATGAAAAATGACTCGAATTGTCAGAAATTAGAGTGAGTTAACAACTGTTTTTACACATAGTACTGTGCTACTTTTCACAGAATGTTTCTGCTTTGCTGTGTGATGTCCAACAGTTTCTATTAATCCAAACACTGACATTTGCAGTATTCAAACTTCAGTCATACCACATTTCTCAAGTGAATCAGAAATAAGAGATGGGTGAATAGATTGCCTAACATTAAAGGACTGTCTAAATTTGGTGAGTTTTGTATTACAAGGCCAAAGAGATGGAAATGCCTTTGGCAAATGTTAGTTTCAGTGAACAAATGTTATTTTATATACTCAGTGCAATAAGTTCTCATGTCTAGTTTCTGTATTTATAGTGTTCATTTAATTTCCTCATCAGAAATGTATATGATTATCAGTATCTTTTTCCTTTCTCTGTTTTCTTTCCATTTAGCAATACTGGTCACCATGTCCTTGGTTTTCTTCCCAGCTGAGTCTTTCCTTTAGGCTGCTATTTCAGCCTTCTCTCACAAACCTTGCATCTCTTGTCATCTTTTTCTGCCTATGTCTTGCTGATCTAGAGAAGCAGCTCTTCTTGATATGCCTTAAGAAATCATCATGGAAGTACTCAAAAAAGCATTTCTAACCAGACAGACAAAATGAACTAGCTAGTCAGACACTTCAGCGTATCATGCTTGTACATACACAGAGCGTAACTCAAAATCCAGAGTTATGTGAATGGATTTAGGCAGGATGGAGCCAAAGAAGTGGGAGGGAGGCAGGGATTACATGCTGCCAGCTGCAAAATTTGCATTCTCTGTCATATCACACCATAATGGTTGTGCAATTGACCACTCCCTCCATCCACACAGTGGCTATGGCCCATCCTGATAAAATTTCCAAAGGGATTCAGTCTGCCACGCTTGACAATGGAACAACAGTTTTAAAACTTCACAAAGAAAGAAAACAAATGGGTGTATTAAGGAACAGAAATTCTTATGGGGCCACATCATGCATTCTCACTTACAGTGATAAAGAATCACAAGACAAGCAAGTGTGTTTGCATCTTGCGGCCGAGGGCCAGCCAGCAGCTGCAAAGCTGTGGCCAATATAGCATGTTTGTATTGTATGAATAAAAATAAAAAAGGTACAAAATACATACTTTTAAGCATTAGAAATAATGATAACTGCCTCTCATGCTCATATCATAATTTGCCTGCTTCCAACGTATTCCAGAAAGGGTCTGGCCAGTCAGATAACATTTACCTTTTTTTAAAAAAAAAACAAAAAAGGAAAAGTGATGAAAAAGTTTTTAGATTGAAGGTTAGTAATCAAAGTTTCACAAGAATAGCAAGTTCACATATATAACAACTCACACACTGCCAGGGAACACAAGCAGGGAACTCCACATGTCTGTACATTCCCAGGAATGTACATTCTTACAGGACAGACAGATGCTTAAGTCAAGGTTTGATCAAATGTCAGGTGAGTATTCACTGTGACTGCTCTCTGGTTTGGACTAACGCTAAGTGAGACTCTAGTTCTGACCAGCAAAAATGATTGCATGTGGGGACTTTAAAACATTATACGTGTATGTCTGTGTGTGTGTTTGTGTGTCTGTGTGGATATGTAGAATGAGAGAGAGATGATTTTTAAACTACGTGCAGAGTGCCCCTACACTGCAAAGGAGAAATGATCAGCTTTAACCAAGTGCCTTCATAGCATCACATCAGAATTTAACTAGCTGATTTACCAAGTGGGGAGTTATTTTCTAGCAATTTTGAAAATTGCAATTTTAAACAAAGATCATTCTTTCCTGAGGTTTTTTCTGTAGTTCATATCAACTGTTGCATTGTGGGGATTTTTACTGTTACAGTATAGGCACCCAAGCCTGATAGTTTTGATAAGGGCTTTTGTTACATTAGTATTAATGGGAATAGTATTGAAATGGAAAATTACTACACTAATTTTTCACTTGGGTGGGTCTGCCCCAGCCTTGCGCTTCCCCAAAGCATTGCTTTTGCATCATAACATCATATGGAACCAGACGATTTTTTTCCTGACCAGTCATGTGGCAGTATGCAAATGAACTGTAGTTCAATCGATAAAACTGCATCTTCAAAGAAAACCATGGCACTGCTAAAAATATTTTTAATAATGACCACAGAAGCCATATTTGTCTCTTTGATCTCCTGAAGCTTCTTCTGGTTTTAATCAGTGTTCCCACATGAAGAACTGTGGCAACCTATGATAATAGAATCCCTATTTGCATCCATCGGGAAACAAAAATATTCTCATCTGAAGAAGGTAATTTGGTGTTCTGCCCCTTCCATCCGTGGGCCCCTGCCTCTGTTACTGCTGGGGTATCTTGGCATCAGTTAAGTGGTTTCTGTCCTTTCCTCTGCGCATTACTCTCTCATTGAAGTGTTTCTGCTGTCTAATTATACCCTTTCAATCAAATTAGAGACTGCAGCATCTGGTTAGTGCCTGTAACTGTTGCCATCTGCACCTAGATACAGTGCTTTCATTTAAGGAGGAGTGCTTAAATTGCAATCTCTAGCAAGAACTAGGAGAACAGTTTAGGTAGAATGGAAATGACTTAAAACTCTTCTTAGGACACTATGCAAGCACATGCATCAAGCAACTGACACCTAGTCATTATCGGACCTGGCACCTTTGGTTCCATATCCTTATATTCTGCTTAAGCATTTTTCTGACTCTTCTGAAAGGCTGTAAGAAAAACAAGCGAGAACTGAGCAGGCAGTTACAGCGTGTAAATTCAAGGAACCTTTATTTCTTGCTCCAGCCTTACAGAACATTTAATGTTCTGGCTATCACACCACTGTAATGAAACCCAAGATTTAAATAGCAGTCACTTTCATTTACCTTTAATTAATCTGCAGATTTTTAAAAGAAAACCTTGCTTTTTGTTTGGCAGTAGCTGGCAGGATAATTTCTGGCCTGGGTAGGCTAGTTTCTGGTTGATAATTGTTGTCAGCCTTTAATCTCTCCAGCCACTATGCAGCACTCCAGAACTTAAAGCAAACAAATAAAGCAAGTAACTTTATTTTTTTCAGTGAAATAGTAACAAGTTTGTCATTCTGAATTTTCAGTCTCAAAAGCTATATACATGCCCCGAACTTAGAAGAGTACTCTGAGAAGTCATTTAAACCATCCTGAAACCTCCATTTCTTCAGTCTGCAATTTGTAATGTCACTAAATATACATCTGTGAGAAAAATACAGATTTGGAAGAATGCTCAGGAGATTTATAAGATTTCCCACTTGTCAGCTAGAAAAGGAAGAGCGTTTGAGAAGTAGATAGCTGTTTTCTTTGCTTTTCATCTCATTTGTACAGAAAAGACTGCAGATGAAATTCAAATGTTTGTATTATTTCTGTCTGTGGTAATGTGGCACGAAATGAGAGTTTCTCAGGTAACCGGGCCTCTTGCCATTAAGGACTTCAGAGATTAAAACCAATATTTGGAAGTCCATCTTAGAAAATCATTGGAAGCCAATGCAGACTCTGAAATGTCAGTGTTTTATCATCAGTGCTTTGTTCAGTAAAAAAGTCAGTCTGTTATATTCTGCACTACCTTAATTTTTCAAATGATCCTACAGTGGCGCCCATGTGGAGTGCAGGCAGCCATACAGTCCCAAAGTAACAAAGGCATAAATGATCATTGTAAGGTCCCTACATCGAAGAAGAAACTGAGACAGATGGAAAAAATTTCTACTACAGCTGCTGTTTGATCTTCCAAATGTTGATCTGGCTCTAATAAAACTAATTGTGAACCTGTATCACACACTGAGCATTCACTCATAGTGGACAGCCATCCCCAGGCTTATTTTCCGCTTTTTCCTTCTAGCAGTTGCCACTCAATATGTACTTATCTAGGCTCAGTATTCATTTAAAATAAAGTTATTTTTCTGTCAACCATGGCACCTGATGTGTTGAAAACAAAACAGCCCTGAGAACACACTGCTGTCCATGTTTTCTCACTAAGACTCATAAGCATGATTCTTAACAGGACCTGTTGGAACCTTCCAGCTTTTTATGACTAGAACCACTGCAGTGGTTCTATCTCTGATTAATTCTGTTTGCAGACATCCCCACAAAACAGTAGAAGCAGCAGGGTCATTAGGCAGTTAATAGAGTGAAATCATCACAGACACTGATTTTAATCATGGATTTGACACAAGCCTCTACTTCAGACTATGTCTGAAACCCAGCTGACTAAGATCTTAGAAATATGAGGAGGTCGGAGACTTAAGATTTGAATGGTCACAGCTTTCTCCGTGTACTCTCTAAAGCCCTAGTGATTTAATATGGGTTTGTAATGTAGGACAGGATAGTTTAAACTGAGCCTTGGGTGCATGAACAGAAACCATGTGACAAGTCTATCAAGCACAGTGGCACTCTCATGCCTTCTAGGAAGCTGTCGGCTTTAGCCTCCACAAAGTGCCTGTTCTTCCCTTGCTGTCTTTGCCACCCAGAGAGGACTTGGATACAGTGCAAGTTTTGTCATAGTATGCCATAGCCTTACAAAACTTTAAGGAATAAGGCTTGCTGAAGTTCATAGAACTGGTATTAATTTCCTTGAGTCACTGTTCTGATGTTAGTTATATTCCAAGCGAAGGGCTTCATAGCCTAAAGTAACATCGAAGTATCAACCAACATAAGGCAGTTGGATCCAGTGGGTGCCAGAACAGTAAAGGAGAGGTGATTGTTGTTGGTTGTTTTATTTTTTTTCCCCTGCCTTCTACATGATCATAATCTACCAAAGAGAAATCAGGTAATTTGAGTAAGCCCAAGAGTTTTACCAATAGTGTTCAGTCCGCTCTTTTCTGACTGTTTTATTTAGATGACCTCTTCTGAATTAGTTTTGTGCAGACAAATCAGGCTGACCTTTTTTAAGCTCATTTTTTCACGGAATTATTGCACCAGTGGTGTAAGACAAAATGAAGGACGGGTTCTAACCTTCTCTTCTCCAGAATCTCTTGGGATTTTTGTCTTTAAAGTGCAGCCTACAGAGAGGATTGAAATGGAGAGGACAGTGGTCTGTCTGCAGATGAAACATTCACTTTGCACCTTCAACACATTGGGAATATTAATTTCGTAGTGAGATCGCTAAGGTAGTGTCTTGGCTGTAGTGCAGCAAAATATGGTGAAATCACTATGTGTGATAAATAGAAGAATTCAGCTGTTACTGCCAAGATACTGAATATGTTGAGAGATCTGTATCCATGTTACTAGGAATTTTATAGATAACTGTATAAAATATATATCTCAGCAGATCTCAAAGCTGATTGTTCAAGGTAAAAGAATGTAGGACTGAGGACCTGATTTTTAAATGCCAGTATTTACTTGAAAAGATTGCATCCCAGTGCTATAGCAAAATTATTATTAATCGTTAACAAAATGAAAATTTCCTAGCAAATTCCCTGTAACACAAAAAGGTATGTATTTCATTTGATAACAGCTGCTAAATTCCATAACTTAAAGTTTTCATTTCAGCTTCTCTGGGATAATCAATGATTTTACATGGTATCTCACTGCCTCCCCCTTCCACATCTAGATGCTAACAGAGCCAGGGGAGCTTCACTACAAGTCAGCTGGCACATTTTTCCCAAATCTCTTGGTAGTGCAAAAGAATGCAGGAGGCACTGTTACAGCTACCTATTGTCTTGGGAACAAAAAGCCTACAGCTAACAGGAATGAAGAGAGCTCTGGCTCTTCCTTTTGTGCAATGTCCTTAAGGTACTAGCGCAATGAAGTTTGAAGAAAATCTATTAAAAAAAAAAAGAAAATGAAAAATGAAAGGCAGTTGCTACTGCAAGTTAAAGCATGGGCCAGTCTTAGCAGATCCTAAAATGGGCTGATGTTAACTTCAGTTTAGTCCGTGTGCCAGATTACATTCAGGTATTGTAGCATTCCTTGCATTTCTGAGTAGATGTTAGGACATATTGCTTCTCATTTAGACGTGCGAAGCAAAAAAGTAATCGCACTAAGCTGAAGGAGACATCTTTTCTGGATGTGTTTATCACTTGTCACAACTGCTTCTTTATACTGTACATTATTTTGTTTATCCACTTTGATTATGTTTTCCTCTCGTTTCTGCCAAATTCATCAGCTTATATTTTTCAGCTATGACATAGAAAAACTTTTACATTAACTGCAAAGCAAGAGAGGTATTGACAAAAGTTGCAACACTGTGGTGACTTTAAAGTGGGTTTTTGTTTCATATGTTTATGCAAATATCTGGTGGCCTGAATACTGGAAACTCAGATTTGCATTTTCAAGTAAATATATGTAGCTCACCTGCATGGCTAAGGCAGTCAGGTAAATTACAGTAAGGAGGGGTATTGAAGCTTGGTTTTGTTAAATTAGATAGCTTTCTGTCCACGGATGATAGTATACATTAATGGCCGTGCAGACACCTCTTCTGTGTGCCTTCAGCAACAAAATTCCATTTAATAGAAATCCTAACTTGCCCAGGCATGAAAATGCGCAGTGAAGGCACAAAAACATCAGCTTTCATCTGCTGTGTAATAAAAACTGTGAAATAAGCATTATAATTGCACCATTCTGATACTTGTGGGCCCAGACTAAACTCATTTCAAAGGCATGGTTTTAATAATACATTTTCCCTTCTCCCACAATATTTCTAAGTACAAAAAAGGTGTACTGTTAATATCAAGATTAAGCTGAGGGTGGTTTTTTTTCCTCTCCCAACTGCAGACACACAGGTCTTTCTAGCCTTGTTTTGTAAAGTACATCTCATGAGGGACACCTGAGATCAGCATACTCCACTTCAGAGCACTCTCCCTGTCCCTCAGGGCAGCAGAACATCTCTGCAGCTGTTACATGGTTTCTACAGAGAATACTATCAGATAAAACAGAAGGTTGTGCAGCCTGCGGTTCGTAGGAAGCATTTGTGACTTTCCCCAGTAATGCTACTCAGTACAAAGAAATGTTTACAGTAGTGTAACGCAGCAGTTTTAGTTCTGTAATGGACTGTTGTATTTTAATACTATTTTTAAATAAATGCATGGATGATAAATGTTACCAAGTATTAATTATAAAGAGGATGGACTTACTTATGGTACACTAATTATAATGTCTATTTCTGGAAGATGATCACAGAATCACAGAATGGTTGAGGTTGGAAGTGACCTCTGGAGGTCATCTTGTTCAACCCCTCTGCTCAAGCACGGTCACCTAAAGCAGGTTGCCCAGGACCATGTCCAGATGGCTTTTGAATATCTCCAAGGACGGAGATTCCACAACCTCTCTGGGCAAAATGTTCCCGTGTTCTGACACCCTCACAGTGCATAATTTAATAAAAAATGTTTTGCATTTTTAGTAAAGGTAAAATTGTTCATGCATATGAATATTTATTTGATCAGAAGATGTCATTAATGGCCTGGCTGAACAGAGAGCTTTGGCTGGAACTCTGGAAAAAAAGGAGAGTTTATGACCTTTGGAAGAAGGGTCAGGCAACTCAGGAGGACTACAAAGATGTCGTGAGGTTATGCAGGGAGAAAATTAGAAGGGCCAAAGCCCAACTAGAACTTAATCTGGCTACTGCTGTAAAAGACAATTAAAAAAAGTTTCTATAAATACATTAGCAACAAAAGGAGGGCTAAGGAGAATCTCCATCCTTTATTGGATGCAGGGGGAAACATAGTGACAAAGGCTGAGGAAAAGGCTGAGGTACTTAATGCCTTCTTTGCCTCAGTCTTTAATAGTAAGACCAGTTGTTCTCTGGGTACCCAGCCCCCTGAGCTGGAAGACAGGGACGGGGAGCAGAATGAAGCCCCCATAATCCAAGGGGAAATGGTTAGTGACCTGCTGCACCACTCAGACACACACAACTCTATGGGGCCGGGTGGGATCCATGCAAGGGTACTGAGGGAGCTGGCAGAAGTGCTCACCAAGGCACTTTCAATCCTTTACCAGCAGTCCTGGCTCACCGGGGAGGTCCCAGTTGACTGGAGGTTAGCAAACGTGTCACCCATCCACAAGAAGGGCCGGAAGGAGGATCCGGGGAACTACAGACCCGTCAGTCTGACCCCGGTGCCAGGGAAGGTTATGGAGCAGATCATCTTGAGTGCCATCACGTGGCACGTACAGGACAACCAGGTGATCAGGGCCAGTCAGCATGGGTTTAGGAAAGGCAGGTCCTGCTTGACCAACCTGAGCTCCTTCTACGACAAGGTGACCCTCTTAGTGGGTGAGGGAAAGGCTGTGGATGTTGTCTACCTAGACTTCAGTAAAGCCTTTGACACGGTTTCCCACAGCATTCTCCTGGAGAAAGTGGCTGCTCATGGCTTGGACGGATGTACTGTTCGCTGGCTAAAAAACTGGCTGGATGGCCGGGCCCAAAGAGTGATGGTGAATGGAGTTTACTCCAGTTGGTGGCCGGTCACCAGTGGTGTTCCCCAGGGCTCAGTATTGGGGCCAGTTCTGTTTAATATCTTTATCAATGATCTGGACGAGGGGATCGAGTGCACCCTCAGTAAGGTCGCAGATGACACCAAGTTGTGCGGGAGTGTTGATCTGCTTGAGGGGAGGAAGGCTCTGCAGAGGGACCTGGACAGGCTGGATCGATGGGCCGAGGCCAATTGTACGAGGTTCAACAAGGCTCAGTGCCAGGTCCTGCACTTGGGCCACAGCAACCCCATGCAACGCTACAGGCTTGGGGAAGAGTGGCTGGAAAGCTGCCTGGCGGAAAAGGACCTGGAAGTGTTGGTTGACAGCCGGCTGAACATGAGCCAGCAGTGTGCCCAGGTGGCCAAGAAAGCCAATGGCATCCTGGCTTGTATCAGAAACAGTGTGGCCAGCAGGACTGGGGCAGTGATCGTGCCCCTGTTCTCAGCACTGGTGAGGCCACACCTCGAATGCTGTGTTCAGTGTTGGGCCCCTCACGACAAGAGAGACATTGAGGGGCTGGAGCGTGTCCAGAGAAGGGCAACGGAGCTGGTGAAGGGTCTGGAGCACAAGGCTGATGGGGAGCGGCTGAGGGACCTGGGGTTGTTTAGCCTGGAGAAAAGGAGGCTGAGGGGAGACCTCATCGCTCTCTACAACTGCCTGAAAGGAGGCTGTAGAGAGGTGCATGTTCGTCTCTTCTCCCAAGTAACAAGCCATAGGACAAGAGGAAACGGCCTCAAGTTGCACCAGGGGAGGTTTAGATTGGATATTAGGAAAAATTTCTTCACCAAAAGGGTTGTCAAGCACTGGAACAGGCTGCCCAGAGAGGTGGTGGAGTCACCATGCCTGCAGGTATTTAAAAGCTGTGTAGATGTGGTGCTTAGGGACATGGTGTAGTGCTGGACTTGGCAGTGCTGGGTTAACAGTTGGACTTGATGATCTTAAAGGTCTTTTCAACCTAAACGATTCTATGACTCAATGATTCTAATAAGACACAGCAAAGTCAGGCAGCATGAGATTTGTAGTTCAGCTGAGAAGGGGATAGTGTATTTAATGACTAGAGAAATCATTCTCTGCTTTGTTTTCTAACTTGGTGAGTATTTAGGAAGCTAGGAAAACAAACATAAATGGGAGAAAATATGAGCAAGGCAGAAGAATACTGACCTGTAAGTTTTAATCCGAAAGCATAAATGCTTTAGTAGCAAATCACAGTATCATGATTATACTCTACCGAAGGAGGTCCCGTTCTAAGGCAATTCAGGCCAGAGAAAAAAATGCCAATGAATTTTTCTAAATCAGGATGTAAACGTTTGCAAGATCCATGCCTACAAAACCTTTCACTTTATAAAGTACAGATATTCACAACTTTAGTTAAACTGGCATGACATTTTGGGTAGTATGCTGATAAATGGCAGACGGATATTTTTTGAAAATTAACAAGTTACAGATTCATCCTAATGAGTAAAACACGGGGAAAACAGTAAAAAATGTAGTATGCTTATTCAGAAAATGCATGTTAATTGTATTAACCACTCTTCAGACCTAACTGTCTTATACATTGTTTAGTAATGAAATCATAATGACTTCAATAGAAGTTTGACTCTGAGAGAAAACTTAAATCCCAGACAGCATCTTTAGTTGCCTAAACAATGCAGGAAACATGTTAGTGAAAGGAAACATGGTCTCTTGGGGATGGGGTGGAGGGCGAGGGAAGAACAACCAAACACTAAACCTGCATACATTCTTTCTCTTTTTCCATTTCCATTTCTTCCCAGAATGTTATACAGCAAATGGGGCTGACTATCGTGGCACTCAGAACCAGACCTCCCAATATGCAGGGAAACCTTGTCTTTTTTGGAATGAGACCTTTGAGCATCCTTTTAATACTTTGAAATATCCCAATGGGGAGGGAGGGCTTGGAGAGCATAACTACTGCAGGTAAGAAATATCTCATTGCTACTAACATTGCCTATATAGCCAGTGTTACTTTAAACAGTTGACACAAAATTAGGAGACTTCCTGTCATACAGTGAAGAATGTCAGAACCATGGGTATCTAACAGGTTTTGTTTTATCATGTAATCAGTACCCTGGATCTACAAGCACCATTAGAAGAATAACTTTTTCAACCCAGCTCTCACCCAAGGTCCATATAATATATCCAATCTATAATTTGGCATTGTGATGGAGAAAGACTAGAGATTACTTAAATGAAAAGGTGGAGATAATAAAAAAATTGATCCAAGTCAGAAGTACAGAAGCACTAGTGAATGTCTATAGGAGTCTCTGGAACATTATGGTTTTTATCCTCACCCACAAGCCTGGTTCTGTTATGCACTATGTTTCTGAGTTTTGTGCTAATGAAAGTTATGTGGTCACTAAAAATTCTCAGTGAGCATAAGCTGTTCAGTGACTTAGAGTTGTTATCTGAATTCAGAAGCTCAACTGTCAGTGGTTACAATACCAGCCCAGACCATGGCAGATCCACTTTCATTTCCTTGCCTCCTAGAGAAGTCCTCCATAACTATGGATAGAACTCAGAATGAAACTTAGATAAGAACTTCAGAATTTAGGAGCCAAATAAGAACCTAAGTTCAGAGATGTTTAGGCTCTGCAGGCTCTTTTCAGCCTGCAACATTTAACTTCCTGATGTTGTGCATCAGGAAGTTACATGCACTTCTGCCTTTGCAGGACTGACCAGCTAAGTTTTTATGCCCATCTATACTTGCTATGGAAATAGGTGGGGAATAACCTGATAGGTACATTCCTTAAACAGTGATAATCATCAGCTCATCTAGGATGCATATAAAGTTGGGTGGTGTCTCTTACTGGGTAATGGGGACAGAGATGTTTAAACCAAGAGATTAAGAATTGAGTTACCTGGGGCATAGCAAGAAAAGCTCTGATGTCTCCTTCATGAGAAGGTTCAAACCACACCTCAGTTCTCCTGGAAGATGCCTTTATTTAGCAGGTTATAGGCTTTCTAGGGTAGAGCCTATACACTTGCCACCTTCATGTTGAAATCATTTAACTGTAAGCAATATAAATCGGGATAAACGAGGCAAAATTAATATGCAGGAGTTCAGCACAATTGCTATGTCATGAACATAGGGTCCTGGTTCTTGATCCAAGAACTTTTCCATATTTAATCAGAAATAGACATTCAAGAAAATATGACAGAGACAGAGCCAGGCAGTTAATGGAGAGTAAGAAAGCACAGAAAAGAGGTCTTGTGACATGCAGCAGACAGATGAGTACATTGATGAAAGGAGTCAGTGGCATTTCCAGAGTATTTGATGACTCAGGAGGATATTTCTCATTGAAGAACATTGGTGAAGGACAGGGAAGAAAAAGACTTACTCAGGATCTTTTCCAGTGGCTGCAGCAGTGCTTCAAAATAACACTGTTCAATGTGTTGCACCAGTGGACTCTGTTTTCAGCCATAGAAGGAGAAAGCATTATTGCCAAGTTCTGAATTAACTCTCTTTGAATCAGTTCAGCATCTTACAGGAGCAAAGAAAAATACACCACCTACAAGAAAAACTCCACAGAAGTTGGGCATTCTCTTTAGAAAATGGCCTGGAAAACAAATAAACCCATCAAGCTGTCTAGTATCAGGTTGGCATGTGAGCCTGGAAGGACTGTCGTCCCATCAAAAACATTTCACACTAACTTCACAGCCTCCCTCAGCCCAACAACACCAAATGCATAACAATTCTCATGACACATAGAGAGCTGCGTCTCGCAGGATGCATACTAATACGGAGCTATAAAAAGGCTAGTGGCCACTGAATTATCTCTGAAACAAATAGCAGAATCAAGAACGTAATTTTGATTGTTGCTGTGTGGCAATATCCTAGATAGACTGTATCTACAGGGTCTTTTGGCAGTCATCTCTGGCTAATACTTAGGTTAGTACAAAGCAAAACATGTACAAGCTATGCAAGAATATGCATAACAAACTGAATATTTATCCAGGTATTCAAGTAATCCTTACTAGAGTCTCACTTTACTTAGCAAATGCAGATTTGGTGTTAGAAGGAGCAAGAAGCCTATAATCTGGACTGTAAGCCCGAGAAATTACTTGATTACCAAATACAGCTTTTTACCCTCCATCTGCTAGGTGTTAGGTTATCCTCTTTGAGATGGAGTTTGACTGGAAGGTTAGCCATTTCCTTCCTTATGCTGTATCACTTGGCCCAGGAATATTCTCACAGGTGTATGGAATGATGGTCCTAACTAACGGATGCTTTTTAACTTCACATTCTGTTGAAAAAAAGCTTGGAAAAATCACTGTTTTAAGAGAGTCAGAGCATATCTTTAGCATGTAAATCTTATCAAGGCCTTGTGAGTGAAGATACCGCTGTTTTAGCTCTTTCTCTGCCATTCATTTGCTCGGTGACAATGGACAAGTTGATCTTCCCTTCTCTGAGGCAACACATGTCTCACAAGGCTTTTTTAAGGCATAATACATTGCTTTGAGGCTCAATTTTAGGGACACATTTGAATAATCTAATTTTACACTTAAAGCATTAATCAGAAGCATGTTATCTCTCCATGGGTGGTCCTTACTTGGAATACTTTGTTTTCTGCAAGACACCCTGTTAAGATGGAAATGCCTCATAATGTTCCACTAAACCTCATTTCAGCCATAACAAAATTATGCAGACTGAAGTTTTTGGAGATTTTGAAAGATACTCAATTGTTTTCTAACTGTATGCACTTCTGAGGTTCAAGGCAAAGATTTCTAAAGACATTCATCACATTTCTCTGCAATTTCCTTGCATTCTAAGGCATTTATATGTGGAGTGCCATTACCATGATTCAGTTACGGACATTTGATTTCTGTCATGCAGGTGTAAACCCCAGATTTCCTGTAACGGAAACCAAGGAAAATTGTGTTATTTCAAGTACAAGCTTTCCTTGATTTTGGTCTACTTTCTTTAGCCACTGGAAGCTCTGCCATTACACCTAAATTCCTCACACACTAGTCTTAGGCTTTCCTCATCCACTACTTTTACTAGTCTGTTTGAAAGCCTAACTAGCAGCATTTTAGTCAGCTAAATTGAGCTCAACTCACCAATTGTCTTCAGCATTCTGTTATTTGATCAAAAAACAACCCCAGCAGTTCTAAAATTGGATCTCGCAGAAGGAGTTGTTAATATGCCCGATGACAACAGGCAGCTGAACTGACACTTCAGTGTAGGAGGGTCTCATTAACAGAATTCATGCCAAAGTACATGATAAAAAGATTGCAGTTGGCCCTAGTTACAAGAAAAGGTTGTATTTCAACCTTACTGTCCAAAATCACAATTTATTCTCTTAAATTGATCTTTTCAATGTGAATAGTTTTTCAAAGTGTACATAGAAAAACCTTTAAATAACCTAATGACTAATTAGGTATGCATTTGTAAATGATGCTACAAAACAGCAAAGAATAATCATGGACAGATGAAGAATTATCTCATCCATCAGTATATCAGATCACTGGAACAGATATACTTAGCTTTACTGAAGGGGAAGAAAAGACCTCAGTCTTTCCCAGAAGACTTTATTGGATAAATGTTTTTGTCATCATACATACAGGAAGCTGGAGTCTGGACTATTTTGTACCAAGGAAAAAATCAAGTTTAGGAGTCTAAGGAACCTGTACACAGGATGTGGGGCTGAAAATCTTCCTCTCTCAGTACTGTCCAGAAATAGCTCTGAACCTTTTAGACTTAAAGAAAAAATGTTATGTTTTAGAC
This sequence comes from Ciconia boyciana, assembly GCF_034638445.1. Classification (NCBI taxonomy): domain Eukaryota; kingdom Metazoa; phylum Chordata; class Aves; order Ciconiiformes; family Ciconiidae; genus Ciconia; species Ciconia boyciana. The sequence continues at coordinate 6,134,842 of NC_132948.1, forward strand.
ATTACTAGCATTTTATGCTTGCTGTGTACTGTGATAACCAAAGTTATCTAAACTTCCTGACCACTTTTGCATTTTTCTTGGTATATAAGTCCAATGGGTTAAATATTCAATAGGTATTAGAGCAAAAGTAGTGATGACACTGGAGCTTAATAAGATTTAATTTTTTGTGGTTTTTGAAAATATTTGATGACTTTTCACTCACTCTCTCTATTTTTCTCTTTCAGGAACCCTGATGGAGATGTCAGCCCATGGTGCTACATTGCACAGCATGAGGATGGAATATATTGGAAATACTGTGAGATTCCATCCTGCCGAAGTAAGAGCACCATGCAATTTTTTTAGGCCTGCATCTCTGTTGACCAGAGATTGGCCGTTATACAACAGTGGGTAGTGATTTTCAAACAGAAACTAGGATAAGGCCAATCAGCTTATTTTCATTTGCAGACTAAGCAATATTTTAAACGGGTCTCTAGAGTTAATGACAAGCTTACTGAATTGTTCCTCCATTGCTGTCCTTTTCATCTCATCTCAGAATTACTGGATTATATTATTTACAAATAATACCAGACAGAGAATCACTCAAAACTTATGAAGTCAGTACTGCTAGTTTTTTGAATCCATAGAAATATGTCATTCATTTATTAAAATCTAGAGGACAAAAATTAATAGGAAATTATTAATGAATTTTTTTACAAGGTACTTATGTGTCCATCATTTGCAATTAGCTTGTAAAATGGATGGCATTAGTTTAATGTGCATAACACATCATACACAGAATTGCTTGGAAGAAAGAATAAAGACTTGGAAGAAAGAATAAAGAATAAAGACTGTATGAGAGGACATAGGGAAAAGGTGGCTATTTTGTTAGGTATATGTGAGCTCTAGGCTAGAATTCTGTTCCTTGCAGGTACATATACTTAGCATTGCTGTGAAACCACAGACTGGACTTTGATTTTTTTTTAACAGATAATTCACAAGCTATTCACCTGAAGCTTCCTTGCAGTATTTAATAGTTTTAATGTATTATATTATTTACCTTGTCCAAAATGTGGAGGTTTTGTCATGATTCGTGTCAATATGTTCCAAAATTTTCATTCCTGAATGGTCCAGGATAAACTCCTAAGAATCACATTCTTTAAAATATGCCTAAATATTAAAAAGATATTCCAGTTTTGCATGTTAACAAGCAACCATAACTACACATTTTATTAAGTCTAATCATTAGTGCCTTTACTTGCTTTCCTAACTTCTTCTGTGCAAGTACTCTCTATTTCTAAGGGATAACTTATGTGTATACTGTTAAGCATCAGAGCAGTTGTCCTTACATAGGCATACTTCCGATTGGAAGAAGTACATTTCTTACTTGAAGTTAAGAAAACAAAACCAAAAGAAAAATGGATCTAAAGTGGTTTTTTACTTTGTCCACAGTTCTCTTTTTTTATGAATGTGAGCGAGTGATTCACATCTTCAAGCTAGGCAAACAAATACGTAAGTGTGACCTTAAGTCGGGTGGCTTCTTTTACCTAGACTTAAATACAGATTAAGGAGTCTAATTTAAATAACACAAAATCATTCAACAGTCTGATACTCATTGTTCAGAGGACATCTTACTCTTATTTTTCTAATATACCAGGTCCTATTTAGGAAACATGACCCTCCTAATTAAGAAATTTATCTTGGTCTAAAATGAAAGAATTTGCATTTTCTTTAAAGACCACAGATGTTAACAAATTCTCTGGATATGGCACCAGTAAAAAAGCTGAAAGGCAAATTCTCTCCACTCCATTTGTTCTACACAAAGGATCCTTTTAAAACCAGCCTCACTCATTTTCTCTGTGGTGGGGAGCAGAGGATTTAAACTTGGACACTTACTTGCACAGATAATCCAGACTTACATTTACAAAATGTCCTTTTGACCAGTAGCAGCTGCTTCAAGCATTGCACTGAAACTGGATACTAGAAAAAGGAATTGCAGCAATTTAGAACAAACTGTACATTGCAAGCCCATCCAAGTCTTAATACAAACCTCATGGTTTATGAAGCTGTGTAAGTAAAAAAAAACTTTTATTCTTTACCAGATTTTCTGTTTTCAGTAAGCATGATGCTAAATCATAGGACCATCAAACCCGACTTGTGACGTGCATAGTACAAAACTGAGTTTTGTGATGGAGCAAGAAAGCAATTGTGTAAAGAAATCCTATTTGAAATTTTTAGAGAAGTAAAAAAATTGTCTTATATAAGCTTCTTTTCCATAATTATATTTACTACTAGCAAAGACAAGTATCTGGAGCGTAATTTACCTATAAACTATACCCACATAATATCACTACAATGCCAACAACATGAAGCGTCTTGATTGCCTAGAGAGATTTGCATGCAATGATTCACTGTAACAATAATTAAGAATCTACAGTTAAGAATTTTTCATTATGATGATGATTTCACATGATTATATCATGTGTCTTGTTCACTAATATTTATACGTAACACTAAGTGTTTCATTCAGAAATGTGTTCTGGCATTCTGCATGTGTAAACATGCAATACAGAATTTAGCAATGTTAGATGAGGATGGATGGGCATAATCACAGAAGACAGTGGTAGTTACGCCAGTAGGAGCTTAGTCTTTCCTTTTCTTCCTCTCCTCTTCTTAATGGCTTGTCTGCTAAGCAGACTGGAATGGGCATAAACAAAATAAAAGGCAAGAAGGCAGCACTGAGTCCTGAGAGAACATGTGCATCTCACATGGAGAATTCAGAACTGAATGCTTTAGATGGTTTGTTTGCAATGTGGCAGCTATTCCTGACTTTTTTGGTCTCTTTGTTAATGAGGTTAGGCTGAAATTCAAAGGAAATAACAACTTACGCTCCCAAAAGGTAAAAGAAAGAAAGGCTTGCTGTCCCACTTAATTGCATCTCCATGTTTATGGCCCGCATGAGTCTCTTACCATAAACAGATTTCTTTACTGGAATCATATTTCCTGTGTGCATGTACATCATGTAATAAATTTATTTATTACTGAAATATTGATGAAATGTTAAATGGCAGAGCCAGGTAAGTTATACAGTGCTGTATTGATCACTCTGTAAGACTGACCTGTATACATTTGAACACAAGAACAAAGAGAGTAGCTCGCACAATTTGAGACAGTATACTGGTGCATACTACCATTGCAGAAAGCTAGGAGGCTCTTGAAAGACAGCTGGATGAGCATAGCTGGAACATGGTTTTGAGCTCAAAAGGATTAATTCCATGTTTTAATACATGTGCCTGAACATGTAATATGCAGAAGCTCTGGTGTTTGCCAGGACCTCGTTATGTCAGATGCTGCTTAAAAGAAAAATAGCATGCTTGCACAAAAGAGGTGCCCTTTTAAGCACAAGAGAACAAATAGATACAAACGGGTGGAGACAATGTAACAGTAAGACATCACTGATCAGCATGAACACTAATTGCAGAACATTGACTACCTCATTTTTGCCAAGCTTCTTTAGTAGGGTAACCATTAAGAGCAAGTTAAGGCAAAAGATTATGTTGGAAATTTTTAAAGGTCAGAGTAACTAAACAGTCACTACCTATCTAGAAATACTTTTGATTCTTCATTGCTATATATATATATATATGTATATAGTTTTATACATACACATGGGGTTGTAGGATACCTAGGTCGGAAGGGACCTCAGGCCGTCATCTAGTCCAGCCTCCTGCTCAAAGCAGGGCCAGCTCTGAGATGAGACCAAGTCATTCAGTTTGTTGGATTAGACCACGTTTATCCAGCCAGGCCATGACAACCTCCAGGGACGCAGAGTGCGCTCCCTCTCTGGGCCCTTGTTCCCATGCTTGACTGCCAGCGTGGTGAAAAGATTTTCCTTCTATCCAGTCTGAACATCTCGTGTTTCAACGTAAGCTCCTTACCTCTTGTCCAAAATGCATCACTGTGAAGACCCTGGCTCCATCGTTGTGACAAGCTCCACGTAGGTATTGCAGAGCTGCTAGGGAGTGCCCCTGAAGCTTTCTCTTCTGCAGGCTGAACAAGCCCCCATCCCTCAGCCTCTTCTCACAGGGTGAGTGCTCCAGCCCTCTGAGCATCTTGGCTCTCTGCTGAACTTGCTTCAGACAATTAATGTCTTTTTTGCACTGGTGGGCCCAAAACTGGATGTAGTTGTCTCAGTGTGGTCCTAACAAGTGCTGAGTAGAGGAACAATCACTTCCCTTGATCTCCGGCTGTGCTCATCTTAATATAGGCCTGTTGGCCGTCTTTGCTGCCCAGCACACTCCTGGCTCATGTTCAGCTCCCTGTCTATCAGGACCTCCAGGGCCTTTTCTGCAGAGCTGCTTGACATACATAAATGTACATTGTCTTGGTTTAGATTTATGTTGAGTGGCTCCCTTAGCATACATCCTGATTCAGTTTAATATAGTACGAATGAGGAGCATATTATTCTAATATACTAAAAATATTGTTGAAAAAGCAGTAATTTGTGATCATAGAATCATAGAATAGCTTGGGTTGGAAGGGACCTTAAAGATCATCTAGTTCCAACCCCCCTGCCATGGGCAGGGACACCTTCCACTAGATCAGGTTGATCAAAGCCCCGTCCAACCTGGCCTTGAACACTTCCAGGGAGGGGGCATCCACAACTTCTCCGGGCAACCTGTTCCAGTGCCTCACCATCCTCATAGTGAATAATTTCTTCCTTATATCTAATCTAAATCTACCCTCTTTCAGTTTAAAGCCCTTACCCCTTGTCCTATCACTACATGCCCTTGTAAAAAGTCCCTCTCCAGCTTTCTTGCAGGCCCCCTTGAGGTACTGGCAGGCTGCTAGAAGGTCTCCCTGGAGCCTTCTCTTCTCCAGGCTGAACAACCCCAGCTCTCTCAGCCTGTCCTCGTAGGAGAGGTGCTCCAGCCCCCTGATCATCTTCGTGGCCCTCCTCTGGATTCGCTCCAACAGGTCCATGTCTTTCTTATGCTGGGGGCCCCAGAGCTGGACGCAGTGCTCCAGGTGAGGTCCCACAAGAGCAGAGTAGAGGGGGAGAATCACCTCCCTCAACCTGCTGGTCACGCTTCTTTTGATGCAGCCCAGGATATGGTGGGCTTTCTGGGCTGCAAGTGCACATCACTGTGGATCTGATATAAAAGCAGTGTTTGCCAATTAGATCTTCTCCAACTAAGGCTACAAATGATCTCCCCTCTGCTATTATACTGTCTACTCCGATTACCCTTCAGTAGCAACTTGGTGGTGTCTCAGGTTTAGGACCAGCCCATCAGTAGCCATAGGAAGAACTGGTGTATCAAAAATCATATATGCATGTACAGGAGCAAATTTTTTTGTGTGTTGTCCCAGTTCAGAAGAGTGTTTCATCATATATTTGATGTGGGACTACTAAAGTGCTTTTAGCTGAGCATATATCCTTGGGCTCATGTAGTTTGTTGATTTGATATAAAAGTAATTTGAAGATCTGGGCACTGGCATGGAAATAACTGTTCGCTGTTAGGCTAGATGAAGCTTCTCCTGTTTATTCCCAATCACATGACACTAATTTTGTTTGCTAGATACAAGAGAGTTAAAATACTGCTGGGACACCAAAGAGACTAATTAGCTTTAGGATGTACCCAAATGGTATGCTTGATTTAGTTACAAAATGTAAGAAGTTTTCAAATTACTCAGTCTGGTTTCTTAGCATGGAACATATTGAAGTACTAATCCCCTGGAGACAAGGTTGAAGGGTCTCACCAATAAAGCTACTTAAAAAAAAAAGTAGATATATAATATGTGTTTTTAGGAAATCCCAGGTCTCCTAGGAAAATGAGCTAGGTTGGTTAACTAGGAAGCTTTTTCAGGTCAGTGAAATCATGCACTGTACAAAAACCTGAGCTCTCTGAGAGTTATCTGCCCAGCTGTACTCAGCTGGAGTGGGGCTGCAAATGGGGATTTCCAAAGGTATGTTAAATCAGGCTGTAACTTGAAGTCTCTGTACTTAGACGCGTGTTGCTGCAGGCCATATCAAAGCCATAACTCCACACAAGCATTTATAATTGAAATTATATCATTCTTAGAAAACAAAATTATTTTATGAACAACATTTGAAGCAACATCATCTAATTATTTAAAAAAATATATACATACTTGAATTTTCCTCCCAAGTTCATTAATTATTCTTTATAATACTATAATCATCCTCCTTAAGAGTATAATCATATACACGCCAATATATTTGCTGGTCACTAATAGATATGCTAACCCTCTTCCTCAAAATAAGGAAGCTGCCTTAAGCAACATAGCCTAAGTCTGGGAGCAAGTTCTCAGGCAGACTTGTTAACTGTTCCAGATGTCAGGATGATTCAGATTTTAACGGTAAGCTGACATCAGTTTACAAGCTCAGTATATAATATTCCAAAAGAATAGGGATGAGACCGTCTTTGTTAGAATTAGACAAATAGGAGTTCTGAATTCAAGGCATTATTTCAATGACTGCTGCATGTGGACATGTATAAGAAATCCCAGAAATGAGCCTTCCAGAATCCAATGAAGAGATACTTTCAGGACTACTGTACAAGACTGCTCAGTACAAAAAGCATAATCGCATTCCTATTGTATGTATGTGAAAGTACAATAATATAAAAGCAGTTTACTAACACACAGGTTATCTGATAGAGAAAAGGGTCATCTGTACAAGAGACGGCTAGTTCAAAAGGAGCACCAAAACAGCTAATCCACATGCTATCAGGCATCAGAGACTGCAAAACCCCAAACCCAGCATTTCCCCCCACAAAAAAACTATTGGTAAGTCAAAAACCTGAAACAGTACTGTGCCACAAGATGTTGGCAAGAGAGAGTTCAGTGTTTACTGGGTACTGAAATAACAACGACTGAATAAGTAAAACTCTCATATAGGTCTCTGACTGCATCATGTTATACAGAGCTGTGGAGGTTAGGTGGAAAAAAACTAATCCTTGTCAATCTGTTACGGAGATAAAAATTATCTGACCACAGAGCTGGTAAGAGATTTAATTCCAAGTATGTGAGCAGATATGACAAGTAGGCAAGGGATAATTTTATGCCGTTAGCACAGCACTGTATTGTACCCCACATCCTCTCTCTAGTAGCTATGGCTAAATTCCAGTGCTTTGATGAAAAGTGCAAAACCACAACAAAACAAAACCAGAGGACAAATTATGCACTGGAGGGGGAAAACTCTGACCACCCATAGTGACCAAGGAGCCTTGAAATGTTCTATTAATACAGTATAAATAGATGTTTCTTTAAAAAAGTAATATTACTCACTTTGAATCTCTTTGTACATACCATAAAATATGATACTTTGAATTCATATCAGAATTTGAGTTTTAAATATTAGGAAATTCCCCTATATAAGTATATAGTCTCTCCCATAAAACTTGCCAAACTCCATCCTAAAATAGTTTAGGTTCCCTTCCTCAAATATCCTGCTTAGAAAACTTCCAGAACTTCATTGTTTTGAAGATCAGACAGAAATCACATTATCTAATTTACATTGTTAGAATATGCATGATCATAGTCAAAAAAACCCGCAAAACCTCTGAAGCCAGTTAATGCCTTTTTTTTTTTTTTTAATTGTCTCTATCGGGAGAAATGAACCAGGTATTTATCTTGTCTATATTACTGCAGTTTACAGAGTATTGCAGGTATATTACTAAGAAGATATGATGCTATTTCACCACCTGCCATTTATCCTTGGGCATGTTTGGAAAATATGACAAGGAGTTAGCATAGAGTAACATTTCCCATACTGCGAAATCAAGAGAAGAACATATAGAGAGCTATTTAGTAACCAGGTAGTGCATAAAATGGTCTGTGTCTTGGGTGTTTCCAGGCACACCTTTAGAATGATGGTTGTCTGTTATTCTTGCCAGTGCCGGGGAATCTAGGGTGTTACAAGGACCATGGAGAGCCACCACCTTTGACTGGCACCAGCGAGACCTCCAATAAACTTACTATCCAAACATGCATCAGTTCCTGCCGAAGTAAAAAATTTAAGGTGATTTCTTTGACATACATTTACAAAATGTTTTCAAAAACAAAAGATGGCAATATGCCTAGAGCTCTCTATCATATTTCCCCCCTCTTTTTTTTACCTTCAGGATGTCTAAGGTCTCACTCCCACTCCATGGGACCTAGCCCTCTCTCTGCATCCAGAGCGATCTGGGCAAATGACCAGTTAATAACGCCAGGGTGCCAGGAGAAAGTATGTTTGCTTACTGCAGTTATGAGTGATAGGGTGCCCTAATTGCCCTCCATTCCATCTTTCTCACTAGTCTTAAGTAGCATCCTGACAGCTCAATCAAAAACAGGTTGTGGTGGGACCTCTGGCCTCTGACTAATCATACTTCTCCAAAACACACATATTCTGCTGCCAGCTTTCTTGCTCATACAACCTCCTGCTGTCACTCCTTTAAATATTATCCTTCCCTTCCTTATGCATCTTTGTTGTCAAAGTTTGCAGGCATGGAATCAGGTTATGCTTGTTTCTGTGGAAATAATCCTGACTACTGGAGATATGGGGAGGCAGCCAGTACGGAATGCAACAGTGTTTGCTTTGGAGACCATACTCAGCCTTGCGGTGGGGATGGCAGAGTCATTCTTTTTGACAGTAAGTATTGAAACAGGCTCAGTTTTTCCCAAAGGAGAGGCCTCAAATGTTCAGCAAATTAGGGAAAAGGGTTTAAATGCAATGAGAACTGTTGCACGCAAAACAGCAAAACACCTACATTCAGTATAAAATAAAGTTGCTTTCCATTTCTGGATAAAATTCACATCCATTAATAATGTGAAATAGCACTTCCAAGAAATGATGCCAGCTCAGGCAACTGACTCATGCTCCAGAGATTGTCTCTTACTTCCCCACAAATGGTACTAACTCAGCTATCACAAACAGCACGTCACGGAAAGACTCCTTCAGAGCTGATCTTACCAGAGAGTGGATATATGATTAAGTGAGGCACCTCAAATAAAATTTCAATCTACACCAACTTGGGTTTTTTTATTAAACCAGACAAGACTTGCTATAACCCAGTTAACACAAAGCAGTGTAGTAGCACTGGGACAGGGAAGGAGTGTACCGCAAAAGTACAAACATGTTAGGTTGCTATTATGACCATCACTGATTTCATAATTTCTTATACATAGAAATCCTCCTTTCTACTCTTCTCAGTATACATACCAGTGCCAGCTGTGTAACTTCACAGGTTGATGGTATGAGTACCCAGTTGTCTGGCTGCAGTACAGGCTCCCAATATAGCTGGGAGTACTGGAAAAGTTCACAGTGTGCACCGATACATCATTGCTTCTCAGATCTCGACTGCCTCTGATGTAGAAGCTACCTTTTAAGTCAAGTTATAAACTTTCTGGAACTAAAAGTGGCATAATTTTCCACCTTCCGAATACACAACCAAACTTCCCATCTCCTTACTCTAAAACTCTGCTTCCCAGCTAGTGAGACAGAAAGACATTTCAGCTGAGACAGGAATTAGTCACTCTGCTCACTTCCAAATTCTCCCCAAGATATGAAAAGAAGCACCGAAACTGCATGTTGTGTTCAATGTTGAGATAGCATGTAGCTTCACACTGCAGCATCCTCCGTTTCTGCCTGCTCTTGGCCTCCCAAATCCTCGATGGGTAAAGACTTCCTTTGTAGCTTTCCTTTTCTGGAATGACCGAGGGCTCAGCAAGATGTTACCCTCAGGACCTGCACCGTCTCTTCTAGTAAACAGCAAGGGAGAGAACCGTGGCCAGGTAAGAGAGGTCATCCTAGTAACTGCCACCTATTTTCTTTTGCTGATGAACAACACCTGCTCAGCTCATTCCTCTTTTCCAGATCATGTCATATCCCTAGAACCTTCACCCCTGAGCCCTGTACACACACACCCACACCTCCCACCCCATTAACCTTATGTGTTTACGTGCTACTATCATGGGCTAAAGCTGTAACATTCAGACCCGCAACACAGAACTCTGCCAGCTCTAGAAGAAAATGAGAGAGGGAAAGCATTTCCATTCCATATGGGGCAATGCTGTACTTTGTTAGGCATCTGTGGAGCACTAGTCATTGGCATTCTTAGTTAATATTGCTGGTTTGAAAAACACCTTGTGATTCAGTAATTACAAATGGCACAGCCAAATACCTATAAGCCATTTGCAAAGAGGAAATTTGTTATCTCAATGATAAATTTCAATTCTATCAATTCAATCTATTCTATCTATTCAAATAATGCTATGTATTCAGTTAAATCACCAGCTCTGTTAGCATGGAGTAAGCGCCAAACACAAATTCCTCTATGGGGCTTAATACCTCTGTAGGGTCTTTCACATTCTTTCTATTCTTCTTTCATATTCTTTCAGTTCCTCTATAAGGTCTTTCACAGTGCGGCGCTCAAGTGTGAGGTTTGCTCAGGCTATGATCAAGCCTTGCTCCAGAAAAGAGAAATGTTTTCACATGATTTTTCTGGCAGACATATGCTACTTCTCGTTCTTGTTCCCCCAGCTCCCTTTTAATTTGTATTTATTAAAGCTCTTTCTCAGAGGCCTGTGAAAACGGAGACACTTCAAAACCCTTCACTTCCTTTATTTCCATTCTCACAGGCCTCTATTACAGGGCTTTAATTAAGCTTTCAGAGAAAATAATTCTACTTTGATTCTTTGGTCCTTCAGCCTATGATATGGGGGAGTGATAACTGATCCAAACAGTTTTGTCATGAAATACATTATTATGTAATACATATATAATATTGTGCATTTAGGGGATATATAAATAAATATATATGCATATATACCTATATACAATACATTTTTTAAATGATATATGTGTATATATAGATATGTAACAGGTCAGTTGGCTGGCATTTGAGTTTCTCTCTGGATTCATTGGTAAATAAGTTTGCACTGGGAATCTGGATAGTTGTCAAGGAATATAAAGATTTACTGGGTGTGTACTTGTTTTGAATATAAAAGGTCGCAAGAAATCTAAAAGATTTTCTTTAGACTTCATAACAGGATCTTTTTCAAGTTACTTAGTGAAGGTAAGGTCAAACATTAATTGGACAAGATCAAAAGGCAGGATGCTTAAAAAGCACATATAAATGGCCACAAAGGTGATTAAGGGATTACAACATCGTTCATACAAGGAGAGGCGGAGAGATCTTGGATTGTTTAGCCTTGAGAAAAGAAGGCTCAGGGGGGATCTTTTCAATTTCTATAAATAACTGATGGGAGGGTGTAAAGATGAAGCCAGACTCTCCTCAGTGTTATTGAGTGAATAGACAAGAGGCAACAGGCACAAATTGAAATACAGGAAAATCCATTTAAACATAAGGAAAAATGTTTTTTAGGGTGAGGGTGACACTGGAACAGGTTTCCTGGCGAGGTTGTGGAGTCTCCATCCTTGGAGACTCAAAACACAACTAGACAATGTCTCCTGCTCCGAGCAGGGGGATTGGACTAGACAATCTCCAGGGGTCCCTTCCAACCTCAGCTATTCTGTGAAGATCTGTTTTTTCAATTTGATAAGGCTGTGAAGGAATTTCAATAATTCAACAGTGAGAGTTACAGTCCCTAATCCAGTTGCCTGCCTGCCTGATAGGGGTGGAGTAGAAGTCCCTCAATCAGTGATTTAGCTTTCATCCTGTTTCTGCAGGGATGCGGGAAAGGGTACGCGGTTACATACAAGGACAAAGGATAGTTGCAGTATTCACGATTGATACATAGGTCTCAGAGTAATGAGACAGAATGAGTGTATCCCAATGCAACGTAATAGCTGTGCTCCCAGTGCTGTGGAAGGTAAAGAATACCAGTCTGAGAGACAGTGCATCCTGCTGGGGTAGCGAGTCTGTACCTTCAAGTCACATTTGAGTATTAGAATCTACAGAGTGCTAAAGCTGTGCGTAATGAATGTATAACCTCTTTTTTTCATTTTTCTCCCTCTCCTTTTCACAGCCCTTATTGGTGCCTGTGGAGGGAATTACACTTCTGCTACAGCTGTGATCTATTCCCCAGATTTTCCTGACACATACGGCACAGGCAAAGTCTGCTACTGGACCATACAAGTTCCAGGAGCATCTCGAATCCACTTCAGCTTTGCCCTTTTTGAAATCAAAGATGCTACAGATATGGTGGAATTGCTGGATGGCTATACCTATCATGTTCTAGCTCGTTTTAATGGCAAGAACCGGCCTCCTCACACCTTTAACATTTCTTTGGATTTTGTCATTTTATACTTTTTCTCAGATGAAACCAATCAAGCCCAGGGATTTGCCATCAGATATAGAGGTAAGAGGCTAACTTTGCTGTTTCTACCTTTCAATGAGCCAATAAAGCATTTAATTCACACAGGAGATTTCTGAAGTGGCAAAAAAGAGCAAATATTTTAAGTCTCATGTCTACAGGTTTTTCATCTCTCTTGCTGCCACTGCTCAGTGGGTAAAAGCTTCGCTAAAATTTCTCTCAATTTGGAACACTCCAGTCAGCTATGTCATAAATAGCAACATTTAAATTTTCAAAAATTCAATCCCATACACACCTGCCTTTCAAAACAGACTGGAAAATGACAAAGCTGAAACAAAACAAAAAAACAGTAGTCCATCTGCATCTTGGTTCATCTTGGCTCTTTCCAACAGTCTATTCCA